>NW_026262604.1:24506565-25706565 GCF_021869535.1 Mytilus californianus | reverse complement strand
TTAAACATGTTACAGACAGTTTAATTGTATATAAAGGATAATAAACAAATCATGGTATGTGTGTAGGTCGCTCTCCCAATATCAGGTAAACCAATTCTTTTTTCGTTTAGTTTTAGAATCAATGATCTAAATGAATGTTGTAGTGCCCATAAAACAACTACATAAACATTATTATATTTAGATTAAAACAAAAATCCTCAACGTCAACAGACAGTGGAATGATTGGTTTCCAATTTCCGTATAAAATTGTATTTGGTTTGATTATGATGATGAGTTGTGAATATATGTCTATTAAAAGAAAGACAAAAGATACCAAAGAGACATACAAACTCATAAGTCGAAAATAAACTGACAACGCCATAGCGAAATAAGAAAATGACCAACAGACAAACAACAGTATCCAAAACACAACATAGAAAACTAAAGACTGAGCAACACGAACCCCTCAAAAAACTGGGGGTGATATCAGGTGCTCGGGAAGTGTAAGCAGATCCTGCTCCACGTGTGGCACCCGTCTTGTTGCCCATTTTAGTACAAACCCGGTAATTTGTCTAATTCGTTAGGTCATACTCGGGAAATGTTGACGGAATTGTTGTTACGATTTGTGGAGCATATCCGCTATCATCTGTGAAACAAATATTCCATAATGGTCAACCAACTGGTTATGGCGTCGGTAAAATTTACGAAGGAATGATTTCAACTTCACCACTTTGAACTCTTGGTTTAATAGCTTCTTTATGAGCATCAACCCTCTATCAAAGAAATCATGATAGGAAATACCAGTCCTGCAATATCGTATCAACTGGGAGATATATACTCCTTATACAGGCGATACTGGAATGTTGCTACAAGAAAATAGAAAGTTCACAATTGAGAAGCTGAAATCATCTCTTTTGTCGTAAAGTTTTGTTTTGAACCGACCCTCATTGTCCATTTCTAGATGAAAGTAAAGATATGAAGTAGACTTAATTGTATCTGTTGTATCCTTAATCTCAATTTCGATTGGATGTTTTTTGAAATGATACATTCCATGAACTAATTAATGGGGGGGGGGGGGGGAGTGATTCCGATGCCTTTTTCCAGGGAGTCTTCGATTTAAACTTTAAAAATATTTCCAGGCAGTTAAGTACAGTTATATATATTGTAAAATCATTGCAAATTATGCAAGATTGAGCTAGGTGCTAGACTTGTCTAGGGCTATTAAAAGCAGTAGAGACCACTTGGTACAATCATTACCACAGTGGGGGTCCAAAAGTGCTTCTGATTTTTTTCAAATTCGACAAGATACACTCCTTAGAATCTATAGCACGAGACCGTACGAATGTTTATTAATTTGTGTCTTACAATATGATATAAGTTACAACAACACAAGTATAAATCAGGCATAGTAACATTGACATCCGTTAACGGTCAAATAAAGTGTTAGTTCTCTGTGGTCCAGTACATACTGATTTGAGATAAACAAGAATTCCATTTGTTACAATGATTCCTTGATTAGTAGATGTTTGGTTTTCATTTAGTTGCAGGTGTTCATGCATTTTCAGGACGAGAACAAGTTAACAAAAGGTACGTTTTGTAAAAGTGGTCGTTCGGGATGCAATTTGGATTGGCATCGAAAAATGAGTGTAAATGGTATAGAACAGAAATGTCGACTTGAAACATGCTACATAGGGGCCACTCAAAGAGTTGTTGCAAGGGTTCTTATCATGCAGGGAGTGAAAAAAAGAGGTATTGGATTTAAAGTCCCAGTTCTGAACGGACATGACTGCATATTTACACAACCCATGCAACCAAACGAAAGCCTAACTGTGGTAAAAGTTTAACTGCTGGTTGGAAGAAGACCACAAGTGACCATACTTCTATTCCCAAGTCACCCTTGGTGTTCCATGTGTTAGAACAGTTTACAACAGTTAAAATAGGACGACTTAATTGTGAGGCTAATATGAGACAGTATATATAAATGCCCCCAAAATAAATGTATATTTACCATTTTGATGTAAGGTGTTTCCCTAAAATTGCCGCGCTTTTGAATGTGTACTCTGCAGTAAATGAACGTAGTTGGTTTACCGAGAAAATAACAAAAGTCAAATAAAAATATTCTCAAGATTATTTAGAGAACAAAGAATTTATAAAATGCAACTTAAAAAAGGTGTCATATTCACTTTATCATGTTTATGAAAATATATTTTATTCACTTGATGACAATTATAATAATAAGAGGGCGCCACTTGCATTGTATACTTCCTGTAACTGACGTGAACACACGTGGTCCTAAAACGAAGATGATATGGGAATTTTATCATAATTTCAAATGTTTAAATTTGGTAAGTAAGTACCATTTGACAATAGTGTGTTATAGCATTAAATACCAATATCTCAGTACGAAGATGAGGTTTCTTGTTTGACGTTCGCACATTTTGCATTAAAAGGGCAGATGGAATCGAGATTCATCCTTAAAGACTAACTACTACAACGAAGAAGAATAATAGTGTTTATCTAAAATCCGAAAGAAATGATCCTATTTAGAATTAAAGACAAAACCACTTATATTTCTTTTAAGATGCATTATTCATAATATGGTATGTCTTTCTTTCCCTTCAGTCATTTGATTCAACCTCAACTCACCTGATAAAATCAAAAACTTAATTCGAAATTCATAAAACTAAGAATTAAAAAGCAATTGTCAAATACAAATTTGCAGGAACTTGCGTGGTCGACAAAAAGCAGACATTAAACCCAACAAATGAAATCAGGAACAGAACATAGAACCTTTGAATATGGAAGAATAACAAGACACAACTATTACCCGAACCACATATTTAGTTGATATATGGTGACAAAAACCAGTATTACCATTTTGAGGGAAAACAACGCTGTCAGAACCATGGTTTAATTCTTGAAAAAAACATATACAGAATGAATTACTTTTAAAGCTTTCTCCTTACTTAGCGTTCTCCCTTCTTAGTTTGTTTTTGCTTTCAATGTATGTTTTATTTCTAAACTTTGACCTATAATTGTTAATTTTTATACATTGTGACTTGGATGGAGATTTGTCTCGTTGGCACTCATACCACATCTTCTTATTTATATTGTTTATTCTAACATCAGAAAACATATCATTGATTTGCATTCGAAATTGACATGCTACTTAGGATGACAAAACTAAATGAAAAAAGAAAAAAAACAAGAGTGTGTTGATACAAACAGTTTATGAACGTCCAACAGAAACATCAACAAGTGTATGTACTCATGTTTGTACATTATCCCTGAAGTCACAACAATGCTCAGGTGATCTGTTTGCTAATAAGTTATCGAATGCAGAATTGTTCACACTGTGTTCTTGGATTGTGCATAACAAAAAGCCTAATTGGTACAATTAAATGCATATATTTTTTTAATTGAAAATGTGATCTTATATTTACGATTGTACTGTTATTGGTGTTACCACAATATTGGCGCGAATTTGAATTTGTATTGTAAACTCCATAAAGACCAACAAAGATATTTCCGTAACTGATACTATTTCTAAAATGAAATTACCCACTCTTATAAATTCATCATGATACCAGGATTAAAATCTTGTATACCAAATGAGCGTTTCGTCTAGAATTGAATATGACCTAATTATAAATTCAAACAGACAGTGGTACACAAAGGTATAGATATTTGTGTACATGATGCAATACACAAGGTTAAAGTTTAAATGTATCCATCTAAAATTCTATTTATAAGTCCTGGTGACACATTCCTCCTTTCTACAAACAAAGAAGCAACCACAATTTTATTTTCATAACAAAAAGAGAAAATCAAATAAAAAATATATTTTCATGCGTAGCTATTCTTTTAGCATGTCTTCCTTTATCACTTATCACATTTAACATGCCGACTTTGGAATAAGAAAAAAATGACAATAATTAAATACGGTACCGTTGCTATATTGGTAGTATCAAATGTTTCAAACGTTTAATATCATTTAATTGCACTTCATAATTTGAAATCTTGGCTGTTTTCGATGCAATATATTGTTTTAACATGAATATTATTTTTGAATTATGTATTTCCATAATTAGTTGTACACCATGTCTTAATGTTGTAGGTAAAACAAAATTACACCCCCTTCAAATTTTGTTTTTTCTCTTCGTTTACATACAGACTGTGTTATACATTTATACGGTTACCACAGCATAAGGTTTCAAGATTTTATATTGTCCTCAGTTAATTCATTGAGTTATTTCGCTTTGATCATTCAAATAAAATTCAGTTGAATTGCTTCCTTGGACTTACCAAAACAGTTTTGTTAAAAAAAAAACAATAGTATTACACGACTATGAAAAATTTCATAATATCAAGCTCATTATCAGAACAAGCTGTGTCATTTTTTTAATAAAGTAATTCTTCTGTATTCTGAACATCAAATAAAACCCACAACAGTCAGTGCAGTGTCCATATGCCATTTTGTTTTTCTTTGCTGACATAGTTGTATGTTTTATAGTGATTAAGATTATAACACATGGTTGACTGCTGTACTCCATTTTTTTTACCCTTTTACCTATTATGTCTGTTTGTTTTGCTCACACATTGATGTCTATATAATAAAACTCTATGCGACTGTCATACAAGTGAGAGGTTGAAGAGAGGTGAAAAGTACCAAAGGGACATTCAAACTCAAAAGTCAAATATAAACTGACAACAGCATGGCTGAAAAAGAAACAAACAACAGTACTCTGAACACAACATAGAAAACTAAAGACTGAGCAACACGAACCCCACCAAAAACTTTGGGTAAGCTAGCAATAAATCTAGATTTAATCCACCATTTTTTACAAAAGGACATGCCTGTACCAAGTTAGGAATATGACAGTTGTTTTCCATGCGTTTTTTGAGCTTTTGAATTTGTCATTTAATAAGGTAGTTTCCGATTTGAATTTTCCTTGGAGTTTAGTATTTTTGTTATTTTACTTTTTTTCAGATATGGTTATGTAGATTACTAACATGAATCAGGTTTGAATACACTAACTTTTTATTGGAAATAATCATTAAAACCAAGAACATTGCAGTTACTATGTTGAGGAAGTTATACGATGATAACTAATAGCGCCAATTTTTTAAATACAGAATTACTGGCTCAGACAATAAGCATATGATAGGCAGATAAACAGGATGGTAATTGGTGTCTTACTGTATGCCAAGATAAGATCCAATTACAAAATTCTTCAAAAGATACAATAATTAAGCAAGAAATTTAAAAGCAATTTAAATGTCTTTAACTACTTACTTACTTTTATGACAATAACTTATCCAATTAAGAAAAACAAAAGTTTCTAAATTACTAAATAATAAGTATTTGAATTTAAATTACCGCCATGATTGAGAATGAAACAATCGTTTTGATTGGTTCATGATCATTTGAAATACACATATGTAATCCGAAGATCATTTCAATATTATTTTTTAGAACAGATTTACTTTATAGAGGGCATCTAAAAATCCATAAATATGCATACATATTTTTTCTCTATTTAAATGTAATTAATTTAACAAATGGACACGTGTTTCTGTTTCACGCATCAATTAATACGACCATTTTCCATTATTTAAAATAGATATTGAAAAATACCGAAATTGCTACGGCTTGAATAGCAGGAGCACAACATGCTAATACAAAACAATACACGATAGATTATAATTCTATATGACAACACCAATTCACAAGTTAAAAAGACCTATCTTAAACTAGTTGTAGGAATTACACGTATTGAATTATGTATATTCTACATACACAATGTTAATCATTATTAGATAAGATTAATGCGGAAGCAAATACATGTAATTAATGTTTAAACGGAAAATATATAACAATTATGAAAACTTCCTATCCCTATTAATACAAAGAGGTATGATTTATGTACACACATGTCTGTTGCATAAATGTGGTTCACCCAATGTTAAAAATTATAATTCAAATCCATATAAAACTTATAACTATCATGTGTCATTTTTCGAATTAAAGATTTTTATACAGATTTTTATCAGTTGCGTTTAAAAAATTATAATGTAAAATGTTTTTTTTACTATACTATCCTTTGTCAAATGTCCGGTTATTATAAATGTAGGCAATTTCTTTGATCAAAATTCGAGTGGTACCTGCAAACATTAGGTTATAAATTTTGAGATGGTAAGAACTCTAATGTTGCAAATATAGTCAAGTGACACTATATTTGTTACTTTTGGTTGACGCTCTGAACAGATAATTGAAACTAGCTATGTCTGTCTTCCTACTCGTAATTATGTCCTACATTTCTACAAAGTAAACTCAAAAAGAATAAAAAGAACCTAGCCCTATTTATTTAAACGACATCATGATTGGGTATACATTTATGAAACATATGTGTCAAAAATTACCACATATATGTTCCAATTGTAAACGTCATTCTTCGTTTGTGATACCACCGAATAGTTAATGTGTCTGATAAAGCTGGTACATAATCCATACCAAACATATATTGCAACGGTTGAAATGACACAGACTTTTCGACTTCAAGTATAAAGAGTATTTTTGTTAAAGTGAGTTTCTTTTTCAATAAAATAAGTAAAATTCGGCTTGTCACATTTAAACTGATGATTTTAGTATTGTTGACAGTGTCCCCATTAAATGCGTAAGAAAAAATACCGATATATCGTAAATAACCTGAATTCTTCCATTTTATACGTCATTTATTTGTCGCAGGTTAGGGGAGGGTTGAGCACACACACATGTTTAACTCCGCCACATGCTTTATGTGCCTCTCCCAAGTCAGGAGCCTGTAGTTCAGTGGTTGTCGTTGGTTCATGTCTGTCATATTTTTTTTTTCGTAATTGTTTTTGTAGCAAATTAGGCCGTTGGTTTTCTCAATTGAATGATTTCATATTTTTCAAGTCGGGAACTTTTATAACCAACTATACAGTATTGGTTGTTCTCTTTGTTGAAGGCCGTACGGTTGCTTATAATTGCTTACATCTATTTCATTTGAACTTTGGTGGATAGATGTCTCATCGGCAGTCATATCAAATCTTCTTATTTTTATATGTATTGTCTTGCGAAAAAAAGAACCACATATATTTATTTAAAACAGTTGAAGACTATCGGGGATTTTGAGAAATAATAATAATCTGAACATATACATATTGACTCTTGCAACTGATTTTTCAAAACGCCATATGTTGTAATTAGACTTCTTCATATAACGGAGATGGATGCTGACACTTCGTGTGACTAACATGTACCTTCACTACTAGAAAGGCATCTAATATTAATCTGTTTAAATGTCATGTTGAGTCGCAATCAAATATTGAGGACTGATTATATCATCCCTTATGTCTTTACCCGATTGTATAATAAACGACGTCAAAAAGAATAAATAGAACCTAGCCCTAGGTTTTACTTGTCACTATATGATGTCCGTCCATTAAATTATCAAAAAGTGATTATGTTAATCACATCAATATCCTTGAACTTTAGATAAGGTATCACAGCTATACATGGTAAGGCTAAGTCTTCTCCATAGCTTGACTTACAATCTTTGGTGAATTCCTATATCTTTATCTTCCTCGGTTGAAAACGATATGTCACGACTAAATAACTATAAATTATTATAATTTTCGAATTGCAACCCTTTCAATTTAAGTTAACAACATTGCAGAAGCGCCGTCATATACAATGTATTTCCTAGTTGATAAGAAATGTGCATTCCCTATCAAGATTCTAATAAGGGAAATTTGCTAATTACAAAGAATTTGTAGAACAAACTTTGAAATGATTAAGTTCATTATAATGTCAGCTCATTATTAAAACGACATCATGATTTGGTATATATTTATCTAAAAATTTTATATAAACGACTTCAGGATTTGGTATACATTTATGTATTATCTGTGTCAATATTAACCACATATATGTTCAAATTTTATACGTCTTTCCTCGTTTGTGACACCATCGAATGCTTTCCATCATTGACCAACACTACAATGCCAACAAGTACTGCATACATTGCTGAGCCTTCCTATGCACATGTCACATATGCATGGGTTCACCTTATTTTTATAAAGGTCTGTGCTTGAAATTTTTATAGTTTTTGTGTTTTGCTATGTATCAATATCTGATTATTTTATATTAATGACGAGCTTTGGTATGCGTTATTTAGAACATGTGGGTTTTTTAAACTTTCAGTTTGTATATAATCGGTCATGATTAAGGTTAGATAATTTTCATGTGCTATAATTGGAACTGTTATAATGTCTGACAGGATACATTTACTGATCCGTTTTTATAATGCCTTAACAACGAACATCTGTCATCAATGGATTTTTTTTGGATATCAAACAACTGTTGTCACAAGTGCATTAAGACATTTATACAACTTTGCATTAATTAATTGTTAGTTTAGAAAGGACAACATGTTTATCATGTTTATACTACGTATAACACCACATTTCTGTGATGTCCAAAAAGTATGCAATATATATTTAAAAGTCTTTACCATTAACTAAATATAGTCATAATGGAGTCCTGTATATACGACACGATAAACTATAGGTTGTGTAGTGTTTATGAAAAAAAAAATGAAGTGTTGTATGGCTTTTTGTCAAAATGTATATGCTTCAAACTTCTAGAGTTTGAGCTTATACTAAAACTACTACTCCTTCCTTTACATTGATTCCTTCTGATAATTTATTTGTCCACAATCCAACATTATATAAACATATACAATTCTCAAGTTGTGTCTCTATAAGATAAAAGATGGGGATCATATCAATGTACCAGTAAGTAAACAAAACCAAAAATATATGAATATTAAGTATCTACTCAAATGAGGAATATTGTGTGAATCAGCTTTTTTTACAGCCGATTATTTGATAACACACTAACTTTTGCGATAGATATGGTATATATAAGTGTCTTGTGATAATAATGAGGACAATCAAATACCTTCGACAATTTTTTTACAAATGTTTAATGACAGCAAATGGTGTTTGAACAACAAAGTAAAATAAGAGTTTCCTTATTCCAATAAAAAATTAAAACACCTAATGGTTCATCAAAAATTAGAAAATATTGAGGTGAGAGTCATCATTAAGAATAGAAATTGTAAGCTACTCAATTGTAATAGGACCCGTGCTTTTCAAAAGGTTGATAAATGTAAGTCATGTAGTTTGGGAGAAAATGAAATACATTCATTACACCATAAACACTTTGATCATTTCCTTTTCCTATTTATCGACCAAAGTTTTAGTTACTTAGAGATATGGGAGTTTTTGAAAGTATTTCGTCTCAGAATTCAGTAGATTACTAATAATATATGTACATATTTCATATACAAGTTTTCAAATAGACTAGACTGTCTTCACGGTCTGCATTGTTTAGCTTCACAGATAAGTGAGGATTTAAACTACAAACTAAGACAAATATTTTCTACACATCACATTTGACTTAATGATTTTCATTTAATTACTTTGTGTGTTCATGTGCTATTTTCATTTTCAACGTGTAAGTTTTGAAATATAATTAACGTGTAATTATTAAATTCCTATTATCAAACCTGGTTATTCAATTAACATAGACATGCAATGATATACCATTTACGATGAGAAAGGGGTTTTATTTGAAATTCATATCTGTATAGAGACTACTAATGGTTTAAATGCTTAATTGGTGCAACAAATTATCAAAATTCAAAATATGTCTCCTGTTCGAGAAACTACATTTTAAGGTCTTGTCTACCAAAAAAACAATTATATCATCACAGCAAATATAATATCTTTTTTTAATGATTTAATAATTGAAATGAATTTGATAAACGTTCTATCTATCTATCGCTGGCTATGTTAATGACCGGAAATTGGAAAGAACGTGATCAAAGCAAACAAAAAATAAAATTATATTAAGAAATTTTTATATTCTCCTTTTAATACATCATTTCTTGGATTTGAATAAATATATATTTAGAAAATAAGACATTGACAACGGAAAACAATTGCATACTTTACTGATACTTAACTGATATAAATACAATCTTAAAATCAAATTCTGATTCAGCAAAACAAATTAAAGGTTGCACTTTGTAAATACAACTGTTTCTCAAACCACGCCTCTTTTGGAGAGATATAGAATATTCATAGATAATTAATTTTGTTTACATACTGGTTCCCAGTTATGATCTCTGTGTTTCGTCTCATAGAGACATAACTTGGGAATGTTACCAGTAAATATACATATGCATATTGTTTATATTGAAATCTGTAGTAATCCTACAGTTAAGGTAGGGGTAGTTAAGAAATTTAGTGTTATTTTAAACTCTTAGAAGTTCGGGGCATATAAACGTTGGAAATATGCAGCACAGCCCTATATTTTGACCTTTGAAAAAATAGTAATGCATATGAACTTTCCATTCTAGGATATGATTTTTTCAAAACTTCATAGTAACAGTGGTACAGTTTCAGCCGTAAAAGGAGTTCTTATGGGAAATTGCATTGTCAATATTTACAGAAATGCAACCTATAGAATTTTGATAACAATCAGATTAAAACGTCTCATTAATGTGGACATTTTTTTTTGCCAAAAGACATGAAAGAAAATAATTAAATCTGCATTATATACCTCATATTTTATTTGAAAATACAGTACAATGTACAACTAAACATATTTTTAGTTAGACGGAAATGATTCAGTTGATCACGTCAGGTTTCAGTTCTTAATCACGTGATTTCAATTAGTCGTTATGACATTACGTAACTTATAAATAGATAAATAGTGTTGAACATATGTTCTAAATAAATCAACATTTAAAACGGTAAGGTTTTGTTTTTCTTATTGTATAAAGACTTGAGCATGCTCATATTTTGTAAGTCAATGACTGCCAATATAACACCTGTCAGAAAATAATTTTAACCATTCTTTATATAATATCAAAGTTGTTTTACTGATGCCGTTTTCTTCAATATCTATCGTCTTCAGATACCAAAGGCGGTGAAGGAGATAATGATAAAAAATCAACGAGTAATGTAGATGGTATATTTAGTGTAAAATGAATTGTTTCCTGAGAACAAAGTTTTACCGGACTTTCATATAATTTATAATTTAAGCTTATATAAAAAGGTCATGTGGTAAGAGTCAATCATTGAGGATCCAAACAATATGCATTTGGTCATAAATCACATAAAATATGTAAAACATAGATTTAAAACTGCATTTTTCATGAAATAAATGTATCGAGTGTAAAATATTTTTGAAATCACACAATTATTATTATGACAAACATCATAGTATAGATATATACATTTACACATGTATGTGATTTAGGAAGTACATTTTGTCAATTTTTTAGGTACATCTAAATTCCTGTTTTATAAATAATATTGATGATTCATAAGTCAGAGGGAATGACAGTTTTATAAACATTCTATCACAACACAGGTTACCAAGAAATAAAACCTTAAAGACTGTGTGTAAGTGTCGGTGAATTCAAAATATATAATGTCAAAAAATATGGAGCAAAATATAAGTAAACAGATCACTGCATCTTATTTCATTTAAGAAAGTGATTTATCACTATCTGAATGAAATAGCTAATATTTACAAATAAATTTCTGCAAATGATATTTGCTTAAATCAGCATGCATTTGATTAATCATAGTTTAATTTACTGTCGAATCCTTTCGCCGTTTGCAAAATTATTTTCACCATTCCTTGTACTGTGATAGATAACTGTGTTGATATTTTCGTCAATCTTTATTTATAGAATCTAGCTGTTAAGCTTATGTTGTTTATGTGAACTTTTTTTGGATCAAATAAAAACATATCGTATTTTAAAAGACAAATATTTTGTATGACATACACCATTATACAAACGTTTATGTGCGTGTGAAATTGTTTCCGATGTAAATTTTGTTAACATTTTAAGTAGATCGAAATAAACTATGACACCTGCATTTGCGTTTTATAAATGATTTGATGAATCATAATTTATTTACCCGGACAATGTTGTAAATATCATAGCACACGAAACGTTGTTAGGAAATTTCAATTAATTTTCTAAAGTTCTTGTCTTTTGTCTAATTCATTCGCCGCTTCTTGTCTTTTGTCTAATTCATTCGCCGCTTATGATAACTGTCTTGATATTTTAGATTGTTTTTTTTTTACTTCTAATTAATGCACATTTGGCAATGCCGATGGCGCACTTTTTATGAGATATTTATGCCTTCTTGTAATGTCCAACCTCTTTGTACCCTTTTGTTTAACAGTTGCGACAATTTGTCACTTCATGTATATTTTTTAATAATTTTAATTCCATTCAATTTCGCCTGCATTGAACAAACCATTCCCATTACTATGTTATATACAAAATGCTGACGCAGATTATTTTGATATCGATATGGTACAATATATTCAATACTTTGTTCCTCCTTAAAATAAAATAATCGTCTTATTCCAAAAAATAATTTTTATCTCTACTTATATTTGCTGACTTATTGAAAACGATTTTTTTTTATATATTCATCATTCTTATTTCTACTTAGAAAAAATTAAAACTGTTTTTACTACAGCCTAAAGAGAAAATTATCTATGTATATCTGAAGCGTGTATTTTTAATAATAGATTTACTTATTTCAATTTTTATGATGATAACCCTGTAGTTTTTAATCTTAAAAATGGTGTGTAGAACTCAATCTGATTTAATTGGAAAAGATTTTTAATGTCTCGCATATTGAACAAAAGTCAAATATGTTCATTCATATAACTTAATTATACCAAATTAAAATTTATCACAGTAAACATGGATCTTATAATTTAAATGTACCAATTTGACGCCAGAAAGTGTACTTTTTTCCTTACTATTAATATTCATATTAATCATGTAGTGAACTGTACGTTCCTTAAAATAGAACATAAAATTTTACCGACTTTTGAGAACTGTTAAATGTTCCCTCAAATGTTATCGTCTGATAATGCCATAAAACAATTTAAAAAAAACCTGCGCTTTGCTTAATTCTCGGCTGTTGAAGAAAATTAGCATTATATATTTTCTCTCATATTCAATTTTAAGAGGCGTTATATAAAATTTATCTTTTAAATGTTATTCTTATTAATCAGAACAATTTCCAATAACCGTTGATTGAGGTGTCTATGATAATGACACAACGATTTCTATTACTTTAATTCAGTATAGTAACCACCTCCCAACAAACAAGTCTACTTAAATATCCCTCTTTCCGAGGTAAACGGCTTGTAGGAAAATTACTTACTGTTGAGGGAAATCAAATTGTTTCCGATAATACATTACCAGATGTACTGGTGAAGCATAAACTGAATTTTCACTTTTTTAAATAGAAAATGAATTTAATGATGTTGCCTTATAAACTGAGTGCACATTGAAGTTTTGTCTGGGTTTGTTTCTTACAGATATTAAGCAAATATTTCTCTAAATTATTCGATGTTCAAGTATAAATGCATGTTTTTCTATAACGGGTCAAAAGTCGTACTTAAAAAAGGTAACTTTGAAAATGATGTGAAAATAATTGTCATACTGAAATAATGATATGATTAATTGTTTAACTGTTATTCAAGTATGCACATTGAATAAGAAAAACAGATTGAATTTCATTATATTAAAAGCCGTGAAACTGATTTTCATGCGTGATATTATACATCCCGGATGTATATGTCACGTCAAGACGTCATGTATTAACCTTTGTGAAATGAAACAAAAACTTAAAAAAAATTCTTACACGTTTTAAAAAAATATGATACAATAATTGTATTGTATATCTAAAAATAAAAATAAATGTGTGAAATACAAATACTGAAATATGTACATTTTCATAATAAAGATAAAAAAATTTGAACGGAAATAAAATAGATCTTAAGAATATGAAATTGATATTATATCTGAAAAATCGTAAGATGGCTACATTGATTAAATTAAAAATGCAAACAGACATGTATAAATTCTTTAAAAAAAATACCTGTTTTCGCGCTATTTGTTTCCTACTAGTATTATTGTTTTCATTCTTACATCATTTAACTAAATACAATTCTGAACTTGTACCTATGATAATACACCAAAATAGATTTTAAAAGTACTGATACTATATTCAAGAATATGGCAGTTGCTTCTTACTTGTTCTGTTGGTTGATATCGTTTGATTTCTTCAGTTTTCAAGGACTTCTTCTTAATGAATTTGTCTTAGAGTTCGATATGTTTGTATACATCAAATAAGGACATATAATAAATGTCTGTATACATCAAGTCAGGAATATGACAGTTGTTATCCATTCGTTTGATGTGTTTGAGCTTTATATTTTGCCATTTGATTAGGGACTTTCCTTTTTGAATTTTCCTCGAAGTTCAGTATTTTTGTGATTTTACTTTTTTTCAAATTAGTGAATATATTTTTTGACTGACTAATCGCTAATCCTTGTCTTTGAAACTCCAATATATAATCATTTGGATATGGAACGGGGACCCAATTAATTGCCCCATTGAAACGCATTGAAAATCATAGTAAATAAATGGGGTGCTGTTCAATAAATAATTTTGATAGCCACCTTGGGATCTCTGTTTCATGTTAGGCATTGGTTTCGAAGTTTCTAAGTGCAATCTCAGTGCCTCATGACCGGCATTCCGTTGCAAAATATTGTTTTGATTGACAACAGGGTCAGTCAGTCTACTTCCGGGGAAGAATAAAGGCTAGAATTTAGACAATTTACTCTATGCACTGACGCCAGATTACATTTAAATCAATCAAAATGTTTACAGAAATTCAAACAAGAAAGCCTACCCTTTCAAATAAACAACATTCAGTTACAGAACTTGTGTAATAATAACACTACACCATTTTAAATAAAAGTTATATTTTTTTTTAAGAACTACATTCGTGGGTACTGGACTGGTTGCCGTAACTGGGATCCTATTCCTGTCAGACTTTAATTTTTGTTCCAGACTTAAAACTGCACTTTTTAAATAAAGATATACATCTCAGTAGTTATTGTGCAAAGTTTCAATAAATTTGATCCAACAGTTACAGAGTTATTGATCCTTATCTATAACATCTCAAATACCAGAAAATTGGTCGGCTAAAATCATAAATTCATGAAGTAAATATGCTTAAAATCAGCAAAACTTTTTTATTTCAAAAGATATTTACATTCTGTAAATTGCACATGGTAGATAAATTCATTCTGTGTATGAAAATCTAGTAAAAAGTAAATTTTGATGAAAAAAAAATCTTAAAAAAAAAAATCTTTCTTTTTTTCAATAAGAACTACATATGCAAAGGAGCTAAAAGTTAAAAACTTACAAGAAATGTATATTTATGAAGGCAAATAAGTTCCTTATCATATATGAAAAGCTGTGGTTTATATGGTAATGCAATTAGTGGTAATCCAATAAAATGTAAGCCCTACTGTACACACACGTGATATCTTAGACCATATTGTCCAGCACCTGTAAATCCCCCTAAGAGTGTCACTGTCAGCAATTAGTGGCAAACTTGTGTCATGGAAGCTGACAGCATCTTAGAATGATATAAATAATGCAGGAAAATATAGTTCTTCATAAATTATCAGTCAATGGTACTGTAAATTAACATGAAAGGTGGAAAAAATCGACGTAAATCCTGCTTCAAACCGGGTAACATACCCCATAACAAGGGGATAAAATATGAAACACAGTCTTCAAACAGTAATCTAAGTTCATCTAATATACAATGGAAGAGGCTAGATGCAGAGAAGTTCTCACTTGTAGCTAAAACCAGTCAAGACGGCACCTCCTACAGTTTACCAGATGTCGAGGGAAATCCTGGATCTACTACGTTATTACGTCCACATCCAAAATCTTTGAAGATTCTGAAAAAAGAAGCTATATTTGAGTCTCACGATGGAAACCATGTTAAAGATGATACATATAGAGCTGTTAAAATGAAGAAAATTACTCTATTGATGAATGTAGTTTTTAATCTTCACACTTTACAAGACATTAAATGTGATAAGCCGCACTTTGAACTGACAAAGGAAATTAAGTATGGATCTTGTGTAAAGTGCATATATAAATGTATAAGATGCAAGTTTACATCACCACGTGTTAATCTGTACGATGAAATTAAAACTTTGAATCCTGGACCGAACCCTGGAGAGTTAAACCGCATGTTTGCATCTGCCTTACAGGAGACTCCTATGGGAATAAAAAGAGGAAGATTTCTGATGGCTGCAGGATTAAATATACCACCACCCACTAAAAGAACACTGCAGAGGCATTCTAATGTTGTTGCTAATAAGATAAAAGAGTTAAATGCCAATGATATGAAGAAAAAACTTGAAACTGTGAAAGAAGTTAACAGAATTCGTGGTGTAAAAGAGCCGTCACATATTCCTGTAGCAATCGACACGCGTTATAACAGTATGCATATAGTGAGCACAAAAAAACCTGGACAAAATGCTTCCCAGGCAATATATTTGGCGTGTGAGCAAGTCACTGACCATAAGTTCATTGTTGCATTAGTTTTTCACAATAAACTTTGCTGGACAGGTGCTTGGCTTAAAGGGAAAGGACTTGATGTAACCTGTCCAGATGGACATGCTGGTACATGTACAGCCAATGTTAAGCCAACCACGCCTTTAAGTGAATATCTCATGGGTACAGAAATTGGACTTCAGGTTGACGGGCAAAATGTGCTGATAAAGTATGCAGTTACAGATGGAGATGGACGTGGAGCAGAAGGTATAAATGATGCACTAAAAGTTTTACACCCGTTGTGGAAAGTTGAACGCCAAGCTGACCCAATTCATCTAGGACGCTCACAGTTTCGGCAAAGCAATTCTGCAAATTTTAGTTTGAATATGTTTCCTGGTTCGACACGTGAAAAGAAAAAACAAGGACAGAAAGTTTTAAGTCAAGATTTGAAAGCCAGATGTAGCTTAGTGTTCAATGAAATGTGGAAAGAAAACTTTGGAAATGTGGAAAAAATTAAAAAATGCTTACCTAGAGTGCTTGATGCTACTGTGCGTTGTTATACTGGTGACTGCTCTAAATGTCCCACTAGTTCATACGTGTGTGGTGGTGGATACTCAAACTGTTGGTGGTTGAGATCCATGTACTTGGGTGCGAATAAGTTAACCAACCTGAATATGGATAACAATGACAAGTTAATAATGCAGGAACTTTTAAAAATGAAACTTAGCGAGGAAGCATTAATGAAAATGAAATTTAATTTCAACACTCAAAAATGTGAAGCTGTTAACAGAGCACTAAGTGTTTCCTTACCAAAGAATGTGAACTTTTCTAGAAATTTTGAAGGGAGGGCATCAGCAATAATTCACACTTTCAATAATGATATAGCTAATTCCTGGAGACAAAAAGCAGAATGTATTGGTTTTAAAATATCACAAGGTTCATTAAAACACTTGGACCAAATGCAAAGGGAGTGTGAACGGAACAAAGTTTACCAAAATACTCCAGAAAGGAAAAAGAAAAATTTACAACAAACCGGACAGAAAATTAAGGATCATGTAAAAAGGGACAACTTGATCCAAAACTTGATGCTGCATTTGTAAAAAGCATAAAGGACGATCATTCATATGGGAGAGTAATACCAGCAAAGAAGAATATACCTACCAGAAGCTGTACTTCAAAAGTTCCAAAGTCAAAGAAGATATAGCTGCATTCATCTACTGCTGAAAAAGATAAAGACAAAATTAACTAACGGTCCTTTTAAGGACCACTAAATCTTTAAAAAAGAGTTTAAAATTGTTGCACATTCAGTAAAAATTCTCTATATAAGCTATAGCCCTACCCTTAAATATCTTCCAAAAATAAATCCAGGCGGCAATCTGGAAAATTGGCATGCCCCTGGCAAGAGTTTCGGTGTTTACAATAAATTCTGTTGTTGTTTATGTGATGCGGCTCTAAAGTAATGTGAGCCGCATTCACACACAAACTATTGTGACACAAGTGGCTGGCGTCAAATGTTTCATTTAATATCAAATAATTATTAAAAACCATAAAACTGAATCTATGGGCTTTTTTCTTTTTCCAGGTCCCAGAAATAGGATCCCGGAAAGAAATAAGTCCATATTTTCCATCTTTTGTTGTCCCCTGATCCCAAATTAGACATTTGCTATTTCTTGCCAGGTGGCTTTTTTCTAGTATTTTTTGCTGATATTTTTTGGAAAATCCCTCCATTTTAACTTACAAGTGTATGAATACATATTACCAACAAAATGACCTTACTGTGACCCCTTTGCAAACTTTAAATTGAAAAAAACTTTTTTTTAAATTTCATAAATTTAAATTTCATTTTAATTTAAAAAGTTTAATTCAAATTTAAAAAATAATTACATCATTGTTTTCCTTATTGAATTTTAAAGTCTCTAGCAAAATTTCATCCATGTAACTCCAAAAATAAGCTTACAGAAGAAGATTGAAGTGTTCAATATATGCCCTCTGACAGGAACGGGGACCCAATTAATTGCCCCATTGAAACGCATTGAAAATCATAGTAAATAAATGGGGTGCTGTTCAATAAATAATTTTGATAGCCACCTTGGGATCTCTGTTTCATGTTAGGCATTGGTTTCGAAGTTTCTAAGTGCAATCTCAGTGCCTCATGACCGGCATTCCGTTGCAAAATATTGTTTTGATTGACAACAGGGTCAGTCAGTCTACTTCCGGGGAAGAATAAAGGCTAGAATTTAGGCAATTTACTCTATGCACTGACGCCAGATTACATTTAAATCAATCAAAATTTTTACAGAAATTCAAACAAGAAAGCCTACCCTTTCAAATAAATCAACATTCAGTTACAGAACTTGTGTAATAATAACACTACACCATTTTAAATAAAAATTATAATTTTTTTTTAAGAACTACATTCGTGGGTACTGGACTGGTTGCCGTAACTGGGATCCTATTCCATATGTTAAATATAATATTGGTCATCGCTCAGGGATCATTCAAGGATAATTTGTCCATCAGTACTAGTTTTAATTAACAACTTTACGGTTACATTGACTGTCAATCTGCCTTTTTTCTTCTAAAACCGATAATTTATTTAGAGGATCGATGAAAATCATAAATGAAGAAAGACTGTGTGCCTATTTGATCGATGTACTTATGAAAAGACAGGGACTTGTTATCATAGTTTTTGTCGAGTATGCAATGATATACCTAGAATATTTAAGGTGACTGTGTTGTATTTCTCCATCTTGGATTTTGAAGTAGAAGATAACAATTGATTTAGATCTTCAATAAAATGTGCAAATTTTGAGGGTAGTATGTAATTCATGTGTAAGACTTTTCATGTTAATATAGAAAAGTATGTGTTTTATCATTTTAACTGCTGTATTTTCTAAAAAAAAAAACACAATATTTTTGTTTGATTCATTTTTTTTCAACCTTGCCACATAGGGGGAGATAACTCAGATAGTAGGGGAGATAACTCAGAAAGTAGGGGAGATAACTCAGATAAAGTAATTTTTTATAATCATGATAATAGAAAGTGTTGTGAATTTACCTATTTTAATGTGTAGCAAGAAAATAAGTCAGGTGACCCACTTTTTTCGTTTTCTTGTCTGAAAGCATGTTATAAGAGCTATCTTCTCACATTTTATCTTAAAATTCTATGGTGTAGTTTTCTTTTTATCACACAAAATTGGATTTTCCATGCATAATCTATACACAATTTAACAATTTTGCACAACCTGAAGCGTAAATAAAATTCCGGTGACCCATACTTTTTATTATATTTTGATAAAAAACATGATACAAGCTACTTTTTGACAAACTATTAAAAAATTCTATGGATTTTAACTGAGACCCCCCATCCACCTTAACACGCATTTTCACAGAGGAAATAAAACCATAAAATTTCCGTTTTTAATTTCCTTAGAGGTCGGTATTTTTTTTTCAGACCTTGTTGATACAAATATGTCGCATGCAAAATACCTTTTTATGGTAGTAGTGCTAATGTACGACTAATATAAATATTGACTTGGTTGCATTTTATACAATTATTATCGAGCAACTAGTGTATGGCCTTAAATATATATTGCGTAGTTCATATTTTTTTGTAAAATTGTCTTTTCATAAAAAAAATAGTAGAACCTATCATATATTTTTCCTTTATAAAAAGAGATATGGATTTCTATGTATAGCTAGTGAATCTGCCCAATAACAGAACATCGATTCTCATTTAAGGCTGGTCCTATCAATGTGGGGTTGTACATATATACACATATCTTAAATTTGTTCATGATTTAATTATTTTTTGGTGATGTTGTACCCTTATAGACTTGTTGTATATTATATTTTGTAGTGTACTGTATCATAATTTTATGATCCATCGCCCCATAAGATTTATCGTTGGCTATCATTCAGTTATTTCATATATACAGATATATATATATATATACAACTTTTACCTGGTTGGCTGCACGCGCCTGATGAAGCTAATTTGTTTAGCGAATATTGCAGGAATAATATAAAATATAACAACTTATTTTATAACACTCATTAGTGTGTTAAAGTTACATTCTTAGGCACTTATATATATATAATTAATTATTAATTCAAAATTAAATGATTCAATTATTAAAGAAAATTATTTTATCAAGAAATACCGTCCTAAATTAAATAGATGAAATGAGAATCTGGAAGGCATTTCTTTATAATTATGTACTTTCACTTTCGTTTTAAGTACCTACGTTGTGCTATATTATGACGTTCAGGACTAAATAATAATGTCCCTGATGGACGTTACTCCTGACGACGTCGCCAGCAACCATATCCTTGAAGATCTGTGAAACAGTGATACTATGGAGAACATTTTTGAACAATTTGTAGTTGTAATAGACAAAATGTGAATATTCATATTGAATATAAATATTGGTGCATTTTCAGCCTTTAATTTTTTTTCCTTTATATTTATATATATATATATAAAAATTTTATGTGTCTTCACGAATGCACGAGCAATGTTAAAAAAAAATAATCAAACGTTAATGGAAATGTATATCAATACTACCACTAAAGTGTTTTATTTCAATATTATATCATTTATCTAGATATCACATACATGTAGACAGCTGTTTCAAAGTTCTTACGGAAGTATCACTCGGAAATCATAGTATAAGGACGGAAACTAAGCTTCCTAGATTTAGCAATTACTGCATACATGTGATAATTAGCCGACAGTCATGTATGTTGTACTATGTTATGTTATAATATGTAAAACTAACAAACCAGCTGAAGAAAGCCTCCAGGTGCAGGATTTTCTCGCTGTGTTGAAGACCCTTTGGTGTCCTTGGGCTGCTTTCTGCTCTTTAGTCGGATTGTTGTGTCTTTTACATATTCCCCATTTCTACTCTCAATTTTATGAGTATGTATAACAGAAAAAGCCGGACTTTCTGCAATGACACAGAAACTAAACATCAAAAACATATCTACATAAGATATCAACAATACTTAAGGTATATACAATATGTCCAGTTTGTAAAATACTTTTAGGTTTGAAAAATTAGGAATAATGCTATGCAAATGTGAGTCTTTTAGTTTAAAACATTAATGCTAATTGATAGTGCATTTTCATGTCAGGATTTAAATACTTTCAATATATACAATATGTCCAGTTCGTAAAATACTTTTAGGTTTGAAAAATCAGGAATAATGCTATGCAAATGTGAGTCTTTTAGTTTAAAATATTAGTGCTAATTGATAGTGCATTTTCATGTCAGGATTTAAATACTTTCAATTAACACTTTAAGACTTTTATGTCCCAGTTTTACTGTTTAACATACGATAATAAAGAGTTATATTACCTATATCAGAAAACTGCCATGAGAAAACCCCCTTAATACATAATTACAAATATCAGTCACACCTTGTTCGATTATTTGACGACCAGTCATTTATGAAAATGCTGATTTCATCAATCAATGAATTCTTTTAATTTGTTAACATTGTTTTACTATCTAATTTATATTGTGCATGGTCTTCTATTATGCAATTGTAAAAAATTCTTTCAAAAACTAAACTGTTACAAGATATGAAAATAAACAGTTTTCAATTCTTCAGATTTATTACATAGGAAATGTCTGAAAAAATATAACTGAACTATGGTAATGTTAGACATTTCTGATTGAAATCTTCTATAGATAATGAAATATATTCGATAGAAGTTTTTCCAGTAAAACTATTTTCATTGATTAATGAAACTCGTCTGTTCTATATATATTAGTTTCCTATAAACTGATGAAGGTTACTTCAGAAAGAAAATTGGCTTCAAAATCAAGACCATACGTTATTATCACTATCCCTCCTATAATAGGCCCCTTCATGGTTAGTGCAGCCATGCTGAATAAGGGGCAGATTTTAATAATGGAGGTAGAAATGGTTTGAAAAAATACGAGAAAACATCATTAAAACAGCACAGTTGATTGGAAACATGGATAGAATTTCCCGTTCTATCATACTATTTCCACCTCTACCCACAAAATCTGCCCCTATTCAATACGGCCGACCTAATCGTGAAATAGCCTATTTGTCATTCTTCATCAAAGATCACCAATATTTTTGGTTTGGTTCGTGGTTATAAATCTTAGGTTTACTGTGTGGTGTTTTATGAATTGTTGTTTGTCTGTTCATATTTCTCGCATTATTTGTTTGTTATTTGACTTCTACGTCTTTTGTTGCTTATTTTACCCGTTGGTTTCGCCTCCTCTTTTGTAGAGTCGTCATGGTTTATCTGTGCTATGTGTGATACAGCAGTACCTATAAATTGTTTACTTTTATTTTTTTAAATGATACTGTTTTGTATACTCTTTTCAACTTTTTCGGTCACATTCATCAAAACATCATTTCTTACAAGATTAAGAAATAATAAGCTTATAATTAATATACAATTGATAACCATTGGATGACTACCTATTAGATATAAAAACATTATTTTAGGCGATATTATTTGATATTCACAATTCATAGAACACAAATAATTTAGATTTACTATTTGTCTTTCATTCATTTCTATTTGTAGTTTACTATAATGAATGCCTGTCAGAGCTAATTACTTTAGCAACTTTTTCACATCAAAATTGTAATGTCATATAATAAACGACATAAATATGATTGAAGTTATTTAATCTTTTTTAGAAACATAATTATAACTTTCATGTCTTAGTTTATATAGTTTATATAATTATAATGTAATTACAATATTTCATTATGAATTAGACACCATTTCTCGCTTACTTAGAAAACCAATGCTGTATGTCCCTTCAAACCTTTGTTTTTTTGTAAATGTAAGATAGAGAACATTTGCTTGGAAAAGGGTATATAAAATCAAATCATTTTTTCTTGTTTTTTTCTTTTGCAGATTTCCGTAACAGTCTGAATGAGAAAAATATTAACTGCTCATCTGGAGAAAAAATAAAGCACTTGTTACTTTCAAACACGAGTATTTATTTTTTCTAACCTGAGCAGTTTTATGAACAACTTCGAGGAACAGCTCAGATGACAGGTGCCCAACATTTCGATATAAATGAATAAAGCAATGTCTTTCGAGAAGTTATAATATCAATGTTATTCATGTATTTCGACAAAGGTAAGCATTTTATTATATAGTTGAGAAAGAACAATATATATGTTTGTTTATTTTGATACATTTCAAAAAATATTTCTTCTAACAACCGTTGTCAGTTTATCTTCGACGTATGATTTTGAATGGCCATTTTGGTATCTTTTGCCTCACTTTTAAAGTGTGTTATAAAATGAAAATGCATTACTGCTTCACATCTTGTCTCATTATGCTGGAACTATTATGCATTTGTACAGTGAAAGTGGATAACGTTTGAATCACTTTTCTAAATTTCAGTAAAGTTGTTTCGATTTGAATTTACTGTCCTTAAAACAAAACCAATTGTATTCATACATTTTATTGACAATGGACATAACGTCCAATTGAAGAAATATTTCTTAAATATTGTAGAAGGTCAGAAATCAGTATTAATATGAACCTTTCTTTGTCCTTTGACATACTGAACCGAAGTTTATTGCTTACCTCTTATAATTATGTTTGAAATCGCAGTGAACATATTTTATGATGTCATTTGTATCGTCAATAACCTACTTTTATTTGACCTAAAAGATCCAGGTGAGATATTTCATGAGAAATGATAGTAGACAATACATGGAAAATCTTTGTAAAATGATATATGGATTTAGTCGATGAGAATATTTTGATGGATGTAAGATAATTTTTCCTGGAATTGATTTAACTTTAAATTATCTATGTTAGATTGACCCTGGTCAATTTTCCGGGAAATAATTTTAAACCAGGACCATTTTTAAAACAAAATTACAATATGGACTAAAAATTCCGTAGCAAAGATTCCTGTAAGATTTTAAACTGATATGTGGGTTAATTTTAATATGACATCAATTGAAATGTATTTGAAAATAGCTGCAAACTGCAATTTTCATATAAGCAATACAAAAAGGGTTCAAACTCAAAACCAATATACGCTCGTCCAGTGGGATCAACGTCTTTTACATCAATGGGACAAATTTGCAAGATTTTGTTTTGTTTTGCTGATTTGATTATTTGTTATCAGTGGGGTGATATTGAAGATCTTTATTCCTCGGTATTTATCTGCTTCTTTTATTATTGGGTCGTTTTTTTTATCAGTAGAATGAGTTTGTAGAAAGTTGGTCGAGGTTGTAGAAAGTTGGGTTGAATAGGTCTTGGACTGTTTGGTAATGGGGCTATATGACAAAGAATTATCATCCAACAACATACAAAATAGAGGTCAACATATGGTGATCAGGTGATAAGTGACAGTTGTGTTCCAATAGGTATAGATTGTGCATCATTACTGGCCGACTTGTTTTGTACTCATATGAAGCAGATAAATACAGAACCTTCTCAATGACCAAAAAGAAAAAAAGTATCTTGAAAAGATCTTTAATTTCACTTTCATTGATGGTATCCCGGTACTCCATTACCCACATTGTGATGAGTGCTAACATTTCATTTATCCCAGTGAACTTGATATTTAGGATACTGCTGAAATAAGAATTCTGATTCATACCTTGATCTTTTCCTCGATATTGACACCGATTGACGACTTCGAAGTACAATTTATGACAAACGTGATGATTTCAATTTTCAAATTGTCAATTTCCCATTTCGCAGCAGTAACATACCTCTGTTCCGTTTTTTATGAGTTTACTTTTATCATTTAACACGTTACGCTCGTGCATGTTCACACAATGCGGAATTTTTTAACAGGGGTGTGCTCCTTAAATAGAAAATTTTCTAGCAAAGTAATAAGGAAATTATTAATCGACATATCATGAGATAAACAATCCCTATCACGAATTGGTTGATCGGCACGGTGTGTCCAAACTCACTAGCGACATGTTTTTGCAGCCTCAGATCTGTAGATACCAGTAAAGTCGTCTGATCTGTAATTTTACAGATTGTGTTCTATTTCCGACTGGAACATTTTGACTGAGTGAGTATCATAATGGCGGATAATGCTAACCTTGAAGATGTACCTACATGTATTTTCGTTTTATAAAGTTCATATGAATACTCTATTTTTTACTTAGATTTGCCTATATTTAAGACCGATAAACAACTTATCGCCTAAATATAGATCATATGAAAAGATGTAATTGAACATTATACTACATATATGTAAAACTATTGAGATATGATTGTCCGTGAGACAACTATTTACAAGAGACCATAGAAAAAGGATATTTTATAGAAACATGTCATCGTCCGGTCTTAAACAATGGACAACACACATACCTTATAGTAAATATGCTAAACTTAAGAAAATTCAAACGAAAACTAATAGCCTGAATTATGCTGAAAAAAATTAACTAAATACTGTTATGGCAGACAGTAAACAATAACAAATATTGGTCTAAAGGCTCCTGACCTTGTTGAGACGAACAGAGAGTGATTATTTGTACATATGTTTATATAATCTTCCAAAGATCTGCTAGCAATAGAAATTATTAAAATGGCAAACAAAACAGACACACGCTCAGAGTTCGAAACTGTAAGATCCCAAATTTACATGGTTAATTTAGAACCAAAAGGTTTTTTAATATGTCTTTGTTAACTAGTACTGTCTGTGGAATAACACATTGGTATTTTTCAAATGAGTTTGTATTTAGCATAGCAATCATTTTTTTCTTTGAGGATCCAACATTAAATTCTCCCTAATTTCAATTATATGCAATATTACCATTGTTCAAGTTTTCTTTATTTATAATATTTGCATTAAAACAATATTAATCTATGTTTCATTTGCTAATAGAAAAAGACTTAACAGATCTTTTTTTAAAATAAATCTGATAAATCACTTCCAAAATATTAATATGATTTGCGTTCATTAAAAACTTTTGCATCTCATTCTGTTAAAATCTTAAATAATGTTATGTGTAAGAAATGTCTTTGAGATAAGTCCTTGAGTATCGACCGAATGATCTGTTTTCAATTTTCTTGTTTGCATTTCCTAGCTTAATTTATATTGATTGAATAAATAACACAAATATAATATTTCTTTTCATTATTTAATACGTAATATTTCTTCTTCTTTGATCTTGTACATTTTTCGTCATGTTCATTTGTGACAAAATGTACAATTAAGACGAACAGTTTTCTCAAAGTTTCAGCTTTCATTTCACTTATCAATTTAGAACACGTATTCTAAAATGTTTTTTTTTTTCAATCTGCAAAATGTGCCATTAATTCAGTATATCTACCACACATATCATCTTACGATTACTGGAAATATCAAGCATGTATTGGATTTTATCAGAAATGGGAACTGTATGACCGAATGTCGTGTCTGATGTCCACTTATCAGCTATTGTATTGCCAAGTCTGGGTATGATAGAACCATCGATGTCTTCCTTTAGTTGACGACTGGGGTATACATGATAATTTTCAGATGCTGTTAGCAGAAACGTCTTTCCGAAGGGAATGTGACGGTCCTGCAAAATAGACGGTAAGATGCATATTTGTAGGAAAACGAATATATCACGCTTTCTGTGAAACATTATTTGGGTATATTGTCTCTTTTGAACTTATGAAAACGTGTGCAATGCACATAATTATCCAGCAGTTATAACAAAATGTAATAATGTGTCTGTTTACTTCAATATACTTGTAATAGGAGTGTGGTAAAAACTGGATACATAATTTTTAAATTATTTTTTTTTTTTTATTTTAATAGAATTGGTTTTTTTTTTCGTACGGAAAGGGAAGAGTGTTATTGATCTGTACGTGAAATAGGGATGAAAAGGCTTGATTTGATTTATATATAATATTCTAATTACACTACAAAATACTACTATTTCTCCAAACAAAAACAGCAAGTGGATGACATCACACGTGATTAACAATGCATCTGTAAAATTGACCGAATGAAAGCGAAATATTAAGGTGTACTAATACTTACCATTCTGCGTACAATGATTCTTAAATTTAACCACACAAAATTACAAACTAATTTATTCAAATGTCTTACTAACGTCTTCAACACAAACACGTGTTCGTGACCCATATACTCAATCATCTGTAAAATCAAGTTTCCCCTGTTTGACGTCTCGGTTTAGATTTTATCTTTTTTACTTGTGACCTAATTATTCTTGTTCTTATTACTTTTCAAGATTACAATGTCCCCCGTTAACTTGATCAAATATTGCACAGTTAGTAGTTATTGGTACGCTATGTCAAAATACAGTGAAGTGCAGGAACCAAATGCAATATACTGTTTAAGTATGTTTTATGTGTTTAAAGAACTAATTTTCATATATACATGTTAGAACTTATGTAAATGGTCTCAGAATAAAAGTATTGTTATTCTGTTATTCAGTAAATTATCACATTAATAAAGTGTATGTCAGGATATATACAAGTACATAATGTTTGATTTTGTCTTCAATATAAACAAATTTTAACTCAACTTCCATTTTTTCCATGTGTGTTTTACGTATTTATCATAATATAGAAAGAATAAAAAAAGGAATTGCCAAAATACCACAGTGTACTACAGACGATCGCATCTTTTTTCATTCGATCTCATTTTATGGCTATTTTTCAGATAATTGTTCATAGTATCCCTTTCATTCAAAATGAATAATATAATCGATATATATTGATATCAACATTGATCATGTTGATAGTATAAAAAATAAGATAGCTTTTATGTCATTTTCTTTAATCAATTTCATATGATTTTTACAAATGTACAATTTATAAGTAATTTTTTGGAACTTTGCAAAATATACTTTTTCAAGTCCTATAAAAATTAATTTTCCTATCCAAAGTGTACCTGTAATTTAAATGTGACCATGTCCCTCTGCAGGTACAAAACAATCATAAATAATTGTCAATGGTTTTATGATTCCTTATTAATGCCTGACATCTCATGTCAAATATAGAGGATACCGGTGACTTATCAGACTTTGTCCTGGTATATACTGTACCTTCCTTCTAAAAATACATGAATGTTGTGTCATGAATGGACACAAAATTCCAAAAATATCGGTCGCATTTTTCCAGGACATGTTTAAAATATCGTGTATGGCCATTTCAAACATATGGTCGGGTAGATTAATATATAAGCCAAGGAGTTCTAGTAAATGAAAAGACAATATCTTCACTTTTTGGTCGCTTTTGCAGCGTCGCAATTAATTGCATTAAGTTTGAAGCCTTGATATAATTGAGAAAGCGCAATTTAAACTTTTAATATTTATGTGTAAAAGACTATTATTATGTGATTATCTAAGAGATGCTTTCAGAAAAAACATATTTTTTTAAAAGAAAGAGACATAAGACACAGAATGGCATATTTGAAAAAAGAAAACCCGACAAAACAACAGTTTGAAATGAAATATCTGCACGTGCAAATCCATAATACTGAAAGAGACTCCATTAAAAAAATACATTTTGCAACTGAAATTGATAGTAATGAATAATTCTTTCTTAAGGATCCAGCTGAGGCTTTCCGGGTGCGAGATTTTCATGCTGCATTGAGGACCCATATTTGCACTTGGGCTGTTTTCTGCTATTTGGTCTTTGGTCGGGTTGTTGTCTCTTTGACACATTCACCGTTTACATTTTCTATTTTATTATACTGATCAATCCTTATGTCCAGCTATCATCATAGAAACGTTGCAATGAAAACACACGGCATCTCGGAATTAATATAGGTGCGTTGATAAAGTAACCACCTTATGCAATACATTCATCCTCTATTTCCCATTTCAATTTTATTTTTGCTATCAACTTTGTTGGTAATAGCCCGTATTTACAGTTTTGTATCTCCATGATGAGAAAATTGATTTTAAATTTTATTTCAGACGGTTGGCAAGGACATGTAGAATCGTTCTTTTAGAATAAAAAAAAATATAATTTTACTGATAAACTAAAGAAAGATAACTCTTTTTTCACGAAGTAATACTTTGTAAAAGTTTCAAACTTCAGTGTCCTGATAAATCTTATTCTTCTATGACAAAACATGTATTTAGTTACAAAGTTTAACATATAGTTGTTTCATTGAAATAAACTGTTTCAAAGACGAACAAAATCAAGGTTCAAAATTCGACGGCAGAACTTTTCTGCATTAAACAATTTTATATACAGTTTATACGAAATATGACAGGAAAAAGTAAAATAACAAAAATACCGTCCTCCAAGGAAATTTCAAAACGAAAAGTCTCATCAAATGACAAAATGAAAAGCTCAAACACTTTAAACGAATGGAAAAAACAACTGTCATATTCCTGACTTTGTACAGGAATTTCCTTACTTGCTTGTGTACGTATTTGTTATCATATATTTTCACAAATCGAATAAAACTGTAATATCCAATGAAAGCCTATTTTTTTTTTTATTTCTTTTCATATTCCTGACTTGGTACAGGCATTTCCTTATATAGAAAATGATGATTAAACCTGATTTTATAGTCCAATGATAAAAATCTGATAATTAGTCGCATTTGTTATTGTCAATAGGTGTCATTGCCATTCTGATTGTTCCATCTTTCGAACGTTTTTTTGGAAAGCTTTATATTTTTATTTATCTATTTATTTATTTATTTATCCTTTTTAATCTAATTTTGAATGTTTTGATTGATTTCATGATTGATTTCATGATTGATTGATTTCTTGATTGACTGACTGATTAATTGATTGATTGATTGATCGATTGATTGATTGATTTAAGTATTTATTTTTTCTTTTCTTATCTATTTATTTATTAAAAGATAACTAGAAAAGTATTTATTCCAAGTACCTGTATGTTTTTTCGATTTTTTCTTCATATTATCTGATTATCATGATTATTGGATTTGTACAAAAACGATATATTTTTTTTTTTAAATTATCAATTTCATAGCATGCGTATCAATATATTACCTTGTATAATCTTTTCATTCTGGTGTTTATTGTAATAGCAATACCTTTGAACAGAAAATATATATGAGAGCAGACTTTTTTCTAATCAATTTCATTTAATGATTATCTCCCTGATTATTTGAACATTTACGTTACCAATGCTAAATGTTATATTATTGTTTTAACTTTTGGTCACGGTAATAATGGTGTAACTTATGCAATTAAATACAGAATTGAAATTAGAAATCAACCAACTTACTCTTTTCTGTTTGTACATATTTTTTTTTTTTCAATAAATAATACTTTTGATTAACAGATATACATGAGAGTTCCTTTAGATGAACTGAAAATAGTAGTAATCAATTTCATGAAACGGTTATCTTCCTTCGGCTTATAACAGTAGTGATAACTTGAATATTTTCTATTCTAATCATTTAACGATATTTCGGGTAAGCAGTTTCTACTGCTCTCATGTCATCCGTATTGCTTGAGGGTGATATATTTCTTTATCTAAAATAATAAATACATGTGATTTAATGACGTTTGGTGTTTTTAAAATTCATTTGGCTAACCCATTGTCTTAAATCCTAGTAATGTCAGAAATATGTCGTAATAAAATTGAGAATTACTTATCTTCCTCAGTATATTATGTGGTTATTTTATCTCTAAATCTATACTTATTTAAGTATCTAAGCTATATCAACTTGTATCCTTTGCAGCATAATTCACATTGGTTGCTTGTCAAATGTCCTCTTTGTATTCCAAAAGAAACAAAAATTAATAAAATAACTACACCAAAATGGAACATATTAATAGCATTTAAAAGTCATTGATCCATGACAATGAGGTAAACAACAATGTACATATACTTATAGCGGACGAGAATATTGGACCAAACGTACATTATTATCCAATTTTCTGCCTTAAAAAATACAAGACTTTTATACTTAAAGTTAACACAATCAAAATCACAAGAGCACCATCCTTTTGTGTTGTAGTATATGAAATATGTTCCACTGGTTATACAAGTTATCTTTTATACTGAGCATTGTTATCAGTGAGCTTAAAGTTATAATTCAAGTACATTATAAAAACATGTATTATATTGATAATGTAATAAATAAAAGGTGTAAACATCCAATATGGATTCTGTGGAGTATAGCAAAATGTTTAATTACATTATCCATACAAAAATATCCAAATGACAATAATTTAATGAGGCAGATAAGCGAAGAATAAGAAAAATCCGTCAGAAATTTTTTATAGATCAATCATTTATTTATGAATATTGCAATTCAACATATGTTACTTCATATCAGAATTTGTAGATAAACTGTTATCACAGAAATATGTCTCATCCTTTTGTAATTTTGATTATGCAAGTGTTGAAATTAAAATAGCAATACTTTAACATGTTTCATAAGTTATGCAAATATTCAAAGTCAATGAACCATGACTGAGGTACATGGCTAAACAATTTCCATGTAAATGAGATGTGCCAAAGCTAATACAACTGCATACCAAATACCATTGAATTATTATAAGTCGTTCCCTTTAAACAAACCTTAACACAAACATTAACTTATAAACTATGTAAAAGTTTCAAAGTCAATGAACCATGAAGAGGGGGTGAGGCTATATAATATCCATGGAAACGATATTTGCAAATGCCAATAAATTTGCATACCAAATATCGTTTACTTAACATTAGCAGTTCATCTTAAACTGATCTAATCACAAACTAATACATGTAAACTAAGCAAAAGTTTCTAAGTCGATAGACAATGACTGAGGAGGCGGGGCCAAATATTCTCCATGGTAATGAGATGTGCTAATGCTTATACAACTGAATACCAATTAACATTTGCCTACCCTAAATGGTTCCCCTTGAACTGACCTAATCACAAACTAATACATGTTACCTTAGCAAAATTCTCAAAGTCAATAGACCATGACTAAGGGAGCCAAATAATCTCCATGGAAATAAGATATGCCAATGCTTATACAACTGCATACCAAATATCATTGACCTACCACTAGTGGTTCCTCATAAACTGACCTAATCACAAACTAATACAAGTAAAATAAGCAAAAGTTTCAAAGTCAATAGACCATGACTGAGGGGGCAGGGCCAAATAATCTCCATGGAAATGAGATGTGCCAATGCTAATACAACTGCATACCAAATATGATTGACCTACCACTTGTGGTTCGCCATAAACTAGACCTAATCACAAACTAATACATTGTTGACGACGCCGCCGCTGCCGACGCCGGAAACAGCATACCTATGTCACGCTTTTTGACTCAGTCAAGGCGAGACAAAAAATGAAATAGTGTGTTTTAAATATTTATCGCAGTTGTTAATCATAGTTGTGCATTTGTTTTTTAATCATATTATCTACGTACAATATATATGCTGACTTAACTTGAATTTCTCAAAGATTTACCTTATTTTGAACGTTGTCGTGTTGTTTAAAGACTTCAATGTTGAATATTAAACTTGTCAGGTACAACTATAGAATGTTTTGCTTGATATAAAGTTAATGCATCATGGTAATCCATAACACCCGGAACTTATTTAACATTTAGTAAAAAAATTAGTTCCGGAACAAATTTTACAGTGCTGGAACATATTTTCTTAAAATATATATTCCGGGTAAAAATTTTCTGTGATATAAATTCCGGTGGAACATATTTCCTATGAAATAAGTTCCAGCGGAACAAATGTCACGCCGGAACATTTTTTTTGTTACAAAAAATAATCTTAATAGCAAAAAATAATTCAGATATTACTTGGAACTATGAGCAGGGTCAGGAACAAACTTCTAATGTTTGTTTTGAGGTTTATTGACTATTTATACTAGACATGCTAAATGAGAGAAAGAGAAATAAAAGAAAATTATAAATTTAAAAGACGAAAATACTGTTGGCACTTTAAAACATTATTCTTAATTGTATGTTTTCTACAAGAATTGTAAAAACAAGTATAAACATACATATACTATGATCATAAAACAAAAAGACATTTATATGTCAACAAACGAACGGTCTCCCACAAAAGATTATGTCAATCCAGTATGTCAAGCTTTTAAGGGTAAGTATGATAAGGGCCTTATTCGTCATCCAACATTAAATGGTATAGTAAATAAATATGAAGATATGTACAAGTAAAACAATAACAAAAGATACAGTATCAAGCTGTATGCTTGATTAAGTTTTGGTCAAATTTGTTGATTCTCTTATGTTGATGGCCTCATAGTGAACTTAAAGTAGCTTTGCAGAACTTATCACCTTCTTTATAACCAACGACGTCTATTATGATTTCAAAAAAAATGGCGGCGAAACTACTTTGTTTTCAGGCGCTTACAATAGGTCTTATATAACAAATTACCCGTCTCACGACTCTGAGTATTTTTTATCAAAAAATAAAATCAAGAAGTCCAATAAAACCAAATAATCTGAAAAAAGAAACATTTAATTGTTAAGGATACTCATTATTCAAATATAGAAAAAGAGGCGTGGGGCATTCCACATTGCAGTCCAACTACAATGAATAGACAAAATCTTCATCGACAACAAAAATAACCATACATATATGTGAAGCTTTACATTTTAAGGATCATTTTTGAAAAGATGTGAGATACCGTTGGAAATATATTAATTGTGTTCTTATATGTTTAAATTTTACTACGTTTCACTCTCTAGTCTCTACACTTTTCGATGCCTATTATGAACGAAAAACTTTCAGGTGGAAGCGGCCATACTTTTCTAACACAAATAAACAAGCAAACAACCAAAGAAAAAGCCAACGAACAACTCCGATATCTGTTTGAAAAAAAATAATCGATAAGAAGATATTACCCCCAATTTCCAGTTTTAATACTTTCCCCCCAAAAAAATTGGTAAATCTAAAAAAAGGTATAAGCCTTTTATAATTTTTGTTATCTACTACAATTTACATACAATTTTGAACGAATTGAACTACAAAGAGAAAACATTTTCCACTTTCATCAGCTATGAGACGGCTAGCTTTTTAGAAAAGCTATTACTTGTTCAGTTTATAAGAATTCATAATTGAAAGGGTTATTTGCATGAGTATAGATCAATTGCTTTTCTTTCACCCAAGCCATGCATATACTCAGAGGACAAAAAGGATAAAAAAACTTGAACACAAGTACAGTATAAGTAAACTTTTTGAAAATAAAATAGTTCCCTACTTTACCATCTTACTATTTTATGACGTATTAGGACCTAAATTAAATAAAAATTTGTGCAAAGTTTTAAAATATCCAGTTACCTTTAAAGAATAATGATAAGATCCGAAATAAGGTAACTTTAAACTGTGAAGGAAAACATGTATATATGATGAATCGTTCTAAACCCCAACCCTTTTACATAAGTCTTATAAAATAACCTTCTCATTATAAATTCTGATGTACGTATAGCACCTTTAACTAGCAATTATAAGAAAGTTTAATTTAAGACCACTTAAATTCTAAATTCTTATTTGTAAATATATCCAGTTCTTACTTAACTTATTCTTACACTTCAGCACATTATGAATATTATTTTTTTAAATTTTATGATGACAATCCTATGAATTAGTTATAACATTAATTATTTAGTAATTATTATTGCCTAAATTCAGTCATCTGTACATAATTAAATGTTTCCTTATGTTCTAAGGTGTATATAGTTGCTACAATTATACCCTATGGGTAGTGCTCCACAATTAATGGAGGAATATACAAGAAACTGAACTGAACTGAACTGATTAATCGTAGAGAGATGTACCTAAATTTATGGTACATAGTTAACAGAAAAAAGTTTCATTCTCAGTCTTATTTCAACTGTATTAATTTTAAAGACATGTCACATCCAAACGAAGTCTACGTATATGTACATGTATACGTCTTGTCTTGTCTATAGTCGGAAAATTTTCAATTCAATTCATTTCATTTGAAAACGTTAAAAATAATATAGATCTTATTCATTGCAAAACGTGACGTCCTTTTTGGATAAAACCCCTGTTTCATCTACGAGGAAAGTCCTATAATATAAGAATGCATATATAGGTGTGGTTGAACATTGATAGTAAAAAGAAGGAAAATCTGGCATCAATAGAGCGCATAATAAATTAAAAAATAATTCCCGAAATAAATGTATATAAAATATGTGTGTGACTATTGAAAGTGTATCCACATATTTACAAAACACTGTCGCTTTTTTCACTCGTTCTTGTCCAGTAACACCGTGTATCATCGGTACAGCGGATATAGGTACTTACCAAGCGGACGTGATCGATTTTTCTTCTGACACGGTAAGAAAGTCTTTGTTTTGTTTACATAATATCAATGTGTACCTCAATCTAAACATAATTGTTGTTTTAAGAAATGATTTGGTCGTAGGTTGATGATTAGAGAAGTCTCATTATTTTCCTAAAACAAGAACGCTTACTAAAACATGTGCAAATACTTGTCAAAGAAGTTGTCTCTCGTCTCATCCGATATGATTCTATATTCAATATTGCAACTCTTTTTCTGATAGAAAGCCATGCACTGTGTGTACGTAATAAGTATAGCTGTTTCAATAATTGGCATTGAAATCTTTCATACATATGTTATTTTTCGATATTTTATTCCGAAAAGAAGCGTTGTGTACAGTGTATAGCTGACCACATAAATCCTTCTGTACGGTGCATAGTTAAATGAATGTACGGTATATAGCTTTTCACCCTTCGAAGTACCTATTAAGCTGTATCCGCTGTACCGTCGAGTGAGTAATAAATTCCTCAAACGAGTTTGAATAGGGAAATAAAATCTGAAGAAGGAATTTGTCATCAACATTTTAATAAGGCAATATTTGGTTTTGAATGAAGCCCGTTGTTATCTGTATTTGTTGCCGTACTTATCAAAATACGATTTTCAAATAATCAAACTCAAACAGTAAAATTTTGTTTCTCCTAAAAATCGTTCTTCTCCAGTATTACCATGATTACAAGCCTGAACGAATTTCAATGAGAAAATAAATTCTGAATAATGAATTTGACTCCATTTTTCTGTCAGTTTTCTGTCCCAATCAAGACCGACCCCCCTTTCACAAACGGGCTAAAATAATGCGTACATTGAACTCCCGTCATTTATCATATTTGGTTTTTTTCTTAACATTTTCAGGTAGTAAGATTTGGTTTTAAATCGAGCTCATAAGAAATTATGAACTTTTTGGTCTTACAGAAAACATGTTATTTCATATCAATTTAATGTTGTTTTTGCAAGACTCATAATCAAGAACAGCGAGAAAGACTATTTCGCAGACTGTTGAAAGATACTCAGTCCGTTCTTACAACGAATAAGTCCTTATGCACAGATGTTAAATAAAAATAAAACAAAAACTTGCCCATAAGCCAAACCAAAGAAAGAAACCAATAAAAGCACGTACTCTACCAAGATATTAGACTTATCAAAACAAAACAAAAAACACTTTGTATGTTTATATTAAATAAAATATGATATTCGTTTATTTAATTGATGTTGGAAAGGAGAAAAAATTCACGAAGAAAAACAAAAACGAACTGATAATAGACAAACTATAAAACAATATCAATTGTTATTTCTTTTACTTTAGAACTGCAGAACGTATAATAACAAAATTAATTTAGCTGACTCATTACACATAAACTGTATAAAAATACATTAAATGGGACTTTTGAGGTTTTTTTCTCCATTATCGTTAAAGTCAATACACAAAGTATTTAATTACATAAATCAATTTCGAAAAAACTTTAAAATTTCGCATTATTAAATTTTTATAAAAAACACTGTTTTAATAACATAATATTCATAAGATAGATTAATAAAATATTGAATCTGAATATTCATAAGCAATAAGGATAATCCAATCAATTTTGTTGATTGGATTATTCACGGCTGAGTAGTTGTGAATCAGTGACACGTGTCCTCATTATTTTATAAAAATATTGAATATCTATTTAAGTTCGTTTTCAAAATATTCCAAAAGTTTCCACTACAATAGACAGCGTGAAAAGAATGTAAACATTTTTCCTGTGTGCATATACGATGACTTTAAAAGAGTCCTGGGTGCACTTTGTATGTCCTGAGTGCACTCAGGAGGTCCTGGGCAGTGTTTAGACGTACCCGTTGATTTGCAACTGTATTTTTTTCTGTTTTGGCACATACTTATATATGAACCTCATTAAATTCGATCTCAAAATAGCGAATATAAAGGAACAGATATTTTAAAGTCTTAATAAATTCCATTGAGCACAAAACTAATCCAAATTCGATTTCAATTATTTCGTGATTCTAAAATACGTTTTTTTTTGTGGCAGAAATTGCAATTATTTTTTTTATCTGATATGACTTTGAAACACTGATTTAAGATTTATATTGCCCACAAAATATCATAAAATATAAGGGATAAAAAAGACGCTTTTCTATTATTTGTTTTACAAGGTTGTTAATTGTTTAATTACGTCGTAATTTGCTTGGTCAGTGGCGGATTCAGGAGCCGACATATCGCTTCCCCTTTGATTGGATAATATATCATTTTTAGCATAATTAAAATCATCATTTTTTTTTATCCTGGCTACACGTGGCGTTATTTCTCCGTCTGTATAACACAGCTAGTGAATTAGTCTAAATATCCATCCAATGCATAGTAATATTTCTTTTTCATCACTTTTTTTATTCTTAAAAATAAGCGTTGTCTATTTCTATCTGACAAGCACACACATGGACTTTTTCATTAGTATAGAAAGTCCCTGGCCAACAATAGCAACAACGTCCTTTTGATGATCAATTCATTATAAAAAAAAACAACTAAACTCTCTAACTAAACTATGTGGACAGTGGGTCATCGCACACAGGTTTGTTTAACAAGACAGCTGATTGGATAAATGTGATAGATTGTCACGCCTACATTAAACTGTTGTCCAATCAAATGCCAGCAGAAACCTGTCAATAAAAAGGTTATTGCAAGCGTGGATAAGTTAGAGATTTGATTGTGTATTCGATATTTGAACATAAAGTTAGATAATCACTATTCGTTTAGAATTAAATTGCGAAGAAAGTGTTCGTGTAACAACCCTCCCCTTTTCCCGTTTTCGCCTTCTTATTTTTACACTTTCTTTTTTAACAGAAAAGTATTAAATATGAGCGTACTGCAAGTTTCTGAATTTTACAAGCATTCTATATAGCAACTTGTGATTTCCGGGAACGTCATATTTTCAAGATTTCACAGACCTCTGAAAAAGTTAGAACATACAAGTTTCATCTACCATTTGCAGAAAAAACAATACCAAATTATATTTGTAAATTGGAAGAGATTAAGAATTATAGTTTAATATCCGTACTAAAAATCGTCTGTAAATAAAACAAAACATATTTCTCTCTGCCTGAATGCAATCGAAAGCAAATTTTCATTTTATTCTTCATCTATTTGCAAAAGACGAAGAATTCTCCTTAAAACTGTAAATTATTAAACAGGCATACTAACTTTAAAGGATAAAATACAAGTTTGTACTACCATCCAAGGAAATAAGTGTTCCATAAAGTAACTAATCCTTAATTCACAACCGTCAAAACTCAGGACTCATTTTTGATATTTAACTGAGAGATCATAAAGGACATACATCTACCAAGAACTTATTATAACCAAAATGGCAAAAATGAAACAATATCTATTTTTTTTTGGTAGACGAGTAGCAAATTGAATAAGGAAATGTTATTGAAAGAGAATTAAGATATATGATAATTTTTCCAAGCAAAGTGGCAAAAACATGCATATATAGAGTTACGTAGGTGCAAAACAAGATCTATATAGACATAGCCCGTGACACCCCTCATTATTTTTCTCTAGAAGACATGGAATAGGCCAACCCCCCTATTTTTAACTTTTTTTTCCTAATTTTGAGCCCTAGTTTCAAATTTTTGAACATAGCGCCCTTCGATACCTTGCGAAAAAGATACGCCTGTTTCTCCCCTACAAGACCTATATAGACAAACCCCGTGACAACCCTCATTAATTTTATTCTAGAAGCCATAGAATAGGCTAACCCCCACCCCCCGTTTTTAACATTTTTTTTTCAAATTTTGAGCTCTGGTTTCAGATTTTTGAACATAGCGCCCTTCGATACCGTGCGCAAAAGATGCGCCTGTTTCTCCTCTACAATACCTATATAGTCATACCCCGTGACACCCTCATTTTTTTTCTGTAGAAGCCATGGAATAGGCCAACCCCCCTGTTTTTAACTTTTTTTTTCCAAATTTTGAGCCCTAGTTTCAGATTTTTGAACATAGCGCCCTTCGATACCGTGCGCAAAAGATGCGCCAGTTTCTCTTCTACAAGACCTATATAGACATACCCCGTGACACCCCTCATTATATTTCTCTAGAAGCCATGGAAAAGGCCAACCCCCATTTCTGCAAATGTGTATCTTAGTTCAATTAAACAATGACATCAAAGGAGCTATATTTTACAGGGAAGGACTACTTTTACATACGTACTTTATTGAAGTGGGTGCATTGGTGGTCTTACACCTACAAATAATCCGTTGACAGATGCAGATTTATTGTGATACTGAATATTAGCCTAAAAAGAGATGTGACTAGTTTTATCAATGGATGGCATAAATAACATTTCATGATAGAGTTGAAATTGCAATATTTGGACGGAATTTCTGCCTTTTTAAATATTTTTCATTTAACGGCCGTTGCTGTCTTATTCATTTTTTCGGTTTTTAAAATATCGCCTTATTGTTCGCTGGCTTATTGTTTGCTAGTTATTGTTCGCTAGCTTCAGCCTGGTTTGGGAAAAGGTATTTTTAACTCGATAGAAAAATAAAATGTACAATTCCCAACTTTTTTTAACTGCATGGAATTTTTTATTATAGTATTATATTATTTTAGAAATGCTGTAAAATTGTTTAGACATGTATTTTGTAATGTGTAATTTACAATTTGATAGAGCTAAAATGAAATATTGAAGGCAATGAATTAGTTTATTACTCATTATCCCGTTCTGGTCTGCCCCCATATTCCTGTCTGTACTGGAAGTATGCAACACTCAAAACATTAACATCAAGGCAGACTGGTGAAAATCTTGGATATTGTGTTATGCAGGAAATGTCTTCTTCGTTTTTAACATCTAACACCCTCTGCACTTCATTGCAAAAAATGCATTCTCTAGCTGTAGGCATCACTTCACAAAATCCACAAGAACACATAAGGAAATACAAAACTTATCTACACCAGGAAAATATAAATCATCCATGATCTATTATTACACAATTTCGTGAAAATTGGTGAAAGAATTTTTGAGTTTTTGTATTATATTATGTTTCTTTTTTTGAAGCATTTGTAAACAAAAAACTTCAGTTATATTATAGCCACGAATGACACCCCCCCCCCCCTTTTTTTACAAGGACTCGCGAGTATCCTCAGGTGACCTGTTTTCGACCTACCCTTATTTCATCAATTTCGATTGTACATCTGTATAAAATAACGTGTGTTAAGGTTTTTATCATTATAAAAAAATAAAATGCATGCTGATCTGACTTAGAAATGTTTAAAGTTTGATTTCAAAGACATAATTTCGAATTTTATTCAATGCAACTGTTTCTGCCATTTTATTACGGTAATATTTTTCATAATTTTGTTTACAAAAAAACATTACGGGTTTCATGAAGTACACTTGGTATTCTTCATATCCCACTATAATATTTCAAGGGTCGTCTTATGTCAGTGTTAGAGTCGAAGAGTACTTTGGTCGAACATAGGGTCAGCCATTTTGATAATAGAGGAAAGCACAAACAAATCGGAAACTTTCCAATCCGCAGAAAACCCATGACAAATCTAGAAACATAAAACTATTTAAGATGGCTTATTTTTAAATTCCATTACTTGGTGAATAAAAACTAAGAAGATAACAAATTTTAGAAGTGAAAAGCGCCATTGGGTCGAAAATCGGTCACACAAGGAAAAATGGAAGTTCGAAAATTAAACGATGCTTAAAGATAATTTACCAAGAATTGTCTTCAAGTCTATTTTTTTCTGGATTTCCTCCCTCCTCATTCTCACTGGTCTCAGAGTCAGAAGCGTATGGTTCGAACTGATACGGATTTATTACAGCCACAGCAGCAACAACCTCCTCGATTTCATCTGAATCTGAGTTTTCTGTCTTGTTTCTTTCATTTTGTATCCTCAAAAGATGATGACCCACAGGACAAATCATTTTCTGGTTCGTCTTCGTCTTCACTAGATTCGATAGGCCTTGTTTCAGGTGCTTTTTCCTCTTGTGCCATTGTTTGGAACTTGATAAATGTTCCCGATGTGACGTCATGCATTGTTTTTGGTATTAGCCGGAAGTGTTCCGTAATAAAAATCGCACATCTTCGGCAACAAGTGCGATAATGAACTTTGGACCTTTACTGTGACTTTATTTCTTAATTGTTTTTCGTCGGTTTATTTTATTTTGCATACACCTCTAACGATATATAGATAACACATTCGTAATAAAAGAAATATTAAAAATTTTACTGTTATGGCTCTTTAACGACTGAATAATTATGTTTGAACGATGAAAATTGTGTGACTTATGCCTTGTTTATCACAAAGAGGTGTGTTATCATAACTAGATATTTAGGTTGTAACAAATAAAGTAAACAGACATCATCGTTTTGTAATCAATACTTGTGGGAAAGTTAAATGCCCAAGTGAAAAATGATAATTTAAATAACAAACAATTGCAACCATCAAATCTGAAATTATCTTCAAAACAAAATTCCCAACTGCAGACTCCATTCTTCTTCAACATTTGTACAAGAGCACTGGAATTCGATATTGTTTTATTTGCATTTATAACTATATGGGTTTTTTAAATTATTTTTGAATTATAATCAGTGGCCGGATTCAGTTGCCGAACGTCCCTGTTCCTTTGGTAGAAACAAAATATAATGTAACTGTTAAACATCCGTCATAAAATTGTTCTCCTGGCTACGTACGGGTGCAATTTTTACCTTTACGAACAATTATGTCACCCCTTTCATCAAGCTTGAAATCGCCACTTGTGCTTTTTCAAAGATGTCGTCGTCAATCGTGTTTTTATTCATACGTCTAAAATTGTTTTATTTTTCTTGATATATTTTCATATTATGAGGTTACAGACTTGGGACGAGTATAACTATGAACATGATATACATGTGCCCACGTTTAAAAAATATAAAACAAGTTGCCTTCTTAATAATAAAAAAAAACCAGCAATCGTGAACCCCAAACGTTTAATGGTGAGTTCGGGAAGTCCAGATATTCCGACACCCCATAAGTCCAACACCAGAAAAATCCAACACCCCCTTGGTCCGACAACCTAATAGTCCGACACCCCGTTGGTCCCGACACCGCAACTAGTCCGACTCCCCATTAGTCCAACATCGGAACATTTAAAAAAAAGTATTAATTGTATACTAGAAAGTCAAATAAAAGGTTTGTTCAAAATTAAGAGGAGGACCTTGTCCTTCTAAAGAACAGGTGATGCAAGATATCACGATACATGTAGGTTGGTGTACTAGTGCTAAAGTAGCAGAATGTCATCACCAGCGTAACGAAAAGCTCAAAATACTTTGAAAAGTGCTGTCGTATTACGTAAACATCTCCGGACACACTGTCTCGAGCCTCCTCATTGGGTTTTTTATCATGTGATTACTTGGCCGTTTTTATAGTGATTATTTGATTACCAGACCAAATATTTCATGATTATTTGATTATATGATAATCTAGGATTGTATTTTTGATTATCTTGTTTAAAAAAATAATTAATGATTATGTGATTATATTGGCAAAAAATTTGTAATTATGTGATTACTTGGACACCCCAACGAGGGTCCTCTATCTCCCAGATACAGATTAAATGGAACACAGAAAGAAATTCAAGGCGCCAATAAAGCTTTGCTAATTACACGATTACAGATATATGAATATGGCTTGCGTGAAAAAGACGGACAGGGTTTTTTTCTGGTAAAACTGAAGCGATAAAAAGTAATAACGGTTAACCCAATTAAAACTTCTGATTTTATTGTTGTTTTTTTTTTCTAAAATGTAACAGTAATGCCATTATGGGAAGGAGAACACCATGCAGTCTAGGTTGTCAATATGGGGACCAATATTTAAAAAAAAAAGGAATGAAAGTAAAGCAAAACACTTGTCTTGAAGTGTTCTGTCGTAACTTCGCTCTTTTTCAAGCTGTGAGTAAACTAGTTCAATGATTATCTCCTTCCAAGTAATATTTTTCAGTGTTTGGCGCATTCGCCATAAGTAATCTATTGACTATATGAGTGATTGGGAAAAATAAGTTTCTTTCATTGCAACTGAAATCTTTTCAGTTTTGACCGTTTTGGGGAGTATATTATGGTCTGGACACTTTCCCGTACGACTAGAAACTTTTCTTTGAAATTCTTTTCTCCCTATGGGTAACTGGGGTAGTGGTATAGAAATTTGTTCACTTTTGGTCTCTTTCTGACTGGCTGTAAAAGCTTTTCCAATATGGAGCGTCCGTTTGGCTGTGCGAGATGTATAAATACACAGCCACGTCCGGTTGGAATTCTGTCCCTCTCCAATATACCCTCATTTTCCAGTGGCAGTCCAAATTTACCACCCTTTAATCCGATAAATTCCCTATTCCAGGACCTACTTATTGGTTTAATTGTTAATTTATTTCTCGTCCAGAACATGCAGGAAACATTTGCCACTGGACGTAAACTAAACAGCAATAACTCAATCAAATTCACTTTTTAGCGAAGTGTTTTTTTTTTATGAAATAGCTAGGTTACACTTTGTAGTAGTAAAGCAACATGTTGCAAGGTTGTCGATTGCCTTATATTCATACGGGAAGTGTTGTCTTTTTCAATTACTTTTTTATATATTTAGGAGGGAGATAAGACGCTTATTCAAATGCCATGTCTTTCGATTCTATCAAGTTAATTTTTAATTACGACCTGTACATGTGTCGGACAATATTTGGTGTCTGACCAATGTGGTGTCGGAATAGCGGGCCGACCCAAGTTTGGTGCGAAACCTAATGTGATTCATTATATGTTGTTGGCTTTCAGTAACTATGAATACTCATCGATCGGCACTTTGTGTTTTTTGTGTCTTTTGTTATTATTTTTTTTTTTTATTGTGTTAAGTTCCGATCTGGTGAATCAATCAATTTCCAACTGATGTTTTAAGTTTGTTCTTCTGCTGTACGGTTACCTCACTGTCCGAGGTTAGTAGAGGGTTGGCCACTCACAAACAGTGAGTTTTACCACATTCTACATGAACCTGTCTAAGGGTAAGACCTTATTAAGGGGTTGTCGTTGGTTGATGTCAGTCATGTTTGTTTTTCATTTATCAGTTTGTCACAAATCAGGTTTTTGGTTTATTAGTAAGAGTTGTTTAACATTTTGTCATGTCGCGGCGTTTCATAGCTTTATTGACTATACGTAATGGGTTTTGCTCATTGCTGAAAGCCGTTTGTTGACCTATAGTTGCCTAAATCGTCACTTGGACTTTGCTGGAAAGTTGTCGCATTGGTAATTATACCACTTCCTTTTATCTTATATCATATTGCCAGATTGTTTCAGGTCTCTAAAAAATATGTCACTGTTTTGTCAAAGATATGTAAAACGTTGTATTTTGGTCGATTATGCCTGCCATAAAGGTTTCCTGACCTAGGCAATACATTCACACATACTTCAAATCAACATAGATGGACTTACTTTTGTAACTACAAGATAATAAGTTCAGGTACACTAACGTTCTCCAATTGTATGTATACGTCATATTAAAGTTACGTCACACTGTCTGGTACATGTAGCAATGTTTTTCTATCACCAATTTATCTATTTACAGGAAAGGGAAAGAAGATTACAACCCAAGGCAAGATATATTGCTGTTGTATGAGGACAGCAAAGAACTAAAATAACTTGTTTTCTTTTTGAATCTGTTTTATTTGGTTTGCTTTATTATTTTTGATGTTAATGTTGAACAGTTCAAATTAAAACCAAATTGTGCAAGAATGTGAACTCACTTCAAATGTGTCATTTATTATTTCCATGGTCTACACAAGGGTGTACTTTTTTCAAATAATTCACCAGATTTATATGAGTTAATTAATGCTTATATAAAAAAAAAGTTGATCTGGTATGATTGCCAGTGAGACAACTATCCACCAAAGTTCAAATGAAGTGGATGTAAGCACTTATAAGCAACCGTACGGCCTTCAACAATGTGAGAAACCCACCGTATAGTCGGATTTAAAAGGGCCTGATATACACTTTTACATTAAACAAGAGTTTGTGGAGGAAATTACCCCAAATCGTGTACTGACTACTGTGTTACCTTTATCTGTAATTTTGTTGTTTAATTTGTCAGTTTGAATGTTTTCCCAGTCGATATTTCCTTTTATGTTATCTGCTGGTGGATATGTTTCCCCACTCTTTTCTCTTCTTAATGTATCTGTAAGACAACATATTTCTTACCTTTGTGTGTCACTTTATATGAAATCATTGTGCAGTGCATAGGAATTTTCCTCCAGCCTATGAACTAATTTTGGTTATTATCTCTGTGGGGATATTTCCCCAGTCTACTGATTTCTTTTTGGTTATCATCTCTGTAGGGATATTTCTCCAGTCCACTGATTTATTTAGTTACCATCTTCCTGGGGAAATTTACCCAGTCGACTGATATTTTTTTGGTTAACATTTTTTGTGGGGAAATTTCCCCAGTCTATTGATTATTTTTTTGGTTAACTTTTTTGTGAGGAAATTTCCCCAGTCTATAGAATCCTTTTTGGGTAACATTTTTTGTGGGGAAATTTCCCCAGTATATAGATTTTGTTCTGGTTAACAATTGTGTGGGGAAGTTTTCCCAGTCTTTAGATTTCTTTGTGGTTATCATCATTGTGGGGATATTTCCCCAGTCTTTTGGTTTCTTTTTGGTTATCAGCTGTACTGTGTGGAGAAATTTCCCCAATACTTGTTAACTAATTTCATAAATATTATGTTTGTTGTACTACTAAGGTGAACCAAGTGTTCATATGTGGGGATATTTCCCCAATTTTGTTCATGTAGTGTTATTTGATGCCACCACCAAATACATTTGTTACAATCATGACATAGAAATGTGTGTTTCAATCGTTTGATTAAACAAATGTGAAACATCGAAAAAAGAGAATAAAATAGAAATTCTCTTTTTCAAATAGAATGCGTTAACTGCTTTCGCGTTAGCTTTGTTGACATGGTGCATTTGTATCGGAAATTGTACATGCGATTTAGGTTGAACTATAATTACAACTCCAATTGGTGAAAATGATATTAAACGTTTTTGACTGTACTGTTTAAGTACTGTGGTATTCATGTGTTATTTGACCTTCAAACTTTTGGTCTGGTATGTACCAGGTACAGGTTTTTTGATGAAAATTTGGTGTTTTTGTTGAAATTAAAAGCTAAGTTATACCTTTTTTACTTATCATCATACAATTTTATACCAAATATATCAAATTCGTATCTTTATCATTTCGTTCCATACACATTTCGTACCATTACCCTTTCGAACAATATGTATGACTCATTATTTATATATGTTCGACATTTCGTACATTGTACTTTATAGAAGACTTTTATCTATATTATTTTGTACTATATGAAAGATCCCTATTTAAATGTATGCTATTTCGTACAATTTGCAAACATGAAATATACTACTTCAATCTCGAGTAAATATTAATTAGCTTGTAGTCTCTTCCACTTCATTTCCTGACGAAAATTATTTTCCTGAATATGGCATTGAACAGGTAATACATCAAATTTGAAACAATTAGAAATTAGAAGACATATGTTCTTTTACAAATGATTCTGTTTATAAAAACTCATTAAGCAAATGTTGGGTAAAAGTTTCAAGGAATTGCAAGACACATGATGAAAAAGAGAAAATATGTGTTAAATCTATAAGGTTCGAAATCCAGTAAGTCTACATCGTACGACATTACTATGTATGATACGAAATAGTTTTTCTTCATACATGTATACGTGATTCCAAATTCATAGTACTGCCCAAATCTACTCAAAGACACTTACTTTAAATATATATCAAATATAAACGGTTATAACTGTCCTTTTCTTATTTTAAGATATTTCAGTTTTACACGGGACACTTCACACAAAAATTAACGACAAAAGTGAAATTTTTTCGTTCCCTTATGCTAACTTTCCTTTTGAATGATTTTGTTCCTTTTGCATCATCTCACGGTGTTTATATATCACAACTCGTTTGCAATTCCCGTGTCTGTAGTGACGTTTTGGAATTCAATGAACGTAATCTATGTAATACTGGTAAATTATTAGGTCAAGGATATCGTTAGCACAAATTACTTAAAACTTTTACTAAATTATCCAATAGATGCACAGATCTAGTTTAGAAGTGTGGATGTATTTGTAGAAGACTGATTACAAACGGGATGGCACACCTTAATTTTTACGATGAGGTTGTTTACCGAGCCCGTCAATTTAGATACGGTACGGGTTTACTTTAGATCCTTTAGATAAACTTATTCTAAAAGATTTGCAATTCAAGACACTGTAATTAGGCCTTTTTATTCTGGTTTTATTGGTATGAATATTGATTTTGTTATCAGTAAATTAAAACTAAACTAAATATTATTGTCTTACACATTCACGGTTCTACAATCTGTCGATGCCTATTTGTGGCATGTCAAAAGGTCATGGTTTTCTCTGACTGTTTTTGACATCTTTACACTAGATCCATTTGATGTTGGGTGATGTGTACTGATTATGTTTTCGTTATAGACACATTGTTTATGTTTAGTTGTTATTTGATTTGAACTAACTTTCAGTAACTGCGAGTATAATCAGATCTGTAAGTTGTGTCTTTTGGGTTTTTGTTTTGGGTTTTTATGAGCTTCGTATCAATATGATGAGTACAGAACTTTTCAGCTGATTTTGATATAAATATAAGGAGATGTGGTATGATTACCTTTAATACAGTCATCCAGAATTCATTGAGTAAATGTAAGCAATTTGAATATAGTTTGTTTTTATGTTGTACTGTTAAACCACTGTCCAAGGTTAGGGTTTGGCGATATCAAACATGTTTAACCCTGCCACATTCCGTATGTGCCTGTCCCGAGTAAGTTGCCTATAATACAGTGGTTGTCTTTTGTCGTCATGTTTATCATATTTGTTTTTCATTTATTGTTTTCTACAAAAATCAGGTCGTTATTCTCCTCGTTTGAGTTGTTTTACATTTATCATTTCGAGGCCTTTTATAGCCAACTATGCGGTATGGATTCGCTCATTGTTTGACGGCGATGTGGTGACCAATATTTGTTAACTGCTATGCCATTGGTCACTGGTAAAGAGTTGTGTCGTTTGCACTCATACTACATCTTCTTATTTGTATATCAATAAAATGATTAGCTTCGTCTTAAACACAATGAGCATAGAAATAGTCTTAAACATTTGATTATCTTTTTAATCAAAAACTGTATATGTTCTTAGAACTATTGTTACTGCAATCAAACAATCTTTCAAATGTCCTTAAAATATTTATTCTAACGTTGTTTAGTTTTGATTCTTAAAAAAAAAACAAAAGATACCAGAATATCTTTCATAACAGTCATAATAAATTACAACAGTATGAACACGTTTTTTTTACATAATATTCCTTAAAAACACGCAGGAAAATCCATGCTTGGTACCAGTGGGTTTTAGAAGAAAAGTTATGATAATATATGTCAAGTTTTGCAGCAGTTTCATATCTCAATTGTTACTTTTCGCGCTTTCAAGGGTGCATTCCTCACACAAAACTGATACAGCAGAATTGCGATGAAGAACAACTGTAATGGACAGTATATACGTCTTATGGTCATCACTAGGCTTTCGTTGACTGATACGATGTACCAGCGTCTTAACATATAATGTGTGTACGGTGAACAATCAATTATAATATCAGTTTAATATATTTTTGAAAATAAATAATAACGTATGCTTTGTTAATTGTTCTTGATCTTGGACAGGGTTGTATGATACATGGCATACAAATTTTAAATCAATTTTTTGAATTAATATTAAAGAATAGAATTGATCAATCAGATCTACTGATAAAACCTTATTTTTTGTATTTTGTACCTTTGCTTAACGGTATTGCAACAGCGTGACTGACATACATTTATATACAAAAACATATTAACATATACATAGACGGGTATAAGTGCCAATGAGAGAACCCTACGGCCCGAGAACACAGTTACTTTGTAGTGCATTTCTTTAAAGCAAAAAATGCAAATTAAAAGATCCCTTTCTGCGTTTTCTCACTAAACTACTTTTACTGTGCATTTTTATTTCAAATTATATCCAAACTATAAAATATACAAATTTGTATACACAAGATGGACAATTGTATGTTCAGGGGTCTTTAATTCAGTTTGGCGTGTTGCGATGCTATATTTTAAGAAAAACTCTTCATTAATTACATGTGTCTGAAGTACTTTTCTGGTTTAACCTTCAACAGGAATGCCCAAACCCAAACACTTGACAGCCAATGATGTCTAAGACCTGAATATATGTAAGGCTATATGACCTAAAAAGAAATAAAAAAGTCAAATTCATCTTAGGTAAATGTTTCCTTAGTTTCTGGATCATAACTAAATTTATGATTGTTTTAAGAAAAGACTTACAATTATTTTATTTCTGTGCAAAGAGGGACATAAAATATATATGAGAAAGTTGTTATGGTCATGCTCATAGAACATAAAATTAGAATACAATCTGCTTTTAAAATCACAGATAACTAAGATCATGCATTTCAAACAGAGTACTACAAATTCATATATTATTGTGAGTGTTTTATCATTGCGATTAATGAAAACTACTTGTATGCAGATTTTCCTGTAATCGCAATAATTATTCTAACATCTTGTTCTGTTATATCAAAACTAAATAAATGCACACAATAATTTCTAAAATACCTGTAGTTTCAAGCAACCTACACTTGTAAACCAATTTTTATCTGAAAAAGTAATTTTGTTTTGAACATCTCTTAAATAACTGAACAATACATGACATGACTGGTAATTTATGCATCCCACCATCCGGTTTTTGACTTTTAACGTTGGCCATGTTGTTGTTCGGGTTTTTTCAGCGTACTTTCTATTTTGCTTACCATTGTATTTGCATTTACTTAATTTTTATCTTACCGAGAAAGTGTATACTTTATACGGTGTGTACTATCAACGAAATGTTGACGTCATGTCATTGTCAAATTTACTATGTACCACACGTATGTTTTTTATTTGCATCTTTAATATATATGAAATTTTGTATTTGTTATGCTTACACGTATATTTTGCCAAAAATTAAAAATTTGAAAAGATGTACCTTATTGTGATGTTATATTTAGGGAACATGTATATGTATCGGTTTATTAAACCCATTACGTTTTTCAAACGACAAATGATACGTATCTTTTTCTGCGTTTCGTAGTATAGCAGAAACATATTGTATTGAATGGTTCATCAAGTCTAAGTGTAATCACGTTTTGTAGAATGACCAATGGTAAAAGTTTTTTATGGTTTGGCGCCAAAAGTATTGTGTTGTATTTAGGTCTTCATTCTAGCCGTGGACGTTCGATAGTAAACCACAAATTGCAAGTGTATAAATATATATATATATACAAGTCTAAATTGAAACCAACGTTCAAACCTATGATTGTGTTGGATAAAAACCGCAATTTTTATACGTGTGCATGCAAAACAAACTTCTTGGTAGTGGGGTCTAAATACAGCACATACAACATTTTTTCAAAAGACCAAAAAAGTGAAAAAGTATATTTGAACAAAACGCATTTGACTAGCAGGTCAAAAAACGGATGTTCTTAAACCCTGCTGACTGCTAATGGCGATTGCCGAATAAACGGATCACCAGATGTAACAAAATGGATCTTAGATATTAATTTGATACCAAACAGAAAACAATAAACCTGTGGAAACGATGGTATACCGCAAACAAAAGGTGCAAAATTTAGTACACCGTATCCGGATTTCGACAATTAATGTCTCGTCAGTGATGTTAGGAATGGAAACAGTAACCAAAAAAGTGAAAAAGTATATTTTAACAATCACCCAAATACTATCCGTCAGTGAATAAATAGGCAGAAATAACACTTTCTGTGTATAATTATGTTGGTTATTCTCTAAATCTTCTTTTTAGTATTTATTCGTCAAATAGTGAACTGTTTTGCAAAATATGGCTATTTTCATTAATGTACCAACTTTATTTGGTCGTTGAATCATGATATTAATATTTATTTAAACCAAAACCGAAATATTTAATTAAGGTACATGAACATGATGAATTTAATATAAATTTCGAAAACAAACAATAGATGATTTGAAATAAAGAAAACTGTCTAGAAATCGTAACTTGTCCTTACTTTATGGTGATAAAATGCCGAAAAGGGTATCTAGAATGCATAACATCTGTTGGCAATTATATAAAACCTCTTTGTGTTATCCATGGTAAGTCGTTCAAATACATGTACCGTTGGAAATTTGCCATCCTTCGAATTCAGACTAAACATCAAAATAGCTTTGAAACTACTTTGTCTATGAATTTTAAATCCTTTTAAAAGTTTCTGCAATGACAAAGATATGATATAAAAGATTTAACAACAGTATTTACCTTCCTAGCAGGAATAAATAAAGGCAACAGTAGTATACCGCTGTTCAAAAATCAAAAATCGATTGAGAAAAAAATAAATCCGGGTTACAAACTAAAACTGAGGGAAACACATCAAAAATAAGAGGAGAACTACGACACAACAGAAAGACAACATTAAAATGTAACACACACAGAAACGAACTATAATATAACAATGGCCATTTTCCTGACTTGGTACAGGACATTTGAAGAAAAAAATGTAAAGACAAATATTACCCCCGCTGTTTAAGGATGTATGAATTATGAAAAAAGTTAAATATGTTTTATGTAAAAATGATGCTATTGCAATCCTTTTTTAATTCGTATGATAGAAACGATAGTTTTTTAAGCAATGGTATTTTGTACTTCCTATCTTGTGAATTTGTATAACCCCTGGATATAAGATTCGAAATTTATCATAGTGTTTCAAAATCGTTATTTAGTAAAAATGCACCTATCAGTTTTTAGAATAAAAATCATATGTTGGATATATATCACAATAATGTTTTCGTAATCATGCTGCTTTGAACCTATATTCGACTATTTCAGTCATAAGAGTGTGCAGCAACTCTGCATATTACTGGTTTAATTATAACTACATATATCAATTTATTAGTTACCATTCTGATGTATACATTCCACCTCATTTAACATCCAAGGTTATATTATATTTATTTGAAATAAAATCATAATATAATTTCATACGAAATCAGACAAAATTAATCTACATACGTCTTGTCAAAACTCAAACCGTGACCAGGCGAGTCATATTTGTTTTCTTTGATGACGTCGTGTGTATGACTATATAATTCCTTAATCTAACTATGTGTAGTAATATTAGAATTGCAATTATTTGTCATAATATTTTACTTTTTTCACAGTATAAATGCATGCTCGATGCAAATGAATAATTATATTGTGTACAAGGGCTCTTTCTAAAAAATATACTAAAGTAAAAGCAAAAAAAAAACAACCTTATAATTAATAATACACACTTAAAATATTTTTAATATACCATTATAATATTAACTAAATAAATATACAGCCCCTTCGTGTACTACAGACAGCGGCAACCATTTATCAAAATATTGTCAATGAATACCAAAATATCAATAATCAAATATGGAAGCGAAATGTTTGTTACCTAAACTGATTTGGCTTTCGATTTCTTTTAGTGTAATGCATTGTCGACATTTTTAGGGATTTTTAAAAAGGCTGTGTGATTATGACACATATATTTTCATACTAAGTTCGAAGACAAAAAAAAGTTGGAATTAAAATTTCGAACATATTACATTGTAAATATGAAACATCAAACAACGCAAAGGTGGAGGTAAAAAACACAATCTATCAAAAATAGTTATGATCGTTTAATCTATGCACACCGTTTATTTTAATTATAAAAAAGTCCTCAACAAAAGACAAGTGTCTACACAATATGGCAAGCTTTTGAACACCTCTAGTCTAGAAAACTCAAATAAATAAATTTAACAGAGTATAAAATATCTGCCATCCACACTAAAGCATCTACATGACAAAACATATGTTCGTCATACATCGTTTTATTATAATATAATTAAAGACAAACAATGGCACTACTAATGATTCTTGACAGGTACATGAACAGTAGAATAAAATACTCTCATAAATGTAATGAGAATAAATCGTGCAACTATTCATCTCTATCAATAGAAAGTACATTGTTCAATAGGCTTTGGGTCATTTTAATATACGATATATGATATACATGGTATCGATATTCTGAATCAAAGGAACGATATACTCTATAATCCAATCAAATGCATATAAAGTTGAACAATATAGAGGATACAAAATTCCGAAAGCTTTTGTCAAAAACAACTAAAGTTTGTTATCTATTAAATACTATTTCCAGGGTATCAGAAGTTCCATTGTTTAAAACATATGTCATAAAAAGGATCAAAATGTATAACTCATATTTGTTTTCTATACCTCCATGCTGTTATACGTCTATATTGTCAAGCTTGAAATTATATTGTTTATTTTATATTTATCTAGATCTGCCTTGATTATGGTAACCTGTTCAACGGACACATGTAACAACACAGCGTAGAGAAACCCACAGGACTTGTTATGTTATGATGTCGCGTTCAAATTATAACAGTTTAGACGGAATAAACGTCCACGCTTTCTCAAACTCTGTAAACCATAACAGGATATTTCCACCGCCTTTCGGATTCACCCTTCCCGGTTTTGGAAACACCCGCCCTATCATAGGATCAACTATTTTAGTAGAAAGAATCAACTCTCCAATACTTGGAAATACTGTTCCGTTTCATGAATTAATTGAGAGGGATGCAAACATTAGAACGGGAAACACCTATCCAATACCTAGAAATGCTGTTCCGTTTCATGAATTGATTGAACGGGATGTGTACATCAGAATAGGAAGCACTCGTCCAATTTAATATAGTCAGAATAAGTCAAATTAAGGTAAAACTATAACATGATCATTTGTATTGTAGTTCAATATGCATATTCAAATGCGAGTTATATTACGTGTTTTCATCTGCTCAATATAGTTAGTGTTTGTATATTATTGAACTTTAAAACACCAGACTCTATCGTGATAGAATGAGAGGTATATGAAACAGTACGCAAAAATACATTGAGTACACATCTAAAATTTGACAAAATGAACACATGGTGATTGAATATATATAAACTAGACTAATGTAAATAACAGTTACAGAAACAGATCGATTTAAATTTGGAATCAGCATCATGCTGATGATCCGTATAACTGATGATGCTATAAACTGTCGTATCAATGAAAGGCAATACATAAATTGAAAGTCTCTGCCATGCCCTGACAACATGTCTAAAGATTGCAAAATAGCAAACAAAATATAATATGAAAATACTAACAAAACTATTGTTAGATTTATTCAAAAATATATACAGCATTTAACCAACAGCGTTTTACTACAGGTGTATTATATCCGAATTGATGTTGATTCCACATTCGTTTACAAATATAGGAATGGTCACGGGACACCATAGTCATTGTTTATTCTGTATGTTCCATTCAACAGATATTGGCTTACATATGGCTTAGCCTGATCACATAGAAAACATATGGGTTGTATTTTAAGATACGCAAATTGATGCATGTGTATAGATTGTTTTGTTGTCTCCAAAATGTTTAAATATTTACAATTTTTCTAACTGCAGATTTTAGGTCGTCGAACTTTTTAAAATTATAAAGTACACGTCCATAATGCATTCTGGTAAACGGTCCTACGTTTAATTGATGATTCTTTTTCAAAATAATTGTTTATAAGTCAAGCTGTTGAATATAAACAAAACAGATTAAAACTGTTTCAGTTCTTCTAATATGTGCATGTTTAATTATTGTTTGTAGCCAATATAAAATATTCTTAGTCATACATTAAGAAGATCCTTTACACTTGATAAAACATTCTTTGTCATGTCAGTTTGAAATCTAATGACACAAGTATCTCCCTTGTGCAATACCAAAATAAAGGAACATTGTAACGACATAACCGTAAGTGTAGACAATATTTTTCAGTATGGTTTAATTTATTGATAACAATATCAAAGTTTAAACCGGTAAAACAATATTGATATAACTACAGTGTTAAATTGGTAACCCTTTGAATACATTTATTTAAAGGATCGATAAATGTACTTGGTTCGTATCTAAATGTGTGGGCTGCTGTAAACAACATCACCGTAAAATTAGAATGTGCTATCTCGTTTCTATTAAGTTGTCTATAGGTATAGCAAATAAGTCTGGATAAATAAGGACTTAAGATGAAGCCAAAGGAACATCACCGTCCAGGAATGGAAAATTTATAATAGGAAATGAAAAATAGCCCCTTTTGTCGTAAATCGTTATGTAAAAGTTCCCGTAAACACTGAAATATCTTATTTGGAAAAGGACTGGTATGGGTGTTTATACTTGATTTATTTTGAAAAAAAATATTTGTGTTAATTTTGGCAGTATCTTTAACGCATTCTTCATTATTTAACACAATAATGTCATCGAGATATTGGTAAGTATTGTTGATCTTGTAAATCAAATGAAATTTAAACGGGTCTTTTCTGTGTTTGATCATAAATTGTGATCTCTACCAACACAGAGAAGAGTCTGCTATTAAATTGGTCCACCAACAAAATTTCTACGACATGTCGATAAACTTTACTGCCGAAACGTACATAAATGCTGTTAAGGAGAGAATTTAAGCTTTAATCATATCAATACACTTCTAGGAAGTATTTTCGGCATATTTTCCTTCTATATAAAAAGAAAAGGATGAGTTGGAGCAGATACATTTGCAATCATATTTAAATTAAATAGGAAACTTGTGCTTGATAAGATTGCGTGAAAATTAAATGTTAAGAGTTGAGTGAAATTCAAAACTGTCATCCGAATTTAACAGGCCATAAAGCACGTAATTTATCTTAAACAATGAACGAATTTTAAACACCAAACATAAGTAATGCCACTTTCTTCATATGCTTTATTACTAAAGTTAAGGATACGTTTTGTTTGAAGTAGTTAAGGAACAAGTTAAACGCATTAAAAGTTAAGTTGTTTATCATTTACTATAGGCCAAGACAATACAATATTTTGCCGGTTTTTTTTTTTTTTTTTTTTTTTGCAGTTTAGGTTACCAATACATAGTCGGAACCTGAAATGTTCAGAGGAAGCCTCTCTGTAAAATGAAAGCAAAATTGTCATACGCATTTGGTCCTGCGTACATGTATCTATGAAGTAAAACATTCCGGTAATAAAACCCTTGGGTATTGGATTTTCACTAGACTTTGAGGTTATATATACATCACGCGATATGTATGAAACCAGACCAGGGAAGAGCATGAATATTCACAGTATCTATTTCATGCACAAAAGCTAAAACAATTTTTGTTTGTGAGTAGCTAAGCAAATACAAATTATTTCTACATAAACATTCAATGCAAATACATTGTGAATACTGTACATACAGTGGAAATATCGTGACGACCTTTTCTAAAAAAAAATCAAAAGTGGTACAATTTATTAACGGATATCGCGTCTTCTTTAAATCTTTTACTCGAACAAACGTAACTTTCTTATCACTGTATTCACTTTAAAACAAACAATTAGCTCGAAACAACATGAACAAGCCCCTGTTTCAATTCCGTAGATATAGAATAAAAAAATGAACACTGCATTTTTCATGTATATTTCGATAAACATAATTGTATAATTGTGGTTTTGAAATATCTGTTAACATGATGTTAAAATTCTCATATTGTTTACGCTTAAAAAAGGTTCAAATGATGTAGTGGGTTAGTTCTTTGTTTGATAGTGGAATGTTGTCTCATTTTTTATAAAAAAAAATCCTTATTTCTTTTGTTTTGTCCCTTCAGTAAGTATTTGTACAGGTATTAATACAAATGACCCAGCAAAATTTGTTTATCTTTTGTTGTCGCTTGCATCATATCTTTAAGAAGAGTACACAAGAAAAAAAGTCTACTTGAAATCGATAGGTACCTTTTTTGTTATGCAAAGGTCATATGTGTTCATCCTAATGAAGGAAGAAATGTGGGTTTTATAAAAGCTTACACCCAACATTAACATTTACCAATATGTAGAGTACGTATGTCAAACACTTATCCGGGAAAGACCTTTATGCCGATTATGTACTCTTACGAAATACTCTTATCCTGGAAATTTAAATTTTTGAAGTAAATACGTCTACGGGTATCAATAAGCAGTTCTTTTATTTGAGATGGTAAATTATATTGATGACTTGCCATTTTTATGTATATTTTAAAATTTAGTTCTCTTTTCATTGAACTAATTCTGAAATAAGAATAGAAGTTGTCGAGATCTAAAATAAAGTCTCCCCTGTATCTGTTACCCGTAAGAAAATAAAATGAAATAGGAACCAGCTCACATTCGCGGTATTTTTCAAAGTAAGTTTTCAATTTGAAATAGGGGTTGGGGTGGAGGGAGAGAGATTGGTGATTTTGTAAATAAGTACTTTTGTTCAAAATATGTATATCGAACAAATTAAATCATAGAAATAAGGAATTGACTCTCATATCACTTGTGGATAAGAGAATATGTTGTGCATACGTTTATACCCTAAAATAAAAAGGAACGAATTTATTAACAAATCTAACACAAGTGATCCTATACTACCTTTCACTCGATGAAATAAAACTTGTCTGGGACCAGTGATTTTAAATCTTAAATGGACAACCTCAGTTTCAAATAATGTACAACTACACGAACATTTTTACAAACCGAATTTAAATATTACTGATACAGCAGAAACTTACAATTTTCAAATACCTTTTTAACCAAAGTTCTTAACTCTCTTTTTTTGTTGTTATCGAAATAAGACGTTTGTGCAACTGAACCAAATAAATCTGTTACAATTCAGTCATTACTAATTAGCATTTAAACAAATAAAAGTGAAGGAAGAGTTATTTACGCTCTTATAATCTAGCATCGCGTTTCGAATACATAGGCTTTCATCTGATGTAAATTGTAAACAATTAGCGTTCCGAAAAGTTCTAACAGGTGTCAAGTTCGTTTACGATTTATTTATATAAATTATATGGTATGACTTACAGTCATAGGACATGCCGTATAAAACTTCTGAAATGTACTTTTATATGCTTATTTATCTGTAGAAATTTTCAAATTCAACTCATCGACCAATTTTCCACGATTTTTAAGCAAAAATCCTAATGAATAGTATATGAATATATTTTTTTTAGTTCATGATATACCGAGTAAAAAAGTTTAGCAACATATATCTCATTAAAAAAAGCCTTTTAAAATGACAATTTACAAAGTTGCAGAGATAAATGTTTAATTAACGTTTTTGTTAATTAATAATTGCGTTTTTTGGTGGATTTCTTTGTTAAGATAGTTTGTTTATTGTTATGTTTAGAAGAATAAACAATTTTTGAATATGATATTAAAATTATTTAATGCTTAACATTTTTTTTCTCAAAATATGTCCTAAAATTGATTTTTTTAATGATGGAATAGAAAGGATATTGAATATTTACTCGAGATATAAAATCATTATGGGTTAGTGTTTTATTACTGTTCTAAGTCTCAAAGTCATAGTGTGTCATTCAACATTAGCAAAAATTTGCTTCTGAATGGTTTGCATGTTTATATGGTAAATTACTAAATTATCGGTAAACTTTATTGCGGTAGAACGTAATCGAGTCGTTTACTCATTTTAAAAGTTACTTGTTATCCTCTATTGTTCTCATGCGTTTTGGATATATATTCCTGATCCTGATTTATAATAGCTATACTCCTTAAAGGCTGTGCATTCAATATTTACACATTGCATTTTCTAGATAAAGAGTAAATACGTTTCGGTTTAAAGGTAATACGTTGCAGTTGTTTCCATTTACATTAAATACACATTTTTAATGGACTCTCCCTTTACATACAAGGATTAATTCAATATATGTGCATTTCAATTCAATTATCATAGTTCTACCCATCCAAAAATATTAATTACTTAACTATATATCCTATCAAAAGACCTGCTATAAAATAGTTTGCCTTGTTGAAAAATATTTTTGAAAAGGTTTGTTTCCTGGTTAAGGGTAATGGATTAAGGTAAATTTCCGGGTTAATGGTAATTCATGGATAAGTGTGTGACATACGTATATTTACTTGTGTATGTATATAATAAGGATACAGTAGTTCGTCTGACCATCAAACATTTTATGGGAGATACTTGGTAGACAAGTTGTTGTAGTTCTTAAATGTATTTTCCCCTGATGCTGACTTAAACCAGCTTGGAAGGTAAATTGTTTTATTTGATATTTAAACGAAACGATTTGAATATTAACAAATCAAAACCCCGTTAGTAGCTTACAGTACTTGCAACCTTAGGCGTTATTATTTTAGCGATCAATCAGCGTTAATCGATCAGTCACAGATCAGTCAAGTTCGCGTCAAACTCGCGTCACCAATCCGTCAGATTTATTGTAAAAATATTTGACTGATCGGACGGATCGGACGGATAGGACCGATCGACCTTTCTGATTGAATGAACTCTACTACGTCACATGATAAACTAATAAAAATTACGGAATCTTAGTTTCGTTTCATTTAATTAATGACGCCACTGAAAATACGAAACGTTCAAGTACAAAAGATCAACATTTTTTTTAGTGATTATTCAGCAAAGTTTTAAGAATTTAAAAAAATAAATATGCAGATAAAACTGATTTTAAATATTATTTTAACAGAATGGTAATTTTCGTTTTTATTTAGGTTATATATTTTCATACCCGTACAGTGCTAAAACGACTTTTATCGCCATTTAGATTTTGTTCCCCGAAAATGTTCTGGAAAATGAAAAGACATGATCTTTTTTTGCCAATCTCGATGTATTAATTTTTATATTTTTATACTCTTAAAATTCTTATAAAAAAAACTTATCTGGAGGCCTTTAAAAGAACTAGTTACAAATAACATTGCTGAATGGTAATTTGTTTGAGTTTAAACAATGTGAATGACTTTTAGTATCTTTCCTTTGATATTCGTTTAATTTTGTGAATTACAACCCATTTTGCAATTGACGTTGCATTATTTCTTATATACAAAAAGAAACATTTGCATTTTTATGCTACGCAAACAAAAATTTAGTGTCTTTTCCTTGAAATTCAGCATAATTTATGAAAAACAACCAATCCTGATGTACAAAAAGTACTGAAATCAAAAAAGAAAAAACAATGCAAACAACATTTTAGTATATTTTCTCTGATATTCTTTTAATTTTATGAAAAACAACCAATTCTGAACTATAAAAAATACAAAAATCCAATGGCGGTCAATAATTTCCATTAAAATAAAGAAATGATAGCATTCTTATTCAACAAAAACAAAAGTTTATGCATATTTATACTTCAATTATTCACATTTTATACAAAATTACTTATATTAAGGCATTTATAATGATTGATTGCAAGTGACGTTGCAATATTTCTGAAATAAAAGAAGAAATATTTGCATTTTTAAGCAACACGAACAAACATTTAGTATCTTTTCCTTGAAATTCAGCATAATTTATGAAAAACAACCAATCCTGATGTACAAAAAGTACTGAAATCAAATGGCGGTTCATAATTTCTATCAAAATAAAGAAACTATTGTATATGTATTCAACACAAACAAAAGTTTAAGTATTATTCTCCTTCCATTATTAAATTTCTTATAAAAAACTGATCCAGAGTCCTTTGAAATAACTAGTTACAAATAACATTCATTATTTTTTATCAAAAGAAGAAAAATTAGTAATTTATACATCGAGAACAACATTTTAGTATATTTTCTCTGATATTCTTTAAGTTTAATGAAAAAAAAACAATCCTGAACTACAAAAAGTACAAAATTCCAATTAAAATAAAAAAAAATATTGCATTCTTATTCAACAAAAACAAAAGTTTATGCATATATATCCTTAAATTATTCACATCTGGTACAAAAGTACTGATCTAAATGCATTTATAATGTCTGATTGCATTTGAGGTTGCTTTATTTCTGATATAAAAGAAAAAATGTTTGCATTTTTATTCAACACGAAAAAAAATTTAGTATCTTTTCCCTAAAAACTAGCATATTTTATGAAAAACAATCAATCCTGATGTACAAAAAATACTGAAATCTAATGGAATTTCGTAATTTCTATCAAAATAAAGAAATTAAACACAAAAAAAGTTTAAGTATTTTTCTCTTTACAATTTTGAAATGAAGTATGAAATTCTTATAAAAAAATCGTTACTTGAGGCCTTTTGATTTTGAATAAAACATACCACGTTCAAGTACAAGAGAATATTAAGTAATACATATAATGCTTGAAAAGTAATTTATATATTAATATGTGTTATTGCAACCAGTTGATTAAAAATTACCGAGTAAAGATGTCTCCGTAGAAGTCCGCGTTTATCGAATGTAAATACTGTGGAGTTCGTTTTATATAAGAATTTTAATTATATACGTATCCGTCCGATCCGTGCATATAATTACTTTACTGATCGATCGCTGACCGTTGTCAAGGTAACTCTCGCATAGCTTATTTGACATATCTGACGGATTCAATGGGTCATCGATCACCGATCAGTCATCGATCAGTCAAACATCCGTCACCGATCATTCACCGAGGAATCCATTATGAAATATTATGAGGTTTTTAAATGATATTGTCAAACAACAAGAGATTCGGTGATCTTAACCTTTAACATTGCAAGTTATCATATATATTAACTAAATGATCGGTCGGTATATGACTCAGGAAACACTGAAAATAATTAATAGTTTAAGGACATTGAAGCTCAACATTGTTATGGTTTTTTTAAACAGGTAATGAGATCGGTAACGATTTCCGTGTCTAAAAGTCTGATCCCCTATTTTCATTTTATTTTTCATTCAGTCAAGGCAATGGGATTAACAGTTGTATATGTCAGTTATATTGATCGAACTTGGTTTTATTTTTGTTATCCAATACAAAATTATCGTACTCATAATTTGGATCAAGACTAAAACTGTATTAAAAGAGAGTTAACTCAAATGTTTTCTTATTAAATATCGTGTACTTAACATGCTAAATTAGTACAATCTGTGGTGTACGGAAGGCAACTCTTGATAAAAAAAAAACCTATGAATAATTGGAAAAATTATGGAAGAAAACTGTCACATGGGAACGCACGAATAAAATATTTGAAAACAAATTCCAACCATTTAATCTATGCTTAATCAAGTTACCGTGTATGTACAAAACCGTCAGATAAATGCTTGCTAACTTGGAGACGATTCTAAACGATAAGAATAACTCGGTAATACATACGTTTACATTGTCAATTTACTTTTAACATTATTCTTCTCATTTGTATATGAATATTACTATAGGATCATATAAGGCCTTTTCATATAACCTAAAATATCATTACTAATACCACAATGCAGAATTCAAAAGAACATATTATTTAGTATGTATAAGCATGAATTTGGCTCCAACTTACACTCTATGACCCCTACATAAGACCACGTACATGTTCATAACTTGTAATTGTTGAGACTTTACCAATGATTATACCTACAGGTATCCAAAAATTGAGAATGGAAACGAGGAATGCGCCAAAGAGACAACTCTACCAAAGAGCAGAAAATAGCATGAAAGTTCACAAAACAACAAAACATTGCTTGACGTTATAACTAATCATAGTTTTTAAGTATCCAGAAAAAGGCCTTTCAGAAATGGTCAATATTTGCCAAGCCTTGATTACAAACTTTTACTGTGGCGTCTTTAAAGTGATGTAATATGAACAAATGAGCAAATTGTGATCTACAATGGGCTACTTATGAGCACATTTTGGCTAAATTAACATAGAGCGCAAGCGTTGCAAATCAGTGAAAAGATAAACACAAAATACTCTCTCTGTTGAATTATCTTTTTGAATGACTGGTGTGCACTTTACAATTTTAAAGCATGTCAAGTCAACTTATCAAAACTATGTCTAATATCTTCAATTTACTGAATTAACTGTCATATGTCAGTATAACACATGGATAGGGCATATTTATTTTTTAATTAAAAGAGTATTGGTTTATTGAATTTCATACACCAATTAAATCTAAAAAATCCGAGATAGTTTGAAATACATGTATATCAAATTTTAGATCCAATTTGGCCCCAAATCTTACCTTGACCTTCAACTTAAATTTCCTTTATGCTATTTTTAGTTTTTTATGAGCACATATGTTATATGTGGGTAAAATTTCATTTACATATCGACCATTCCCGTTTCAAAAGATCTTCGCTTGTTTTTTTTTTAATTTTTAATTCGTTCTTTTTTTAAATTCACTATAACGAAATTGGTTAAGACAGAGGAGTGCGTCTTAAACTTACTTAGAAAAATGAAAAGAGACTTTCCGTTTTGAATTTTCCTAGGGGTTCGGTATTTTGTTATTTTACTTTTTACACATTAAATCTACATTGTGTAAAAACTTTAATTCTTGCGATTAAAAGTTGTACTCGATTGTATTATTACACAGTGGTTTGGCATATATATATAAAAAAAAAAGCCAATCCACCCCTTTTAAGAATTTGACTGAATAATATAAGATTTGTTTTCCTTTAGTTACTGACAAATGTGAAGCAATTCAAACGTTTAAACCAACAACCTCATGTATTCTTCAACAATAATTGAAACAAGCACTACTAATTCACACTTGAGACAAATAACAGCCTGACATATTAGTAAGAAATTCGTGTTGAGTTTTAGCCTGGTTTTATAACTAGCTAAACCTCTCACTTGTATGAGAGTCGCATAGAAATCCACGATTTTCACAACAATGTGTGAGCAAAACAAACATACAGGATAGGTAAAAATGCAAACAATTGGGTACAGCAGTCAACTTTGTGTTATGATCTTAATCACTATAAAAACAAATAACTATTTCAACAAAGAAAAAACAAAATAGCATATAGACACTCTATAGACAAAGTACGTAAGCATAAATGAATGACAAAATAAAAAAACAACAAAAAATGACCACAGCACAATAACACAATATTAACAAAAATAGACTAAACAGTAAAGGTTTAGATATACTAAGCCACATAAAAAAATAACTATGACACGTAATTAAGATGATGAATAACGTCAGTACTTAGAATCTATACTTCAAGACCATCATGTATTATATAAGATTAGGTCTGTCGTAGACAGATGTTCGAATCGCGCCAGTTCTTCATATATATATATAATTTGTTGGTCTACAAAATATCATAGATCGAACAGTTGTAGCTTTTTTCTTTTTCAAGCAAACTTCCGAGAAGAAGCATAGTGTTCAATTGTTCATCTTAAAATAATCCTTCGATTTAAATATTGTTCGTTTTTTTTACATTTGTAAATGTGAATATTCTTCGTTAATTTCCTTTTAAATGGGTGTTTAGTATTTGTATTTACTAGTTAAATGAAACTTTAAACGTTGAGATATCATAAATAGTTAAAATGAAATGCTTCAACACGATATTCATACTTAATTTTAACGTGGACAAAAGTCAATGACTACTTTTACAAGATTTGAAATTAAACTGATATGCACGAATTTGCCTTTCAGGTGCAGTACCTACGGCAAACCTTCATGCTTTGTGTCATTTTAATATGATTTAAACTCAATGGGATATATGTCATGTGACAGCAATCCATCAACACAAGATCCTATACAAATGTAGGATACCACATTTTTCGTATGAATGCATTAAGGTTGAAGAAATATTGAGCTTTTGATTAAAAACAATGGTAGGATAAATACGTGGATTATTGTGAAGAATGTTCGCAAACACCAAAAAAAAAGATATCCATAAGTAATTGTTTATCTTATACCATACTAAACTTATTTCTATTCCTTAAATTCATCTTTTGGACATGAAATGGTCTGTTAATCGTATACTGGACCGAAATTATTGATGGAGATAACATTTTGTGGCGATGTTATATATTTCAACAGAAAACTAAAGAGAAAAAGGGAAAATTTGTTCAGTAGAATTCCGTGAATAAAGAATAATAGAATTACATAGAATAATAAAACAAGCACCATCATCATCTCCATGCATAAACTTTTTGAGAAATGCGCAAATTGAAGGACAAATCGGTTATTACACTACTATATGACTCTGAGTTCAATACATTATTTTAGTCTATAATGTCAAACATGTTCAGTTTACTTATAATAAAAAAGGAGATTTGATATGATTGCTAATTGAATAAAGGGTGTAGCTCTAATCATCTATAGGTCGCAGTACAATCTATAACTTTGGCATGATAAAAATGTAAAATATTTCAAATCAGAAAATAAAATTTTCAATTCAAAACCTTTGGAAAAAATATATTGCACTTGTTGTATATTGATATATTAAATACTTACTGTGCAGCAGTAGTAATCCTATGTTATATTCTTAAATATCACGCTTTTCTAACAAGTGAATTAAACAGAATAAATCCAGTTATTAAGATAGAGGCACAGTATGGCGGAAACAATTGTTATGAATCCTCATTAATAGTTATATTTAGTACACCTATATGCAAATTAAACATTGTGTTTAATCTGTTTCACAAGTAAATGTAAAAACTATGTTACCAAAAGTAGGTAAAGAAAACTAATAAAAACAGGAAGACTTTAAACCAAATGAATACAATAATTGAATTACGTTCTTTTAAAACGTTTTTAATTACGTTCTTTTATAAACATATAACAATGTAAATTTAAACTATAACAAAGTGTTTTGTTCGTCAAACATTCAAACAATCCTTCCTTGTTTCCACTATACTACTTTGTCGGGGTTTTTTTTTTTTAGTTTCAATCCTATTTTAAATTCTGTAATATTGGCAGGTCTAAAGCCGAAGTTCTGAGGCCGCAGGCTGCAATATTTTACAGAATGAACTGTTAGAGGCTTAACTCTTACTTAAAACATTGTTTAAAATGTCATAAAGGTAAAAATAAAAAGGCAAACAAATACACACTTTTGATCAGATTTATTTTCATCTAATGTGTAATTTTTTTGTGGATAAACTTAATTACTATTATCCTACATGTTGGCCCCTTTAAATAGACAAATAAAAAACTACTTAAGATGAACGGTTTTCCCCTATTATGTACTTGTGTTCCTTGTATTGCGGTATGATCTATGAAGCGTTTGAAGCATTAATTTATGTTTTCATTTTAATTGTAGCTGAAAATTATTTAAGGAAATACGAGAGCAACGGCAGAGGTCGATTTTGTATCCAACGACGGACGAGGATAAATCTTGTGCAAAAACAAAATACCTCAAAGCAACGAAAACAAAACTAACATCAAGCATTGATCGAATTTGTGCTAAAGGAGATAACCCAAAACATGAGAAAAATCGCTGTGAAATAAGTACACATATTGACGCTGGCAGTATTTACATCAAATTGAAAAAAGTTTTTTCAAGAAATCGTCTTTATGATTGACGAAATTAACGTATTGGAAAGTAACATTAATAAATTGTTTTTGTGTAATTGTTATTGGTCTTTCGTTGTAATTTTTTTTCATATGAAAAAACAAATTGTGTGAATTGAATGATTTTTTCAGTGCTTGAGCTATCATTTACCTGTAAGTATCAATTATGCTACCTTCACCTGTGCAATATTTTTAAGAAAGAGGATTATTATTCTTAAAACTATTGGACAGTTACAGGTAATATAGTGGTTTCTTACAGGTAAATGATAGTCCATTCACTGAAATAAAAAACGGATACAACAATAGAATGTCGTCACAACAATGTTTAATATTAGCTCTGCCCAAAAAAGTTTTTTGTTGTAAATTTTATAGGTGCATAGCCATCTAATTTATGCATGAAAATGGGTTTAAATACACCTGATCACGCAACTGTTGACAGGGACGAACATTAACTAGACCTCATACGACTAACACGATTGATATAAACTCAAATTCAAATTCATTTTTTTTTTCAAATTCAAATGTTTATTGCCAAATAAACTTTAAACAATAATAATTTAAATAATTATTTTTGTGACAAATACAAAATAAAATATACAACTTAACTAAAATTCACATATATCTACACAATCATTTAATAACAGTTAATATTCTGAGTCCCCTGTACTCAGTTCTAATAACTTTTTAATGTAGGACTCCAATTCATTTACTTTTGATGGTGTTGATGGATTGAGCACAAAAACACCTTTTCCTCATAAGACACTTCTTTAACAGAAAATTAATTTCCAAATTATCAAAAATAAATAGTTTCTCAGTTCACTATTTTATTAAAATGTTTTTCATCCTTTGATATGTTACATTTAAGGCATATTATCTTCTCTCTGGGAATATTGGAATGTCTTCCATTTCTATATTTAAGTCAGGTCACTTATTCTTAGTTTTGTTATTAATTTGTGCTGCATGTAAAGTTTTGTGTTCTTAAATAGTCATCAACAATAACTTTGAATACAAGTTAACTTTATTCATCAATTTTTTGCATCTTATTATGAATAAAACTTTCAAAGTAGTTTTTTTTAACTTGTTTCATATAACCTTTCAAAGAGTTATTTTATTTTTTGGTCTGAACTAGTATCGTTTTGGTATAAATAAAATAAAAAGATATATTACACTGGTAAGAAAATAGGAAACGACATAGGGAACAAAATCAAACTAAAGGATTGAGAAGAAAAATTAAATGAAAGAAATAAATTAAGTGAAAAGGCTGCAACTCAAAGAGAAACCCAATATTATATATATACAAATGCCTGAAAAGGATCCAACGCAGAAAGAACTTCTAAAGTCTGGGAAAAAAAATATTGGAATTGCATTTGAACTAGTTTTCAGTAAATAAGACGGCATATCGTTTGTGGTTTGTTTAGGAGTTGGTATGGTTAATGCCGATTGGATGTGGAAACTCCTTTCCAACTGATTTGTACGATTTTTTCTTATGTTGTGCTGTTACACCAGTGTCGCAGGTAAGAGGCGGGATTGAGCGCTCACAAACATATTTAGGCCAGCACTTTCGCTAGGCAAGGTCTGTTGTTCAGTGGTTGCTGTGCACCACATTTGATTTCCAATTTTTTTCTAGCATTACTCAGGCCGCAAGTTATCACTTTGTCATGGTTGGGTCTTTTGTAGCTTTCTGTGCGGTATGTACTTTGGGCATTGTTGAAGATCGCATTGTGACCAGTTTTGCTAATATATATGTCCTTGGTGGATAGTTGTCTTATCGGAATTTTTACCGCATCGTTCTTTTTTTATATTTTGGAATTGGCCCGGGAACACAGAATGATAGAGCAAAGTAGATTTCAGAAATAGTGAAAAGACAGATAGGAGAAAAAACAGAAATTGAAAGCGTTATAAGGGATGTTGGTCACCTTGACAATCGATCGTCTAGTCTACATGTAGATGGAACAAGGTACAATGGAGCACAGACAAAGTTGATCATGCACATCATTTTTTTTAAATTATCGGCAAACGAACGATAAATAAAGTGACAGACGTTGATAACGAATTGAATATGAACATTCATATATGGGAGTAATTTGCAGATTGGTTAGTGGAGTTAAGGAATGCGGCTTTGACAGATTTGGTCGGCATAAGACCAATATCAATAACTACAAACGGATCATCGAAATAATTACCAGCCACTGCTAACAGTCAGAAACCACACATCAGGGTGTACAATTAGCACACTACTTCTCGGTTTAGGTTTTACATCATGAATTTAAAATATCATTGTAATCATCAGGGAATCAATCTGCTACGAAAAGCAGTAATACGTGTTGTGGCTATGGTCTTGATAAACAAGCTGGAACAAGATATCCGGGCACTATAGAAGAGTATGATACCCGGACGGCTCTTTCTCAAAATTTCCATTAGGAATCAACATTGGCCATCCTATGACCCAAATTGATTATCCGAAAGAGTCTACGTTATAGATGTTTTTTCAGACTAACAGCGCATAATAATTCTACTTTTTGTTTTATAACCGCCTAAATTCGAATAGATTGTCAGCCATATAATGGCTTAATCCGTTTGGACAAAGGATGATTTTGATAACTGGTACTTTCGTATCAGAAATACGAGCAGTACATGATCAATATACAAGCGGTATTAGTAAGAGAGGGGTTGAAAATGAATCATTTGAATATATGTGAAAGTTAAAAAAAAAAACCTATTCTGATGAACAAAAAAGCAAGAACTGGTCGTGAGTCATTTTATTATTCATTTAAATAGAAAGGGAGTCTATAAATGCACTTTTCATAAACAGTGAAAGATGACATATGATCATTTTGTTTTATTTATCCTAGACAAAGGTGATAACTGCGTATAATTGTCTTTTACAATAGTTTATAAGGGAATACGAAATAGACCTTACAGGTCATAATATTGTATTTATCCTATTCAACTGTACAACAACGAGGTATGACCCAAAGACCCAAATAATTGTGTGGTGCATGGTAAAAACAGGGGTGACAACATGGATGTTTGTTGTACATTAATATACAGAATTCATATAGGAAAAGTTTCACAAAGTAATGTAAGGTAATTCCCTGTCACAAAGAATGAAAATAAAAAAATGTACGAGACAGAGAAGGATAACTTTGACCTATTGTAATTTTCATTTAGACACAAAGAGGATTCATACATGAACTTATCATTGACAATAGAAGTATTTTGAGAATAATAGAATACTTCCAGAAAGCGATTTCAGTACTACAACTTTCCTTTAGTTTGTACATAGTCTGATCGTTTGTAAGAGTATTTGTCACAAAATCAACAACAACAAAATTGAACAGTTTACAAAATACAACATAGAAAAACTAAAGACCGAGCAACACGAACCTAAAAAAAAACGGTGGTGATCTCAGTTGCTGCGGAAGGGTAAGCAGATCTTGCTGCACATGTAGCATCCGTGAAAGGAAGTTTTAAAACAGAATACCCAATACGTAGAAAAATCATGTTCCATTTGAAGATTCAATCTTTTCCTGTTGAGATATTAATCTTACAGTGAATCAGAAATTGGTTATTTATTTAACCATGGTGAGATTAGATTTCAAATATTTATGCAATGGCTAGGAAAGGATTACGAATATTGTTTCCCTCTGTGTATCCACCCTTATATTAGTCATTTCTGCCCGCTCGTTATTATTTTAGTGGAATCATTTTAGTTCATCCTGAAATTGTGGTCACATTATATCTTCATTATGATGTGAAGGTTTTAAAAGTAAATGTCATATTGTGCGAGGAGCAACGTGTCGTATGGACACATTCTTATATAAAAGTAGTATGTTGTTTACAATGACAGGTGTTTTCAATCAGGATTCTGAAGCATCGAATTTATTATGTGTTACGTAGGTTTGTAAGCCTGATCCTTTGTTAATGTTCATGACAAAACTTAGTCACACCTGAACATTTTAATCTAACATTTTAAAATATTTTTTTGTGATCATAGAGAACAGATCGAGATAGAATTTGGTGAAGATAGCTTTTCTCAACTTCCAATAAAAAGCCTAAATGTTTCCCCCTTTTTGTTTGGCGGTAACAATGTTACAGGTCATCGATTCAATATTGAAATACTAAATTTGATGACAATGTAATGTCATCAAATATTCGGCGATTGGTATTTTAGCTTCAAACATATTTCTGGCACAAACAAAACAAATTGAATATTGAATGAAACAAACTTAAAGAGAATGAGTTTGACAATGCTACACATGGTGGTATTACGATTTTACATAATTCTTTCAAAATACAGGAGACATTATTCAACGTAATGATGTCCAATGTAGAGAACTAAATAAAGTTTGGAATACATTGAAACATATACTATTTAAGAGCTCCATTGCTTTAAATATTGCTTTTTTTCTAATGTATATTACTCGACTCGATCGTTTGGGATGTCCAGATTTACTTCGCCTGGCCCAAAGGCCCATATGAATTATTCGCATCTTATCACGTTGTATCTGTTTACGTTACAAAACTCTTCTTTGAAACTATTTGGCTACTTGGAAGAAAACAAAATAAAGATTGAAAAATATTTCAGATGATTCTGCCAGCCAACAAACAGCACATTCTTAAAACGTCTGACAAGAATCGACAGAAGGTAATAAACCAATCTTGTAATTACAGCAAAACCAGTTTACACTAAAGAGACATGACAATACTCTTTCGTTTTTAACAGTATATACTCATATATATATATATGAGATCGTCGGTTATAGTTAGTTAGAATGACATAAACCGATAGAAATAAGGATGATTATGATAACAGCTTCCCTGGAAACATTAATATACAGTAACTCTTAATATGAATATGTATAAGCATAAAACCCCCAGGCTCCTTGTATAATAGTGCTGAATAAATTTATTTCCCTTTGCCTAAAAGTGTCAACATAATTATCATTAGTGACCCCTTGGTTTTCAATGTATAAAATTAGTATGACAATTGACTGCACCATGTTCCTGTATTGAACTTCATTTGGATGAGACAATTATGAGAGGTCATTCTCATTTGTATACCAATTTAGATGAATATACTCATAGGTAATTCCTTTGTATAGCTATAGCCCCTGCATGTTTTATCTATGACAAGTAAATTCATAAAGTCCGTTTTGCTTATTGATGAATAACGCAATGAGTCATCAAATTTTATATTCATAAATATTTAATTTAGTTTTAATGATTGTATTATAATCATTCTTAACTAAAGAAATTCCCTTTTGTCATTCTGTAAAACACATATACTAGACAACATGCATGACGTTGGACCATTTCATTCTACATTAAGATAAACAGAAAGATGACAGGGTTTATTTAATCAGCACCACTATATAAAGGAGACTGGTCTTGTTGTTTTTTTTTTTTTGTTTTTTTTTTTTTGTATTTTTACATTTATCAAGTATGTAGTTTTTCATCAAGACATAGATGTCCAGCTTGATTCCAATAATTTCTAATATGTTGTCCTGGGATATGGTATAACTACCCTAGAGAAATAAAAAATGCCCTTTTTTGCTAAAGTCCAGTTACTTTGAGAACAATATTATACCATTGTATAAGGATACTGCAATTATGCTCCGTTGACCTTTAATTTACGCATAAATTGCTTATGTTGACTTTTGCATGAGGTACACAGTCACATATATTGGAAAATTTATTTCATATTTAACAAGGCGGTTCCCCCTCATTAACTTTGGACTTATTTTGACATATGAATGGCTTTAGCTAAGACTGCACTTCAACAATTACAATGCATAAAGAACTTAAGTGAATTGATGCGTCAAGTTGATTGAAAAAGTCTGCTCTGAAATTAGGTGACCTTCACCTTCAAAGACAATGTTAAAAAAGATAATTAAAAGCACAATTCATTAGTGACCTATTGGAGGTCTTAACACGTTTGAATTAAGATTACATTAAAAAGTTAGGGAGACGAACAATAGTAATAATATATGGAACATGCTTGCAACATTTGGTTTCTATAATTTCATTGTCCCATAAAGAAAAGAATCAAACTATAATAAGTTTAGACAGAAAACACATGATACTATTGGATAGCAACAGCTTGCATATCCAGTCAGGTGAACTAAGGAGGCTCAATCGAACCTGAATCTTCCACAATACAGCAAAGCAGACACTTCAATTCTAAAGCAATTGTTATCAAAACAAACTGCGTCGTTTGTTTTCTCTTCACTTCCTTATATATATATTGGAGAACTTCAACAACACTATTTATTACAGGGTATTACGGCAAACTGTGAATCGGCTGTTGGATGTTTTAATGTCATTTCAATACAAAAATCAACACTAGGAAGAATTTCAGACAAAATATATCAAAAAAATATTGATTGTTGTTTGATTTAGTTTAGGTCCAGTGACAAATATTTCATTCATGTACAGGACGTTTCAACAAATTTAACCGACGACATAAGCAAATGAATAAACATCAAATGATATCTGTTTCGCCTGTCAAACGCATTTCGAGATGTAATTATGCTCTTCTGGTGACATCAGATGCATTCAATTCATTTGTCACGGCGTCCATTTCGCACAATCTTTCACACTATGAAACACATTTGACACACAAATGTCTCATTACTACCCAATGTCGATAAGTAAACTTTATATTGACCTAATTTTATCGATTGAATGAGACGGACAATTTTGCAAATGAGGGTTTGAAGTCCGTTTCTAAAACAAATGGCATGGTTCCTATATTGAATGACATTTGGATAACACAATTACTGGAGGTCATCCCCCTTAGTCTACAAATTGAGGTGAATATGTACTTATGTAATTCCCTTCGTATAGTTCCTTCTTCACAGTCTATCATCAGTACAAGCATACACCTCGTTTCAATATTTATGAATTACACAATGATCAAAAAGCATCAAAATTTAAATCAGTGTTATTCTGTGGTTTACATGTTGTTATGTACTATTATAATAGTTATTTATGTATATCTCTGTCCTGAGTGTTATTACTGTTCTCCTGTCACATAATGTTGTCATTTTAGCGGTATTTTTTACATTGCCATATAAGCGGGAGGTTTGGCTAGTGTAAAGGAGTTTATTGTGTATTTTTTGTATTTTACATACTTATCCTAATAGGAACCAAGGCTCCGTGTTGAAGGCGGTACTTTGACCTATATTGGTTTACTTTTTACATATTGTGACCTGGATGGAGAGTTGTCTCATTGGCACTCATACCAAATCTTCTTATTTCTATTTAAATTTTTACTTAATTTAAAGATCATTTTAGACCCCTTCAACTCACTCTGATACAATTGTTCTAATTCTTGTTATGAGGGTGGCGGTTATAATTATAATTATATAAAAAAAAATTCAAACTGTTCATAGCATCTATGGCTACTAATATATATAATATTTAGCGGTTGTAAAACGAAAGAGGAAATGTGCTGCAGCTTTCAGCATTTTCTGTAAAAACATGAAACTGAAAATGATTTTTTTTCAGAATTAAGTATAAATATTTTGTTTATAATCACAACATACAGGTCCAGCAAGATACCGACGATTTTATTGTTTTGTCCATAAATAACGTCCTTAGATCGATAAATAGCACTTTGTTGCTCAAGTTCAGTTAAATGATAACTATATATTCTTTTTTGTAAAACTGCAATTAAGCTCTGTTGAGAACCAGGTCTAATTCACTTTATTCTACATAAGAAAATGCGTGTACCAAGTCAGCAATATGTAGTTGTTTTCCATTCGTTTGATGTGTTTGAGCTTTTGATTTTGCCATTTGATAAAGGACTTACCGTTTTGAATTTTCCTTGGAGTTCGGAATTTGTATTTTACTTTTTTTTACCTTTAATTTACGCATGGATTACTAAGGTTAACGTTTGCATGAAGTACACCGATATATTATAGAGAAGAACAATTTTTGTCATCTGCTGGATCATATTCAGCAGGGCGATTCCCCCTAAGTAACTTTGACCTTATTTTCACGTCTGAAATAAATACGATAATTATTATATTTATTCATATAGAGAATTATATAGAAAAATAAAATAGGCAATGAATTTATTGATAAAAAGACAAACAGTGTTCAGTATTTCCCTCTTGAGGGACGGCTATAGGCTATTCCCTCTATAACGTAGTAATTCATAAAGTCCAGGCGATAAGACATTGACATTTTTAAGAAATAGAAGGAGAAAATTAATTAAATTAATAACAGAGTGACATTAAATAATCATATTATGTAAATTAACAATTTGAAGACATAAACAGTTTACATTTTCAAGAGTTTGACAAATGTTACTGCACGTTGTGATGTGACGGATTTGGAAGACTGACGACGCGGGTGTGCATGGTAAGTGTGGCCCGTTGGAAGTGTGACAATTTTTCTCGCTGCTGGTATAACTTAACAGAATTGAAATTTTTCTCTGTTTGATTTTCTGAGATTGAACTATAACTGTTTATGGAATTTCGTTTTTATGACCCGAAATTTGCATAATGTCCGTGTTCTGTGGCCTCTTTGATTTGTATATCTCATAATATTTAATTGGATCGCGATCCTCTTTTGTTTCAAATATTTTAGGCAACACTTCTCGAACGTCTGCAATATTTGCACCTGTTCTAGTTTTTGTTTGCCTTTCATTCAATTCTAGGTATTTTGTGCCATCAGATGCCGTGTTTAAAACAACATCTCCCTAACTGAAAAAACAAAAAACATCGTTATCATATTTTTTACAATTAACGAATATATATACCAATCTTAAGTTGATTTTTTTATTAATTAGTTACAACAGTAGACTGAAGTCAATCACAGTAAACAACAATTACAACGTCATCAAACAATTGGGTTTTTATTGTGACCACATGGTCATAAACTCGGTTTTACTGTCACAAATATCCATTTTACATCTCCGTTACACATCGCTTGGTAAACTTTAATTTGCAGCAGTAAAACCCACGTTTTACGTACGCCAAGCTTCAAATACAATACAGTTATCTCTTAATTTATTAACCAGTAAAAAGAAAACTTTTACATTTGGATATTTGACATGACATGCGTAACTCGTTTATGAAACAGAAATTGAATTTGTTATATTGACAAGTTCATTTTTTAATTATGAATTAAACGTGGAATGACATGGGACAAGCACGTTAAGAATGATATGGGTATATATAATATAAGACTTTGCGGTACGATTGACAATGAGACAACTATCAACAAGAGGCCTGTATAGAAAGCTATAAAATGCCAAAATGTCAAAATATAAATAATTAAAAAGAGAAAACCAAGAGTCTGATTTAAATGTGAACTTAATTTCCATTTACTCTGTTGCATGAGAGTAAAAACTAAAAAAAATTACTTGAGGGGGCTGGAATCATTATTGTGTTTATTTTTATTTTCAGAACTTCTGGTTCGATAGCTGCAAGAATTTGAACTCCATACCATTTACCAACTAGGGAATACATGTATGCATGTCTGAATTCGACAAATATTTGTGAATGATCTCAAGGCTTGTGCTGGAAAGATCTTCTATAAAATTAAAAACCTCGCAAGCTTTGACATATACTTTTTATTCTACGATGCGAATTGCACTCGCAGTAGTATATAAATGATAGAGGATATGTCAAATGTATGCATAATACTAGTTATTTTGACAAAAATATAGAATTATATATAATGAAACGCTGTTAAGTTTATTCATCAAGATCGGATTTATGTACAAATGGACATGTATACACATATCATTCAGTAAAATAAAAGCGACAACCAGATGCAATGTTTGTACACTATATATATGGATGCCGTTCATAACTAGCCACCACAATATAACATGAGGGCTGCAACTGGCGTTAAAGACCATCAATAAATCAATCATATAGATGTTTTTAATGTATGCACATTGTTTATACACCTGAAGTTGGAAAATTTAATTGCATTCTAGAGGACAAGTGCAGTAAAAATTATCATAATTGTGGTTTCTGAATTTTATAAAAAAAAATATTATTTATCCCTCCGATTTTTTTCATGCATGTAAAAAAAACGAAACAATGAGATTTGGTATGATTGCCAATGAAACAACTGTATCAACGAGATCTAGGATATAGGGGCGTGCGTGATACATGAATGTCATATCGCTTATTGATATTTTTTTTATTTTTTGGGGGTTTGTTGAAATTCTCATTTTGAATTTGAAAATAGCTGTGTTAGAACTTATTATTTCATATAAAACCCTACCGAAGTGAGTAATATTTTGAGACACCTCTATGTCCAAATGGAACATAATTGTTCAGCCATACCACGTTAAAGAGGGCTTTTGGAGAATTTTCACCAAGAATATTCTTGTCAAATAACATACTGATCTCCTCGTCTGTTAATGGCTGGGCCCCTTAAGGTTTCTTGCCCTTGCCTTTTTCTTTTAACAGCTTTTGCTTGGCCTTCAATGTTTGTCTGGTAAGGTGAAAACTTTCATCATTCTCATCTCCCATGATAGAGTGACGCCTGAGTTTTCTCTCGACTTATGAAGCCACGGATAGTTGATCGTTTATACTATTGGCCATCTTCTTTTCGTACCGTAAGCACAAATTTGTAAAGAAGAGAATCAAGCTCAGCAACTGGTATTGTTTGTATTTCTCTAATTTCATTTTTCCTTCTGAGAAACCTGTTTACTAATGCAAGGTCATAATATGATTTTTTTTTTTGCAGTGATTTTGTTTTGTTATTTATCAAGAAATCTTTGTACAACAGTTACGTCTAGATGTAAAAATTCTTGGTCAAACTGTTTATCTTCAACAAGTTCAATGTTCTAGTGTTGAGTTGGGAACCGTTGGAAAAGTTGCAATACATGAATTTGCAGTGGCAGTGGTGTGTGTATCAAGGGAGTATTCAGGACAAAATTCAGTATTTCCTTGATCAGCCAAAATATCTATTTAAATAAGGACATTTTCTAGGTCTTCATCAATATTTTCATTAACATCTTGTTTATCTTCCAACATATTTAATGGAGACCACTGTAGAATAAACTTTGCGACTTCGTCCGACATTTTCCTAAAAACTTTAGCAGACGAAGTTTGGGGAGGGTTTATGGCATTGGAATATCTTTGCTTTTCAAGAATCAATTGAAATTTCGAAAATTCTTAAAAAAAAAAAAATATTTCAAGAAAACAAAACTGTCAAATCAATTATTGTTTTTTTTTTTTTTATTATTATTATTAATAACATTGACAGAGTTTATCGCTAAAAGATTGTTGACACAATTTCCATGGAAGTGACGTGACATTGATGATGAAATAAAGTAGTTCCGGTAAGTAGGCGTAGCTAACAAGTCAAATGAGGTCATCGACGTATGCAGCTCACGTTTATAGGTATAGCTTTATCTGAATAGTAAAATAGCTGATTGCAGTATGAAATACTTTAAACCAAATGGACAAAGGAAATCATATCAAATTTCCTTCTTTTTTTAACTATAATGGTGTTCATTTCAACCATAAGGAAGTTTTTATCTTTCTTCAGAAAATCAACCATAAGGAAGTTTTTATCATTCTTAAAAAAAAAATCCCACATTCCTTCCTTGTCACCCGAAACGTTTTATTTATTTTCAATTGTATTGAATTTTTTTCTTGTGCACTATATCTGAATAAAACTTTTCGCACAACGTCTTGACTAGGGGAAAACGAAGACCTCACTGTAACTATAAAGGCAAATATAAACTTTTTTTTAGATTGCATGTTTTGCGATTGTTCATGATTAATCAACGCTATTTCATATGAACATTTTTCTGATTCACCTTTTAAATCCATAAATTCATTTTCAAAAGTAGAATTAATTATCCACCTAATTTTTAACGATATCAATATCATTTTGACAGTTATACCCAAATATTTTTTGATGCAATTTTAAAGGGAACTTTCTTAGATATCACCTTACACTTTATATATGAAAATGACTTTAATTACATCTGATAACACAATTGTTGACAGGAAAGAGCCTTAACCATACTTCATAATACCAAAAGAGTTGATATAAATGAGAAAAAATGTCTTACATGTGTAAGAAAAAATAAACGGAAGAAGAAAACAATTAAAATATAGTATTACGAAGGAAAATGTAATGAAGGACAAAGTTCAAAGAAAATGCTACAATTCAAAAAGAAAAAGCCGAACATTATATTTGGCCCAGTCCTTTCTAGAATTGGAGATAAGTCCTAAACTAATAGTAAAACATTTTGGATATCAAAGATGTCACAATAATGGGAACGAGTTAGATTATCAGGCATAAGAAATGAATCAATGTCAGAGGCATTAGAAAGATTAAATGAGTAACCTGAAATAATACCGAATTTGACGTGCCCTCGACTCAAATGCTTTAATTAAGGGTTGACTACAAAGACTCTACCAAAATTTGGCATTTGAGGTCATCCCCTTTGTATACAAATTGAGGTGAATATGTACTTATGTAATTCCCTTCGTATAGTCCCTTCTTCATTGTCTATCATCATTACAAGCATCAAGCTCGTTTGAATATTTATGAATAACACAATGATCAAAAGTCGTCAAAATTTAAATTAGAGTTATTTAGTGGTTTACATGTTGTAATATACTATTACACGACGGGTGCCACATGTGGAGCAGGATCTGCTTACCCTTCCGGAGCACCGGAGATCACCCCAAGTTTTTGGTGGGGTTCGTGTTGCTTAGTCTTTAGTTTTCTATGTTGTGTCATCTGTACTATTATTTGTGTGTTTGTCTTTTTATTTTTGGCCATGGCTTTGTCAGTTTGTTTTCGATCTATGAGTTTGACTGTCCCTCTGGTATCTTTCGTCCCTCTTTTATATTATTTACTTATATATTTCTCTGTTCTGAGTGTTATTACTGTATTCCTGTCACTTAATGTTGTCTTTTTAGCGGTATTTTTGAAATTGCCATATAAGCGGGAGGTTTGGCTAGCCATAAACCAGGTTCAACCCACCATTTTTTTTTCAAAAGGTCCTATACCAAGTCAGGAATATGGCAGTTTCCGTTTTCTATGTATGTTGCCGTTTGTTTTTGTTCCAGTTCAGTGTTTTTGTTGTTTCGTTGTTTTCCTCGGTTTTAGTTTGTAACCTGAATTTGTTTTCGCTTAATAGTTTTATGACTATTGAACAGCGGTATACTACTGTGGCCTTTATTTAATATTTGTTTTCAACAGTAAGCCAATTTTGATATGAAACGGTCATTTTGATCTTAACAGCTCTTAAAAAACTGAGCCATAAATTATTCCGTCATTTCAGTTTTTAAGTTTATTTTCAAACTATCACTGCGGTAAACTTAGTACTGTGCAGGCGTTCGCTTGCAGTCAATTGAGATCTGTTCAGTCTAAGTTCAGACTGTTCTGTAGTTTTTGTTTACCTGCACGCATCAACAACATACTAAATTGTCTAAATAGCTACTTAAAAGTACTTAATGGACAACAAGCGAAATGTCTGAAAAGTACTGAATTTAACTCAGGAGATAAGTCTAAAAATAACAAAAAATACTGAATATGACTTACAATTTCATTGATCAGATCAAAATCGCAGTTACAGACTTAACTTTCATTTAGTGGTGCAGATGTAGTGTTTATTGTTATTTTTAACTAGGATAATTACCTTGTGAAAAGGAGTTGTGTGTAGCTTTTGTATTTTACATATTTATCCTAATAGGAATTTTAAATTTCTACTCACTTCCAGACCCCTCCAACTCACCCTGATACAATTGTTCTTATTCTTGTTATGAAGGTAGTAGTTATAATTATAATTATATAAAAAAAAATTCAAACGGTTCATAGCATTCTATTGCTACTATGATATTTAGCGGTTGTAAAATGAGGGAAGAAAAGTGCTGCGACTTTCAGCTTTTTCTGTGAAAAACATGAAACTAAAAAAGTTTTTTTCACAATTAAGTATAAGTATTTTGTTTTTCATAACACCATACAAGTCCAGCTAAATACCGAAGATTTTAAATGTGTTGTCCATGAATAATGTCCTAAGGTCGATAAAAAGGCACTTTGTTGCTTAAGTCCAGTTACATAATAACAATAAATCCTTGTTTAAGAATACTGCAATTAAGCTCTGTTAAAAACCACGTTTGATCCACCTGATTTTAACGTTTGACAGACAATTTCACATTTGGTTTTGAAGTTCATTTCTGGAATAGTAATAAATTTGGCATAAGTATACACAATAATTAAACACTTCCAAATAAATCTTCACGTCATTTTTATGGTTGAATGGTTTCATGAAATTATGCAATTTATGGTCAGATAAGTCATTACCTAACTTAAATGAACTATAAATGATTTGATTATATCGGTGCAATTTTTCAGACTTGTTACTTGCGACAGCCGGACTAAAGTGTTTTCCAAATGTGTTGTATACAAACAAATATGATGTATACTTATAATATAATATCAAGGCTATCTGTTGTATAGTTTTAGTGGTCGTTTCTTTCGTATATGAAATCAGACAAAAAATGGAGGTTTATTATATTTATGCCCTGCTCCAAATAAAGGTTTCACCGAGTTATCTATGTCCGTCTGTCTCAATTCATTTCCTACAGAACAACCATGAATCGTTGTGTTATGAATAGGGTCGAGAAATACTAAATTAATAGGAGGAAGAACACACCGAGAGGACAAACAAAAACCAAAAAGTCGAGGAAAATAGACCATAACATGATCAAAAGAAAACAAAGTGACTACAACAGTCATCAAAGCAAAAGTGAGTTATCATTCATAAATTAGATTTCTAAAATATCCCTGACCTTATATAGTTCTGGATATTCTATTCAAATCCTATTTATTTATATAACATGTCAAGAAATTATATATTGACTATCCAACATTTGGTTCTGATGGGAATAAGACTTCATTTTGTCCTCCAAATTGAACAATGTAACATTGACACTTGTATGCTATATTTTGAAAGTAGTATCCACTATCTTAACACCACCTTGTGTTGCATTGTCAATTTTTTTTTATATAATTTCTTCAGGAATCATACATAGTATACTACTGTAAATACATAAAAAAACAAAAAAAATAATTATGCTTCAAAACTTTTGATGTGTTCCATCAAACATAAAAATTATCCGTTGAAGTTATTTCTGGAAGCTGCCAGTTACATAATTTAACAATATTTAGATAAATCTATAAACCCTGATAGACAATCAAAAAATCAAAAGTGGATACATTATATGTATCGTCTGTAAAAAGCAAGCATTCAATAGTTTGCATCTTTTAGTACTACTAATTTTTGCCTTCAAAAGAGTTTCATTATTCAGTATAAAAAACCTTTTTTGAAGCTTAATTATGAATTCAATGAACATGTCAATGACTTAACATTGTCTTCATATTTTTTTTTTCTCTAAATTATATTGATTCTATGATCTTATACATGTTATACATAAAAACCCATTTAAACCTCTTTTTAAAAGTTTCATACGTCACACCGAATCTTGATCCACCCTTATTTCTGCATAGAATTTGTTTAAATTCAAATTTATATATTGAGATGAGGTGTTATGGCATGCAAATTAACAAATATCAAACTTACAGACCTGGGTAACACCTACTGTTCTCGATGCTTAATTCTCCAGATTGACAGAACCATTCATTGGAGACAGCACCTTACCAAACTCATAATATATCATGTGCATTTTCATTGGACCAAATTCTCAATTTCACTTTTACAGATGAAATATTTTCGAACTAGTTCAACCTCAAACTAAATGAGTAGGTTGTAGTTTTGAAAATATTTCGTGCAAACATTCTTCTGAAAGTATCCAACTACTCTCGCAATACATATGTTATGCTGACAGTAAGACCAGGTCCTCACATAATTTTGTTACATTGTATATCAGCTGAAAAAATGTTAAGAAGCTAATTTTACAATCACCCTTTCCAAAATTATATCTTCCATCCTCACGTACACAGTGATGGATGTCCCCTGCATTTTCAAACTGAACATGCATTTTGCCATTGAGAAAAATAGTGAATAAATCTGTTAAATGATATTTCTGTTTTGTTGTCTATTTACCGTTTTTTTTAATATGTCGTAATAACTCATAAACATGAAATCAACTTTTTACAACATATGAAAAAGAATTGAACAAACGGTTGTACACTAGGTGAGAGTTCATTTTTTAAATATTCCTCACAATTGAATATAGATATTTTTTGGCAAATCAATCATAAATATATTAAATATAATAACTATGGTCTGTCCTTTATTTTGAACTTGTTCGATAAATCATTGTTTGCGTCTACTCAAACCCGAAGTTAATATATCAATGTGTTGCGACAAAGGTTCTTAATCTATCAATTCTTCAAAGTAAAATTTTGGAGTGAAATTTTCCCCAAATCTTATCAAAAAGGATCTGTTAAGTGTGCTATGTTAAATAAAGAAAGAAAGTGAATGAAACATACCGTCTTCTGCAAAGAAATGGTATTTGTTTGTTTTTTTTTTTTTTTTTATCTAATTGCATTTTAATGGATTCAAAACATCATATTATGGGGACGGGAATAGGAAGTTTCTCATATGTATATTTTGAACATATAAATGAACATTTAATTTAAGGGCGAACTTTTTTTCCCTTTTTTTTTGAAAGTTAGTTTCAACTTTTCAAAAGAAAATTTAGCGATTTTACACAACTTTGAATTGTTCGAGATACAAAGGATTTTCTACTCCATGAATAGATTACCTTATCAGTATTTGACAAAACCTTTCGCAATTATTGGTCCTCAATGCTCTATATCTTCAACTTTGTATTTTATATGGCCTTTTGTAGACGAAACGCACGAATGGCGTACAAAATTATAAGTCTGGAATCTTTGATGACTTTTGTTGTAGACTTTTCTCATACCATATCTATTAATGACCTTGTACGCCTAACTTTACCATTACACGTGAACAGTGTGGTCTACTCGTTAGATAGATAACGTGAAATCTTTATTACAATCACGATAATTAAAAATGATTGAAAACAGTTACTAAACAATAATGGAATACATGCACCTAGAATTAAATAATTTTTGGCGTATTTATAAAGAACTTAAGTAAAGTGGTACCTTGTTTGAATCATTGAAATAAAATATTCCTTGTATTTTGGCAAATGGGGATTTGATTGTTCTTTCCAGCTGATCACGTGCGCTAAAATGCTAACACCTGGTACATTTGCATTTCTGAAACCAAAATATTAACATGTCTTCTTTCTTTTCTACGATTTAGACTGGATATGTTCATTAACTATTTTTTGTGCATCAAACTGAAACACCAGACTCAAGATGGCAGCCACTTTTAGCAGTCAATCAAGATAACAGCCAATTTTTATGATATGTTTAAAAACCCAAAAACTGTAGAAGACTCAAAAGTTCCAAAAATTTCAAAATCTTAGTTGAATATTATAGCACCTTCTAAATAATTGAATTCGACATTTTCAAGTCTTGTCGTGATTTTCAAAATATGTCAATCCGTTTTATATACCAATGATGTCAGCAGCCTCTTTTTTCCGAAGACACTGTTTAATAAAAAATTGATGGAATTTTAAATTTGAAATCTTGTTCAGAAGGTACTCCTCGGCAAGTGCCCACGGCAAAGTTCCGCACCAGACCTAACTCATTTCAAAGATGTTGACCAAGGCTATTCGCCACTTAAATATTTTTCTGGGATACGTGCCCGTCGGGTCACCACATGGATCTAAAGTTCGCCTTCAAAGTATTTTTCATATCAATACAACATTCGGTACTCCTCGGCAAATCCATACGGTAAAGTTTCAAACCCGACCTAGCCCATTTCAAGGGTGTTCGCCGAGGCGATTCGCCACTCTAATATGTTTATGGGATCCGCGCCCGCCTGGTCACCACAGGGGACCAAAGTTGTCCCATAACGTATTTTTCATATCAACCATACATTCGGTACTCCTCGGCAAGTCTCTATGGCAAAGTTCCAAACCAGATCCAGCTCATTTGAAAGGTGTCGACCGAGGCTATTCGCAACTCAAATATTTAACTAGGATCCGGACCGGTCTGGTCATCAACGGGGACCAAAGTAGCCCCTCAAAGGTGTTGACCGAGACTATTCGATACTTAAATATTTTTCTCGGATCCGGGGCCATCTGGTCACGATTGGGGTCCAAAGTTGACCCTTAAAGTATTTTTCATATCAACCACACATTCGGTATTCTTCGGCAAATCTCTACGGCAAAGCTCCAAGCCAGACCTAGCTCATTTTAATGGTTTTGCCAGATGCTATTCGCCACTCAAATATTTTTGTTGGATCCGGGCCCATTTGGTCACTACAGGGGTCCAAAGTTGCCCTAAAGTATTTTTTAAATCAACTACACATTCGGTACTCCTCTGCAAATCCCTATGGCAAAATTCCGAACCTAGCCTACCTCATTTTAAAGGTGTTGATCGAGACTATTTGCCACTCAAATATTTTGCTTGGATCGGGGCCCGTCTGGTCACCACTGGGGTGCAAAGTTGCACCTCCAGGTATTTTTCATATCAACCACACCTTCGGTACTCCTCGGCAAACCTTACGGCAAAATTCCGAACCAGACAAAGCTCATTTCAAAGGTGATGACCGAGGCAATTTTTCACTCAAATCATTTCTGGGATCCGGACCCGTCTGGTCACCACAGTGGACTAAGGTTACCCCTCAACGTATTTTTCACATCAACCACACAGTCGGTACTCCTCGGTAAGTCTCTACGGCAAAGTTCCGCACCAGACCTAGCTCATTTCAAAGGTATTGACCGAGACTATTCGCCACTCAAATATTTTTTTTCGGATCCGGGCCTATCTGGTCATAAAAGGGATCCAAAGTTGCCCCTTAACGTATTTTTCATATCAACTACACATTCAGTACTCCTCTGCAAGCCCGTACGGCAAAATTCCGTACCTATCTTAGCTCATTTTAAAGGTGTTGATCGAGGCTCTTTACCACTCAAATATTTTTTCTTGGATCCTGACCGTCTGGTCACAACAGGGGACCAAAGTTCCCACTTAACGTATTTTTCATATCAACCACACAACGTATTTTTCATATCAACCACACATTCGGTACTCCTCGGTAAGTCTCTACGACAAAGTTCCGCACCAGACCTAGCTCATTTCAAAGGTGTTGACCGAGACTATTCGCCACTAAAATATTTTTCTGGTATCCGGGCCTATCTGGTCATAAAAGGGGTCCAAAGTTGCCCCTTAACGTATTTTTCATATCAACTACACATTCGGTACTCCTCTTCAAGTCCGTACGGCAAAGTTCCGAACCTATCCTAGCTCATTTTAAAGGTGTTGATCGATGCTATTTACCAGTCAAATATTTTTTTCTCGGATCCTAACCGTCATGACACAACAGGGGACCAAAGTTGCCCCTTAACGTACTTTTTATATCAACCACACATTCAGTACTCCTCGGCAAATCCCTACGGCAAAGTTCCAAACAAGACCTAGCTCATTTTAAAGGTATTGCCAGAGGCTATTCGTCACTCAAAAATTTTTTTGGGATCCGGGCCCGTTTGGTCATTACAGGGGTCCAAAGTTGCCCTAACGTATTTTTCAAATCAACCACACATTCGGTACTCCTTGGCAAGTCCCTACGGCAAAATTTGAACCTAACCTACTTATTTTAAAGGTGTTGATCGAGGTTATTTGCCACTCAAATATTTTTCTGGGGTCCGGGCCCGTCTAGTCACCACAGGGGTGCAAAATTGCACCTTCAGGTATTTTTCATATAAACCACACCTTCGGTACTCCTCGACAAGTCCCTACGGCAAAATTCCGAACTAGACCTAGCTAATTTTAAATGTGATGACCGAGGCAATTTTTCACTCTAATCTTTTTCTAGGATCCGGGACCTTCTGGTCACCACAGTGGACCAATGTTACTGTGTAACGTATTTTTCACATCTACCACACAGTCGGTACTCCTCGGTAAGTCTCTTCGGCAAAGTTCCAAACCAGACCTAGCTCAATTTAAAGGTGTTGACCGAGACTATTCGTCACTTAAATTTTTTTCTGGGATTCGGGCCTGTCTGATCACCATAGGGGTCCAAAGTTGCCCCTTAACGTATTTTACATATCAACCACACATTCGGTACTCCTCAGCAAGTCCCTATGGCAAAGTTCCGAACCAGAACTAGCTCATTTCAAAGGTATGGCCAGAGACTATTCGCCACACAAATATTTTTCATGGATCTGGGCCCGTCTGGTCACCACAGGGGTCCAAGGTTTTCCCTAACGTATTTTTCATATCAACCATCGAATCTAATGTAGCTCATTTAACAGGTGTTGATCGAGGCTATTTGCCACTCAAAAAATTGTTTTGGATCCAAACCCGATTGGTCACCACAGGAGTGCAAAGTTGCACCTTCAAGTATTTTTCATATCAACCACACATTCGGTAAGTCCCTACGGCAAAGTTCTTTTCTGGGATCCGTGCCCGTCTGTTCACCACATGGGACCAACGTTGCCTCTTAACATATTTTTTTCAAATCAACTACACATTAGGTACTCCTGGGCAAGTCCCAACTGCAAAATTTCGAACCACATCAAACTCATTTCAAAGAAAGATATTGACCGAGGCTATTCGCCTCTCAAATATTATTTTGGGATCCGAGCCTATCTGGTCATAACAGGGGTCGAAAGTTGCCCCTTTATGTATTTTTCATATCAACTTCACATTTGGTACTCCTTTGCAAGTCCGTACGGCAAAGTTCCAAACCTAACCTAGCTCATTTTAAAAGTGTTGATCGAGGATATTTACCACTCATATATTTTTTTGGATCCTGGCCGTCTGGTCGTAACAGGGGACCAAAGTTGCCCCTTAACGTATTTTTTATATCTACCACGCATTCGGTACTCCTCGGCAGGTCCCTACTGCACAGATCCGAACCAGACCTAGCTAATATTAAAGGTGTTGACCGAGGCTATTCTCCATAAATATGTTTCCGCGCACGTCTGGTCACCACATTTTAGTTATATGTCAATTATTTGCACTGACATTGAAAAGAAAAATTTCATGCTGCATGCCGTACAAAATTGTTGATAGAAAATACTTGATCGCATTAAAAACAGATTACCATAACATGTTTATCGAAATGTTTTCATATCATGTATAGAGAAATAGATATTAAAACTGTTTGAACTGAAATTCTAGATATTTGAGGATACCGATGTACAGAAAGCATGTACTGTAGTTTTTCTGTCGTACATTGCATCTTTCTTATTCAGTGCAATGGGAATCTGTATATACAGTACGATTCATTACAACTTAATGACATCATTTATTAACAATTGTAGTTGTACTTAGATTTTTTTTTCTTTTCCTACATTGTTTCTGAACCTCCTAATAATAAGGAATTAAAAAAACGAGAAAATGAATGGTAACGGCGATTTTTAAATTGTACATTTTTTTTAATTAATCAAACAGTGTCCACCGCAAAAAGTGGCTGCTGGCATCATTGTTATATAAAACGGATTTTCTCCTTTTGAGAATTACAACAAGATATGAAAATGAAGAATTCCGCTGTCAAAAGAGGTGCTATTATGATTCACTAAGATTATGAGATTTTTGGAACGTTCGAGTCTTATACAGTTTTTTGGTTTTTAGACATATCATTAAAAATTGGCTGCTGGAAAAAAAATGGCTGCTATCTTGATTGGTTACTACCTTGATTGGCTGCTAAAAGTGGATGCTAGCTTGTGCCTGGTAACTTAAACACGTTGAAACTGATGTAAAAGTCGCAGTAAATAAGGTAAAATATTGTATTTTGATGTTCTTTGATTTAACACATACATGAATCTATGCAAGAATTATGGTTAATCGCATTCGTTTTTACTATATTATTAAATTTGTAATTTGATAAAATAACAATAATACAAACATAAAAAAAGGGTTGGTTTTTTGTCGTGATTTTGTCGATCATTTTTTTATGGTAGCTTTTTCAGACTTTGTACCAGTAAGTCTTTCAATTTTTTTTTCTGAAAATGATTCTAAAGAGTGACTTGTATTACAACATATATGTTGCCATCGAACGACACGTCTTAAAAAAAGCTGACGACACGCTGGTATGTAATTTTTACTGTTGACATACATGTACCAAAGAGGGATAATCCATGTCGAGTTACATTATGTTGTGGTTATACAATATTCAATTGGAAATGTTACATGCATATGATCTATAGTTGTTGATTTGCGTTCTTCCATGTTTGATGTTGTATTTAGAATTAATATTTCGTTTACATTTAAAGCCGCTTCAAAATAAAATGAAACAGTTTATTTGAGTTTTATGTTATTTAATACTTGTCGAATGCCGCTAGACCTGATAATTGTTGAAACAACAATCCCGACGTTTTTTCTTCGATAATGTCATCTCCAAATGAAACTTGTCACTTTTGTACTTCTCATGAACATCACATCAGGTGCCGAATGTAAAGCAGAATCTGCTTACCTATCAAAGTCACAAAATATTCATAGCTTATAAAATGTATGTTTTGCCAATGAAAGGTTTGTTAGAAATCAAATTGAAGGGAAGATCGCTGTGTTATAGAAAGAGTCTAAATAACTGTCCATTCCTGGGAAATAATGGTGCGGAGGCCGTAAGGAATGGACAGTTATTTGGACATTGTATTACTTAAAACACACTTAAAAAGAATCCAAAAACACTACAATATTTGCATTTTTAGTATTACAATAAAATATATAAATTATTGAACACTTGAACATACCTGTTGTAGTCCTCCGGAACTCATCATGAAGGAACTCGGACTATTCTATTCTGTGCATGTCAACTTCCGGTGGTGAGTACTTTTTGCAGAATAACTCCAGTAATTGATGAAGACACACGTCTAAACTTGACCTGGACCTCCAAGTTGTATCTGCCAGATATCTGCCATAAGTCTTTATCTGAATAACTCAAGGTAACCTTATTTGTTATATAAGTTCTAGCATCACATACTATAGGTTGCACTTTGTAAATACAGCTGTTTCACAAACCACGCCTCTTTTGGGGAAATATATAACATTCATAGATATTTTATTTTGTTTACTTACTGGTTCCTAGATATGACTTCTATGTTTCATCTCATAGAGACATAATATGGGAATGTTAACAGTATAAATACACATGGATAGCGGCTAAATTGAATTCTTAAGAAGACTAAAAGTGAAAGAAGGGGTAGTAAAGAATTTAAGTATAAGTTTAAACTCTTGGAACTTCGGGCATATAAATGTTAAAAAATATGCCGCACAGCCCAATGTTTTGACCTTTGAAAAAGAATAGTAGTGCATATGAACTTTGCATTCTAGGATATAATTTATTACGAAACGTCATAGTAAAAGTGGCTCAGTTTTAGCCGTAAAAGGAGTTCCTATGGGAAATTGCATTGTCTATCTTTACATAAGTGCAACCTATATTGGTGTCAGAAGTTTGTATCAACTCACCTGGAAATTACCGGAAATGATTGTGTAGCCGCAAAAAGTTTTTAATTTTGTAAAAAGTATATTCGAAATAGACGAAATAGACAAATAACTTTTAAGTATTTCACTAATAATTCATTTGACAATTATTTATTCATTTTAGGAACAGAATTTTGATTGTTTTTTTTCTTTGTCGTTGTCAATGACAAAATATACAGACAAGTGTCAGTGTTACTGGTACTTAATACTCTCGTCAGCGTCACTGACAAGTTATATATATATATACGTGTATTGCTGTAAATGACTTAGGACAGCGTGGAAGTTTACCAACCGTATTGAGTGTTTCAGGAGGTATGATTTTCTTCTGTATTTTTTTTAAGGAAGGTCAGGCAAAATTGGTGATTATATCTGCCAACGTAAAGTAATACACAAATAAGTCGGTTTGCTCTTTGTGTTAATTATGCATTGGCTCTTTAATTGGTTAGATGACCGGTTGTTATTCTACCTTAATGATAATATTGATAATAATACTAATGATTTGTATATATTCAGTAATGAACCAGTGTATACACTGCGTTACTGCCAAAATGGCTATCTACTGCACCTTTTTTGTTTGTATCTTTGTTAAATAAGTTTATTTGTTTGTTTGAATTTTTTAGTCAGTTTCATTGTACGTAAGTGATATATGTTTACACAATTTTAGCTGCTTGAATTTAATTATTGTCACATTAACAAATTTCATCTATTTGGGTCGCTGGCCCTTAAACATCTGTATAACAAGTGGAAGGTTTAGCTAGCTGTAAAACAACATGACAGTAAATATTCTCTTGTTTCGTTGATTGAAATCGTTTGATTTTATCAGTTGTTATGGAGTTCCCCATTTTTTAAATTGCGTTGGATTTTGGTAAGTGTGTAATACTTTTTATGAAATAAATTGAATAAATTTGTAGTGCATACATTAATGTTTAAAAAAAAAATAAAAAAATGAAAATTTTATTTTTAATACTAATAAATATTGTAGAAGTAACATTTAAATGTCATAAATACATAAATCATCAAAAATAGTGATTAAAACCTTTCAGTGTATCTCCTACCTTTTTACATACAGGGTTACCTGAAGTGTCAATAGGAACCCTACCTCATTCAGCAATGTTTGGAGAGAGTTATACAATACATTGTAAGGTGCAAGCTGTTCCTGAACACACTGACATATACTGGCAGCATATTACGGAAGGTTTTATTAGAACTATAAGGAAGGACACACTTGGTGTGAGTGGAGTGACACTAGACGATCCAAGACTTACCATTAACTATGTTACTACCTCTGATGCTGGATCTTATACGTGTTCTGCGGAAAATGTTGTTGGAACGGGAAGTAGTAAAAGTACCATTTTGAACGTTGATGGAGGTATGTTCTTAAATGAAATAGAGTAAGATAAAGTATTTCTTTTGCAGTGCTAAGGACGGATATGGTGCTTTTATTCATATTGAAAATTCTGAACACTCATATCGAATCATGGAAACATAGCTTATCCTAGTGTGTGAGTTTCTATTTCATTCATATTTATTCTCGCAAATATCAAGCATTTGTACCAAATTTAGATAAAACATAATCAGTTTAGTTATACATACATGTAATGATATAGCAAACCAAGTTTTGAATCGAAACAATACATGAAATGAAAAACATTCATACCAAATGTGACATCATAACGGTCGAAATAAGGATTTCAAAGTCAAACGAAGTCGTAAATGTGAAAGCCGACTCTTTGAGAACATTGTAAAAGTGCAAAATGCAAGGATAAAGCCTTAGACATTTCAAAGCAATTAACTGGAAATATCCTATCAGTTTTAGGATTCAACACTGTTGAAGCAATTTGGGTTTATATTGAATAGTTTTTTTTTTATGTTTATGATTTTAAAAATGATAACTTTAGAAAGGGTAAAAATGTTGTTGAGTTTTCACGTTAAAAATCCCTTTGAAAGCCAGTCAAAGTTTTTAATTTTCCAGGTCAGAATACTTATAAGCAATGATTTAGACCTTACAAGAAATATTTAGTTCCCATAGGATGAAGGAGGGATAAAATGTCCGTTTATTTGTTAATTTTAAGTCATTTACCTTATAATTTTTAACATAACCCCTGTAATAGTATAGATAAAAGCCCACTCACAGCCTATTTGACTACTATCACTTTGCTTATACATGTACAGTTGCTTAATACTATTCGATACAATGATCAATAAAGGGAAGCAAACAGTTCTTTGACCTTTCACATTTGAAGAAATTTTGACCCAATTATACAAATTTCTTTAGTTTTATGACTGGTTAAATTCGAAAGACATATCTGATTGCTGTTTTTTAGCGCATATCCCCTTCCCTATTTCACGGAAAAGAAACAAACGTAGAATCTGCTACTATTCTTTCATATTTAGATCTTTTCCTACATATTTATAAATATCCCTAGCTAAAGGAAAATTAATCCCACAGAGATAATAGTAAAGAACAAATGCAACAAGACATATTATCAAAAGTAAGGTAGGTGTGATATCAATCAAAGCGATGGCTTGTTTTTCTTTCTCTCTTGAATATGATTTCAAGTACAGACCAAGCATTACATAAAGTAAACACACGTTAAAGCCGCGTGCACATATTTCGGTAATTCACTTCAGTTTTCGCGCTTACTAGTTAACGTGCGTTTACTTTATTTACGTTAACGCGGTCAAAATGGAAATTTCTAATGTCTACCTAAATGTAAATGCGCGTTTACTTTATGTCCGTTTAGTCAGTAGTAAACGGGTGTTTACTTCAGATTCACAAGTGTATTTTACTTGCACTTGAAAGTAAACGCGCGTTTACTTTTCCCATTAACTAATTGTGTCAATTATAAAAATAACTTCGTGTAAATTTGTACATTTTTTGTTATTTTGATAAATGTCTTTAATCTTAACATTTTACGTATATGTGTTTAACCGTAACTATTCAAAAACACTTTTAATTCGAAAAATTAACTTTTATTAATTGCAAAAAATTAGTTCCTATAACTTTAAATAGCAGATTATCTATATTTTCTTAAACTTAATATCCATCATAGTGGAGTGACCAAGCCAACAAATGTGTAACTTTAATGGACCACCATACCTGCAGGTTAAATCATAACTTTTTGGAAATTGAAATGTTTATACTTTAATTTTTTTCTGGTCGTAGAATCGAAATATGGTGCAATTTTTTTTAAATAAGGTCAATTAGTGTTTGAGATTTTCACTACTAGTGTTAATTTATTTCTAAAGAGGAAATAAAAAGTCAGAAAATAATATATGAATTGGTACTAAACAAGAAACCAATGATGAAATAAACTGGGACACTTCATTTTTAACTAAATTTTAAAATAATATTAGTACCAAATGCCCATTTTCAGGAGAATTCAGACTAGCAACAATAAGAAAATATAAGACGGAACAACAACCGACTCTTAATTTATTTTGTACACATCGCATGTACTTTCAAAGATTTATTTTTTAATTTTACGGCTTTTTAAAAAAGAATCGAAGTCAATTTAGTTTTTGCTTTAATGTATATCTATTGTCAGTTACAAATAATTAACAACGCAATTAACTCAAATTAGTTAAATGAAGGACTGAAGGTTCAGCGTATATTCAAGCTCTATGCACTTTTGAGGTTTTATTAGATTGTGCCTTACAAAAGCACACATGGAAACCCTGAAAGGTTGGTTGTAGGGGTATTTTTTACAAACAAAGGGCATGCCAATTTTAGTATACCTGACATAATTCATCGTTTTCATCGTCGTCTTCTTCCAATATTGCTCGGTGAGTAGAATAATTTCTACAACCATCATACCCTTCACATGAACAAATTTTGGTTCACGCTTAATTATTTTGGTTGCATACACAGCTTTTATTAAAAGATTGTTTGCCCTTGACAAGGTCTTGAAGGAAATCTGTTGACATAGGTCCCTCAAAGAATACCGGGAGCAAACCGTTTTTACCCTCTTGCCAACTAGAGTCTTTGGGAAGTATGAATGCTGGTTTAGTAATATGAGAGCTCATCCAGACTTGCGTTTGAAGCATTGCACTTAGGATGTGCTGTAAAAACGAGTTTTGACATCGGAGTATTCTCACAAGATTTGCATCCTTTGTGGTGGCAAATTGCACCCTTAGCTTGGTTAAATCGTCATGTAGATTCCCGAACTTTCCCTTTGTATCATACAATGATGCGACAAATGCACGGCCATTGGTAACGGCGGATTCCTAATCTCCCGTTGCAAAACTAGTCGGAAGAGTTTGGAATTTTTCTGCATCCCTCTGCAAAAGCTTAAACACGAATTTCTTACCTAGACCGAAAAAAGAAGAATTTGTGTCGCAACCTGTCAGGGCATGTGAAGCTGGTAGTTAATTACAGATTGAAGGATCAAGTGACCGACCGATTTCATGGACTGGTAAGAAACGCCGTTCGTCTTTTAAGTTCGATACGGATCCCGTTTGGAACCACAACTCCTCAGAATTTGCATGTTTGGGTAAAAAGTGAACACAGAGTACTACCATGTCAGTATCAGATTATTGTACAATAATAAGACCTTTGGATATTCAAGAACATTATCATCTGCATACAACGAATTTAACAGTATTCGAGTGCCTGCGTCTTCCTGTGTGTTGTATAAATCAATAGAGTTTGTCAGATTGTTACATGAAATCTTTTTACAACCTCTGAATCATTAAAAATACCGGCGAGAAACAGCACTGCATCTCCCTCTAAAGGGGACTCTTCATGATACCGCTCGCAATACTCACCAAGTAATCTGATCAATGTTTGTTTATTTTCTGCATTACACAGAAACTTTTTCCGATCCAGAGTTACTCTTCCTTTGATAACTTGATACACTTTCTGAACTCCGAATGACAAAGTGCGACGGAGTCTTTCCGCAGATTTGATTAAATTCTTTATATCGTAGCGATCAAAAACATCAACCACCGTTCCGGCATTGCAAAAACATGTCGACAGAATTTTGAGGTAGCTTTGTACAATATCACCAAATGTGCTACATTTCTTGGCATCCATACTCTGAATAATTCCCATAGTATTGCGTATAAAAAATGTGTGCAATTTGTCATAACTGGGAAGATTGACAGAAGAGCAAACTTCCTCTTCAAGGAGGTGAATTATATCAGTTTTACAACACTTCCGCATGGTACCATCATCATGGAACAGAGCTGAAGGTATGGGACCAATATGATATGCCAAGATCCTGTCTACAGTCCCATCGTCTCGAATATTAGCAAGAGCTAAAGCACGACGAAATATTATTTCTGGATTTATGTGTGCTTTAACAAAGTCACCTTATTTAAACGTTAGTTTTTAGGTCTTGGTTATATATTCGAAGGTCTTGAGACTCATTAAAGCAGCCTTCCACCAAAGATTTTACCATGTCACGTTCAAGTGATTTGAGAAGAGATCCCTGAACATCTTTTGAGGCTTGCATCTCTGTAGAAATATTTATTAATGATTTGGGATGATCGGCAACGTTAAATGGATCGGTTATATTTGAATGCACATACCCTTTCAAATCAGAGACATTCTTCTCGTCTCGTGTCATTTTCGTTAGCTTGTTTTCTTCGTGTTCAGTTTCTGCGTCTGTTGTTAATCCAGATCTTGATCTCATTTCAGAACTAAAATGCGCAAGGATGTGTCTTGTAAGCATCCATCGAAGTAAAGCGGATTTACTTCCTTGCCTGTCCTATGATGCCGCTACAACCTTTAGAATCTTTAATAGTGGTTTTCTCTGTAGCCAGATACCATTAAAAGCTCCAATTTTTTTTTCTGATTGAAAACTCACCTGACAAAAAGGCGTATTTGACCGTTTCAGGCAAATTCAACACGTAGGCTGGTGTCCAACATAGTTCTTCCGATTGGTAATGAAAAAAGTATGGCAACATTGCATCTATAGCCACAACCCATTCCGTTCAGCCCTAATGTTCTGTAACAATATCTCAACTGAACGAAGAAACATATCCCAAAATGCAAAAGTTGGTGATAGTTTACAAGAGTGTATTCTGAATTCTTCAAACAATGGCAAAATATGTTCTTTAAAAACAGAAAAGAACTGTTCAATACCTTCAGTGCTTTTGGATGTTTCAGATACAGATAAATGAACTGTGACAGTCAAAGAACGCCTTCCATTCGTTTGGTTCAATATTGTTTAAATGGTTTGTCTTGGTACCAATTTAAGCCATGGAGTGAAAAGTACTTTTACCATCGATTGTCTCAGCATTTATGTCTATATTATCTGCTCCCTCCTGTATTATACGACCACCTTCTCCAAATGGAGCAATACCATTAGGTACATATATAGGACATGGCTTGGATTTTGTCTATTTCAAAATTTGCTAAACTAGTCAGATATCTACGTAGAGTAGGATGCACAAAAAAACATGGGAAATTAGATTTTCAATCAAATTTTTAGAACCAAACTCATGGTGTAATTGTAATGCCAAACCAAGATGTAATGGGGTAAACATATTTTTGTTTAAAGCAGGCATGGATTCTGCTATTGCCGGGATTTTTTGCATAATGTTTTTCTAACCTACGTTGTAGCTTAGTAGAAGTGTACTTAGTTTTCAAATCATTAGGTAGAAACAAACAGAATTTTTCTAAAAGAAAAGACATTAAAAAAATGTTGTTTGTGATGAAGCAAGTCTTCGTTCATGTCGCTCACTAGACAACGAAAAGAATTATCATGTTCAGAAATATCCAACTCATCGATTAATTCTTCTTTCTTTTGACTGTTAAGTAAACAATTAACAATGCAAGCCCTGTGGTAAAGAGCTTTAGTTTTGAATTCCTCCGAAAAAAGGAATGATTTTAATTCAAATCTTGTTTTTGTCAGCTTATTCTATAATTATTTGTTTTAAGTCTTTCGTCAGTTTCTATGTGTCGTAACTGTTTGTCGCTCTTGTATGATGTGTGCTTGCAGAAAATGCAAGCAGTCCAGTCAAAAGGGGTAGACATTGATCATCTTTGTGGAAAGTGTCCGTATGAACACCTAGAATATCAGATTGTGGAAACTTTTCAAAATTTACCCTGCTAGTGTAAGATTTGTAACAGGATTTATGATAATTCAATTTTTTTATATCAACATTATCAAGTGAACTATACTCATCATGGAGTCTGCGGTACACATCATCTTCCTTGTATTTACAGTATTGCTAAGGGTTTGCTTTCCTTTTGCAGTTAGAGAGGACAGTTTTTCACTTGTTGAAATCTGACATATAATGCAAAGATTCCAGTTGTTTTTGTTTTTGCTCGCGAAGGAGTAAGCTTCGATGGACTACTAAAATGCCGACATATTTCGGGAATAAACCCTATCGGGTCCAAATTGTTTTTTAGTAAAGATTTTAAACTAAAGTAAAAAAACACGGTAAAATAAATATTTAACGCAAAATTAATAAGTCATAAACTAAACTTGTATAAACAATGTACAATAAACTTCTGATGCAAACATATCAATAAAACAATATTTAAATGGCACAACTACGAACAATACTATGATGGGCTATTGAAGCGATTTATCAATAAAATAGTAATTTTACTTCGTATCGGATAGGAATTTAAATCCGGAAATTCATTAAACTATAAAACAAAGTTAAAAATCCTCATAAAAGTTAATTTATTAGAAATACTGAGTTGGACTGGCTTCAAAACTTTACAAAAGGAAGTTTTTATAACATTTTAAATCGGAAAATCATGAAATTGTCGATGAAATCTAAATTTACAAATGTTGTAACCACTTCGTTAAAATAATACAGAGTGTGCATTCGTTAAACTGAATCAAAATTGACAAAATTAAGGATAAAAAGGAGGAAGTCTAGATTTACAATATGAAAAACACTTAAATAATGTAAAATCATATGCAAAAGTTAAAAAACCCAATTGTTTTTCATGTTGAAATTTGAAAAAAAAATCCAAATATCTTTTTTCTTTCTATTTTATAATAAACTGCACCGCAGAAAAGTCTACGACCGGGCAGACAAGTTAAATTACGGTATTGGCTTTCCAAAAAATTGTTTTTAGCTTGCAGTTATGACGGTCCATTAAAGTCGTAAAATAAGCACCCTTTTTCTTAATTTGTCACTCCACTATCACGAATGTAAACTGAAAGTCTTGTAGGTTTTAAAGTTCCAGGATAAATATCCTATCCATTTTGTACCATACGATAATTAATTTTCAAATTATTAAAGATGTGTAATATCGTAATCGTCAATCTGTCAATCGAAAATAGACAGTTTGTCATTTTAATGTACCTTATAAAAGAGGGGCGAAAGATACCAGAGGGACAGTCAAACTCATAGATTGAAAATAAACTGACAACGCCATGGCTAAAAATAAAATGACAAACAAACAGACAAATAATAGTATACAAGACACAATTTATAATGTGATATGTTAGGTCAGTGTATCCAGGATATGATGGCAATCTGCGTTAAAGCGCGTTTACTAAAAACAGTCAACGTGCGTTTACTTTTTACAAAAATAGAAGACGCACCTTCTTTCACGTTTACGCGGCAGTAAACTCGAAAGTAAACGCCCGTTTACTATTTACAAAATAAGAAGACACGTTGTTATCGCGTAAACGCCGAGGTAAATGCGAAGGTAAACCCCCGCTTTCTTTTTATGTCTACTGAAATTTCGGAGTTAAGTTTACATAAAGTGCACGCGAGTAAACGTCGTGTTAACTTTTTCAGCCCGTCTACATGTAATGCCTGGTCTGCACCCCACTGTACTTTCTTTTTTATATAAAAATAAAATTCATACCCAAGTCAACTGTATCATAGGGTTGTTCCGTACCAATGAGTTTCCTTCGAGAAACGTGATATTCAAAATAGAGGAGACTGGATAAAATGCCTTACGTAATTCAGAAATCTTTTACTATGATATAAATATTGACAATAATGTTTCATATATAATTGAATTGAAATGCTGACAAAATGTACATAAACACAGATTGTTTTTTAAAGTAAACATTTGGTCACGTGTTCAGTCATTAATAAAAAAAAGTATAACAGTAATTTAAGATTTCCTTACCTTTGAATAATCAAAAGACAATGCCAATGATGTGTTATCAAAAGGAAAATAAAACTTCATCAATTTAGGTGTATCCGAAGAATTTTTAAGGTAAACTAGCACAATAACACTAAAAACTATTTATGTTAAAATAATGTTACTAATTGAATATTTGAGGAGTTCTTATGCATAAACGAACCTAAACAAATTAAAACCTTTGTCAATGTCAATGTAGAATGTGCGAGTTTGAACCTTAGTTTCTTGATTATTTTTAAATTTATGAATGAGGAATTTAAGTAAGGTATCGTACAAATCAAAAATCAAATGAGGCAGGCGAGATACAACCATACAAAAAGCAATAAAGTTTACGAGTGGTTATGAAAAATTACTACTTTTCCCTTATATACGTGGGTGAAATTAAGGCGCCAGTAGTTTACCTATGTTCATATTTCGGAATCGACTAGAAAAAGACAAACAAACAGTATTGAAATAGAATGAACTTTAAGAGTTGCGATCAACGGTGCGTCCACAGGATAAGTGTTTTCTGCATTTTGATAAGCTTTTAACTTTTTTGTTATTTAAAAGAAAACTTAATAAATTAAGTATATGAATTGACGCAAGGTAACGGACAGAAACATTTTCACATTTCTTCAACTTTTATGTAAACAATTAAATACCCTAATCTGCTAGACTAAGTTGGTTCTTTTCTCCCATTATCATTTGACAGAATAACATATTGGGTGAATTAATTTCTAGGACTTCATGCAGCAAACTAACAGCGAACATCGTTTACCCTTAATTTCTTGTGTCGCCAAATAAATGAACCGTTATAATGTCTCAGTTTTTATTTGAACGTGTGTCAATATTAGATGATGAACATTTCATTCGTTTTCCTGGTGAACAAACAGTATTTCATATACTAAATCCCGCTTCCTTTAGACATGTTAGAATTGTCGGCTTCTTTTTTAATATATTATTAGATTAGAGGGCAGAGGTCTCATTGTAACATGGATATTGAATCTTGAAATATTGTAAATTTATCACTTATGACTTTTGTTGTTGTTTTTTTTTTTTTTAGTATACTGTTCTGTTTTTAATTTGTTGTTTATTGTTTGCTTAAATGTATATTGCCACAAACACACTGTAAATGTTGAATGATAATAAAATTCATTGATCCATTATTATTGACTGTGTGGTGTGATTTACACTACATTGTTCAACTTTTTAAATTTATATTTGCTATTTTGCTTTCATCGGTACAGAATATTCTTATCTTGTCATAGAAGTTAGTAACTTAACATTTTGTTATCTGGTTTATATGTCCATAGGGATGTACGAAGTGTCAATATCAAATAAGCAATTTTAAAGTGGAAAACATACTGACTCCTTTAAGGTTAGTTCCGTTTTAATCCATCAGCACTAATTATTGACATTCATTTTCCTAAACAACTTCGAGTAAAATCGAAATGTAACGTTATACACTATATGATTCATGCTACCAGCTTACACAATTTACACTTAGATTTATTCGTTTTTAGACATACCTGTAGTTGACGTATCACTGCCAAGCTCTTCCGTAAAGGATGGTCATGGTGTAACTTTAGGATGTTCAGTTAGTTCGAAACCACCGCATACGAATGTTTATTGGATAAAAGACTCGGACAATGGAAAGCTGGTTTTCAATCATGGAACAACAGGAACAATTGGAATGACTATTGAAAACCCATCATTGACTCTGAAACCAGCAACCATTACCGACTCTGGAACATATACATGCTTGGCTTCTAATGTCATTGGTACTGGAGCTAGTCGTCCTGTTTCATTAACTGGTAATGACTTTTTTTTTAAATGTGTTACTCTACAATTATATAGTCTCGAACCTTTTCAAAATGAAAGTAATACCGAAGTAATAAGAATTCAAAAACGATAAGAGGATTAAAATTAAGGGATTAGAAATACAAAACTAAAAGAACGGAGTTGCAAAAAGTTGTCTAGTGAAAACAACAATAAGATTTAAGATTTAAAATGAAAAGTTTTAAAGATTTAAGCTAACAACTGATAAAGCAAATATCTGAAATGTATTCCATCATTCGGAGAACAGGTTATAATATAGGTTTTGTTAATGTTCGCACGCCTAAATTTAATTGGAAGTTAAACTTTATATCTAAAAGAACTTTCAAACGAAAATGTGTATAATATTCCAATTAAATGTTTTACTATGGTACCCAATCTTTTTGTTTGATAGAAGACGTGAACAGAAAATAACTGATATAGCTTAAAAGGCAGTAACATAGATATTTGTTTTTTGTGTATTTAATCTAAGGTTTATGACAAAGCGTAAAAAAGAAGATAACATCTACGCGATATGACTCTGGTCTAGCTATCAGATTTATCAATCTATATCAAATTGAAATTTAACAACAATTAAAAAAAAAAGGGACAATTTAAATCGGTTATGATATTCATCATGAACTTTTTTTCATTATTTACCAGATAATAATGACCCTGTGATAACAGAGATATTTGTATTATAACAGAAGTCAGGTGTCAGTTTCACAAACAAAACTTACGACTACGATTTATCTTAAGTATACTGAATTGTTCAAGACTTACGATCTATCTTAATCGTAAGGTTTTTGTGAAACCGACTCCAGGAATCCTGATGAGAAAATGGAGAATGACAAGATATACATTGAATAAATTAAAATCCCAAAACAATCCAAGTAAACGTGTTGATCTTTTGAATAAACTATTGTATTCAAATGAACTTGAAATTTAAGATACTGCCGACAGTAGAAGGTTTACTTGATATCCAAATCAGTATACCTTTTTGTCAAATCTTCCAATTTCTAAGCAGTCGCAAACCTCCTTTACGAAGAGACAATTACAGAAGGTCATCTTGAAGTTGAGTTTTCTCGTTTAGATTATGTTTCTAACAGTGGCAGAATATAAACTGAGTATCATAAAAATATAGTTATTTTATAGTTCGTTTATCCTAAGACTCCTTCGTTAATTGCTAATAAAAGTTATAGTCATGAATATTAAACATTATTTTGAATTGGTGAATACATTTGGTATTCCCAAAATCAATTATTTTACTCGATTATGTCTTTTAATTTCAGTAATGCCAGAAGATGAGGCGGATGAAATTATGATTATCCAAGGTACGATTATCTTAAGACTACTATGAACTTATTTATTTTCAGTGAATTATTGAGATATTAAAGTATTAAATGATCTGCTTTTATCTCAATCGAGTAGACAAATAGTTTGTATACTAGTAACTAATCTTTTTAAACAACTCTTATACATTTACGTTGTTAAAACATATCTGACCAAAACGACAAGTGTTTACAACTTATGCAATTTTAGATTCAGGTTAAGCTTAGTTATTTTTATTAGATATATGGAGATGTTACATGATTACCGATGAGATTATCCATCAAATATCGATGGTTAATGATGAAGATACCTACAGGCCATTTTATTGGACTTCAATAATTAACCAAAAAAAAAGTGGTAAATATAAAAAAAAGAGATTTGGTATGATTGCCAATGAGACAACTCTCCACATGATACCAAAATAACACAGAAATTAACATCTATAGGTCACCATACGGCTTTCAACAATGAACAAAGCCCATACCGCATAGTCAGCTATAAAAGGCCCCAAAATGACAATGTAAAACAATTCAAACAAAAAACTAACGGCCTAATTTATGTACAAAAAATGAACGAAAAACAAATATGTAACACATAAACAAACGACAACCACTGAATTACAGGCTCCTGACTTGAGACAGGCACATACATACAGAATGTGGCGGGTTAAACATGTTAGCGGGATCCCATCCCTCCCCTAACCTTGGACAGTGGTGTAACAGTACAACATAACTCATCAGATGGATAAAAATATAAATACTACAAATACAAGTGGACGTGACCGGATACTTTGACATCTCAACAACAAAAAGACACTAAGACACTAAGTACAGATCTGAGAGTACTCGCAGTTACTGACAGCTAGTTCAAAGCCCTTACAACTAAAAAAAAGTATGCCTGAAAACGGTCCGCGATGACAACATGTGAAACTAAAGAAAATTGCCAACCTAACTGTCTAATTAAAGCTAATGCCATAAAACAGAAACAATTCATATATTTATCGTAAAAAAAAAACCTTTGATCAATACATCTTGCGTTGGAACGACACTCACAACAAACTGGCGGGGCGCTCACTCCTCTCCAAACAAAAGACATTTTTGGTACATGTTTAGTGTTTGTTATCAAAACAAAATATTTGCATCTATAAAGCTAGTATAAAGTTTTTCAAGTGCATTGAGGTATCGAAATCTCTAACCTTCTGGTTGAAACAAAACAAATAATCGATTTAACCAATATTGTAGATGCGAAATACATATTAATACAGTTCAACCTTGGCGTATTGAATATTTTCATGTCGTTATTTATGTCAAAAACAATATAGTTTTATAGACTGGCTGATTCTGCATTGGCCTTGATTTATATTCGAATTTAGATATATTGGCCCTTAGACTCGAATCATGCATAAACATAAGTCAAATATCAAGTGAGGCGTAAAACAATTTAGAACCGGAAATAAATTTCCTGTATGGCATAGGATACTACGGCTTTTTGTCTATTTTGTACAGGGACGACAAGCTGATTTGATATCAACAAGGTGACGTCATCAGTATTGCACAAAGTCATGCTGATTCATGCGTGCGAAGGATAATTTTATCATGAATTAATAGTTTTGTGTAAACATAGTAATTTAAGTCGTGTTTTATCAGATGAATTGTTTACTTATTGTCGTTATTTTACAAAGCTGTTTGCGTTTTCAGGTTCTAACAATCCGCATTGGCCAACGATAGTAGGTGCTATTGTGGGTTCTTTTTGCACTATGATTGGCATTATAGTGGCAACCGTGTGTCTGTATAAATGCTGTGGCATTGGTAAGCATTACTTCAAACATTATATACGTAAATTTGCAGTAAATATCTTTGATTGTAAATTTATCATTGAAATAATGTAGATTTCGCATACGGTTGGTTACCAAACATGTAAGCTAGTAATATATAACTCAGACTTATAATGAGAGTATAAAATTCAAAGACTATTTTACAAGTGAGTCGTGCTACTTTTATCACAGAAACCGTTCAGATATACAAATTTATAATACATTATTTAATATACTAGGTTTTGTGGCTATGTTTTCCATCACTGATGTTAAAATCTAAAGATTAAATGGATAGCTGTATTGTTCGGTGTACGTCTAACTCCCAGATATATTTGTTGTAACATTAGTATACAACACAACATTTTATATATAAGGATGTCTTTTAGAAAGGAAATATTCACGTCGATATCGCATAATGACAAACGATAATTGCTAAAACCATATATATGTTGGAAAGTAACGTTAAATGATAGTATAGTGCTGCCAATATATTCAATGTTTATAATTGATTTTAGTCATATTGTCATCTTCATTTCAATAATAAATTTTGAAAAGTGAAATGGAATTTTTTTTTTTACAAAATCTTTAAAAAAAAATATTCCTAATTTACATATAGGTTGCATTTCTATAAATATAGACAACGCAATTTTCCATAGGATCTCCCTTTGCGGCTAATATTTATCAAAGGTACCACGCTTATAATTTGATACGTACGACGCGCGTTCAGTCTACATAAGACTCATCAGTGACGCTCAGATCAAAATAGTTATAAAGCCAAACAAGTACAAAGTTGAAGAGTATTGGGGATCCAAAATTTCAAAACGTTGTGCCTAATACGGCTAAGGTAATCTATGCCTGGGATAAAAAATCATGTAAAACTATGACACTTTTACAATGAAGCTTTGTGGAAAAATTATATCCTAGAATGGAAAGTTGGTATGCACTACTATTTTATTGAAAGGTCAAAACATAGGGCTGTGCAGCATATATTTAACATATATATGCCCTGAACTTGTTAGAGTTCAAACTTATACTAATATTATGTACTACCCTTACCTTTTCATTTTGCCTATTTCAGAATTCATTTTTCACCGCAATAGTATATTTTTTATACTGGTAACAGTCCCAAGTTATGTCTCTATGAGACGAAACATAGAGATCATATCTGGGAACTAGTACGTTAACAAATCAACATATCTATGAGTATTATATATCTCCCCAAAAGAGGTTTGGTTTGAGAAACAGCTGTATTTACAAAGTGCAACCTATAAGCGGGAGGTTTGGCTAGCCATAACACAAGATTCAACTCACCATTCATTTCTTGAAATGTCCTGAACCAAGCCAGGAATATGGCAGTTGTTATTTAATAATTCGTTTCTATGTATGTTGGCGTCTGTTATTGTGGCACTTCAGTGTTCCTGTTGCATTTCCCTTCGTTTTCCTCTTATAGATGATGTGTATCCTTCGGCTTTAGTTTGTAACCTGGAATTATTTTCTTTCGATTGATTTATGACCTTTGAACACCGGTATACTATTGTTGCCTTTATTTACCCAAAATGTTTACAAACTATAAACTTGCCATTCCCCATTCAAGAACTGTGGTTGAAGACCTTTTGGTATACTGACGAACTTTACAAACGCAACACTCGATTAGTTTTTTTAGATTTTTAATTTTAAAATGAGCATTACACATGAAATACTTAATTGAATATAAAGTTGATTCAATTTTGCATCGTCTAAGGTAAATTTGAAATTCGAAAAATTGAATTGATAACGTCACTTTTAACGTTTGAATCATGTGATTTGCACTAAAATCCTTGTAATGTCTTCATTATTGGTCGTGTCAATCGTCAAAGGCAAGGAAAGCTGTTAAAAAAATGAAAACAACAAGTTTAATAATTTCATGCATCCGAAGCTGTTAAGAATCCCTAAATGATTCACAGAAAGGTTAACCAATACTGTTGGGAATGTTTTCCCCCTTCTGATTTTGCCCATTTCCACCCATTTCAGTCTGTTTTTGCAGTCATGTGGTGTACACTGAAACCCTTAGAAATAATTCTGTGGCATTTCAGCATACGAAAAACAATGCTAATGTAAATCTGCAAACCATGACATCCAACGAATTGCTAAACAAACTTGACGTTGTAGCCGTTATACTGTGTTGCAAATGACGTTGCCTAATTTGATTGACAGGACATAACGTTAATCTACAGGTATACCGGGTCCATTGTTGTTCCCTTGCGAGTTATGACTACCTGCTATGAAGTTGCAGGGACTTTAAAGTAATTTCATAGCCCGAATTTGTACTCAAGAACGTGCACTTACTTCTGTCTGTAAATTTCTAATGATTTATTTTCAATTTTTGTTTATCAGTCGTGACAAAAAGGAAAATCAACAACCTTTTACTGATTTAAACTTGGAAATTGATTCATGAAAATGTTTAACGAAGAAAAATTCTCGAAAGAATCATATATGCGCTTCTAATTTCGCGTCAAGAAATTCTAGCGACGACAAAAATTTCGCGATATTTGATTGTCTGTAAAATTTAGGTATTGATTTTTCTATTCAAAATGAGTACGTGCGGGAAGCTTGATAAGCAATGAAATGAATATAAGTTATGATTTGCGTTTTTTAAGTCCGTCAGTATATAAACTACGCTAGCTATTCTATAACTTATATATTCCAACTTGAGTAAATATCAACATGAATATATATAACAAATTTAAAAAAATTTAAATTGACCAACTTTTATCAAACTGTTACTTAATCTTTATCCAGTATCAATTTGTTTTCTTATTTAAGCCAGAAAACATTACTACATCAAGTATTAAATAGTTAGTTATCAAAGGTACCGGGCTTATAATTTGATACGCCAGACGCGCGTTTCGTCTACATAAGACTCATCAATGATGCTCAGATCAAAATTAAAAGCATGATTCAATACACCTAATTACTAATCCTCAAAACTCATTCTAAAGGTAAATTGATGTAACAAGTTGAATAAGATTCATTTATTGATCCCTCTTCGATACATGTTGTAGACTTAAACTATGGGAGATATCCAGTTGACATATTGACTAGTATACTTCCCCTATTTCTTCTTACTTTGTTTACAATGTTCAGACACCATAAAACGGTCCTTTGATCTGAATTATGATGCGGTGGCTGTTGTCTTGTAGATTGTTCTATGAAACAAAACTATTTGTATGATCAATGCAGTCAATAAAGACATATTGATTATTATATTATTCAATGTATTCGACCAAAAAGGGGAAAATAATGTATTAGTGTAAAACAAAACTGTTAATTAGCAGCAATATGAAATATGAGAACTTGAACTATTAATATTTGGAACTCCTATTTTCAACTCTCTCTGATAAAGTGTACTTTTGTTTCTCACATGTCGATCCGCGATTTATAGAATCAAGCTAGATCAATGTCCGGGACGAAATAGTTTGCTAATTGTTCTGATGTCCTACAGTTTGAATACTGCCTTATTTGTATGTGTTGTTACGGACCTTTCTAAATATGAGACGTGTTTTATCATTTAAAATACCCTCCTGATACTTAAGTACAAGACTACCGCAATTTCCGATATGACTCACCGAAGAAAAAAAGTAATTCCAATTACCGAACAAAGAATTAAAAGAAGAATGAACATGGAACTTTTCACTTGAGCTACAACACGCGAGCTTGTACAACTAAATTCTGTCATTGTTGTCCTTTTTTTAATAGAGAACCAGTATTTAAGAATTCAATTGAGAGATGAAGGATAACTATAACGTTTTGAAACAACAAACAATAAAGAAGCAGAAAATACCAAAATAACACTCAAAACTCATTAGTCACTGACAATGCGAAACCCGATTAAAAGGCACACAAGTTCACAAACCAAATATCAGGAAACTTAAATAAAAGAAATACAAAGTTAACCAAAGATTTGTAAACGCCCCCTTACAGACAATATAAATGAATGAAAGAATCAGTGTGCAAAGGTAGTCTTATAAAATCTTGTGTATCCGGAAACAACGTATTATACAGCCCAAAAACAGATATATTCTGATAAGCAATTATAATGACTAATGCCAGTTATGACAATTTCTGTCGTTGCGAAAATACATCTGCATAAAACATTTAATAATAAGGAATCTAGCGTTTTGTAAAGAAAGATGATAATAAAATACAATAGCGTAAAAAAGTCAGACACGAAAATGATCATAAGTGAGAGAAAATTCAGTAATTATTTCATTTCCATTTTCATTGTAGCCATTTAGAATGTTTATAAAATTCCAGTATTTGTTATGTTTTTTTGCTTTTAGTTTTTTTTCTGATTGATTTTGTATTTTACAATGTGTCTGTTTTATTATTAGATATTGTCTTTTCATCATCTCACATGTAAAAAAAAGTGTATCCTAAAACTTTATTTGATATAGAAACGTTTTCTAGAGATAATATGGAATGAGTCCATGTTGTCTATTAAGAAAATTTGACCGACTCTCTTAATAGTTTACTCTAAATTGAGCAAGTTTAATTTGAAATGGAAAAAGAGAAGTAAACCACCTCGTGACTGAGCAAAAGGTTATACCAGACAATGGTAGTGTATGGTATTTGGATCAATCTTGGATGGAGAGTTCTCTTATTAGCACTCATACCACATCTCCTTATATCTAAATACCACATGACCTATAAATGAAAAGAGTTTAACTTATGCAATAGATACGCGGTACCTGTTGAATAAATTCCATCCGTCTTGTTGCTTATGCCATGAAAAAGTCGTATAAATATTAAAAAACAATATATTGTCTCGAAATGTGAATTTAATCTGTACTTGGCTTAAACACAGGTAGAAAGTGAGGCTTTGCCGAGCATTTCTATCATGTTTTGATCCGACTACACATAAAATATATATTTCGAGACAACGTATGGTTATTAGTTATAAACTACAACTGCTACAACTGTTCTAAATGAAATATTTTGAGTAAAAACCATCATTTTTCTAAATTTGGAGCAGACGACGTAAAATTTCCGCGAACCTGTATGTTTTAGTGACGTCACAAATAACACTCTACGGAAACGCATTGTCAACGTCATAAACAAGACAATATTTTCAAATTCCAAGTTAATTGATTTATACTTAATTAATATTTGTTATATATTATTAGGAAGCACAGCGTCTCCAGAAACTAGACCAGAGTAAGTAGCATGTTTATCTATTGTCATAAACATTCATAATATCTAATAAAATTAGAAGATTTAGCTTACAAAGGCCTTTTTTTTTGAATAAAGTAACATTTTTTTATAGTGGAAAATTGTTTTAGCGTTAATTAAGCTACAATTAAAAATTGTTTGCTAGCCCCTCTCTGTGATTAATGTAAGATAACTCTGGTTAATTTTCCCAACATTCTATCATTATGGGGAGATAATATAATTCGGTTTTCATTTATAGTTTTTTTCAAAAAAGTAAAAAATGTACGATTCCAATTATAATTTTTCACTCAAGCATTTGGCATAAGTTTGAATAAAGTGGTGACTATTGTGTTCTGTTTTTGTGTTTGTGCATATGTGTTTTTGTATTAGGGGGGTGTTACACTCCTTTCATGTATTTGTCTTAAGGGATCGAGTAATGCAGATAAATTAATATTTCAGTTCTGACAAAATTGTATACACCATATCCAGGTAGATAGGGTGTCTTCCTCCATCTTGGATTTTGAAATACCAGGAAACAATCGGTCTAGATCTTTAATAAAATATGCTAAATTTGAGAGTAGTAGGTAATTTATGTTTAAGAATTTTCATTTCAACATAGAAAATGACATGTTTTATCATATTTGTGATTGTATTTAACAAAAAAACAGAATACTTTTGTTCGATTCAATTTTTTCCATCTTTGCCACATAAGGGGAGGCAACTCAAATTTAAGGGCAGATAATTCAGATAAAGTTACTTTTACAATAGAATTTGTTAGGAATTTACCTATTTTATTATGTAGCAAGAAAACGGGACCCGTGACCCCATTTTTTCTTTTTCTTATCTGAAAACATAATATTAGAGCTATCTTCTCATATTGTATCCCAAAATTCTATGGTGCAGTTTTCGTTTATTGGCAGAACATTGGGTTTTCCATGCATAATCTATACAAAATCTGTCAATTTTGCACACCCTGAGGCGTGAAAATAAGCACCGTGACCCATTCTTTTTATTATGTTTTTTTAAAAAAGCATGATATATACTAGTACTACATTATGGCAAAGTTTTTTTAAATTCTATGGATTATAATTTAGACACCCCATCTACCTTAAAGCGACAAATGCTTTTACAAGTAGCAGGATCAATGCTGTTGCAGGTTAGATGATGTGGACACAATTTAAAACAGTGTATCTATGACAGCTGATTGACTATATATATAGCTATATGTGTCTATTTACACGCGTTTTGATCACCTGGATGTTACCTCATATTATATTTAAACAGTATTCTGTTCTGTCTGAGGCATTGCATTGACAGAGTCTATTACAGTTCATTGTCTCACTACACAAAGTATTTTGTGACTTGCATGTCGGTGTTGGAAGTACATGTGTATAACTGAATAATATTTAAAAACGACGAACGGTTCTATATATTGGTATGTAATAAAATTAAACGTTTCAAATTAATAAAAATATATTTATACATCAATGTCTTTAATACACCAATAACAAAAACTGAATTCTATTGAATTTATAAATTTTGTAATTATTCAAAATTAAATCAAATAACTATACGTAAATATCATATTATGAACCTGTTCAAGGGAGACAATACTCGCATAGCTTGAATTGACTTTTTCGAATCGGAACATAGTACAAAGGAATGTCACTCTTGCATACAAATGACACATCAATATAATTAATTAACTGCGCATTCGTGCTCCACCTTCAATGAAGATTCTAAATTATCAATATAACCAAAAGTTGTTCATCTATATGCTAGTGACATCTAATGAATGCTAACACACAGTAAAGAATATTCTTTGAAATTTTTTAAAATTTACCCAGAAAAATGCTCGAGCTACTTGACTTTCATAGCTCATAATAAACGTTTTTTACACAATAATATAATATAGTAGTTAAAGATTATTTGCTTCTCATAGTATAAGACGCAATACAGATCGTATGCTTGCATCAACTTACCCAAATACAGATTTAATTAAAGCCTGAACATTTTACATTCTTTATTTACTTTCATCCATACCGGGTTGTAAAATTATCACAACTACCTGTTAAGATCCGACTAAATACCCATATCCCGATATCGTCAGGTAAATACGCTAGAGCATGTCAAATTATGATCCTGATAAGCCTGTTCATTTTGCTAGTACGATGTATGCATGCTAAATGTCATAGGTGTATCAATATCAATCACAAAGGAGTGAAACACCCTAACCAAAAACTGCCAGCAAATTTACAGTCTTGGACTAGGCTTCAACAATAGTTTAAATAAATAATGTAGTCTTTATAAAAAAGAAGATGTGGTCCTGTCTACATTTGAAATAGGACTGGTTAAATTTTCAATATTATTGAATTCGCTAGACATTAGGGGTTCCGTTGCTATAACCTTTAATACACTAGTTGGAAATAGGCAGACATTACATGGCAAAGGAAAAATTATAAGTCAATGCAAAAAAAATGATAATCCAATGAACAGAAGTGAAAAACCCAAGGAACTCAACATCCAACTAAACACTGCACAAAATTTACAAGATTAAGCAACATGAATCCTCTAAAAACCGAGTATGCCATGGAAGGATTTAAATAATTGCAATTTAAATGCTCAAACCAAATTTCTTTTCCAATTTGTAAGCATTTATTACCCCAGATCTTCTATATATAATAAAAGAGTCAATTTGCTTTGAAGGTTGCTCTCATTATTGACACTAGAAGATGTCCGCGAAATCGCATAACAATAAGGCAAGTGTCGAATAAAGGCAATATTACTATACCGCTGTTCGAAAGTCATAAATCGATTGAGAGAAAACAAATCCGGGTTACAAAATAAATTCGAGGGAAACACATCAACTATAAGAGGAAAACAACGAAACAACAGAATCACCGAAGAGCAACAAAAAACAAACGACAATGCAACACGCACAGAAACAAACTGTAAGATAACAACTGCCATTTTCCTGACTTGGTACAGGACATTTAAAGAAAAAATGGTGGGTTGAACCTGATTTTGTTGCTAACCAACAAGGAGTTGTTAATATTGCGGGCAGTGTGTCGTCTAAGCATGCACGAAAGACACGGATCGATAACGGTCTCTTAAATTGGATATTTTCACAAAAATTAGATTTTTTGTGGAAAAAAGATTGTTTCAAAGACAAATTTAGGAAGCACATAACACTACATTTATACGTCATATCACAAATATTTCAGAATTAGTATGGTTTCAGAGGAGTTGCGGCTCAATGAAATCGGTCTCTTCCTTTAGTAGTATAGATACACAAAAAATCAATAAATTTTAGTGTTTTCTGATAAGCAACTTATAGTTCCTCAAATTAGATGTTTTAATCCAAATATGAAAATTTACATGTCTGATATCGCTAAAAACAGTGCCAATATCAAGATTAATAATTTTTAATTTATCATCGATACCAGGATAAGAAAATTGTACGTCAGACGTGCATTTCGTCTACAAAATACTCATCAGTGTCACTCAAATTAAAAAGGGAAATATGTTTTACTTTCCTCTTCAGTTTGGCACAGCGTGGTCAAATCAGTAGCTGTATTGGAATTTATAATATTGACCTAAATGTTTCGGGGTTTATTTTTCTGCTATCATATGTTAAGTCGCACTCAGTTATGTGAATTGAACGAATACTTAAAGAAATTCATTTGTAAATTTTGATCACTAAATACATAATATTATGATACTATAATACTGAATTCTATCAAATTCACATGTCTATTGTTTCCGTTTAGGTGTATTCTCTGGTTTCTATTAACCCTATTAGCCAATACATTAAAGCATATAAACATAGTGATGCATCTTGGTTTTTTTTTTTTTTTCATCATAGATATCATTCCTCTGTTTTGTAGCATTTTTAAGTAGATGACCTGAAATTGTTAATAAATAAGTCTTTTGATAAGGGACTTCTCTATTTTAATTTTCTTTGGAGTTCGGTATTTTTGTTATTTTACTTTTTTCTTATAATGCAAATTTATATCTTTTCCGAATAAGAAAGTCATATTTCCTTTTAATTCATACAGCTAGGATGTTACTTTATCAGAACAATTTGTTTTCATTTACTGTGTAATTGAAGATACATTTGTTTTTCAGTTGTTACGTAATAGATGCTCTATGATAGATACTAATTAAGCTATAATTTTAACAGTAAAAATGTGATTCTTCGTCGCTTTTTAGCTCACCGGGGCCCGAAGGGCCCCATGTGAGCTTATGCCATCACTTGGCGTCCGTCGTCTGTCGTCTTCGTCTGTCATCGTCGTCTGTCGTCGTCGTCGTCTGTCGTCGTCTGTCGTCGTCGTCGTCTGTCGTCGTCTGTCGTCGTAAACTATTTCAAAAATCTTCTCCTTTGAAACTACTGGGCCAATTACCTTCAAACTTTAACTAAATGTTCCTTAGGGTATCTTGTTTATAAATTGTATCCGAAGTTTGTATCCATCGACAAACATGGCCGCTATGGCTAAAAATAGAACATAAGGGTCAAATGCAGTTTTTGGCTTATATCTCAAAAACTAAATCTTTTAAAGCAAATGTGACAGGGGTAAAATTGTTTAATTGGTCAAGATCTATCGGCCCTGAAATTTTCAGACGAATCGAACAACCCATTGTTGGGTTGCTGCCACCAAATTGGTAGTTTGTACAAAATTTTGCAGTTTTTTGTTATTATTTTGAATATTATTATAGATATATATATAAACTGTAAGCAGCAATAATGTTCAGCAAAGTAAGATCTACAAAAAAAGTTTATATGACCATAATTGTCAATCGACACCTTAAGGAGTTATTGCCCTTTAAAGAGAATTTTACACAATTTGTTCATCAAGTTTGCTAACATTTAAAAATCTTCTCCTCTGAAACTACTGGGCCAATCACCTTCAAACTTTAACTAAATGTTCCTTAGGGTATTTTGTTTATAAATTGTATCCGAAGTTTGTATCCATCGACAGACATGGCAGCCATGGCTAAAAATAGACCACAAGGGTCAAATTCAGTTTTTGGCTTATATCACAAAAACTAAATCTTTTAGAGCAAATGGGACATAAGGAAAAATTATTCAATTGGTCAAGATCTATCGGCCCTGAAATTTTCAGACGAATAGAACAACCCATTGTTGGGTTGCTGCCACCAAATTGGTAGTTTTAACAAAATTTTGCAGTTTTTTGTTATATTTTGAATATTATTATAGATATATATAAACTGTAAGCAGCAATAATGTTCAGCAAAGTAAGATCTACAAAAATGTTAATATGACCATAATTGTCAATCGACCCCTTAAGGAGTTATTGCCCTTTAAAGACAATTTAACACAATTTGTTCATCAAGTTTGCTAACATTTAAAAATTTTCTCCTTTGAAATACAGGTGAGCGATTCAGGCTCTTGTGAGCCTCTTGTTTTTGGTGTGTAAGGAAAACATTCAAACAATGAATGCATACATACTTTTAATTGATGAACTACCATGAATAAATGCGCGTATATACAACATTATTTATTTGTATGCTGAAGTGTTTTCGATAATTTCAGGAATCATCCATCACCAGGGGCAGACAATACGATTACCAATGAAACACATTCGAATTCAAATGGTAAGCAAACATAAAGGTTTGTAATAAAAACTCATCAAAGATACCGGTTTTAATTCAGTTAACAAGACGCAAGTTTTATCGACATAAGATTAATCAGTGGAGTTTGAATCTAAATAAGCCCGAAACCAAATCCAGTTAAAAGTGAAAATGTACCAGAATAAAGCCGTGTTTTATGACATAATAGTGGATCCATTATACTAAGCTATCAGTGTTAATAAAGGTAACAGTAGTATACTTCAGTTCTAATGTCATAAAACGATTGAGAGAAAACAAATCTGGGTTACAGACTAAAACCGAGGGAAACTCAGCAACTATGCAGGAAAACAACGGAACAACAGAAACACTGAAGTGCACCAAAATAAAACGCAAACATACATAAAAACGAACTATTTGATAACAACTGCCATATTCCTGACTTGGTACAGCACATTAAAAAGAAATTATTGGTTGAACCTGGTTTTATGGCCAGGCAAACCTCCCGGCTATATGGCAAATTAAATGATACCGCTAAAATGACAACACTATGTGACAGGAATGAAGCACAAACAAACGGAAGAACATTAAGCACAGAAAAACGCACACATAAATGATATGTTAGTCTTTACAACATGTAAACCACAGAATAACAACGAACATCCCAATTAACGACAGCACAAGCCAAAACAAACAGTGACGTATTTTTGTGACGAGTACATAATCTTGAAATTCATACAATTATTTTCACAATAATAGTCCTAACAATTATCATTTCACCAAAAATGCAGATTTCTAACGAATATTTTTGGTTTAATGAAGTGTAATAAACATGTAGTTGGTTAATTAAGGTATTAAATGAAAGGACTTGGATTCACTGTAGGACACTAGTACACAGGTAAAATAGCTACGGACGTAAAACGCCTGTATGAAACGGATGTTTTACTGACGTTTCGTACAACGGACGTAAAACGTCCGTTTTTCTCATCCGTAAAACGTCCGTTTTCCCCCATCCGTATAACGTCCGTATTCACCCCGGTAACGCGTCTATCATACAGATTGTTAAATTGTGTCTATTTTACGGACTTGTGAATACTAGTGACATAGATCAGTATAACCACTGTACGAGACGCAAAGTATACACATAGTATTTAAATTTATGTAATTCTTTTAGACAAAGATAGAGCCCTAAAATATGTTTAATTGTATTTCTTCGTACTCGGTTGTTCCCATACAACCTTGCCCGGATGAATACTGTTTAATCTCATCAATGGTTTTTAATAATTGATGAAAAGGTGTATTACTTCAAGAAGGTGTTATGCATATTACCATGATCATCACCTGACTATGACCTCTGACCTTCATATAAAAAATGTTTGAAAATTTTTTCACACAGGTGCTCTATTTTGGTTACAATGTTTAGTTCGTCAACACATTTTTGACTTAAGATTCAAAGTTATCAAGATTGTCTCAACAGCTTGTTAAAGTCTTTTAACACAGTGTTCATATTTATAAAAGGAAAGAACCTATTTTTGATGTTAAATTTTGACAGTAATTGTGATAAAAACTCAGTTTTTGTTGAAAAAATCTGTCAGAAGCATCTTCTTGAGCTAATATTTCATTTTCAAAAAAGTTGAGATATGGGTGTCATATGCTATTCAAAATTGTTTTAATATTAACATGTCAAAAAGAAAGGGAGGGAATTAAGTGAAATATAAGAAATTTATAGTTACAATATTATTCAAAATTTACAACGGAAAAAAATGTTTTGGTTAAGTTACAGGTAATAGTACCATACTTTTTTTAATTTCTGTAAAAAGTCAGAGAAAAATTTGAAATATTTTATGGTGGTTGGATTTGTATATGTATTTGATATGTATTACATGCTATTCAAGAAAGTTTCCAGGTCCCAAAACTTGTTTTGTTTTTGTTTTTATTTAAAGAACGAGATAAATTTAATTTGGCAAACTTATTTATTGTTAAAAATCACCAACTTTGTAAAATGTCCTCTTATACTAGGACTTGAAAAAAAGTGATATATACGTGTAATAAATAATTTGTTTTAAAGTGATCGGAGGTAAACAAAAAAAGTTAAAGTTTGAAGTACCTTTTTGTTAAAACAAAACCTAATTCTGGGGTTCGACTGTTTAAGTTGGGATTTAAAATTGATATATAGGTATAAAACTCTATTCCAAATTGTTACTCATTGTCAAACAAAGGGTAACAAGTTAGTTTTCGTGACAAAAATTTTTTGGAGAAACATCTTTTTGTGTTTGGATATCAAAAACATAATATATATAAATATAATATGTATAGGTATAATCGAAAGATTTAATAACTGCAGATAACGTTATGATAAAAATATGCATATATGTTAGTATTTTTAAATACAAGTAGCCCTTGTCAACACATTCATTTAACAAAATAGACAATTAAAAAATTTGGAATACACAATGAAATATACTTAGCAATTTTATAATACTAAGTCTACCAACAAGATCTTTCTTCAGCACCAATTAAAACTTATTCTCATTTCTCATTAAATAGTCTTTGCTGGCAATGTAATACAAACACTTTTATTTTTTTGTATTTTCTACTTTTGCATTAATCAAAAGGCCAGTTTACCCTTCCACGTATTCATTTCACTGGCATAGCCAAGAAACATAGTACGTGGTTGTTTGACAATTTTGTCATATTTTATTTTGAGTATTTGTTGTTGACAGCTCGTCTGGTTGTGTCTGTTTTATCTATTAAAACTTGTATAAACTCGTGAGATATACGAAATTTGCATATTGTTAGACACATGTCAATTGTCAAAGACAACATACAGTTGTATATAACCCTTTATATGCTGTTTGTTTTTTGTTGTTTTTTTTTTTTGTCATTGGGTTGCTGTCTCAACTATGTAAATCCTTCTGTGCGTAATGTAGATATTTACATATACAAGTTACATGTATATATTCATACACTCAACTTAGATACCAGGATTGAAATTTTGTATTTGCGCCAGGCGTGCGTTTCGTCCAGATACAAAAGAATCATCAGTGACGCTCAAATCAAAAAATGTTTTAACATGCCTTTCAGTTTACTTAATAATGTGATATGTATCATATCTATGTACACTTTACGTGTATTGCTTGATTGTACAATATTTACAATATGTGATACACGTATAGAAATACTCTGAAAAACACTTGTGAATATCATGCAAGTTACGGACATCGCTCGATTTATATATGACCTTTTTTGTTGACATTCATAGATACATCATGCAAGCACCTTTAATACAAGACAGCAAACCAATTACACAAACACGAAAAAGACAGGTTTATTCTATTTTTGCAGGGCAGTATACCCTTACTTCAGGACGGAATGTCAAAAACATGTACCTTTATTATAAATCAAATCGTGATATTTTCTTTTAAACCATTTTTTCACGTTAATATATCAATTTAAAGTGAAAGAAATTTAAGAGGCAAATATTTTACAAGGTTTTTTTAATGAAAATAAAACGTGTGCTTTTACAGCCGTAATACGGACGTTTTAGAGAACGTCCGTAAAACGGATGTTTTAGAACGTACGTAAAACGTAAGATCCGTTTTACGGACGTGGTACTATTTTTCCGTAAAACGTCCGTTATACGGATGTTTTACGGACGTATTTGAAAACGTCCGTAGCTATTTTACCTGTATACTTGTTCATAACTTTCTTTTATAAAGAGTAGATATGGATCTAAGATGAACAGCACTATAGGATTGTATATTTTTTACGTGTGGTCTTAAATGGAAGTTAACAAATTTGATATTTTCTCTGTCTTAATCGACTGACATTTACCATCAATGACCCCCATCACTACATTACTTGATCTTCGTAAAACAAATTGGATAGGAAAATTAACATTAATATCAGATTGGACCAATTAAAAAGTGAACCAGTGGGACATTCAAACTCATAAGTCGAAAATAGACTGACAAACCCTAATGCCTAGCAGACTAATAATAGTACACAAAACACTACTTAAAAAACTAAAGACTTAGCAACAAGAAACTCAGGGTTCCCTGGAAGCGTAAGCCGATCGTGCTCTGCATGTGGCACCCGTCGTGGTGATCTGAAAACACACAGTCAAATCTTCTTATCTACGCAGTCTCAGTTGTATATAATCATCCGTCGTTAACTAACTATTTAGTCTTAGACAATGTTAGATGCATGATTTTTTTTTTATTAGTTGTTAGTGGCTTTGAACTAGCTGTCAGTAACTGCGAGTATTCTCAGATCAGTACTTAGTGTCTTTTTGTTGTTGGGATATACAAGAACCCGGCCACGTCCACTCTGTGTTTTTGTTAGATGTATTTCTATTTGTATCCATTGAGTAAAGCCTTTTTCAACTGATTTTTATAGTTCGTTCTTATGTTGTAATGTTACACCACTGTCCCAGGTTAGGGGAGGGTTGGGATCCCGCTAACATGTTTAACTCCGCCGCATTCTGTATGTATATGCCTGTCCTAAGTCAGGAGCCTGTAATTCAGTGGTTGTCATTTGTTGATGTGTTACATATTTGTTTTTCGTTCATTTTTTGTACATAAATTAGGCCGTTAGAATTCTCGTTTGAATTGTTTTACATTTGTCATTTTGGGGCCTTTTATAGCTTACAATACGGTATGGGCTTTGCTCATTGTTGAAGGCCGTACGGTGACCTATAGTTGTTAATTTCTGTGTCATTTGGTCTCTATGGAGAGTTGTCTCATTGGCAATCATACCACATCTTCTTTTTTATATATACAAGTCCAAGTCGTACGCTGATATTTATTTTGGGTGTTCAGTCTCTGCTGTAAATACTAAACCTTCGTCAACTTTGAAATTTTAGAATAAACCAAGCGTGTTTTCTATTACGATCAAGATTATTTGACGAAACCGGCATATAATGACATGGTTCCTTTCACATCATACTGATGAAAGATATCGGATATCCGACGAAATATATATTGATACTTGTATTTATAATTTCCTTTTCATAGTGTTGTTCTTTTATACATTTTTAATCGTTTAGATATCGGAAACAGATGAATCATTACTTTATTGAAGCATTTAACACGATGAACAATGCTAAACTACAAGTACATAATAAACCTTCTCAAAACTTCCGCATAAGATAATCAAAGAGATAGACACTACGCTTGATTGTTTTTTTTTTTTATTATATATATTATATATTTCTATGTGGAATTAAATATATATGTTTTTTCCTAGATATATCCTTTTTACCTTGTTTCAGCAGTGTGTATACCAATCTTACTTATGTTATGATGTGTGTCAAGAATTTGATTCTGTCTTTGTCAAAAAAAATATAATGTTGATCGTCTAAGCATATTCATATATAAACAAAGATGAACATTAAAGTGATTGTACTATCAACATGTTGTAAACAATTTAATGAATACAGTTAACCTTTTTTCAGATACCCCACGTCATCCAGGTCAAGTCCAGCTGTAAGTGATATATTATCAAACAAAGATATATGTATATCAAATGAAGTCATGTTGCTTAAATTTCATTTATTTTCTTGATCGTTAGATAACCAGATGCAATGGTCTCCCTAATAAGTTTACCAGATTTGAACATCGAAAACTATTGTCACCTTAATTAACGTAATAGAATTTTTTAGAAAGCTTCACAACAAAACACAATCAACACACCGCAGATACTTTTAAACAACAAGACCAATGCATAAATGAAAATATAATTGAAAAACGTTTGATTTCCTATAGAAACCCAACAATAGAAAAACATGACGCAAAACTTATATCGATTTTTTTTCAACAAAAAGACCATACCAAAACAAAGAAAATCATATTGATGAATTAAATTTACGTTACATCAATGTTATAAAACAATTATTGTTTGTATATTCTTTATCTCCAGGTACTGCATTTTTACAAATATTTCGTTCATAATACAACTTTTGATAATAATTTTTAACGATCTTTTTCTTTTAGTGACGAATCAAACAGCTCAACTTCTTAAAAAACGCTTAGCGTGCTATTACATGTTTTGTATTTAACACTTCAAAGTCAACAATGTAGAATGTAATATTAAATAATCTTTTTCTTGTATGTTTGAGTAAATAGTAAAATACATTCAAACAAATTGTCAATTACAAAATGTTTTGTTCATTTACCTAAATTGGCTTTTAGATATGTACATGATATTTTGAATTTTATAGTTGCATATATGCACAAAAAGTGTTCCTTATTTAATGAATGCATTCCGTTTAGCTTCTGAATTGTTTTTCGCATTGTTATCGGAGATGTCGGAGAAAAACGGTTCAATTATATTTAAAATATTGTTCATATAGATGATAATTTTTGTAAAAACATAAGATAAAAAGATCGTCAAAAAATTCAAAGTTTTTATTTATTCTATTAGCAATTCAGTAAAATTTGGTACATGTTTATACAATTGGAGTTTGCCGTTTTCATGTTAATGCATCTAACATTATCATATGTTGGAATAGAGTTACAAACACATTGTATTTCATGATATCAAAATGGACGGTCTTATTGACAAACTACAATAAAAAAATTAAAGGACAGAACAAAACAAGACAACAAAAACATGTTTACCACTTATAGTACGTAATTCAAAACGCAGTCGTTATGTATGGAAAAATCATTATTTAAACAAGCAGGTATGATTAATAGGAAGCATGACTGTTTTTCCGTTAACCGTTATGAATCGAGCGTAAAATATCAATTTCGCTTCATGATTTTTACGATTACATTAGGATCCATTGATATTGTTTAAATTTAAGATTAGCTTTCACTTTTTATAGATTTTAAGGAAACGTTTAAGGTGGCTCGGGCCTATTCAAAGTTTCTGTCAGAAGTGCCGTAGTTTTTGTTATTTTAATCTTTACAGAGAGTGAACCAAATTGGTCAAACAAATAGGGGGTCCCGGACCATTTAAGCTCAAAATATTACTTTTAAACAGGTATGTAAAAGGGACCATTTTTCAATGAAATGAAAGTGAAAAAAGAGGTGTTGACATATTTTTATCGGAATATCAAAACAACTGTCTGTAACACTTGGTCCAAAACTGTGATATAAACAGCTGAAATATAGCTTCAAAGAATAAGCAAATAAAAAATATAGGTCACCGATAAGGAAAAAAAAATATTTACCCTTAAAACCAAAAACTTGTGGCGGGAAAATGGTGAAATTGAGTGAAATGTCATTTTGAGCTTTTCACAGATACACATAGTGAGAAATAATATGATACCTAATAAACATATCATATCACATAGCAAAAGATAACTGTTTCTTTTAAAAATAGCTGTTTTTGCATATTGGTTACCATGGAAACCAGTAGTTGAAGCATGAAATTGTTATTTTTATAAATGATAAAATATGATAATAGGCCTTAAATGGCACCTGAAATAACCAAATAGGTAAAATTATACACTACCAGGAATTTATACAGCGTTTACATGTAATTTAAATGCCACTACATATACAGTACTGGTATTAAAAATCATCAATCTGTACATTTCTTACTCATATGTATTCGGTACAATTAATTGTATGTATGTTTTTAGTAATGTTGAGAAAAAGTTGTTTTCAGTACTAATAATTTTAGTCATTTTTCAGTACAGAAAATTTCAGTCGTTTATCAGTACAGAAAATTTCAGTCGTTTTTCAGTACTGTAAATTTCAGTCATTTTCAGTACTAAAAATTTCAGTCTTTTTTCAGTACAGAAAATTTCAGTCGTTTTTCAGTACAGATAATTTCAGTCATTTTTCAGTACTGTAAATTTCAGTCATTTGTCAGTACTGACAGTTTCAGTCATTTTACAGAACTGAAAATTCCGTCATTTTTAAGTACTGAAAGTTGTAGACATATTCAAGACCTAATAAAAAAGTTCTCGGTTAAGCTATCACAAATATCATAACCCCCAATGGTGAGTGTGGAATAGAAATATGGTCACATGGTCTTCTTCCGACCTGCAGTAAAACGCTTGCCAAAGTGGGGCGTCCGTTTGTCTGTGCGGGATGTATCAAGTTTGCAGCTACGTCCTGTCAGAATGGTGAGGTTAAATCCGTTGCCTCGTGTTAAGAGAGTGCCAAGCTTTCTGCACGTTAAGAACCCTTACAACAACTCTTCGAGGGGTCTGTAGGTGGCATGTCGCAAGACAAAATTTCTGTCCCTATTCAATATACCATTCATTTTCCAGTGGCAGTCCAAATTCCCCCGACCATCATCCCGGATGGCCTCTATTATTACAAGACCTACATATTGTATTTATTGTTAACTTGTTCTCGTCCTGAACATGCATGAAATATTTGCCACTGGACGTTAAGCAACCAACAATCAATCAATCATCAACAAATATCATAAGATGGTTTGGGATAAATACAAGTTTTTTTTTATTTTAAAACTCTATCGCTGTATGTATTCTTTCATTTCAACCCATTATTGCATTGAAGATGATTCTTTTGATGTACTATATGGCCACATTCTTTATGTGCCTGTTTCAAGCCATGACTTCTCATTTTTGATTGTCGTTGCTTGCTGTATGTCATAAATGGTGTTATTCAATGCTTTAGACGTAGATCAGTGCGGGTTTTTTTTCTTACGATCATTTTCGCTAGTTATCAAGTAGACTTTTATAGCTTTCCATGCGCTATGATTTTTTCATTGTTGATTTGTGTGAAAGACGGAAAAGGAGCTGTCATAAAGACAGCCAAATTCAATCACATAAGCAACAAATACAAAACCATCAGACAGAGGTCACCAATACAGTTCTTCAATGTTTAGCAGTCCACACCATGCAAGAAGCTCTGAATGGCTCCGACAAAAAAAAATAGATGTTATCTAGCTGTACAGCATTACGTCAGAATATCGTTTATTAAACTAAATGTATAGTTACACAAAGACATATCTATGACATGACTTTGTCCGACTTGGGACAGAGGTGCATATAAATGTGTCGGGTTGAACCGATTTTGTCGACGTCTGACGTTGGACATTATGGTTATATTTAGTATCCTTGTTCTGTTGTTGATAGTTGCCAAGTATACCACATCTCCTTGTTTTTATAATACAAATAAATATGTAGATTGAACATGCAGTCGTCCAATTTAAAACTGTTGCTCTTTAAGCAACAATGTATGGTCATAGCTATTTTTGACTAGGTACTGTCTTGGAGCACTTAAATTGCAATGAAGCCTTTAATATAGTTCACGTTTCTCCTATAGATAGAAAATATTCTTCTGATACCTTGACAGTTTGTTATCAGTAATAATTTCAAAGTAATTTAAAAGAAAGTGCACACATTTCAAGATCTTTTTTTTAACATAAATCTTGGATCAAGTCAGGAGCCTGTAGTCTAGTGGTTGTGGTTGGTTCATTTCGGTCATAATTGTTGTTTGTAAATTGTTTTGTTATAAATTAGGCAGTTAGTTTTCTCAAATTGAACTTTGGTGGATAGTTGTCTCATTGGCAATTATAACCACATTTCATTAATTGTTTTTGGGAGTTTCAACTTCTGCAAATATAATGCTTTAGATTACTTTGTATTACAGAAAGCTCGCTATCGGTTTAAACCAGAATCTAGCAATACCAACATTGATATTTTCTATTCAACGGCAGGAAATTAGAACCTGAACTTTGCTTCTTTTTGTTCTTTGTATGGGTTTGATATTGCATAACAATTTTGACAGCAGTAGATTTTAGGGTAGTAAGGCAGAATTCATTTAAAATACATAATCTAAATATAAAAGGAAATATTAGTTAAATCACCATGAAACAGAAACCCTCCTACCAAAGATATTTCAGTCTATTACTATATGTAGTCTAATTCATTTTTCTTCATCTTTAACGTCACAACTTAAAGAGTGTTCAATTGAAAAAAACGGCAATTTTTGTCCTTGATCTAAAGCACTTAAATCACAAACGGTTGGTATAAAAGAATTATTTAAAATACAGACAAATGTTCTACCTATGAAATTAAGGTGAATCGAGCTATCACATGAATTTAACAGTAACTGAACATTTTTAGATAACATTATTGCTTATCTAGTATACCTTCTATCTTTAATAATACATAGTATTAGAGAATAGATATGTTTTCTTTTTGATAGTGAGCATGTGTTCATACTACCATTCTATATTTTTTTTTCAAATTTCTTGGTCCTCAACAATAAAAGTCAGTCTTGTAAACTCCAACCAAAAATGTCTCAAATACAACATATAAGATGCAACAAGAATGCACAAGCTGAAATGTATCGCCTGCTCTTCTATTCATGAATTATTTTATGCTGATAGTCCTAAAGATAAAGTTTTAGTACAAGTGTCACATTAACCTAACATTATCAAAGATCCATGAAAATAAAGTCAAGGTAAGATAAACCAATTTAAGCCAGAAAGTATAATAGCTGACAATCATTACACACACCTAATATAGTTTTGCTATTGCTTATTTTATACAAGAAACAGACAAAACTATTAAAACTAAATATTGACCAATGAACCATGAACAAATTAGGTCAAGGTGACTCGTCAGATGAACCCTGCCAGACAGACATGTACACCTTAAAATCATTTCATACACTAGATATAGTTGGTCTTTGCTTATAGCAATAGACAAAAACAAAAATTTAACATTGACCAATGAACTGTGCAAATTAGACAAATAATAGTACACAAGACACAACATAGAAAACAAATGACTAAGCAACACGAACCCCACCAAAAACTAGGTTTGATCTCAGGTGCTCCGGACGGGTAAGCAGATCATGCTCCACATGTAGCACCCATCGTGTTGTTCATGTTATTACGAACCCGGTAAATAATCTAATTCGGTAGGTCACATAATAGGTAAGTGAGAAATTCACATAACAAAAATAGAAACTTTTTTCAAGCATGAAAATGAGGTCAAGGCCAAAATATATATGACAGACCATCGTAATATAAGCCATCTGTACACAAAGTATCAAGCCTCCAGTCCATGTCAATTACCATCTAAAATATAAAGCTCTATACAAATAGTTTATGCCGTAAGATTGTTATCTGTATGTTTCGCATGTCGCAGTAAAGCAAGAAGACAAGCAAATGGGTCATAGGTGTAGAATTTCATTTGCATCGATGACTCGCATCCTGGATGATAGTTGTATTATTGTTGATCAATTTTGAAACAAATTACCTATAGCTATTGAAAACAATCTTTCTTGCAAAAGACAGAAATGAAAGATGTTAATTATTTCATGAAAATTTTGTTCATCTACTAATTAACTTAATATTCTAAAAATAGTTTACTCAAATGCCTGTACCATGGTAGGAACCTTCCCATTGTCTCATGTCAAAAAAAATAATCAAAAAAAAATATGTTATTTAGAAAATTCTGAGTAGATTTAGTTTTTATTTATTTTATTCACAATGGAGAGCATGCTACATGTATGAAATGTATGAACTGCATGTTTCCCTTTTGATGTTTGTTTGGTGTTTTTTATCGATGGATTGCTGTCGGATTCATAGGCGGTTTTTTTTGGGGGGGAAGAGACCCAGCCCCCTCTATGGAGCTACATTAATGGTTAATGCATACACTTTCTACACGTCCCACAACATGAAATGGACTCAAAGTTTGTAAAAATTCTTGTTATTTCAATGTTTTGTACTTTTATATTTCATTTAAAAATAAATTTTCTATTTTTAGACTTTATCTGCAATGTTCATACAATAGTTTTAATTTGAATTGTATAATATTCTGAAAGAGCCTGTGGTTGAAAGAAATATACACTCACGACAAGTTATTCCAGGTTCTTTTGATCTCTTTAATACACCACTGTATGTCTGTTACATTGAAGTATTGTTTAAAAGTTCTCTCCTGCATAACATTGCTCTTAGTACCCATGGATTCCTTCATACATTTGTATGTTATATCCTTGTAGGTTGCACTTTGTAAATACAGCTGTTTTTCAAACCACGCCTCTTTTGGGGAGATATAGAATATTCAAAGATAATCAATTTTGTTTACATACTGGTTCCCAGTTATGATCTCTAGGTTTCATCTCATAGAGACATAACTTGGGAATGTTACCAGTAAATATACATATGCATATTGTCTATATAGAAATCTGTGGTAATCCTACAGTCAAGGTAGTGATAGTAAAGAAATTTAGTGTTAGTTTAAACTCTTAGAAGTTTGGGGCATATAAACGTTGAAAATATGCAGCATAACCCTATATTTTGACCTTTGAAAAAAATTGTAGTGCATATGAACTTTCCATTTTAGGATATGATTTTTTTCAAAACTTCATAGTAAAAGTAGTACAGTTCTAGCCGTAAAAGGAGTTCCTATGGGAAATTGCATTGTCAATATTTACAGGAATGCAACCTGTAGGATGTTGATTCAATGATAAAATCCTGTTATGCATAAACCACATCAGACTCTTGGAATTCTTAATACTGTTGCTGCAATCTAAAAATAAAATTCAGGGTACAATTTTTGTGAAATAATCATCAAATATTACCTTACTAATCAGGGTTCTCACTAAGGAATTTTTAAAGATGAGTCCACATACTTAGCATGTTTTGCCTGTGCAATGGTGAGAATAAGAAATGTTATTGCTTTATAATTTATCATTGCAGTCTTAATGATAAAATAGAATAAGGAAATTATTCTAAAAGGTTTATAGCAATTAAACACTTAAATTAGATCTATGAATATATTTTGTTATTGGTATAACATTGATTTTATTATCAGTACATTTAAACCATAGTTAATAGGACTATTATACACATATATATTTTTTTTAAATTCTGTATTTCAGTGATAAATATACTCACTTTTTAAGTCAACATTACACTTCTACACTAACAGCAGCAATTGCAGGTGAGACAGTCACACAGTGTTTGGATAAGTTAACGGACAAAAACTTATGAATATCTCTTTTAGCCCTTTGGGCCAGGTGGGCTGAAAAAATATGACAAACATTTCTTTTAAATGGATTTTTATAAATGTAATACCTTCTTGTATGACAAAGGAGTTGTGTCACTAAGGTGGTAATTTAGTCCAAAATTAAGTGCAAATTTTAAAGTTACCATCCTTGACCTTAAATTTGACCTAACATTGTAACTTGCATACATGTACATGTAGGTTTAAAGACTGGTGTTCAGGATAAAAGTCAGTTCACATTTGTTGAGTTACAATATCAACAATAACAAAGGATGAAGAAATTGGTATATTTTGTAAAATTTCTTTTATTTCCTTGTTTTGCATCAACTTTGATAGGGGCCTCGGTTGCCGAGTGGTCTAAGTAGTTACTACTGTAATCACTAGCCAGTCAACACTGAGGTTGTGAGTTCGAACCCCGCTCGTGCGACTAGGATTGTCAGTTTTCCTATCAAAGGTCGGTGGTTTTTCTCCGGGCATTCCGGCTTCCTCCACCAATAAAAACTGGCCGCCACGAAATAGCCCAAAAGTGGCGTTAAAACACCAAAAATCAAAATCAAATCAAATCAACTTTGATATGTATGTATACGTATTTTAAACATTTAATCTGGATTGAAAATTAAAAGTAAAACAACTTTAATTTTATATTTATTGGAATTCTGTAAAAAGTATAAGTAAAGAATTAGCTTCTCTAAAGTTATTTGCTGTTATTTTGCTGCAGTCAATGTTATAAAGAAAGTACTGAACACGAAAGGAATTCGTCAAAACGATAGTATTTTTTTCGTTCTTGTGAAATATGTGCATATATTATCATGTAATTATGACATCATATCATTATATATGCGCTGCATAGGATTAGAAATCGACCTAATGCAAATGCTTGTTTACATGCATGGATATAAGAAGATGTGGTATGAGTTCAAATGAAACAACTCTCCATACAGGTCACAATTTGTAAAAGTAAACCATTATGGTCAAAGTACATGTGTACATGTATTAGATTTTCAATTGATTTTGGAACCTTCAAATACAAAATAAAAGATGAATTTTTGTCTGTTTTGTATCAACTCAATATTTAAACAGTTACAGACTTTGCAAAAAGATTTTTCCAACCCAAGATAGGTTAACAGTTGTCAGTGGCGAATCCAGAAATTTTCATAAAGGAGGGGGGGGGGGGGGGGGGGGTAGGTGCACTGACAGCCCTAAGAGGTAGCTCATTCCAGTCAAGCTTCAGTGATTCCCTATATAATCAACCAAATTTTTCCCAATATTACCTTCGTATTAGAAAAAGTTTTGAACGTCACACAAAAAAGTAATGTGTGCATGATTGAAGTCTATAAGTGAAGTGTAACAAAATCTCAAAATCTCAAATAGCGATAAGGGGACGTACGACCATTGATTCTAAAAGGGACCGGATGCTGGCAGATTTTGAAAATAAAAATTCTGACACCTATTTAGTTGGAAATAGATAAACTTGACTCTTCACACTTGAAAATATATACTACATGTACATGAACTTCTGACTTAAAATAATGAAAACGTACAATCTTTTTTCACTCGCTCTGCTTGCCAAATGTACAAAGCATGTTCTTGTATACAATAAGTAAATATTGTCTGTGGCAGTTGACTGTAAAAAAAGGGGCTTAAAATCAAACATCAGATTTTCTTTGCCATGTTTCTTCATAGCATTTTTCTTTTACTGCTCTTAACATAACAATTTACATGTTAATTTGGGGGAGAGGCATGTGGTCTATGGTGTTAGAAAAGAATTAAAGAATAAAAACAAAAAACAAACAAAAAAAATACTGAATTTTTTTTAAATTAATTTTTCACTTTTGTAAATGCTATATATTTGTAATGTTTATTGTATATTTGTGTTATTTTGTAGCAGTCGAATTGTTTTGATTTTATACTTATATATATCTTATATCGTATATAAGACCCAAGGACCCCCCCCCCCCCCTTTTTTCCCCTTTTTATGCTATTTTATTTTCATGTATTTATAAATTCACCCATCTGAAATTGTTTTTGTATGAATGAATTACAACGATTATAAATGACATACTCGAACAATCAGGGTTTTTTTCTGTGATATATCAAGATAAGCATTGTGACATAAGAATTATATGGGGAAGTGTACTAATTCCGAGGTTGTTCATATCCTGTTGGTACACAGGGGAATCTCAACCTAAAAAGTTGGGTACAGAGTTGAGACGTCCGGTTGGAGTTTGACTCTAGAACGGTTAAAGTGACGCCACAAAAATTCAAACTTGATCTGTGTTTTGTGGTAATAAGCATTGTGTAAAAGTTTCATAACATTTGGTTGAGGCAAACTTAAGTTAGAGAACGGAAACTAAAAATTTTGTAATTTTTCCATTTATAAAGGGGCATAACTCTAGAACGGTTGCAGTGACGCCACCAAAATTCAAACCTGATCTGTGTTTTGTGGTAATACGCATTATGTATAAGTTTCATAACATTTAGTTGAGGCAAACTTAAGTTAGAGAACGGAAACTAAAAATTTTGCAATTTTTCCATTTATAAAGGGACATAACTCTAAAACGGTTAAGGTGACGCCACTTAAATTCAAACTTGATCTGTGTTTTGTGGTAATAAGCATTGTGTATAAGTTTCATAACATTTGGTTGAGGCAAACTCAAGTTATAGAACGGAAACCAATTTTGGGACGTACGTACGGACGTACGTACATGTACATACAGACGGACAAGGGTAAAACTTAATGCCACCACCGCTACGGCGGCAGCATAAAAAATCATAACTCATTTATACACATGTATATTTCCACAAAACATGTTTAACCCCGCCGCATTTTTACGCCTGTCCCAAGTCAGGCCCCTCTGGCCTTTGTTAGTCTTGTATGATTTTTTTTTTAATTCTAGTTCATTTATATGTTTTTTAGTTTAGTGAGACGTCCATTTTCACTGAACTAGTACACAATTTTATTTAGGGGCCAGCTGAGGACCACCTCCGGGTGCGGGATTTTCTCGCTGCGTTGAAGACCCATTGGTGGCCTTCGGCTGTTGTCTACTCTTTGGTCGGGTTGTTGTTTCTTTGACATATTTCCCATTTCCATTCTCAATTTTAATCAAAGCTACTTGTTTAAATTAGGTAATCAAATAAGTTTATTTTCATTTTTTTTTAATTAACTTTAATAAAGTCTTTTTTAATCTCTGCTGAATGACATTGATGCTCCCTCTCCCCCTTTTCCGTGGGCTGGTAAGAGCTGAAAGAAATGATTTTGCCCAACATGCCCAGAGCATGAGGAAAATTAATTCTCTGCAACTCAAAATGCAGAAACTAAAAATCTAAAAAAGTAAAAATGAAACTTTGCTGCAGTAAAAAATAAGCATGCGTAGCAACAGATCCAAATGAATAGATCTATTCGTCAAAAATTCCCACAACCCGAAAAAAAACACCAAATAGTTGTCCCCTTAAAACTAAACAACCCTTACAGAGTCCCTTGTAGTAAAGTTACAGAATGCATGACAATTGACCCGGAGACAAGTCGGACCGTGTCCAAGCGTAAGGTCTTAAAAGATAACTCGGACCGTCAATAAGACAACTCGGACCACCAACAAGCCAACTCGGAACATCTATAAAGACAACTCAAAGATTTATTATTCAAAGAGGATTTGAACTATATAAATTATTAAATGATATATTTTAGATGGCAACAACATTTCGGCATAATACTGAATTCGCAAAACATTATAAAATAAATATTGTATTACGTGGATACAAATTTTAACTTTTTATTAATTTATTATTTATGCATAAAATAAGTCTAGGTTAAATTAGATTTATTTTATGCCCCTGCCTTAGCGGAGGGAGTATTACGTTTTACCCTTGTCCGTTTGTACGTCCGTCCGTACGTCACGAAGTTGGTTTCCATTCTCTAACTTAAGTTTGCCTCAACCAAATGTTATGAAACTTATACACAATGCTAATTACCACAAAACACAGATCAAGTATGAATTATTGTGTCGTCACTTCTAGAGTTATGCCCCTTTACAATTGAAAGAATTGCTGAATTTTTCGTTTCCGTTCTCTTACTTTGGTTTGCCTCAACCAATAGTAATGAAACTTACACACAATGCTTTATATCACAAAACACAGATCAAGTTAGAATGTTGGTGGCGTGACTTTAACCGTTCTAGAGTTATGCCCCTATGCAATTGGAAAAATTGCTGAATTTTTCGTTTCCATTCTCTTACTTTAGTTTGCCTCAATCAAATGTTATGAAACTTATACATAATGCTTATTAACACAAAACACAGATCAAGATAGAATTTTGGTGGGGTCACCTAAACCGTTCAAAAGAAATGCCTCTTTAAAAATTAAAAAAAATTCGGATTTTTTTCATTTCTGTTCTCTAAATTTAGTTTGCCTCAATCAAATGTTATGAAACTTATACACAATGCTAAATACAACAAAACCCAGATCAAGTTCAAATTTTAGTGACGTCATTCTACTCATTTTAGAGTTATGCCCTTTACAAATGAAATAAACTGCTTCGCTGAGCGCAGCTGGATACGCCCGCAGAGGTCCCACCCTGAACAGTTGGGGCAAAAATGGACACAATATTCAAGCTCGATACAGGTCTGAATTTGGATTGTAATTAAATATTTGACATATTATAGGTTTCTGAATAAATGTAGTTTAAGAACTTGAAATTGGTAATATGAGTTGAATTTATATTCAATTAAAGATTTCTTGCTGTTGTGCAATACACTGTGCTGTTGCGCAATACCTAGTAAATCTGTTGTCAGACTGTAAACAAATAAAGTTCAATTTCTTCTCAATGTCATATTTGAAATTTATGAAAATCAATAGGGAGATTACATCAATAGCTATAAATAATTCACCAAAGTTTCATGAGAACTGCTAAAAGCATGTTTGAGTTATTGTCCAAAAACTGGAAAATCCCCCCTTTTAATGAATAAAACCCCATAACTTAGAAATGTAAAATCGAAAATTTATAAAATTCTAAAGGGAGCTTACATCAACAGATATAAACAATTCACCAAAGTTTCATGAGAACTGCTGAAAGCTCGGAAACGTTAAATCTAAAATTTAAAGAAATCCATAAGGGAGCTCATGTCAATAGATATAAACAATTCACCAAAATGTCTTGCAAGTTGGTGAAAGCATTCTTCAGTTATTGTTGGAAAACTGGAAAATCACCCCTTTTTTGAAGAATTAAACAAAAGTTTCAAGAGAACTGCTGAAAGCATGTTTGAGTTATTGTCCAAAAACTGGAAAATCCCCCCTTTTTAATGAATAAAACCCCATAACTCAGAAATAAAAAAAAAGAAATTTATAAAATTCTAAAGGGAGCTTACATCAACAGATATAAACAATTCACTAAAGTTTCATGAGAACTGCTGAAAGCTCGGAAACGTTAAATCTAAAATTTAAAGAAATCCAAAAGGGAGCTCTTGTCAATAGATATAAACAATTCGCCAAAATGTCTTGCAAGTTGGTGAAAGCATTCTTCAGTTATTGTTGGAAAACTGGAAAATCCCCCCTCTACTGGTCAAAACCTTCGGACCACCACTTTGCCAGAACCTTAATCGTACAAATGATTATGTTTTCAAGGTACAAGTATACAAGGTTCAGACTGTTTATGACTAAATCCGTTTGTTGTGTAATGATTGACAGAGGCGGATTAAGGGGGCGGGTTTGTTGGTTGAATATATAGGGAATTACTGAAGCATGATTAGAGCGGGCTCCCTGTTGTCCCACCCCCCTTATGAACATTTCTTGATCCGCCACTGATTGATACTTTAGTCTGGAAGAGCATGATTTACTTGTTAGTTTTTATTGGCTTTGAACAAGTTTTCAGTTACTGCAAATACTCTTTTTTCGGTGCTTCACGTTTATCATCTTTAGTTAATGTTAGTTGTTTTTGTGTCTCGTACCGATCTTTTGGGTTAATCCAATTGCAACTGACTTTTACACGTTGTTTTTATGTTGTACTGTTACACCACTGTCTAAGTTTAGGGGTGGGTTGAGCGCTCACAAACATGTTTAATCCTGCCACATTCTCATGAGCCTGTAGTTCAGTGGTAATTGTTTGTTCATATCTGTCGACTCATATTTGATTTTTTTAAAATGGGTTTGTTATATATCGTTAGGCCGTTAGTTTATTTCGGTTTAATTTTTCCCATTTTTTATGTCGGGGCCTTTTATAACTGATAAACAGTATGGGTATTTGTCATTTTTGAAGGCCGGATGGATTTCCAGGTCAAAGTTGGGGGCAACTTGGACCACAGAGGCCCCAAAGTTTAAACTTTGGTCTTGGTACCAGAAATGTGAGAAGGAGGGTGAAATGCACCCTTCTGAGGAATGAAATGTCTCGCACCCAGAGTCAGAATCGAACCCGGGAACTTTAGCACTGCAGTCATCGGTCTTAATCACTATCTGATTTGTCTGCTGTGTGTGAATGAGTACTGTCTTAACGTCATTGCCCATATTTGTTCCGATCTTTTCCACATAATTGGTGTCATGTCGTGATGATTCTATGACTAGGAATGCTTAGGTCCATATTATTTTACATAGAAGTGTTATCATTTATCAGCAAAAAGTTCAGGTTTTGGCAATTAAACCAGAAAAAGACTAGATAGTACAGCGATTTATATTGCCATACAAGAGCAGTGATAAGGTATTATTTTGATGACAGAAAAGTAGACACAAAATCATGAACAATGAAACATCTTCTGAAAGTGTTACTGCGTCTTGAAAATTTGAGATAATGACACTATTCATATTTTATCAAAACTAATTACTCTTTTAAGAACAAGAGAAAAGGTAAACAAATATTTATTAATTCTATGTAATTCAATCCGATGAAGTCGTTTCATGTCTTCGGGGCGAACGTCCCTCTCAATGGCGGATCCAGAATTTTTGGGCCCACTGACTGCCTAAGAATGGAATCTTATATAAATTATTCAAACAGTATATGATTTAATTTTTATCCCATTACAACCCATTCAACTTTTTAAATTTTAAATCTGCTTGCGTTTCGGCAGTATGCTGATAAGCTTGTATGAAGACGATATCCATATCATTTGCAGCGGCACGGCTTCGTGTCGGCCCAACGAACTGTCGGATTAACGGACTGTCAGATTATCGGACCGTCGGACTATCGGTCTGTCGGACTACTGGACTGTCGGAATTTCGGGGTGTCGGATTATAGATACGCTCCCCATTTCAAACCTTCTTATCTGTATGACGTCATGTCACATAAAAAAACAGGCTGATATTGACCGAGGGCTGATAATAGATCTGATATGAAAAATGACATGTTATGATCTTTTTATCATATGCTTCAACAATGGAGAAAAATAACAGTTTAATATAATGATCCTTTTAAGTGGTTCTCAAGAAGAAGTTCAAAAAGTGAAAAGTTTACGGACGTCGGACGCTGAATGTAATACATCCGGTATGAAATCTTTCTATCATATGCATCAACAGAGGAGAAAAAAAAACAGTAAAATATATTTTTATTTTGACGATTTAAAAAAATCAACAAAACATAATGAACACTGTTTGGAAAGTAAACATTTGTAAAGTAACTTTCTAAATAATGCTGAAAACTTTGAAAAATGAATTTATTGTATCATTTGTTTGTTGTTTTTTTTTTTTTTTGCAATGCCGTACCATTGAGTTATATTTTCCGGAATTTGCCGAGTAACGCCGGAATGCCATGCGATAACGTTACGGAAATGCATGTGATAATAGTCAAAAGCATGTGATAAATTTTTCATATCAGCCCGCTCAACACCATTTCGGAAAATATAGAATTCACGTTAATTTAATGCTATTATCATACTGTAAAAAATATAAGTCATTTACTCTAAGTATATGATAAATATAGATTCTACCACTGCATTGAGTGTGATACGATATTTATCCACTCGAGACAGTTAAATTTTCAAATATTTAAATTTAACTGTCGAGAGTGGATAAATATCGTATTACACGAGATTTGGTGGTGGAATCTGTTTCTCTAATGATTTTCAAACAATACACAGGCAAATTTATTCCTTCTTTTCGAATGATCTGCAAAAAGATGTGTTCTTTCTATGTGACGTCATCAGGCATGGTCGCCTTTTTTCATGCCGTCACAATAGGAAATTCAGAGGAAAGCAAGAAAATTCGACGTCATAATCGGATTTTAACCAATGAAGAACTGAGATCAAACGAACCACACGTTGATTAAATTTTTTTTATACAATGGGTGCAGAAAGGGATAAATTGACGAAGAATTAGAGAAACACGTTTATCACACAGCTCATATTTTATTATTTCTGCATTTATATGTCATTTAGATTAAGCGACGCCATGTTTGTTATGCGTCTCTGCCGTCTAAACTACCTATTAAAAAAGAAGAGGAAGAAGAGAGCCAGAAGATCTTCCCAATGCAAAAAAAAACAGAAATGAACCTCTTCTGGCTCACTACCGAAGAACAAAAAAACACGCCCTAGTCGACGTTATAATTTTATATAATATACTCAACATGCTCAAAATTGGAATAAAAAAAAATCAATTTAGATACTTTTCTTCAGACTCATTATTTTTCTTTAAATCATTTATTTCTTCCAAAGTCTAATTTTATACTTTAACTTAGTCTGAGTTGTCTTTATAGATGGCCCGAGTTCTCTCTTTTGGAGACGGTCCGAGTTGTCCCCGGACCGACTTGTCTTGCACCCAACTAAAATGCGGCTGCCCTAAGTTTGAACACAACCTCATGGCCACCATACCATACTAACCAAATGAAATGTGAACTACTTTGTATTAATTCGCAACTTTTTACCTTAAAGAATCCTGGTCCTGGGTAGATTTTGAAGTTGTCGTCAGCAAAAGATTAAAACCGTTCTCATATTGCAGTCTTCCGTTGTCGTTGATTTCTAAATTTTGTGCAATGTCAATTTCATTATGGAACACTTTCTCCACAATCAGGGGTTCATTAAGGGATAAAAATAAGTTTGATTTATGTTACTAATATATAATAGTTACGATTTAGAAAGCTATCAATGTATTAATTTAAGTTGCAGTATAAAAACAATATTAGGTCAATATTATAAAGATATAAACGTTTTTGTATTCGGCACAAAACTGGGGAAGGTCTCAGTAAAAACTCGCCCTTCCCCAGTTTCTCAGCCTCATACAAACAATTTTATATTTTTCTGACATTGACCTAATATTGTATGTGTAGAAGAACATAAAGATGACAAAAAGTTTAAGTACTGAAAAATCACTAAAATTTACAGTACTGTAAAATGACTGAAATTTTCAGTACTGAAAAATGACTGAAATTTTCAGTACTGAAAAATGATTGACATTTTCAGGACTGAAAAATGACTGAAATTTTCAGGACTGAAAAATGACTGAAATTTTCAGTACTGAAAAATGATTAAAATGTCTGGTACTAAAAACAACTTTTTCTCGACATTACTGAAAACATGCATATAATCATATGTTCTGAAAAGGTATGGGTAAGAAATGTACTGATTGATGATATTTTTAGTACTGTATATGTAGTGGCATTAAAAGTACACGAACACGCTGTATAAATTCATGGTAGTGTAGTAGATTTAACTGTGTGCTGAAAGCGTATATCAAACTAGACTGACATAAGTTGAAAACTTTTATAAGTTTAGAAAGGTCAAGTATGATGGCACGTGCGTCGAAGTATATATATAAATTCTAAATTAACATATTTGGCACAATGGCTTATAAGTCTAAAAATTTAAGTAAAACAAATCAAAACTAAACTAAACTAAAAATCCTTATATTAATGCTAATCTAGCCCTCAAAAGAAAATTAAAACAAGCACCTAAACAGATTTTGTCAGTGAAGGGTTTATACAAGTAATTGCTTACTCTTTGGGTACCATTTTTATTTTCAATACTATTGCTCAACCACAATTTATTATTTCATGAGAAATTGTGCAGATTTATTTCTGTCTTCTAAATTATTCATGTTTAAAGGTGCCCTTCATAGCTTAGAACGAGGTATTTGGTTTTGCGCCACATTGAAGGTAGTGCCGTTACTTATAACTGCTAGCGCCAACACCATCTTATCTCTGAGGGGCCTCGGTGGCCAAGTGATCTAAGAAGATCTTCTACTGTGTGTAATCACTAGCCAGTCAACACTGAGGTTGTGAGTTCAAACCTTGCTCGTCGAAGTGCAATCGACTCAAATCTGAATTGACTAGGATTGTCAGTTTCAACTATCGAAGGTTGGTGCTTTTCTCCGGGTACTCCGGCTTCCTCCATTGATAAAAACTGGCCGCAACGAAATAGCCCAAAAGTGGCGTTAAAATGCCAGCAATCAATCAATCAATCTTATCTTTGAATGTAAATTGTTTCTTTATTATGTATCATGTTTTCTAAATGGTGTTGTATTTGTTTAGTGTTGAAGGTATTAAATTATAATGTCATTTCTTTGATTGACTTGTATTCATACCACCTTTGGAAATGGTTTGGTTTTTGTTGTGTGTTGAAGGTAAACATTTATAATGTCCATATCTTTGGTTGATTGGTAATCATACCAAGTTTTCGGAATGGTGTTGTTTTTGTTTAGTGTTGAAGGTAAACATTTATAATGTCCATATCTTTGGTTGATACAAATGTAATCATACCAAGTTTTCGGAATGGTGTTGTTTTTGTTTAGTGTTGAAGGTAAACATTTATAATGTCCATATCTTTGGTTGATTGGTAATCATACCAAGTTTTCGGAATGGTGTTGTTTTTGTTTAGTGTTGAAGGTAAACATTTATAATGTCCATATCTTTGGTTGATTGGTACAAATGTATTCATACCAAGTTTTCTGAATGGTGTTGTTTTTGTTTAGTGTTGAAGGTAAAACTTTATGAGCAAGTTTTCTGAATGATGTATCTTTGATTGACTTGTAAACATACCACACCAGTGTTTCAAAGAATTTATATCAAACTCATGTAAGATCATAGGAAAACAAGTAATGGATCATCCATGGAACATTTTAAACAATTTTGGTACAAATCCTCTTTATTAATATTGTACATATGATATGCCTTTCAAAATGAGATATGAAGCTTTCAAAATTTGTTACATATTTTATTCAAGGTATATATTGAATAGCCATTTGTTTTAGTATTATATCTTCAAACACTTATACATACAAAACATATTGCATTTTGAAAGCAGAAGTTGTATATTTCGTTACTCGACTTTCTGTAAAATATTTCCATTTAGTCTTTTTATTAAAGCTTGAATAATGACATTTTTAAACAAGTGTGGACACAGACATGCATTGATCTTATCAAGTATTCAAGAGTTACAGCCAATGGGTCAATGCATATATTTGCTCTAAAGAAAACCTAGAACCATTCCTTGTACAATGAGTTGCAAAATTGAAACTGTCAACAAACAGACAATGCATGAATTGCAGATCTAAAAATTCCTCACACATAATAATTCAACATGATAAAGCTCTGGATTAAATATATATTCATTCCCTTTCATAGAAACCAAGAAAACTTTGACGAAATTTTTCCTTGTAAAATGGATAACTTAATTTTCAAACTATCAGCAAACAGGCAGTGGCTGCACTACAGGTCTTTAACATTTTTCACACATCAAAACTCAACAGGAATAAGCTTTGGACCAAATGAATGCTGTATCAATGCAATTCACAGCACCAAGTTAGAATTGTACAATATATATGCAAGGTCAATAGTGTGAAAATTGATTCCATAAATTTACCATTTTGAAAGAATATTTTGGTTTAAGACCATTATGAATTCAAATTAAGCCAGCCTTCAATCTATTACACCATTATCTACAAATCATAGTAAAGTTATTTGCATTATTTCACCAAAATAAAAACATATAAAGAAAAATACTGCATTAAAAAATATTTTAATTTCGAATGATATTTACATTTCCAGAGGCAGATTTATCTGGGATTATTTTTTTACGTTTGTAGGGATGTTTGGGTGAAATTTGGTCGCAGGCGTCTAATTAATTTACTTCCGAAAGAACCAGAAAATGAAAGAGACAACAACCAGACCAAAAAATTACTACTATTTTAAGCTTTTAAAAATTCAGAGGTTTCTCTCCCCCAATAAAAGCAAATTTGTGAGAATATTTACATGGTAGTTCTTTAATTTTTAGCTTTGATTTTTTTTACTTTCATTTAAAAAGTATGTATAAATCAAGTCGAACTATACTATATACAAAAGTAACTATAGCCTTTAGCACATACATTACAGTATCAAGGGTAGATAATACATCATCTAGAAGTATTTATAATAATTGGATATATATAAAATCTTTTTTTTATTACAAAATTCAGCATTCATTTTGGAATAACTAGCCAAACCAATTACAAACTGAGGAACTCTTTAAGAAACAAATATCTGTTTTAATTTGTAAATTGTGCAATTCTTTTTATGTTTGTACATGCATTCTTAAATTAAGGTGGCTGGGTTGTCTTCCTCTATCTTGGATTTTGAAGTAGCAGATAACAATCAGTCAAGATCATTAATGAAATGTGCAAATTTTGAGAGGAGTATGCAATTCATGTGTAAGACCTTTAATGATAATATAGACAATTATTTGTTTTATTATGTTTATGGCTGTATTTTCTAAAAAACACAATATTTTTGTTTTATTAAATTTTTTTCAACTTTGCAAAATGAGGGGAGATAACCCAGATAAAATAATTTTTATTATAGAAAGTGTTGTGAATTTTCCTATTTTTATAAGTAGCAAGAAAACAAGTCCGGTGACCCATTTTTTTCTTTTTTTAATCTGAAAGCATGTTATAAGAGCTATCTTCTCACATTTTGTTTTAAAATTCTATTGTGTATTTTTCTTTTATCACACACAATGAGATTTTCCATGCATAATCTATACAAAATCTGACAATTTTGCACAACCTGAAGCGTGAAAAAAGTCCGGTGACCCACACTTTTTATTATATTTTTGAAAAAAAGCATGATAAAAACTTCATTTTGACAATTTATTAAAAAAGTTTATGGATTTTAATTAAGACCCCTCCCCCAGCCACCTTAAGTTATGAAGGTATATTGTATTGCATGCTCTTAATCCTGCTTGTTCTCAGACAGGAATTCAAAAATTCTGTTGATGATTTTCTTGCAACTTGTCACTCTCACATTACCCTGTTCTGTTTTCTCAGACAATAATGACTTCAGTCCTGCTAAGCCCTTTCTATTTACGGCAGCTCTCAAATGAGAAAGTTTTATATTTAACTTGGCTGCTTTCAAAGCCATAGCTTTTGACAGGACTTTTTTTTTAATTACAATATGGATACATACATGAAAATGATAAATTTTGTACATATAAATTAAAATCACACTTTGTTAAAATCATTTTGTTCAGAATGGAAGGCTAAGGCGGCGTGTTAGCTAACTTCCTAAAAGCTTAATATTTTAGAAGAATAAGATCTGTATGATTCATACTTAGTATATAGATGTCTTATGTTACGAAGTTTCCGATGTCCATTGTCGTTTACCTCATTTTCATGGTTCAGAGACAACTTGAAAAAAAAGTTAAGATTTTTTGTTATGTTAATTTCTCTCTTATTATGAATAATGGTTTAACTATATTTTGTATGTGCGTACCTTGCAAGGTCCTAATACCCGTCACACAGTTTTCACTTGACCTTGACCTCATTTCAGGGATCAGTTTTGGTGGTCAAGTCCATATCTCAGATAATATAAAAAATAGGACTAGTATATTTGGTGTATGGAAAGATTGTTAGGTGTACATGTCCAAATGGCAGATGTCATCTGACCTTGACCTCATTTTCATGCTTCAGTGGTTATAGTTAAGGTTTTGTGTTTTGGTCTGTTTTTCTTATACTGTATGCAATACATGTAGGTCTTCTATATTTGGTGTATGGAATGATTGTAAGGTGTTCATGTTCAACTGGTAGGTATCATCTGACCTTGACCTCATTTTCATGGTTCAGTGGTCATAGTTAAGTTATTGAATTTTTGTCCTTTTTTTCTAATACTGTATGCAATAGGTCAACTGTATTTGGGGTATGGAAATATTTTATGATGCACATGTAGGTCTGGCAGGTTTTATTTGACCTTGACCTCATTTTTATGGTTCATTGCTTAGTGTTAAATTTATTTGAATTGGTCTGCTTTTATTAACTATAAGCAATAGGTCAACTATATTTGTTGTATGGAAGGGTTGTAAGCTGTACATGTCTGCACGGAATGGTTCATCTGACCTTGACCTCATTTTCGTGGTTCATTGGTCAATGTTTAGTTTTCTTGGTTAAGTCTGTTTCTTAGAAACAATAGGCAATAGGTTAACTATATTTAGTATATTGAATAACTGTAAGGTGTCACAGTGTGAGCCAAGTCTCCGCGTTGAAAACCATACTTTGACCTTTAAGGGTTAACTTTTACAAATTATGACTTGGATGGAGCGTTATCTCATAGGCACTCGTACCACATCTTATATCTATTGATGTTATATAGTTACAAAACATAATCATTTAGTGTAACAATTTGCTTTAAGTCTTTCAACATTTACTCAATCATTATTATTGAAGCAGACAAGAGTCTTGGAATTGCAATCTTTACATATATACACATAAAATTGAGAATGGAAATGGGGAATGTGTCAGAGAGACAACAACCCGACCAATGAGCAAACAACAGGCAAAGGCCCCAATGGGTCTTCCATAAAGTGAGAAACTCCCGCACCCAGAGGCGTGCTTCAGCTGGCCCCTAAATAAAAATACATATTATTTAACATGTATTAGTTAACCAAACCTGCAGCACTGGGTTCACCAATAACCAATGATCCAATTGCTTCTTCTAACAGAAAATTGTTTTCTGATGTTTTTGCATTTTGTTCTATTATATGTCCAATTTCATTCTCCCTTCTTTTCAAACTTTTATGGTCAATGCAGTGAACGTTTATGGTAGACAGCAAGTTATTCAGTTGTGTTTCTCCGATCCAATATTTTTTTTTTTTACAAAAGGAGGAAGAACATGTAAAAGTATGATAAAGAGCCACAATTAAGCTCCTGGAATTTAAAAAAAGTAAAATTACTTATGTCATTCAAAACCTATTCTAATCAAATTATTGATTAATTAACAGAATACTAGTAACATAATAATATGGTCGTTAAGTTCCAATAAGTCACGGTGGTGCCACTGTCATGTTATAAACATGTTGAAATTGATATATACATGCATCATTGTACATGTATATATATTTGTCATTAACAAATTACTGTTTTACACATAATTTCAGACAAACTACATTTGAATAACAACCTAAAGCTTATTGTGAAAAATGTTTTACACACATTGTTAATTTGTAAGATCTGTGAAAATTCATCTTGTACAGAAATATTCAGTTGCAAAATAACTTTAAAATGGTAAAACTTTTGCTCCTTTTTCTATTTTTATGACAAGATCTCAAAATGAAGTGTGAAGCCTAGGCTTAATGCATTAAGAATGTACATGATGAAGAACACAATTGACAAATAGACACATATTAGTATTTGTCAGAATAATATATAAATTTAAACACATCAAGATTTTTGATTTTCAAAATCAGATAAATGTATGTACAATGTACAAATACAATATATGTTTTTTTATCTGAACTGTCTATTAAGTCACAGGCACTAGACTTTCTGTCAATAAAAATAAAATAAGGGCAATGGGAAGAAAATAGTATCCATATATCTGTATGTATGGACACTATTTTCTTCGCATTGCCCAAATATATGGACACTATTTTCTTCCCAATGCCTATATTGTATTACTATTAGCAGAATGTCTAGTGCCTGTGATTAAATATGCAAAGTGTGTATGCATAAATTTTTTTCATGTACATGTATATTTTTTATGTAAATACTTTATTCTTACCAGCTGCAAGTTTCGTGTTGACATTAAATATTCCAACACCAGTGTTTTTACTGTCAGGGGGTCGATGAGTCTTTCCACGTTTCAATTTGTTGATGGTGCCACACTGCGTACATTGAATTTACATCATTCCAGAAACGCCCATTGGTCTCAACCCCTAATGCATTTGACAAGTGCATCTTTTCACAACATGTTTCACAATGTTCTAATTGTTCAACCACATAATCAAGTTCAATTATGAATCTGCAATGACTTAGGCTGACCAAATCATGAGGGAGTGAATATAGGGAAAAATTGTTGGGGTCATTTGCCACCAAAGTCTCAACATGATCATGTACAGGTGTGTCTGTACAACCAGGGTTGGTATATACATGCTCTTGTATTAACTCTTTTACTTCAGGTTCATAATTTCTAAATTTAATTTGACGTCTTGCATTTTTTAAATTGGCAAATCTATCAACCTGATGTATTTTTGAAAAGTTTCCCTTGTAGTCTCTTAAATTATAAAGATATGGCCCCATTCTCAGAGCGAAATAAAAAGAAGTAATTAAGCCATTTCCTTCAGCAGACGATTAAAAAATGTTGATGATTGTCGCTAAAGTGGTTTTACGAAGACATTTTTGTTAACCAATTTTGCATTCACTTACCTTAAATATGTTGATTTGTTGGACGTGGGCTGTTGGCGGATAAGAAAGTAGCTTAAAAGTATACCCAAAAGAGGATCACAATTTAATTTAGTAGATTCCCTAGCGGGTATTTGTAAAAAGCAGCTTTCTTTTCGAGAAAATGTTCACCATTGTTTTCATCGCAACCGGAAGCTTCGCCACTCACTTTCAAGACTGATAACTCTTTTAAAAACGAAAATAAAAATAACGATATTAATTTTTTAGTGACAAAAATACATTAATTTAACATTTTTAATCAACCAAAATATTAAAAAAAATAATAGTGAATTTACGACACAAACTAGTAATTTTTCGTGTGCATGGTAATTCATGCGTGAAATTATGCTCAGTCGAATAGTCCCGATCCCCCTTAAACATGTATAATTGATTTTTATCGATGATAGATAGATGAATGGATGGATGGCTGTTTAACGAACATTGGAAAATTTAATTCATTTTCAGGACGAAACCATAATGATGAATTTGAATCATGCTTTGTACTAGACTCATAAACTAGATTGTAATATTCCAGTTCAAAGGGTAACAGTCAGCCTAATAAAACAAATAAATCTGGTATCGAGCTGACCAGTCTTACTCCTTAATGCCGCGAACTAAGTGGAGAGGCAGCAGCTAGCATTTACAAGTCTTTGATTAGACACAACCGGGCTCGAACACATGACCTCCTGCACTCTAGTCGAGAACGCTGAAGAGTCAGAATATCAATAATGAAAATGAGATATAAAAGCAACAATGAAGATTAAAGTGAAAGAAAAAACGTCTCAAAGTTTTAAAGGACACAATTTGGACATACAATTTTTTATTCTCCTAATTTTATTACAATTTGTGTCATGCTAATTAAATACTCTTCATTTGAACAATCGGAGATGCAAATTATAATGCATAGTGGTTACTTTTTAAAAAGATAGAAAAAAACATATAGTGCAGATTGAAAACATGAAAATCCAGGCAATGTTTTCTTGCAACAAAAATACAACAAATAAAAGCTTTTTGCAAGTTTAGTAAGGCACAAACCATTTCACAATAAAAAAGAGGGGTCTGCGATTTTCATATAAATTCGTATCCAAAAAATTGTTGAATTCATTGCTTAGTCTACAACAAAAGAGTAGAAAATATTGCTTCTCAGAATCATACCTATTATATTAGATTATTAACCTAAAGGAGGTTCGCTACTCAGTTTCAAAATAACAAGCTTTTCATAAAACTAGTATATATTGATAGTATACATTTGAAAATGCCTGTACCAAGTCAGGAATATGACAGTTGTTGTCCATTCGTTTGATGTGTTTTGTCATTTGATTTTGCCATGTGATTAGGGACTTTCCGATTGAATTTTCCTCGGAGTTCAGTATTTTTGTGATTTTACTTTTTTTTTTGATAGGGGACTAATGCAGGAACCAAAAGAGCAAAAAAAAATATAGGTCAATTTGCTTGTTTTCGAGATATTTGGCGGGAAAATGTTCTCTCTTGATTTTCATGGCTTTATCATTGACAAGTTTAAGTTCTCAAAAACAATTAAAAAATTATAAAAATTTTATAAGACTTTTACAGATGGCTTATAATTATACATGTAATAGATTTATAAAAAGAAAAATGGGAGTCAATGGGCAAAAAATTGAAAGGCATTCAAATGGATAAAACCAGAGGAATCCAAAAATCTGACAAAAATTCCAAAACATGACAAGCGAACATCCTTAAATCTAATTGTGAATTGAATTATCGATAGGAAACTGATACGAAAATATTAAGACTATGTTTAACTAGATATCAGGAAACTTTGTTCATGCAGTTTCGATATTAACAAATTATATTACAATGAACTACTTACAACAGCTATATGTGTGTTATTTCAAGTGAAGACCCGGATATTGAGTTCACTTCTAAATATAAAAGGCAGGCGAAAGATATCAAACAAAAAATCAAACTCATAAATAAAGGCAACGGTAGTATACCGGTGTTCAAAAGTCATAAATCAATTGAGAGAAAACAAATCCGGGTTACAAACCAAAACCGAGGGAAACACATTAACTATAAGAGGTAAACAAAAGAACAATAAGAACAATAAGTGCAACACAAACAAACGCCAACACACATAGACACGAACTATTTGATAACAACTGTCATATTCCTGACTTGGTACAGGACATTTTAAGAAAAAATGGTTGGTTGAACCTGATTTCATGGCATGCCAAACCTCCTGCTTTATGACATTGTTAAAAATATAGTTAAAACACTACGTGACAGAAGTACAGGACAGACACACGAAAGAACATTCAAAACAGAAATCGCACAAACACATATTATAATAGTCGACGCAACATGAAAACCAAAAAACAACAACGAACATATTCTATCAACGAAACACACCAATAGATACAAATACAGTTACGCGCTTACGTAAAAGAGCTTCGGACGCATGAAATTATAAAACGTGTTGTTTTCATTTTTATACGTATCTAACATGCAATCTTACTTTTTCAATTTATTTTCACAATATTCATTCAAGCAATTGTGGTATGGAAAGGCAATATTATAATAATTTGGACTACAAAAGATTAGTCATAACAGATTATACAACCGAAGCCATAATAGAAACATCAAATTTTTAAAAAATCCATGAGTGTTGGATTTACAAAACACCGAGACCCGCCTCACAACAATGCAATTTCACATTCAGTATAACAGTCATATTCGGGAATATGGCAATGATAGTATGGAAAGGCAATTTTATAATTATTTGGACGAAAGTATGAAAAAGTAAAATCACAAAAATACTGAACTCCGAGGAAAATTCAAAAAGGAAAGTCCCTAATCAAATGGCAAAATCAATTGATGAAACACATCAAACGAATGGACAACAACTGTCATATTCCTGACTTGGTACAGGCATTTTCAAATGTAGAAAATGGTGCATTAAACCTGGTTTTAAAGCGCTAAAACTCTCACTTGTATGATAGTCGCATCAAATTTCATAATATTGACAACGAAGTGTGAACCAAAAAAAGACACAATAGGTAAAAATGTCAAACATAGGGGTACAACAGCAACACAAACCCCACCAAAAACTGGACGTGATCTCAGGTAGAAGGATAAGCAGGTCCTGTTCAACACGCGGCACCCGTCGCTTTGCTCATGTTATTACAAAGCCGGTAGGTATTCTAAATCGGTAGGTCACATTCGTGAAAAGGGAACGGGATTGTAGTTACGACGTAAGGAACATGTCCAATATCATCTGTGAAACGGATATTCCACAACGGTCAACCAACCCGTGATGGCGTCCGTAAAATTTACAAAGTGATGATTTCAACTTCACCATTTGGAACTTTTGCCTATGAATGAAAATTCACAATTGGGAAGCCGAATCATCTCTTTTGTCGTAAAGTTTTGTTTTCAACCGACCCTGATAGTCAATATCTTGATATGAAACGAGCTGCCAATGTCAAAGTCAAAAAACAAAAAGCGATCCAAACCCAAACAACAATCTACAAAACACAACCTATTCAAGGAAAGACAACGCAACATGAAACTAACCAAAAACTGAATCGTAGGTGCTTATGAACAATCGGTGGATCCTGGTCTACGAGTGGCATCCGTCGTGTTGCTCATATAAGTACAAACCTAGTAATAATCAAGTTCAGAAGTTCAAATTTGAAGAGAAGAGGACGAAATTGTGGTTACGACAATTTGAAAATATCAATCGTCATTTATGATAATTCAAAACGGTTAACGAACCATCTATAAAATTTACAAAGAGGTGATTTCAATTTCACCACTTGTAGCTCAAGGTTTGAAAGCTTCTATGTAAGTAGCAACATTAATCACGGAAGTCAGAATAAGAGAAAGTACAATCTCTGAAATATCTTATCAACTGGGTTGTATATACTGCTTGATTTAGTTAGCTACAAAGAAATGAAAAATTCACAATTGAGAATCTGAAATCGTTAAGTTTTGTTATCAATCAACTGTATTATCAATAACAATAGATGTATATAAAGGTATGTGACACAGCTCGTCTTTTACTAAAATAGGGGGGAAAGTTTTTAAATTTTGTCTATGATTGGTTAACATGGCTTACGGAAAAAAACAAAGGATAATGCTTCATTACTCCAAAGAAGCTCCACTATTTAGTCGACCTCATATGAATAAATGAACAAGTCGAATATTTATACAGTTAATTACGTTTATGCGTTTGGTCACAGAAGATTTGTTTATAAACTTTCTTCTAGAAAAATGTATTCGTCACTTCTAACAATTGAAGGTGTTGTAAAAAATATACACAGACACAATATCTGCTTCATGCTGGGAGTAAATTGCGTTATTGTGCGCCCATAAGGTATGGGCATTTATCATTGTTGCAGCCAGTGGGATTTTTGTAACCATACATACTGTGCATTGACAGATACAATGCAACACGATTTTGATTATCGAATAAAAATGAGCTAACAACAACATACAACACTGACATTTAGGTAATATGAATTCATATATACGCCTTTTTCGTATTTTTGGCCGTTTCTTAGATTTGTATTTGTTTAAAAAAGAAAATGTACCACGTAATGGAAATGGAATTGAAAATAACAAGATTAAATATAGCGCATTGTTAAAGATATTTTAGTTCGACAGTTATTGGTTGAAATCTAACAATTAATCATTAGGCATTATCATAACTGCCACAACCACAGCGAAACACATGTTAGTTTCACAAATGTCTAGAATAAAAACCATTATGAACCGATTTACATTAGCTTAAATTAGAAAAGAATTTGATTAGAAATTATAACTTTGACAACTGTTAAATGATTCATGAGAAATCAAATTATAATGCTTCGCAGAAGCACAAATTCCAACAACAAAAAAACACTCAAACAGATGTAAAATTGCAACCTATCAATCACTGAGAAGTGCTACAATTGAATGTTAAGTAACACACAAACAGTGACCAGGAAGATATGTCAACTAAATTTCCAAGAAAAAAATGCATGAAAATGAACATGATGAGTTTAAACCATGAAAATCCGAACTACATTGAAATTGATATGCTTAAAGAGAGTATTTTTATACACCAATGAGAAAGCAGCAATATGTTCAAGATGACAAAACAAACTATTAAGCACTGCTGACATTGCAATACAACAAGAAAGTATCATAAACTTAGACACATTTATCGTACAATTTATACATAAACTGAACGGCTTTGGGTAATGTTTACCATTAGTATTCCTGAAATTCTAGAAAATTTAATTTCCAAAATATGTGCAAAAGTACATTTGAATTGATATGTTTGCTGCAAATATAAGAATTGAAGGCATATTAATACGTTAATGCCTATGTCTATATCACTATTGCATTTTTCTAATTTTTAAGATTTTACTTTGATCTATAATGGTTTACTTTTACAAATAATGACTTGGATGTAGATTTGTCTCATTGGCACGCTTACCACATCTTCTTATATCTAATTAATCCATACTTGGGTTTAAGAAAGAAAACATTATAACAAGGATTTCATAGGAAGGTGTTCACATTACACTCTTCGGCATTAAACCGTACACAATACATAATTTTAATTGTTGTTAAGATTTAGAATCGAATCTTTAAAATTCTACAAGTTGTATGATAAAACTGTAACTTACCCGGTCCCGGGTCCAGTTAATAAAAAACGAAAGTGACTCCGTTACATACTTATCATATAAATCATATGCACTTAAAGTTAATGTATTCTGTATATAGTAGCCAATACATTTCATATATAGATAAATGGACCTTTAAAAATTCGTCGATGACACAGTAACCCTATAACACGAAGTATAGTCTTTTTTGTGCTAATTTTCAGACAAAATCCTTTTATTTTTTTTCAAGAAAGTTTCTTAAGACACAAAGCTTTACATAATTATACAAACGCATTTAGTAAATTAAAATGATTTGAATCAAAAAAGGACAATTGAATACAACATTCTTCATTACAGAGTGACAGCAATTTCGTTGTGAAGTTGAAACTTTGGTTACTTTTCGCGCACAATAAAGACAATGATAACTTACATCAACTCCCTGTTTAACTTGATGACAAAAAGTTCATCACATGCCGATAAAAATAACGGACTTTTGATTTCTTTAATTGACTTAATCATTATAAAAATTGCTAAAGATATCGTGTTGTTTTGATATTCACCCTGTGTGTGTTCCTTGCCCGGGTTATCTTCCTCGCAAAATTGTGAATGTTGCCTGTATCATCCAGTATACGTTTACTCAGATATCACATCATTATACATAAATTTCAAAGTAAAGATTTAGATAGATTCAAGCAGATCAGATACCAACTCTTTAGTACTCACGACATGGGTCTCTGAAATACAAATGAGTTTTGTGTTATAGCTAACTGACATATATTATCAACTGTTTTTCGTATTAAAATTTGTAAAAACTGTATAATTTACTAACTCGTTTCTTGTTAATATTAAAAGTACAATTTTTACCGTTGTTATTTATCTGAACGAATAAACACTCATACAGTTTCATGTAAAGCGATTATTTGAGTTTACCTTCATCCGGAACGCTAAATCCTCAAACAAGTCATCAAAATGCGAAGAGCTTTATGACGTATACCCAAATAGAATTGTTATCATCACTGACTTATAACCTGCAAGTATAAAAAGGAAAGCTAAAACGAATCATGATAATTGCAGGTACATATTAATAAACAGTATGAAAGTAGCTTTTCTGAACTATGGATACATGTTGCAGTAAAGTAGTCACCTAGTATCTAGTTGAAGAAAACAAAAGTGACTTTTGCAAGTTGAATTATTATATAGATACAAGCAGATGTGGTATGAGTGCCAATAATACAACTCTCCATCCAAGTCACAATCTACAAAAGTAAATCAGTATAGGTCAAGTACGGCCTAAACCGAACAGAAAGCTATAAAGGGCAAAAAAAACACTAATGTAAAACCATTCAAACAGGAAAATCTAACGGTCAAATCTACTATATAAAAAACGAGAAACACTTATGAACCACATCAACAAACGACAACCACTGAACATCAGGTTCCTGACTTAGGACATGTGCAAACATATGCAGCGGGTTCACACGTTTTGATAAAGATATCCAATAAAATGACATTCCTCAACATAACCGACCTATCTGACCGTATATCAACCTATTGTATTAAACAATGACGGAGGGGAGCAGAGACTTCAAGACTTTTTGGCATGTTGAATACACATACTTTGTTGGAAAAGATGCTATTTAAAAATTAGCACGAACTCTTATCTTAAGTTTTTACGTATTTTGTTATTACATTTAGGATGATTTAAGTGTCAACAACTTTTAAAGTGAATGATTAATTGATTTACAGTAATCAAATGCACCGATCGTTACTTCCTCATTTCACTTGGCCCATATATTTGTCTCTCGTACGATGAATTCGTAGGGCTACTTTATCAAAACTAAGTTTGAAAAGATAAAAATAATGGAATCTGAAGCGAGATCTTGTTGACATTTTTTATTATAAAGTAATAATATTATACCAAGCGTTTCAAACACGCCGCGATTTTAAAGGTGTACACGACTCGTTTTTTTTTTTATTTTTTGTTAACATAATTCTATAGTTCATTTCAAGATTTTTTTGTCAAAGGTAAAGATTCAGATCACTGACGCAGCTTTCAAACAGTACTTTGTCATCTTTCCGTAGAATTTTATCATATGGAATTTATGAAGACGCATCTTCAAAAGAAAAACAATATGATTAAACTTTACGAAAATGTTTGGCGTTCAACTTATACAAATACGAATGTTTCTGAACGGAATACTTGAGACGTTTTGTCAACTTGAAGAAGGATGATAATTTTAGTTCTATGGCCAATTTATGATAGAAGCATGAGTAAGGGGGATATTATATTTACTGGTCTTTGCATCTGTCTGTTCTTCCTTTCTGTTTAAAATATAAAATGTTTAAAATTATATACCAAATTAGAGTTTGATTCAGATTAAGTGGTGCACAGAACATGGAAATATGATCATGTGAAAGGGCACGGTGTCTTAAGGCCGCACATTCTTCATGTTCTTGTTGCAAATGTTTTGATTAATAAACGTACATGCTTATGTATCTTCCAAATTCATAACTATCTATTTTGTCGTGCGCTCTCCTCGACAGAAACCCCTCGAAGGTGATCGGCGGAATAGAAATATAGTCATTTCTGTTCTTGTTCCGATCGGTAGTTAAACCAAAAGTGGAGAGTCAATTTGATTTCGCGGGATGTATAATTATGCAGTCCCGTCCGATCAGAGTGGGAACGTTAAATCCGATGTCTATTGTAGAGAGAATACCATGCTCTCTACATGTCGTTAAAAGTGAATTAAATATTTCCCACTGGACGTTAAGCAACCAACTATTAATCAATTGACAGTATCGTATACACTTGAATTTTATTTTTGGTGAGGCAAATGATTGAATCTTGGCAGTCAAAGCTTCACCTTGGTTTAAGACGTCAAGGCCAATAGGGAGTGGCCGGTTAACTAAAAATACGGATCGCAAAATAGGTGTAGGTTTTCTTGATAGGTAACACACTGTCAAAAAGAGCATGTCTACGAAACTTCCAAATTTGTTGAATTTTATCATATTTCTAGAGCATTTAATCAATATATTTCCATGAAACTGTTAGTTAAATGTTTTATTCAAAGTATTCAGTTTCAGACAGGTTCTGATTATAAAAACAACAAATTGACAGAAATATATGTATGACCTCCTTTAAAAGGCTTTTGTACATATTTAGGGATATTTAGTTTAAGATCCACTATGTTTTTTTATACGTTTAGCTGGACGAACCATAAAGTCTTGCCTATATTTACCAAGGTAGAAACGTACCACATAAAATGTAAGCCTTGCACTTTGGTCGGGTTGTTGTCTCTTTGACATATTCCTCATTTCGATTGCAAATTTAAATCTGCAGAGTATATTTAAAAAAATAATTGTCAGAATCAAAACCGTGAACGATAACTCAAATCGTACGTATGATAGGTATAGCTTATGTGTTTTTATCTGTCAACTTATGAAAGTTTAAGTTAAGGCAGGAATCTGGATACCCACGTGATCAAGAAAAATGCAAGGTTTTTTTATGTTTCGTCATGATAAAAATATTTAATATGAACGAAAATTCCAGTATGTGATTTAAAAAATTTTGGAATACTTTGTTTTAACTTCAGCGACGTATTTAATAAAATTCAGTGATCGTCAATAACCAGTCCTATTAGGTCCGTACGTCAAGTTACGTACGTATGTCATTTTATTGGAAATCTCTAATAGGCACCAATCTTCTCCCTAGGATAACATCACGAATTGTAGAAAGAAACACTATGAAATATCAATTAAAATGGCTTAACTCATTCAAAGAACATACATCGAACGAATACATTTGATCTATGACAAAATTAATAATATAAGGGGGTTAGATGTAAACAGTAGCAGAAAGACAGCTGTGACCTTAGACAAAATATCGCCAAAGAAAACAACGTACACAGGTGAATAACAATAATTGTGTAGTAAGGTATACAATGGAGAACAAAAATATATATTACAAAATAAATATTTTTTTGTTCATAGTACGCGACCAGAAGTATGTAAATTAGATGCATTGCTGTTCCTTCTTTTTTTTAATTAATGCATGTTAATAATTATGAATGAGGTGTCCATTAAGGAGATCCTGTTTTTCCTTTTGTATATACTTTAAAATTTTATTGAGCTATTACAATTAATCGTGTGACATCAACGAAGTATGACGGATTCACTACAGTTTATCATCGTAGCTTTTAATGGATTTTGCAAGTACCTGGTTGTGAAGAAATATTTTCAAAACGGGTAATAAAAGAGAGGCGAAAGATACCAGAGGGTCATTCAAACTCATAAGTCGAAAATGTCCTGACCATGAATTAAAAAAATACACCAACAGACAATAACAGTACATAAAACACAACATAAACAACTTAAGACTGATCACCACGAACCCTATTAAAACTCAGGGTGATCTCAGATGCAACGAAAGGGTATGCAGATCCTGCTCTACATGTGGCAGACGCCATGTTGCTCATGTTAGTACACACCCGGTAAATAGTCTATTTCAATATGTCACATTCGGGGGAAAGGGAAACGATTGTCGTTACGACATTAGGGACAAATCCGCTATCATCTGTGAAACGGATACTTAGTATTCTATAATGATCAATCAATTCATGATGCTGTCCGTAGAATTTACGAAGATATGATTTCAACTTCATCACTTTGAACTCTCGGTGGAAAGCGTCCTTATGAGCAGTAACCCTCTATCTAGGAAATCATAATGGAAATTCAAGCCCTGGAATAACAATTGATTGATGAAGGACCACATGTACATTTTTTTTTATTTTGAAATCAAAGCAGCCATTACGAAACTTAACAACAAGGCTTCTCTGGCAGATGGCATACCAGAAGAAGTACTAAAAGCAGACATAAATCTCAATGTGAACATCCTACGTGATTCATTGAATGAAATATGGGAAAAAGAAATACTACGTACTCAGTGGAAAGATGGTATCATCATAAAACTACCTAACAACTGGCGTAGAATACTTTTACTATCAGTGCCTGGTAAGATACTTTGTAGAATAATTCTAGAACGGATCAAAGACAAAATAGATTCTATTCTACGGAGAGAACAAAGTGGATTTAGAAAAAAACGTGCATGTATAGATTACATCCTCATACTGAGAAATATTATAAAACATGCACTAGAATGGAGATCATCTATACATGTATATATAGATTTATTATGTGGACTTTGAGAAAGCATTTAATAGCGTCAATAGAGCGTCACTTTGGAATTCCACAGAAAATAATGAACATCATTATGGATATGTACGATGGTTTTAGATGTAAAGTCAGACATTATGGAAAAACTATCAGACTGGTTTTTCATAACATCAGGAGTAAGACAGGGATGATTAATATCTCCTTTTCTCTTTATATTGGTGGTTGACTTGGTAATGAAGATGACAACAAATGAAAATCATGGCATACAGTGGGGACTAACTACATTTTTGGAGGACAAGGACTTTGCTGATGACATCAGCCTCTGTTCTTATACACATGACACATGCAGAAGAAGACGGATAATGTAACATCGGAAGCAGCGAACGTAGGACTGAAAATAAATGCAAAGAAAACTAAGGTGATGAAGATAGCTACAAAGAACAAAAACGCAATAACAGTGAACGGAAAAGAACTGGCACAAGTAAATGCATTCAATTATCTTTGTAGTAGAGTCAAGCAGAAGGAAATATTGAAGAAGAAGTCAACACCCGTATTAGTAAAGCAGCTGCTGCATTCAAAAACATGAACACCATATGGAAAACAGAACAGAATTTCTAGAAAGACTAAGATTAGATTGTATGTGAGCAATGTTACATCAGTTTTGCTTAACGGTTCAGAAACATGTGAAACAGCTAAACAATTAGTAAGTCGAATTAGAGGATTTGAAGGACGCTGTTTGAGACATATTGTTTACATCAGATCGCCAAATGTAATTTAAAACAGTGAACTATCAAAAAGAATAAGTGTGATAAATATAGTAAATCAGATCACGAGAAGGCGGTGGAAATATGTTGGACATATATTCCGAATGAATAACAACCGGCATGTGAAAAAAGTGCTGACATGGACATCACAAGGGACAAGAAAGTCTGGAAAATCTCAAGACACATTGAGAAGAGATATATCAGCAGAGATAAAAAGACCTAGAATCAGATAGAAAAAATTGCGAAAGATAGAATGAGTTGGAGGTCCCTTTGTGATGCCTTATATGTTCAAGAACACGAAGAAGATTAAGTAAGTAAGTTATAAATGTACATGCTTCTTATAGTCAGTATGAGCTTCAATGTGAAATAAATTAATATATCTATACAACTTACAATAAGATTTTTTTTTCTTATTTTTCGACCACACATTGCAGTTTGGTCAAAATCTGATTTGACCTAATAGAATAAAAAAAGATGATAGACAATTCGAAAGGCTAAACACATAAAATAGAGGTTATACAGAACCAATTTTCTAACTGAGTACTAAAATTATAAATCAGCAAAATGACATTCTACAGATGTTTTTTTTTTTGGCATATATGGCCTCATTTAGAATTATTGTCATTAATATATAGTTTTCTCAAAACCATGTTATACCATATAAAAGAAGGGCGAAAGATACCAGAGGGACAGTCAAACTCATAGATCGAAAATAAACTGACAACGCCATGACTAACAAATGAAAAAAACAAACAGACAATTAATAGTACACATGACACAACATAGAAAACTAAAGACTAAGCAACACGAACCCCACCAAAAACTGGGGGTGATCTCAGGTGCTCCGGAAGGTTAAGCAGATCCTGCTCCACATGTGGCACCCTTCGTGTTGCTCATGTTATTACAAATCCGGTAAATAGTCTAATTCGGTAGGTCACATTCAGGAAATGGGAAGGGGATTGTAGATACGACGTAAGGAACATATCCGATATCATCTGTGAAACGGTTATTCCATAAGGTCAACCAACTCGTGATGACGTCCGTAAAATTTACGAAGGAATGATTTCAACTTCACCATTTGGAACTCTTGGTTTAATAGCTTCCTTATGAGTAGCAACCCTCTATCAAGGAAATTATGATAGGAATCAAAGCACGGGAATATCGTATTAATTGGGAGATATGTACTCCGTATGCAGGCGCTGCTGGAATGTTGCTATTTAGAAATTGAAAGTTCACAATTGGGAAGCTGAAATCATCTCTTTTGGTGTAAAGTTTTGTTTTCAACCGACCCTCATTGTCAATTTCTAGATGTAAGTCAAGATATGAGGCTGTTATATAAATGTTTGTAAAAACGATTTCGAGGCAAGACAAAGGCTCAATTGTATACTTAACTAAATACTTCGTGAATAAAGGCCATCTTAGATAATTTCCTTCAGATGTCATAAGACATAAATAGCCTCATTTTTAGATATTTTATTAATAATTAGATGTTTTGTTTTACCCAAAACGTTATTTTACCACAGGTTAAATTAACGTGAAATCTTTTTATCATTTTTTGGAGGAGGGGGAGGCTAAGGACAATCCTCATATTTCTCTAATCCAAAAATACGTTTACAATGACCATCCCATATAAAGATATGTCTCAATTTAGGCAAGAGTTTTGATATCAATATCATCACAAATGATATTAAGTGTCAGGATTATATATATATCTGTTTATTTGTATAAAAAGTCAAATCAATTAGAAAGGCTTGATTAATTTCCTTTTGCAATTCACATAATAAACTTTATTTGTTAAATTGTCAAAGCAATAACAATCAACAATTTGGATCAAATAATGCTGTATTATTTAGTAAAATAAACTCACTAGAGGACAAACAAAATCCTAAAAAAAAGCCACAAAAAACGCACTTTTGAATAACTGTAGTGACATCAGTACAATTAAAACTCCAAATCGGGAGTTGCACCTATTAAAAGTATCAAATCATGATGCAGAGTTAACATAGCTCGGTACAGGAGTTTTCATGAAATTGCTATTAATTTAGAGATAACGGTGTGTTCTGATAACTCTGCTGACTCTTGGCCAAGTCAAATGTTTATTTAACTTAAGCTATTTAGTATGTTATTATGTTTGAAATGGAAGAACCTCCCTGTGAAGGATTGGTCCATCGGTTGCAGCATAATTTGGGAATCGTTTTCTTTTTTTGGGGGAGATAATAAATAATTGATTGTTCTAAAACATGCTGAAGAACTTTCAAACAACTAAGTCAATCTATAGTTCGATGTTTTCCTCTTGCATTTTTGATTATTAACCGTAGTGAGCCAACAGCACCTGACCTTCATGAAAATGGGGAATTTATAAAAATCCATCAAACGGAAACAAATTGATTTTTTATTAATAGACAACCAATCAGCAATGTAGACGTGACCCAGTGCCGTAAAGAAGTTCTGACTTGCTATTTCTGTGACAGCCGTGATAAGATTTTTTCTGTTGCTGATATCTTTTTCAATTTTGAGATGGTAAGTACTTCGACACAACTCTTTGATATCAAAACTAAAGAATTCTCCTCTTATTGTTACCCAAAAGGTGCACATACAGCCATATGAAATCACGGAAATGATTATGTATTCTATGTTTACTTGTAAGTATCTGTAAGAAACAAAAGTTGGGACCACAAAAACATGAAATTTGTGGGGGATACCAAGAAATATTTTATCGATATTTGACTTCTGTAATGAACTTTATTCAACATAGATATGTTTACTTTCAATTTGGTGGGTATTATTTTTATGTGTTGGAGTTATCTTCTCTTTATTTCCTGCGATAAAAAAGTGAAGGACGCTTCAAATATTCGTACCGCAACAAAATTGATGCCACATATGAAATAATGTTGTAAAGTCCTTGTTATGATGATAAGGTAAACACAAATTTCTGTCATTGTCGTCATTTGTATTCTACAAGTTAACTATATGTTCGTGTATTGGTTGCCTCGATATCAACCTTTTATGCCAAAATATTGAACAATTTTGGAGTTGGATGTATAGTTGTTTTTAATCAACATTGTGCAAAATTGGCGATTTTGAGTACACTTCTGTTATTTGTTACAATCTTTGGGATATGTTCACTTCTTATACAAGTTATGATTGACCTTTGATATATGCTTCATATGAAACTCTTGTGAAAGTAAGACAAACAAAACAAAAGAATTATTATTTTGATCCAAATATAACCATCTTTTTTTTTATGAAACAGCTGTCATTATGATGAGCTTAAATTTGATGTCATATGTCACACTTCTGTTGGTTCTTTGCTATTACCAAAATATATTCCTTTTTGGAAAAATTATTACTTTTTAGACATTTTGCTTTGAAATTGTTCAATAATTTTTTAACTAGAAACATACTGTTTTGCACAGATAATTTACAACAAATGATCATTTGAACAAAGAATACAGGTATAGTATACACTGAACATAACTCATTGATTAATTATTACTTTTTAAGGTTCAAAATATTTTCATCATTGGCCAAAAGTATAATTAAGAATTTACTTTTATATATTGGATTAATTTATGGTCTATCATTGTTATGACAAAATGTATGATGTAAGGGAAAATATGAAGAATAATTTAGTCTATATTGCCACACAGGACTGACCATAAATTCTTCTTTTGTTTTGATCCTGATGGGACAACTGCTAAAACAACCTCTGTTAAATTATTTCGCAAAAGAGAAACAGTCTTGAATTTTTTCTGCAGTATTGTTTTTTTATTTAATGCTTTTTTATTTGAGTGTTTATTTCTTTGTCACATTATATTTTCTGTCTCGCTTCAAACAGAGTTACCTTAGGTTCTTCTCCTTTTTAAAAAAAACTCCCAGGATCCAAACATTGAATGCAAATATAAAAAAATTCTAAGGATTAAATTCAAATATCATTAGCTGTCTATATCCAAATTATTGTCAACGAAAGTAGTTTTTGTTTTTGTTTACGTCTTGTTAATTATTCCATAATGTTGGTCGAAAAAAAATTAGTTGAAGGTCAACAACTAAAAGATACTAAAAAGATTAAATATCATTACAAGCAATAATACATGTAAATATACTAAATCATCAAATGTTTGGAATAATGCAAATGATGAATACCTACAAATGCTTAAACCAATATATCCTCCTTGTTTATTGTACTAACGATGTTTCTAACAGATAAATAGTTCATGAAAATAGAACGTATACCTTAAATATATTACTTGCACGTGTTACTATGTCTTTTTTCCATAAATTGAATAATAATCCTTAACCATTATACATGGTTTTTGTCATTTTTATTCAAAAGAATTGCTTTTAGTTATTTGTAAATGTGATAATCGTACAATTTTATAACTACCCAATTTGATATGCGATGAGCATAGTTCCAAAAACTGAAAAGATAAAGATAAATTTGAGCACCCTTTCATTTTGTGTTAAGAAGCCACTTTACGACATCTGCATCATAACAAATGAGGAACAAGTCGGAAAGAGGAGAACCACAGCACTGTAGGTTCTTATAGGCAGTTGTCTGTCTGTATGGCCGTTAAACATTACAAATATCTTATCAACCAAATGATCCAGTATCTTATAATGTCAGTATCAGATATATTTTTGTTTGAGCCAGTGTTGCTTTTCACACCACTGTATTGTCCCTTCCAATCCTTCCAATGTTTTTCGTTAATGTTCTTAATTAAAATCGTACAAAAGAGGGGCGAAAGATACCAAAGGGACAATCAAACTCATAGATCGAAAATAAACTGACAACGCCATGGCTAACAAAGAAAAAGACAAACAGACAATTAATAGTACACAAGACACAACATAAAAACTAAAGACTATGCAACACGAACCCCACCAAAATCTGGGGGTGATCTCATGTGCTCCGGAAGAGTAAGCAGATCTTGCTCCACATGTGACACCCGTCGTGTTGTTCATTTTAGTACAAACCCGGTAAATAGTCTATTTCGGTAGGTCACATTCATGAAAAGGGAAGGGGATTGTAGTTACGACATAAGAAACATATCCGATCTCATCTGTGAAACGGTTATTTCATAATCTTTCTAGCGGTCTTACATTTAGAAATAGGAAAAGGTTAGAGAAGTCAAATATATTTCTGTCATTACATAATAGAAACGCTCAATACTGTTAATAAACTAATAGTTTTTTTTTGTAGTTTTAAAACCTTATTCAGAACTCTCCTAGATTTATGTACACCAGTTTGTCTTTTAATTTGGAAACATATTTTGAACTAAAACCTTAATTAAAGTATTTGATGTCTTATCGAATAGCTTATTGCATAACGTATTTTTAACACCAATCAAAATGTATTAAGTTGCTACATAGCAACCCATTTAGAAGCCTAGTCGGCATGGGAGATGATAGCAATGGAGAACACTTATCTTTGATACGTTCTTACTTATATTGTAATATAATTTTGTAAAAAAGAGATAAAAGCGTAGTGAAACAAACTATTCAATCCTGTCCTATTGATTATAGTTTTCGCCTGTTTTATTCCTATTGAATTGGTAAATTCTCCTTAGCTAACAGAATTTTTTGGATATTAATTACATAAACGATAGTCATGGTGCCCTACATTGTAATAAGTGTAAACGAACGTGGAATGAAGTGTTTAAGGCAATCCCCCTCCACCAGTCTCGTTTTATCTTCGTGAGTGAATTTATTATGAAGTATCTTCCACTCATGCACACACATACACTTTTCATCCTTGCGTGAAATTCTTGTTGTATTGTACTTTATATGCAAACATTATATATATTTCTGTCAAATAAGAAAATATGCTTTGTCGATTTAATAAATATAAGATTTAATACAAGTGAACTAGTACATGTAGTACAAATCAATAATGGTAAACTTTCAGATATTACACAATACGTGTATTTATGGTATCGATGATTTGTGTTTTAACTCACGTGACTTAAGTAACTGTAGTTTTTTAAACTTTGCTTTCAATACTTTCGAAAATGACAAAATTAAACTGAAAAATTTACTTGTATGACATTTCAGTTGTTAATAGTTGTTAATAGTTAAGCCCTTTCATCTTTTACTATTACACCACTGTCCTCGGTTCGAGGGATGATCAGCCTCCCGGAAAAGTTTTGATCCCGCAACATTAAGTATGTCCCTGTCCCAAACCAGTATTCTGTTACTGAATCTTTTACGTGTGTTGCTTATACATATATTTGTGTTTTCCTTTATTTTCTTGTACAGTTGTTCCATGTGTTGTGATAGTGCACCCGTTGTCCAAGTTAGGGGAAGAGTCGCTAACATATTTAGATACAATTTATTTTGGCCCTGTCCCACGCAAAGAACATATTGTTCAGTGTTGTCGTTTTTTGCTGTATATCATTTTAGCTTTTATTTATTGTTTTGTACCTAACTCGCGACGTCAGTATTATCGTTTGATTTGGAGTTTTTATACAACCTAGTTGGATTACGTTTTAAAGCTGTATGACTTACTCATTAATATTTCATACCTTAAAATTTAACATAAAATGTCTTTAAATACAGTTTCAATTATATTTTGAAAAGTGTAACTGTATTTTCCATAGTTTAGTACAAGGATTTATTGATAACGTCAAAGAATATGAATGGCATTTGATACGGTCCACTCATTTACATAGTGTGAACGACTATTGTTTCGGGATATCTTTCGTCCATCTTTTGTCCATTTTAATTGACATAACGCACTAATATATAGTACACTTATTTTGTTACATAGGGGAAAATCTCACTGATTTTTCGTAACTTCTTTATAAACGAAAAAAAGAAGTATCCAAACCCAGAAAAATTTATAATTTTTCAAAAACACACAATGGATTTAAAATCTAATTGTCTAGTTTGTATGTCGTCTGAAAACATATTAAGATTAGTTTCAGTATCTCTTATTTTTTTTTCTCAGGCATTATAGTTCTACTTCTGTCTTTATTGCACAAGCAAGTGCTCGGTTTTTATAAATGTGTTAGTCATTTTAATATCATGTAAAGCCTACCACGATAGTTGCCCTCAAACTTAGATTCCTTCAAAACAAAACAATCCTGCCATCCCCATTCCATCTTGTCAAATCAAGGGTCAAGAAAGACAGGTATACCATTTTCATATTATCTACACATTCAATTGTATCCTGTATTATCTAAGTTTCTTTAGTTATTTGTCTGCCTTTTACAAATCTTTTCTAAGTGAGGAATAAGTTTGTGAAGGATACATTTTAATATGTCTTCTAGCATATTTGCTTTACTTTTGTTATCACAATTCAACAATATTAAAAAGCACCAGTTCGTATTTGACCACATATATTTGTATTGCCCACAATCCCATTCTCCTTTTTGTGTTTTCGATTAATTTGAATACCTTTTTATATATAAAAAATAAGGAGTTAAGGTCTGGTTTTTTTTAGAGTTAGTTTTTTTACAGATTTGTTTTTCTATGTAGTATTAGTTAAGTGTTAAATATTTGAAATTAGACTAACTAGTCATAAGTCAGTCATCTGGTCTCCTACGACTTACTGATATCTGACTTATCTCTTATCCCGATTTCCATTTATTTGTTTCAAGCATAAATGTCTGGATAGAGCTTTAGTATCTCATTTTGTGGACTATTGGAGCCTCTTAAATGTAAAAGAAATGGAAATGGATCCAAATGATGTTATTCCACCATTGTTATTATGTCCTCAATATTGTTTTTTATTAATGATGTTGACATAGTATTTCATAACATTGCATCAGCTACCTAGATAATTAGAACACGAACAGGTTCAAGCTTATGAATGGGTTGGCTAAATTGAAAATTGATTGGATATGCAATCTGTTATGGGTTCAGCAGTTTTCAATATGTATCCTTATGCTTCTTGTCTAGAAACGTTTTTATGTGAGTTCTTCACTAATTTCTGACGCCCTGTTACGACGAAAATGACAAAACTTATCGCCATTATCGAACGATTAATTAAATTTCCGTTTAATAAATGATAAAAACAATAATACTTAATTGTTTTTTTCTACGTCGTTACTTATGTACCTTCAACATCTTTGTTGTCTTGCTATGTCAACAATTTCTAGTGAAGAAGCAATTAATTTTCTCGAGAACATCCTTGCAAACAGTCCCTATGGACCCACACAGAGAAGCACACGCACACTTTCATACTATACATCGTTTGTTATTTGCAATCCTTTAAAGATTGGTAATAAAATAAGCTTGCTTTAAAAACAAGGAAAATAATGTAGCATAAAACTCAATTGTCAAACTGTGGGTGTGATTGTTTAGAATAATTTCATCTGTGACTGTATGTTTTTAAGATAAAAATGTCTATGTAATTTTTTCTGTTTAAACACTTTCTTGTTTAGATAGATTGATTTTTATCATCGTCGTACTTCAACAAAAATCGCAAAACAAATAATTACAAAAGATGGATAGTTACTGTTTTTTGGTAACAAAACCTATTTGTCTGTTTTTGCGTGAGGAGAGGTGCAAATAAATGCCTTATCCCCTAAAATTCTATAATAAAGAAATGTCGTCGATACTTGAACGTGTTGTTTTCTTTCATTTGAAACATGACTAGAAAGCAATTTTGACGTTTGTTTTTTTTTTTTTGCAGGCTCACATTCAAGCACAAGACATCACGGAATGTCATGAAATTATTTCAAACAGCAGTGGTCAAGCCTCTTCTATTGGAATTATCAACAACCAAACAGCAAACGCATCTCTACCACGCAATAGCTCTGTATCCACCGCAGTGTGTTTGGAAGCACATGACACGAAACAAGAAACATCAACGCACAATAATAATGCAGAACCAATGCTAGCATATCATGAAACATTGCCAAAATCTGAAATACCACATGATCATGGTATACACCTGACCGATTTAGATTTACTCTTTGGAAAAACAGAATGCGTAGAACATGCATAATAGATTGTCATCAAAATAAAGTTGTGGTACAATATAAATTTCATAAACGAACTTTTTACAGTAAATGAAATCGCAAATATCAAGATTAGAATTGTGTACTCAAAAAACGAATTTTGGCTATAAAAGACCCACCAATGACACCCAAAAATACATTTTATAGATATTTCATAATGTATTGTTAATCAAAATTAACATGTTTTCTCTCAGATAGTTTTTGTAAAATATACCTTCATAGTCTGTATACTGGTTTGAGATTTATTAAAGAACGACATTTCTACCTTTAATGTTTGAAATCTTGAAATACATCATTTTTATTAAAAAATTATACTCACGTTTAAAAAATTAAAAATTTCGAAAATCGTTATCTCGTTATTATATTTTTTAATGTATTGTGTAACTGTTGTCATAACCTAGATAATCGACTTTGTTATTTCAAACGTTTACATATTTTGTTGGATTGATTTACATATTAATATCCAGATCGTTGTTTTTATTGTGAACAAGGATTTAAATAGTGTAACAATCAAAAGTGTGCTTGACATGTTTGAAGTTCAATAATTGATATAGTATCAGTATGTACAGATTTAATGGGGCCTAATTTTTATGAAAATGAAACAAAACGATAAAAAATTGAATAGGACATGTTATTAATTACATTTTTCGACTTAAAAAAATCGGGTAATCCTGTATAAGATGCGTTCATCAAGGATATCCACTTTCACCTATGTTTTATATGACTGTATAATTTTTGAATTGATACATTTCAATTAATGACCTAAATGTGTCGGCCTAGATCTGAATTATGGCGACAATAGATACGCAAGTCGGTGAAAATAGTTTTTTGGTATAGCATTTTTATGATTCATTTTGTTTGATATTGATCATAACGTTCACAGTACTATCCCCTTTACACCTTCATCATATTGAACTTAAAACAAAATATTATAGAAACAGTTTAATCTGTATCATTTCTTGACTCACGAATGAGACCTACTGAATTAAATTTACCACTTGGGTTTGAACTAACATTACCAAAACGAAGGTTGCCACATATGGAGCAGGTTCTGCTTACCTTTATTGATCAACTGAAATAACCATCGTTATTTGTTGTTGAGGTTTGTGTTGCTCAGTCTTTTGTTGTTGTCTTTATATTTTTGTTTGTCTTGTAGTTGTATTTCTTTTTCCTTTTTTTATTAATGGAGACCCTAAGCAGCCTGCATTTATCAGCATTCTATAAAAAAGTAAAATAACAAAAATACAGAACTCCGTACTACAACAGGACCCAAAATAAAAAAAAAATAAAAACTAGAAGCCTTATTTATAACAAAGAACAAATATGATAAACATATCCAAAGACAACCCTTAAATTACAGACTCCTGACATTGGACAGGCACTTACAAAATTGTGGCGAGGTTAAACATGTTTTCGGGGCCCAACCCTCCCTTTGAACAGTGGTTTCACATCACAACGTAAGAACAAACTATTACATTCAGTTAAAAGATTTTTCTCATCAGACTGATACAAATCAAAAAACTAAATTAAAACTTAAAAAACGTGTTGTTATTATTTGCGTTAATTTGGGAAAACAATATCAATTAAATGAATGATGAGAAGGATCAAAATTTGTCAATCATTATCGATTATTGCAATTAATGTGTGCATTTGTACAAATAAAGTCATGCTATTTTTTTTGTGTGGTTTGGGAATTTCTTGATAGGGTATAAAGGCAACAGTAGTAAACCGGTGTTCAAAGAACATTCATCGATTGAGAGAAAACAAATTTGGGTTTCACACTAAAAATGAGGGAAACACACCAATTATAAGAGGAAAACAAAGGAACAACAGGAGCATTGAAGTGCAACAAACACAAACGCCAACATACATAGAAACGTACTATTTGATAACAACTGCCATAACACTGATTTGGTACAGGACATTTTAAGAAAAAAATGGTGGGTATATGATTTTTTTTCTTTCTTGATATTTGATTGTCATTAAGTATTGAGATATTGCAACAATCATCCGTTTGTTTATCAATCTTCAGTCCACCAGATTATAAAGTGTCAGTTGAATATATTTTTAAGGGTGGTAACTTTAGATAAATGAAGTACATACTGTCAAAAAGATATTGTACTAAAAGTATTCTTAAATGGATAAGGTTTGCATATATTAATAAATTGTATACTTAGTGCATTTTCTTTAGCTTTAAAACCAGGTTTAATCTACCATTTTCTATATAAGAAAATAAATGCCTGTACCAAGTTAGGAATATGACAGTTTTTATCCATTCTTTTGATGTGTTTGAGCTTTTGATTTTGCCATTTGATTCGGGACTTTCATTTTTGAATTTTGCTCGGAGTTCAGTATTTTTGTGACTTTACTTTTTCCTTATCATATTGATATATGTAACTGTATTTTTATCGAGATCCAAAGAAGTCTTGTAAGAAGAAATAAAAAAAACATTGATAAGAAAGTTGATGAATGAAAATGAAATATAAACTGCAACCTTTACACGCTACCTACTGAAAAAGTTTTTTTTCTATTTTGAAAGTGTCCTTTCATGATTCCTCGCTTAATACGTGGTTTAAGAGGTAAAACACTATTTACTCACAGTTATCTTGTGTATTTTAGTAAAGAGAAAAAAGATGGAATTTCTGCATGGAAAGGTTCATCGATCTTTTTTATGATACCTTGTTGTTGTATTGATTCTACTTTTAAATATAAATATCTTCCCAAAAAAGGGTAAACTGTAAACAAAAGGTATTCGTTAAGGTAAACTTGTTTTCAGTTCCAGTTTTATATATGTATCATTTCAAAAAATTCAGAAATTATTCGAGGTTAAACACATTTAAATAATAAACAACTTAGCAGTGTTACATACTTACTAAGTGATATATTTATAAATTTTTAAGGTTCTTGCAAAGCTGTTGATGGTGGAGTGACACCTAGTAATCATTCATTGTGTTGCGTTTACCTGAAATAGATTTTTTACGTCATATATTACTCGCCAAAATGTAATACAAAAATAAATTAAGGCATGAGCGTATATTCATGTTATCTATATTATATTAATTTGAGGGCGAAATTACTACATAAGTAAGCCGCCTACAAAAACCAATGTCAACAACGTCATACAACTCGTAAACTATACAATCCTTAAATTTTCATTTTTTTTATAATTCCTAATCATTGGATAGAAATTCATATACATTTTTTTAAGGTATGAAATGTTTGATTGCGAGTTGCTCACACACTGGAAACTTTTTTCTTTGATGAGGGGTTTCAATTTCTTAATTGTTTAGCTTTGAAGCCAAGTGTATTTAATGACCTGATCCGATGGGTTCACCTGCACACGAGACATGTTTTGATATGTATCATCATTTAAAAATTATTTTACTGTAAATTTACTATTAATTAAAATGTTATATTCATTCAGATTCGAAGCTGGCTTTCTACCCAAAGAAATGGACATATAGTTATTGAATTTTATTATTATTTGGGCTGTTCCAAAACAAGAACTACTGCTACTACTAGGTAAACCGTGAACGATTCGTACGACTGAAATCTATAACGCTTTTTTTTTTTATAAATCTGATACAAATGTATTTGTGGATAAGAACCTTACCAATAATTTGCACTTTCGTTTAAACGGAATTGCCACTTTTTGGTTTATGGTTTGATATGAACCAATAAAACACCACCACGTCACAAAATTTTAATTGACTTGACATTGAAGAGTAGTGTAACTTGATTACAAGCAACCGGCGTAAGCGTTATATTTGGTCGGTCTTAAACATCATTATTTTCATGTAAAACTTTCATTTAATGACCGAAAAAGTATACCATATAAGGTACATGTATTTTTTAAAAGGGAAAATCCTAGTTTTAATTCAATATTAATCCATATTTTCTTAAATCTTTCTCTTAATCATTTACACTATTTACTGTCCAGTTTACAGTATAGAATTGATTGACCCAGCCTTTTTGTTAACATATTACATAATTTTACATTTATGCATTTCAATTTCACTTTTTGCAGGCTGTATTGTGAAAAACAATTTATTTTTAATATGCATAAACTATTTAAGATAAGATAATCGAGGTATTTCTAAAAAAAACACAAATATAAGAATTAATCCGTACAATGTATCTAAACTGATAAATAAAATGAAACATGATTTGCATAAGTGTCACATGAGGAGCAGCAATTGTGCATCCTTCAAAATCACGTTTTCAGTAGGATCCGTGTCGCTCACTTTTTTGTTTTCTGTGTTGTTTTTTGTATTACTGTTCCTTGTGTTTTTGTTCTCAATGCCATTACATTGTCAGTTTTTCAACGCCTTATCAGTTTGAATATCACTTTGGTATCTTTTTCACATAATTGGATCAAGCAGATTCTGTTTCCCTGTTCTCAGTAAAGATAACCTTGTCAATTGATACATTTTGTAATGTCTTAATGACATTTTTCATTTTGTGTGATAGTATATTGATTTATCACATGGGATAGACACATTTGTACTTTTTTTATGAACTTAATAATAAGCAGCCACATCGAAAACCAACAATTTAACTAAATTAACTTTATATTTCAAATAAACAACTTATATTTAAATGTGTTAAAAAAAAAACAATTCTATAAACCATTAATTGTTGATTCAAGACACTTCAAGCTTAATTATCCGTTTTGAATTCTAACGTGTCCATTGAATAATGATAATTCCATGTTCACAGTTTGAAAAATCCAACAGATAAAAATAGTTCGTTCCAATCATTCATGAATATTTATCCATAAAATTATTATATATCCCATACATGATATACATTGTTCGTAGTTATTGGTGTCTCAAGATATCAAATCCACTGATGAACATATATAATCTAAAATATAAAAGCTCTAAATGATATTAAAAAGGCCCAAGGTTGAAAATGGCCATTCGATGGGTAACAACCTGCTCAATCACCATCTGAATCACGTGTTTTCTAATTTATTATAATATATAAATGCTTTTCATTGTTCTCTATCAATTTGAAAACTGAATGTAATTAAATATGACATCATGACGTTACATATATTAAAAGCAAATTGAAGCAAGAAGTATTGTTTTACGTTTACTTGACAGTCTATGGAAAATGTGTGAGACCAAAACCTAGAACATGAACATTGTCTTTACAATTATTGCTGTTTAAATGCAATTCATTGTTCTTAAAAATCATCATTCAGTCACTATTTGTACAAATTGATTTCATTTCTAAGTTCTGATTAAACATGAAAATGACGACTAAAATTGTGTTCCCCGTGTCAAAATAATAGCATATGCTTCATACGTGCGAGACTTTGTAACCAGACCATGTCCATTACAATAATCCAAATCAAATTCGACCATTTTGTTCCAGCATTTTCAAGTCGTTACTGGAGTTATTTTTAGATTTATTTCGTTTTGACTAGTTTTCAGTGCGTATTTTTTTAATTTTACGATGGTAAGTACATAATCGTTCCAAAATACTGTTACAATGTAGAATTATGACTACAATAGTTTAGTTAACAAGCCGGTAATTTACATCCCGATCACAAACACTTCTAGTAAAAAAAATGGTGTGTTGTATCATTTCCAATGAGACAACTGTACATCCAAAGTTCAAATGACGTTAATGTAAGGAATTATAGGCAACCGTACGACCTCCTACAATAAGAAAAACCAGTACCGTTTAGTCGGCTATGGAAGGCTTCGACATGAAAATTGTAAACCATTCAAATGAAAAACTAACGGCCTGCTTAATTGCAAAACTATTTACGAAAAACAATTATCATGATTATGTCAGACATGCACCAACGACAACCACTGAAATACAAGCTCCTCATTTGGAATAGGCACATAAAGAATGAGAACAAACTGTACAATCAGTTGAAACAATTGTCATATCGACACTAAGAAGTAAAACTTCAAACAAAAACAAAAACTGGACTTGACAGGATATGTATACATCTCTTAACCATGACAACCACATAACCACAAAGTCCACAACTTAGATTGCTCGCAGTTACTGACAGCTAGGTCAAAGACATTAACAACTATTAATTAAAAGGTAAAATCACAAAGATACTGAACTCCTAGGAAAATTCAAAACGGAAAGTCCCTAATCAAATGGCTAAATCAAAGCTCAAGCAGATAAAACGAATAGATAACAACTGTCATATTCCAGACTTGGTACAGGCATTTTCTTATGTAGAAAATGGTGGATTGAACCTGGTTTATAGCTAGCTAAACCTCTCACTTGTATGACAAATATATATATGATTTAATAACATTAACTCAAATATCATCCAATTATTCTACCATAATAAGTAAGAATTGCTTCTACTAGGAGCGACAATCTTTTTTTTATAATTTAGATTGGGCAGAACGAAGGAAGCATGGATGACTTGAACTTTCAAATTAGTTAATGTAATTCTTATATCTATTTATTTTCAGACAAATTTGGTATTTTTGGTCTAATCATGGAAGTAATATTGAAAAGGAATAACAACGACTAATTAGCATGTATTAACAGCCTGCAGAGCTCTGTACTAAAGTCATATGATTTTATCCAATTATAGTCTCAGCGGCAATACCCCTTTGCTTACTATCTGTGATACCGCGGTTGTAAAATGGCATCTGGAATTTCTTATCAGTCATGTGATTTTATCGAGTCCGGTAATTATAAAGCACCTGTGTGAAATCCGAGGTTTATTAATAAGAAGGTGGCGCTGTATCATATAAAACCTCTACCTTCAGAAAGAAGTCGTATGATGTAAAAAACTTGAAAAACGGACGAGAATTGTTCAACCTACAACAGTTTAGCATGGACAATTGTATTTAATTTAGCATATTTTTGCTTTTTACCGTTTGTTTTAAACTGTTCTAAAAGTATTTTCCGGTTAAAAGCGGATCCCGAGTAAAACAGTTAAATACCGATGAATCGATCAGGTTTCACATGATGTTGAACAAAATAATGTAGACAGATGTAGACATAGAATATTTTACTGTTGAAATGTGCCAAGTTTATCGAGATTTATAAAAATATTTACTTTCAAGTAATTGATTACGTTATTGAAACTGGACAATTAAAATCGGGATCATTAGTTCGTAAACATGTTAAATTTATATCTATTTTAAAAAAGTGTTTACAATTGAATACTAATATTAATGTAGCACGTTACAGCAAAAAGAAAATCAACCATACAAAACGAGCTTGACGCTATCTGTCTAACCGCAAATTTATTTTATATGAATTTGTTTATGTACAAATTAAAGAATAGAAACGTTTAAAATTGTGAATATTTGATTTGCCTGGTATACACGGAAGACTTGGATTATTCGTATTTAATAAAAGGAGGTCGACACATATTTTTTTGTACAATCATCTTCTTAACTTTCAGAAATGGCTTCTTAATTAACTGGTTTTAAGTATTAAAATTGAAAATGATCCACCCTTTTTCTTAAATTCAATATGTGATAACTGTCGGCCTAAACTATTAAGATCGAAAAAGACATAAATAGGAAAAATAGACTAAAATCAACATTGAATGACTGACTCTATTCGGTAGCGTACAGCAGCGGAATGTAACGAGTGAACTATTCGGGTTACTTCGTACGTACATACGACTACAACTGGTCTATTCGTAATTTTCCGGGAACACGAAAATGACCGAAAAGTGTCAGTGATTTCTATCACATGCCGAGAGTCAATTACCATGCCATATATTAAACCAATTAACGAGTTATCGAAAGATGGGCGGTAACGCAGATGAAACCTTTGAAGTGACGACGTTGTTATTCCTTTCAATATTACTTCCATGGTCTAATTTTAACCCAAGCTGTATAAACATAATGTAATTGTTCAGAAAACATTGCTAATTATTTTACAGGCTCATGTAAACAATATCAAGGATGGCGGGAACAGAATTAACCTTCATGGAGAAGATAGCATAGAAAACCGAAGTATAAATATAGGTCGTGTACCCTTGCCGCCATCTCAAACGATAAAGATTGGCAAAACCATACCAGACTTTAAGGACGAAGACTACATAAAAATTCATCAGGATTCAACGTTAAGAGGAATGACAGCGGTTGTTCCATAAAAATTCAGAAAACACCGCCTTTAGGACAACAATTTAGAATTGTACAAACTAGGATTAATATGGATGAGATCACTTAATTCAATATTAATGTATATTTCGCTATGAACATGATACATGCACATCTTGTATTGGTTCTTAAGTAATATAAGTACTTGTTTCTTGAAATTCATCTGAACACTAATACAGTGTTTCTTCAAAATGATATTTTGTTAGATGTTTTATAATATCTTAAATTGTTTGAAAACGAATTTGCTTATACTTAAATTTGGCAAAGACAATCTGTAAAATTGACAATGTATGTCAAATACCTCACAACTGACATTTTGGTTCTACATTATTCATTGTATACCATATTATTAATTTTCTAAATAAATGTAATAAAGTTTTGATACGACTGAACAATTCCACACTCATTGCAATTTAGTGACTAGAAAACCTCCATCAATAGACTATTTTCATATTACCGAATTTTGACTCCGGATTAACTTATTTTTCAACAGGTTACCTTTTCCGTGGTTGGACATTCTGGTACTCGGTCAAGTAAGAGCAACCAAAATAAGTAATATCAAACATTTTATCGATGTAATTTTAGGGAAAAGTTTAAATTTTCCGATGATTGTGTTGTGTAGAGAAAATTTGAAGCAGTTCATTTTCCCCCTGAATTGAAAGCTTGGTTTTACTTCTTTACCTTGCTCTTACCTCACTTGGTACCAGGATGTCTTACCAGGGAAAAGGTAACATGCAGAAAAATTATATAATCCGGAGTCAAAAGTCGGTAATATGAAAATAGTCTATTGTACAATATAAAAGAGAACATGAATGGAAGTCGTATTTGCGTGAATAGGCGAATTTATGGTGGGTTTATTTAAAACACAAAACGCAGAATTTCACAGCATATCTATCACTTGTTAATGAAGTTTAGTTTAAAGCGGTAACATTGAAGTAAACTTCTCCTAAAAATTCAATAAATTAATAAGTCATGTTCAGTCTTTCCGTTAATCGTCCACTGCTATTCACTAGCTGATCCGACAATTAATTATAACGTTGATATTTGAAGGTTATTAATAACTACTGATCAGATCTAACATAAACTCAAGAGATCATAATTGAATACAAGCGGAGTTTTTAAACAGTATTGGATATACCGCAGTGGATAAGTTTGACCAAAAGACTAAAATTACTTATGACTCATTGTAGTCTTTTTAAAGCTATTCACATCAAAATGTTAAATTCAGATCATAATTTGTATCCTAATGTAGAAACAGCCCATAAAGTGTATTAGGCGGGTACCCAACCCTTTAACTAAATTAGATTTGACTAGTTTGATTTTCATTAAAATTTGATAAAATATTTACCTGTTAAAAAAAATCTGAAAATTTCAAAAAGGTGTACAGGAATAGTTTCGTTGGAATCATAGCATTTGGACAATCACTAATTTCCATCTTTGAGAAACTCAATTACTCTTTACTAATAGTATCAAATTAAAACGTTCATTTGATTTTTAAAGGGTTATCTCTCTTAGGTGTTCTGCACCCTCTTTAGCAAAAATAGTGTACCTTATGATTGGACTTTTGGCTCACGGAAAAATGTAATCCAAGATATCAGACTTAAGTTTTATGACATAAAAAAAGATTAAAAAAAAAACATTGAAAAGAACTGAAATATTTTGCCATCTATGGCTTTAGGTAAACACTTTTTGAATGGTTTGATATTTTCAACAATTTATTTACACACAAAACCATTTCAATAATATTTCATGCTAGCACAAGTCCGATGACTACATGGCTGGTTATACACTCGGGGAACAAATATCCACTAGCATGGGCATGGAAATCAAATTAAGACCTTTGTGCAGTTGTCAACGAGAGACTGACTACTGGATTGAAATGATAACGAGATGCAACACGACCGGTTACAGAAAATGACGATGCCAACGATAGAACAATGACTTAGAACTAATAACTTGCCTGAGAACTTTAACTCAACTTGTAGAATTAGACACATGTTCTATGCAGTTAATTACAAGTTAAATGATTTCATGGTGGAATACACGCAATTTTATTAATTCAGCGGATATTATCAGTTCGACAGTCTGACTTTCACTGAAGTAAGAACTTCAGAAAAACTATGTAGATGCTATTTTTTTAACGCTATTCGTCCAAGGTTAAATTTATACGTGTTGTTTTAATTTTTTAAAGACAGAGATGTAACTGTCTAATTCCTTAAACTTACCAAATAACATTAATGTTATGAGGATTGATTCCATTTCCAACATACTTGTAGTTCGTCTTCTTTTTCATGACTTATATCCGAAAATGTTTTGCATCATATTAGAAGCGATAATACTCATTTCTGTTAGACATATATGAGAATATATAAAAGATCAAGTTGCAATATTTGTTTTGTTTAAACTATTGTCTTCCAATCAAAAAATTGTTATCGGAACGAACGTATGGAGTATATGCGATAGTCTATTTACATTAAGTCAAGAGGAATAACGGATAGAAAACTAAACAAAAGTTTACCCTTTTAAGAATGTAAATTCCATTCATCTGTATATTTGTCGTCTTTTAATTATTATCTCATCAAACGAACTAAACCGTACATATAGCAAACCGATGTTATATCCTGCTTTAATGTAAATTCATATATAGCTCCTTTTATTAGTTTTTTTTTGGAATAAAATACAATAAAACTGTTGACACTTCACATTGTTTTTCATTGTTCATAAGCACCAAGTATTATAGTTATTTTTCGCTGTGCACTCATAGTGTGTGAAATTGAAGTCAGACTTTTTTCAATATTTTTCAATTTAATTATTTACTGTCAACGTATATACTCATTGCGTTCCTCTCTTAAAAAAGTTTTTCAAATTACCTGTCGTTTTGATTAAACACATAACAACATTTATTAGTTTTAGTACATGGCATAAACTCGATAACATCAATTTAAAAAATTAATCACCCCGTCAATACATATATACCCAATTTTATTAGTATCTTCAAATACCAAAAAAACTAATTTCACAATTTTCATATCATTTGGTTAATGACATCTACACCATTTATTAAAAGAGCTTGATATGGGTAGAGGGCTAATACCAGGGCCAATATGGAAAATGCCATGCTATATTCTATTTATCACATATTTTCAAGCTGTAGAAAAATGAAAGCATATATCGAATTATATTTGATATTTTCAACAAAAATTCAAAAAGAGTTTGAAGAAAAAACATTAAAAAATGTACCCCAGTGAGTTAAGAAAGTTATTTGGAGAGTTTAACAAACAATTCTTTAAAACAATACACATTATTTCTCAGAGTTATAAATGTGAATTGTTACATTTCCAATAGATGTGTGAGGAAAATGGAAAACCTGGAACTATTAACACTTGATAATTTTTTAATGACCGTCACATTTGGGGAAAAAATAGACTGTTTATTCTTCGGCCTTTTATTTTAAAGAGATACAGCAATGGTTAGAAGTTTGCATAACTTAAAACATGGACATATGATCGTTTGCATCATTTGCCATCTTGTTTACAAATAATTTTTGATTGACAGGTTACCGGAAGTCAAATTCGGGGGCACGATATGGATTTTCGAGGGCTGATATAGATATTGGTCCCGAGGGCAAATAACCAACCTTGACTTCCGGCTATTATTGGCCATCCAAAAACGTACATATTAGTACAAAATGTTTGATAAAAAAGCATATCAAAAATGAAATCCAGGGCAAATTCAATTCAATGAATTATAGGGAAACAATTATACAACAGAAATTGGAAGCAACTTCTACGGAAGTTTGATTGATACTGCATTTTAATTTTCGAAATACATACTCAACAGGAATTATTTTTTGAAGCTTTCGTGGAATATGAATAACAATGTGTACACATAAGTAATGATAAAGTTAACAATACGCTATGCTTAAAACAGACACACATATTGACATTCATATAAATTTTACAGAAGGCATCACGAGTTGGTTGACTGATATATAATATCTGTTTAACAGATGACGACGGATCTGTTCTAATTGTCGTAGCTACAACCTTTCCCTTTCCTCCGAATGTGACCTACCGAATTAGACAGATCAGCGGGTTTGTACTTACATAAGTAACACGACGGGTGCTACAAATTGAGCAGAACCTGTTTACTTTTCCGGAGCACCAGAGATCACCCCTAGTTCTGTCGTAATCAGTTTTTGGTTTTCTACGTTGTTATTTGTACTGTTGTTTCTCTCTTTCTTTTATACCAATATCATTGGCAGTATGTTTTCGATTTGTGAGTTTGAATGTCCCTCTGGTATCCTTCGCCTCTCTTTTTCTAATTAAATAAGTACGGGATTTATTACCTTATATCCTACCAGCAATGCATTTCTAGGACTTGAAAATGATTGTTGGTAGTGAAATGTTTAGAATAGAATGACAAATTCATATAAGCATCACTTTTAAAAAAAACAACTTATTTTTGAATAAAAGATATTTATAAACATTTTGGGTATAAGTTATAAAGACCCGTACATATTTATGTAAATATCGAAGTCTTGCTGTTCTGTATCAGTTTCAAAGTTCAGGTAAGAATACCTGGTTAACCAAGTAAAGGATGAATTTAATGTTATCATACAAAAAATTTAAAAGACAAAGCAAGATTTCTACGATGCAAGGTTAGCATGTTGTTCAACAACCGTCTAATATTCATATTTTTTTTGAAAGATTGTATTCTTTGAATGATGTCTCTAAGATTGTCCCAAATTTCTTGCATGTATAATATTCCCAAAAACAATAGTTGTAGCCTACCAAAAGAACTCTATTCAAGAGTCACTTAACCCTGAATAATTTATTTCTCGTTTTATTTCATCTGTGCCTTATCCATGATTTTCAATAAAAATATTCACCATATAATGGGATCTTTTTATTGTTTGTTTTAGAATTACACATTACAGCCTACCAAAAGATCGCTATTTAAGAAACACCTACCGTAGTCGCCGATTATTTTGATCATAGTTCTAACGGCGTCATATTGGGAAATGAAGATTTATAAAAGAAGTCATTTTTATAATTTCACATATTCATTCCTAAACAATGAATAAAGTATGGATTTTTTTCGTTTTTTTTTTTATTTGTGCCTTATCCATGAATTTTATTAAGGAAATTCACTGTAGGATGGGTTATTTATACTGTTTATGATAACACATTATATAGGTATGTTGGGTGTTGATAGGTTGGTAACTAGTGTATTTTTAAAATTGTATTTTGTCGAATAAATCTATACTATCAAATGAGAAGACCACATTTTTTGTGTCATTTCTCTTCATTCAACAATAAATTAATCATCAAAACTTTGTATCCTATAGGTACCATGCATAGTCGCATTTGTCATCCTTGCTTATTCCCGTTGGGTTATTTTAGGAAGAAAACGAAAATAAAGGCGTATGGATATTGTTTCCGGCATCGGATGGACTCTTTGTTATAGACAAGACTTCCGTTCACATCTGTTTAAAAAATACACATAATTTTTTTATGGTACGTGGGGACAGAACAATTGTTTTCGTTTTTCTGTATACTCTGAACATACATAAATGTATACTATACATAAGGTTATTTGCTATTTATTATTAATTCCAAATTGACTATCAACGGCGGTCATATATTATTTAGATATTATAGTATATAGTTATCAAATGTACCAGGCTTATACTTTTGATACGTCAGACGCGCGTTTCGTCTACATAAGACTCATCAGTGACGCTCAGATCAAAATAGTTAAAAAGCCAAACATGTATAAAGTTGAAGAGCATTGAGGACCCAAAATTCCAAAAAAGTTGTGCCAAATACGGCTAATGTTATCTATGCCTGGGATAAGAAAATCCTTAGTATTTCGAATATTTATTACTTTTGCAAACAGTTAATTTATAAAAAAAAATGACCATATAATTGATATTCATGTCAACACCGAAGTGTTGACTACTGGGCTGGTGATACCCTCGGAGACGAAACATCCACCAGCAGTAACATCGACCCAGTGGTGTAAATAGTTATCAAAGGTACCAGGCTTATAATTTTGATACGCCAGATGTATGTTCATAGTACATGTATACAGAAAACGCGAAAAAAAAATAAATGAATAGAAACCAGAAAAAAATGGATTTTGAAAAAAAATGGGGAAGGCTAAAAAAATTGTCATGTCCCTAGGTAACTATGAAATTTGATACATTCTAAAAATTCTCCAATCGTAAAATCTTAAACAAAAAAACTATACTACAACAGTTAATATACTTTCAACAACGCTCTAAATGCCCTTGTTCTAGTATCGTTTATATTTCAGCACTGCCAAGATATATGCACAAGGATATGCCTTTCTAACCTTTTCGGTTGTGTTATTTTCCAAAACGAATATGCCTTATGTTGTGTGTGTTTAATAAATGCAGTGTTTCGATAATGTATTGTAGTAAAATAATGTTTGATAATCTGAGCAATAAAAAAGATCATAGAAGATATTTTCAGGAGAGGCATTTGCAAAAAAAAAATCAGTCTTCAGAAAGGAATTACTGGGTTCGATAGCATATGGTATTTTGAACCCCTGAAAATTGAACTTTGAGATCAAAACACCAAATACAATACATAGAATCAACTCAATAAAGACAACAGTAGTATACCTCTGTCCAGTGTGTCAATTTGGATAGCAAGAAATATGACCCTCTCTCCTCTGGAAAAAAGAACAGCCTTGTATTTCATTCAAATGAGAATCAAATGTAAAATGTACATAGGTTTAGAAATTTAAAGGTCAAAGGTATACTGGTGGGGAGGGTTACATTTTTCAAGATAATAGTTCCAAATACCATGCCTGGGTAAAAATGTTTTAGAATATTTTCTCACATGTTGTATTCTTACCCAGTACTTATTAATGCAGTATTACTATATAAAGAAATAATGGAAATAAATTTGAAAATCTAGATGTATAGCTTGCTGTTTGGTCTAGGCCAATGCTCCGTGATAGAGACCGTATTTTGACCTATACTGGTTTACTTTTACACTTTGTGATTTGGATTGAGAGTCTCGTTGGAACTCATACCACATCTTCTTATATATATATAAAGATGGGTGTTTAATTTTCAATTATAGTGGTTCAATATACATGTACAATGTCTAAGTAAAAACCCTTAAAAAATCTTTTCGTACATGATCATGATGATATACCCCTTCTTAATATTTATAATGTAGTTTGAATAGATATAACAATCTAAAAATCTGAGGTCTATAGAGGGGCTTAAGTTTTCCATAATGTGGGGTTCAATTTACATGATAGAGGGGACAAAATATCATGGTTGAGTAAAATCGTTTACAAGTATTTTCTTTTGTTTTATTCCTACAACATACTATAGCTATGACAATTTAAATATCTGAGGTCTATTGCGGGGGTTAAATTTCCATGGAAGGGGTTTCAAATACCACGGCTGAGTTAAAAGCTAAACCATCTTTTCTTTCTATTCCTTCCAGTTACTCAGCTAACTATGTCTACTATATGAAAAAGTATAATATACAGTAGCTGAGTAATAATGTAAACATTTTTTTACAATGTTTTATTCCTATCAAATACTAATAAATGCATTATTACTATATCATATTGAAATATGTATTAAAATCTGAAAAAACGATGTTGTTATGTGCTTTATCTGTGGGGAAAACAACATATTTGTCATGGAGGTAGGACAAGTGTTTTGCAACATTTTGGTCTTTAAAGATTGACGAAGAATGGGTATTTATAGACCCATTCAGTTTCTTAATTCTGATTTGTATCAACGACCTCACAGCCTTAATTAATTCGGAAAGAGTATCTATGTCTTCTTTCTCGAGTTTAGCCCATTGCCTGGCATAATCCTCGACTGAATCCATCTGTATTCTGAAGTTGTATTTCCAATTGATGGATTTAGGCTCACGATATTTCGGACCTCTGGTCCGTATTTCTATTCATTGTTGTATAGGGAGCATGTACAGTTAAATGCATTTTGTCAGGAAACAACACTTTTGGGATTTATAAGAATTAAAAGCTTTTTTTGTAATTCTATTTCGGTGTAAAGCATTGACCTAGATTCACTTTGTATGGAGCACAGGAGTGATGAAATAAAAATAAATGTTCGAACCATCAATTCGTTGCTAATCCCATTAAACAAAAAAGAAACATTCAATTTTTATAATTACATTTTAATCCTACAACCATGAAAATACAAGTTATATCAAATTTTTTATTTGTTTCCCTATCCAATGTTGTGACGGGAAGCACGTGTTGCAATACATGTTGCATTTTATTGAGAAATACAATGTATTCTTTCAGAATGCGGAGCGATTGTTGTCAGCCAATTAAAAGTACAGATTCTTATGAAACATTTATGTATTAAAATACAAAAATATGCATTCTATTCTTATATTATGGTGCTTTATAAACATTGCACAATGTCATGGTTTCTCGGACTGGTAATGACGTCTTTAATCCATTGAATGATGGATGTGTACTTCCATTCAATTCAGTGGACGAACTGAGACAGATCATTTATATGACAGCCTTTAGGATTAACAAGTCAATTGGAAGTTACAAATGTCATTGTTCCGTACAAGAACAAAAAGCATTGCTTTGTCAGTACTTTTCGACTGTAACTTTGCCAGCCCTCTGTCGGTCTCTGGTACTATTGATGGTGTAACATTCTAATTATGATGACCACCATATCAAGAGGACGGACGCTTGTATTTATATTTTGTAAAAGACGTGTTATAATAAAAGAGTATATATAAAGAATTTTTCACAACCATTATTCCATTTATAGAAACTCGATCTGTTGATATTTGTAGTATAAGAGAGGGACGAAAGATACCAAAGGGACAGTCAAACTCATGCATCAAAAATAAACTGACAACGCCCTGGCTAAAAAAGAAAAAGACAAACAGACAAATAACACCTCACAAGGCACAATTATTAAACCAAAGACGTTCAACAAGGTGGGGTTTGTTTTAATGGATAAAATGTTATCAAGAAAAGTATTAACTTATTGATATTATTTAGGAATAAATGACACCAAAGGAACAACTCATCAAAGATTTTTTTTATCAATGTCATCAAACATTAAGATAGTTTATTCTTTCAAAATCTCATGACATCTAGAAAGAGACGATTTTAGGCGCTTCTGATGATCTTGAATAATGATGGTCATGTAAAAAGATGCTAGGATATGCAAGGCTTATATCTTGCAGAACTCAAAAAGTGTCACGTACTATGTATTATCGAAAAAAACAATTTTGATTGTATGTTCTCAATGTGTAATATGAAATATTATAAATATATACTTACATTTTAGAAAAATATACTGTTACTAGAAGAAAATACAGAGAGAATTGTTATGTTAATCTTAGTCCCAAATTTTTAATTTATGGTTTTTATTCCAAGGGGAAAGTAATATTAAATATTTGCTTTTGAACCTAATTTAACATTTATTTAAGAATAAACATATATCTAAAATTTTACAATGTATCCATAAAATAATAATATCATACAACTAAATTATAATTGGCCCAATAAACGTTGTCACTAAGTATTAATTCTATGTAATAAAAAATCTTCGTATGATCCTAAATAATGCTTGTTCTTTGAGAAAGATCATAAAAAGACGTCTCGTCATACGTTATAATTTAAAAATAAAGTTAATATAAGATTGATTGACTTCTATTTATGCCTCAATTTAAAAACAAAATAGAGAAACAACACATTTACACATTACGGTTTGTATATTAACTTAAGGACGGAATGCCATATTGATTGATTTAATCGAAAGATGAAGAAATGACACACAAAAACCAATTCCTCTCATCTATTTGGAAAGACGTATACCGCAAATGGAGATATTTATACAAAAAATGAAAAGACATCTAATGATAATCTTTGAAATAATTCAACTTTTTCCTTATGACCCAGTTTCATTGAACGACAGAACGGTAGTGTGTAAGAAATCAAAATAGTTCCCGAAACATGAGAGAGAAGACTCAAAATTGTACACATTGAACCTTCTCAAAGAACTGTAAGAGGTGCTCCATTATCAAAACACAGAGTGCAAACTCATTTAAGCATCATTGGCTTTAGTGATAATAGGTCTTGTCGTCTTTGTCCATTGTCAAGTTGTGCACTTCTGGCTTTCATCGATGCTGGTTATCGATATGTTTAACTTAACGTAATGTACCGATGTCCAATGTACCAAAACAAATCTGGTCAATATATAACGATTCAAATATGAGTGACCGTTCATACTGATGATTATTTTTATGAATATGATATAGAAATCAAATACAATATGTATAAAAGTTAAAATCGCATTCATTTTTGTTATTTTCAGATTATGGTTATGCATATTGTACTATACAATAGTAATTCAATCTAATAAATTATATTATACAGCATTATATACTGGTTGCATTTTTAAGCACTATGCTTTCTTATATATCATAAAGTATCATTACGATAGTTTGTCCTCAAATTTCATAAATTTTTTAACATTTAAGTTTTTCATTCAACCAAAATAAATACAAAACTTTTCAAAGAAGAGCAAAAAATAAAAGAGGGATATTCAAACTCATAAATCATAAATAAACTGTCAACGACATGGCTAAAGAAGAAAAGACAACTGCCTGTACAAACAATAGTAAACAAAACACAACTTAGAAAACTAAAGACTCCACAAAAAAACGGGGGATGATCTCCGGAAGGGTAATCAGATCCTGTTTCACATGTGGCACCCGTCGTGCTGCTCATATTAGGAAAAACCCGGAAAAAATTCGGTTGGTCACATTCGTGAAAAGGGAACTGGATTGTAGTTAAGACATTAAAAACATATATCCGGTATCATCTGTGAAACGGATATTCCATAACGGTCAACCAACTCGTGAACGCGTCCGTAAAATTAACGAAGGGATGATTTCAACTTCACCATTTGGAACTCTTGGTTTAATAGCTTCCCTGAGAGCAGCAACCCTCTATCAAGGAAATCATCAGAGGAAATAAAAGCCCGGGAATATCGTATCAATTGGGAGATATATACTCCGTATTCAAGCGCTACTGGAATGTTGCTACATATAAATGGCAAGTTCACAATTGGGAAGCTGAACCCATCTCTTTTGTGGTAAAGTTTCGTGTTCAACGACCTTCATTGTCAATTTTAGATGTAAGTCAAGATATGAGGCAGATTTACCTGTATCATGTTTATCTGTTGTATCCTTTATCTCAAGTTCGATGGGATAGATGCGTTCAACAATAAGTCACCAAACTTTGAATTATTTGTGAAAGAACATCATTTATATAGCGGAAAGTAAAGTTAAAGGATATTGCAAACTTCTTTCTTCCTAGAAAGTTTCAGTATGAAGTCAGCCTCATTAAAAAAAAAGAGAACAAGTCGGCAAGAAGAGGAGCACAATTAGTTATAATGGGAAAGCCGATAGTTTGTTCAGAGATTGTTTTTTCTTTGAATCAGTGATTTTTTACAAAGTAAAGTTTAGGAAAAGATATATTACTTGTATCTACGTTGGTCATTCCTTTTTATGAAACATAGCAATACCAACTCTTTCAAGTTGTGTTTTAGTTTCGCATGGGGGTTACTTGTGTAAAGTGTAGAAAAATCAAATGTTTTAATACTATTGCAAGATGAAAAAGTCTTAGATTGTATGTACTCTAAAAGATCTTTGGAATTTTTAACTATGTTTGATCAACTCAAATCGCTTCGTGTGATTACATTTGGCGATTGGATCCATAAATAATAACAAATACATATATCAACAAATCTAGCAACCTTTGAATATTTTTAATTTTGTAACTTGCAATTGAATCACAAACAATATTGACTCTTGTGTCTTTATTGCGAAAACGTTTACTTTTTCAGAAATGAAAGAAATTATTTAGTCATTAATATTTAATTATATTTTGTACTGATATTACTTACATAACCTACCATTGCTATGAACATAAAGTTACTTGACATTGCTTTATTCAATTTTACTTGATTTCAGTAACTACTATTCGTTTTAAGTTAATCAGAATTATTTCTCAAATTAATTAAATGTAGTAAAACTTAGTGATATTCCTCTTGATTATTTGATAAAATCAACTTCCTAATGCTCAATAGGCCTTGGGAATATAACCTCTAGAACATAAAACATACTTGAGCAGGATAAGTTAAATTACTGATAGTACTTAAAGTTAAAAGTTAATCTAAAATTTTGCAACTTTCAAAATAAGTATAGCGTCTGCCGTGAAGATTGCATTTCACTTTGAATTGATATAACGGAATTAATTTGGTGTTTGGTACTTAGCTAGCTGACATGCATTTTAAAATTGTCTCACTCCTGGAGTTTTTGATTATACATAACTGAAAACATATATGACTTAGTGGCACCAGATATCACCCCAGTCTTTAGTTGATCTCTTTTGATCAACTTTTAGTTTTATGCTTGGCTCAATTAGTGTGAATAATAAACAATGAGAGGATTTGTTTTCATTAATACAGTAGTTTGTTTAGAGTATCTTGTTATGTTAGGACGCAAAAGAAGAATGTCATAATTTTAGATATCAAAGGGATCCTTAGTAAAGAAGGAAATTACTATGTTCCAAAAATCCAATTTGACGGATGATCCATCTCCATAAACTTATTTCATAGAACAATTGTGTGTGAAACCTTTCTTATCAGTCTTTAATTCTATGTAACTATTGTTATCACTAGAATATATATTTTAGTCTTCTCTGGTCAATTTTAACTTCACACGAATTACAGTGAATTAGAGTGATTAAACACAAAATGTCTAGACTTATATAGTGTTTGAAATAGAGAGGCAAAAGATGCTAAAGAGACATTGCAAAGCAAAAATCGAAAACGATGAAAACATTAGCCGACTATAAGACAAAATAAAGAAAAATTTAAGACTGAGCAACACGTTACCCCCAAACAACTCTTTTTTTTTTGTTTTAGAAGTGGTTTCCAGTAAATTCAGTTTTGTTTACATCTTCCCCTTGAAGGCATTCAGTACTTCTTTGCTGGTATGGCATCAACGTATATATCATTTGCACGATGATATAAATTTGGACAGGAACTTTACAGAGTAATTTTTGAGTTTAACCAATATTTATTAATAGTTTTCTTCATATGTGTAATATTATTGAGGTGTTTTGAGTAAAAGCAAAAGCAATGCCGATTCTGCAGGCTTTTCGTGGTATCATTAACACCGAAAACTGAAAGTCATGTACAATCATTCCTAAAATAGGACTATACGGCGACATAGTTTTGGATTATGATAATTCTTATTTTGTGAAGAACCACACTGATTCTACCAGAAAATATACTGAAGATGATATTATCAAAATGCTGGACTTTTTGATCGACAATATATTTGTTGAGTTTGGAGAATTGATATTTCAACATACAGTCGGTATTCCAATTGGTACTAATTGTGCACCCCTACTGGAGGATTGGATTTTGTGCTCATATCTAGCAGAATTCAATCAGAATCTTTTTAAAGACAAAACGAAAAAGCACCTTGCGATATTCTTTAATTTTACTTTCAGATATATTAGTGATGTCCTATTACTGAATTACCCATATTTCAGCCAGTACTTACAACTCATATATCCCGTGAACTTGAAATTAAGAAAACTACTGATACTAGAAGGACTGCTTCATAACTGGGTCTCTTCCTCAATATTGACACCGGTGGACGACCTCACACTAAAAACTATGACAAACGGAACGATTTCAACTTCCCAATTATCATTTTCCCATTTCTCAGTAGTAACATACCCTCTGCTAAATCGTATGTTGATTACATATCTCAGTTGATACGTTATGCCTGTGCATATTTATACTATAATGACTTCATATACAGGAGCGTGCTCCTTACGCACAAACTACTCTAACAAAGTTAAGAACAGGAAATATTAAAAATGACTCTATGTATATTTAATGGACACCATCACGATATGGTTGATCCATAGGATGTGTCTGTGTCTTAACTAACTAAGGACATTTTTACCACGTCTTAAATTGTGGTTAACCATTTAAGTCGTCTGGTCTTTTCAGTACCAAACGTGACCTACTCCCGAATATGAATTCGCATTGCTATACAACGTGTCTCAGTATTTGTACATACAACAATCATGTATTTAGTTATGATGTTACATTTGTAAATAAAGGCAACAATAGTATACCGCTGTTCGAAATTCATAAATCGATTGAGAAAAAAACAAATCCGGGTTACAAACTAAAACTGAGGAAAACACATCAAATATAAGAGAACTACGACACAACATTAAAATGTACCACACACAGAAACGAACTATAATATAACAATGGCCATTTTCCTGACTTGGTACAGGACATTTTACGAAATAAAATGGTAGGTTGAACCTGGTTTTGTGGCTAGCCAAACCTCGAACTTTTATGGCAATGTTAAATATAACACTAAAATGACATCATTACATGACATGAATACAGTACAACATTACGGACAGAGAATTACGCAAATAAACAATACAATATAGTACATTTAGACAACGAAACAACAGAAACACTGAAGTGAACAAACAACAAACGACAATGCCTCACACACAGAAACAAACTATACGATAACAATTGCCATTTTTCTGACTTGGTACAGGACATTTTTAAGAAAAAAATGGTGTAATTTTGATCGGATATTGTTTTGTGTCTTATCGTTTGTAGTTGTAATTTTTCTTTTTATTCGTATTTAAAAGTATAGATAATTAATCACCCAGTTCATTTATATGATTTTTGTTTGAAGCAACTATATCCACATTTCATTCATTTGAGTGATCCTTATGTTGAGTAAGCTTTTTCCTTTTTCCTCTACCCCAACGTAGCCAAAAACGAAGAGAAATGTGTCGCTAGCAATTATTTCTGAATTGACTGTTATCATAATCATTAGCATCATAATGGATGGAATTATAAATGCATCCATAAAAAAATCAGTGCTGATATTTATCTTGAGTTTACTGCATTCTTTTTACTTTCTATACTCTTTAGTGTCCTTTACTTTGTAAATTATGTAAATAGTGAATAAGTCCAATGGATTATTTCAGAAAGTCAAATTTCAAATTATCTGCTACTGTATCAAATCATCAGAAATTTTTAAAGTTTAGAGTATATTTCCGACGTGTATTTTTCTTTCAATATGCAGAATTTGATGGCATTGTCTTGTTCTTCTTTCAAGATATTTCGTTTGCATTTTCGACAAATAAAATAAGAACAAGGAGTCGGTTTCACAAAACAGATTACAAATAAAATTGATCGTGAGTCATGAGTAATTTAGTATACTTATGATCAATCTTAGATGTACGTTTATTACGGTGTCGTAGAAAGGAATAATTTGGGTTCGTTTGGCTTTTGCACTTAAATGTGAATCGGGATAGTCTTCTACAGTTATTTCAATTTTGAGGAGGATGTACAAATCTCCCCTCGCTATGGTTGTGAGTGCTTTAAGTGAACATGATGAATAAGGAAAACATATTTTGTACACACATCTTTTATCAGTCAAGTTACATTGTACAAACTTTTTAATAAACGAAACATAAATTTAAAGAACATTTCAAGTACACTTGAACCTCCTCATATTTAAGTCAAGATAGGAGCCAAATGGGTGTTAATAACAGTTATATCTGTATCTTGTATGTTTCTGTAAAGATTAATTAGTGATATTATTATAAAATTCATATCATATTTGGTGGTTAAATAATAAAGTTTTGTAAATGTTTCCAAATGACGGATTTTTGTTTTGAAATTATTTTTATTTATCACTTTAAATTCGTGTTAACATGGAGTTATTTGTATCGGTTACAGCATACTTACCAAAAAGACAAGAATTAAGAACATATTTTCACAGCAATGTGTGTGTCTCCCAGGCAGACAACTTGCTAAACTGACTGAAATTTGAATTTCAAGTGCGGTTTTAGAATTCTTATAAAATTATTTACCAATTTTCTAACTCAAAAATTACCCAATAAGAAACCTAGTAAAACATGAAAACTCACAAGATAATGTAACCGAAACCTATCGTTTTACTATAAACCAGTCATAAAATACATATTTCATTGATTTCAGTCCAAAGTCATGTAAAAATTGAAATTGCAGGTGAAGTCTTAACTGTATACATGCTTAATAACCAAAGAGCTTGAAATATTCTATTGTTACAATTTGAGGTCTATAATTTGACATTAAGTTAGCTCGGCCCTTTAACAATGCGCAGTTTCAAACGCATGTTTCTATCGACGAGCGCGTGTTCTTCGTCTTGGAAATGATCGCTTTGAGGGGTCTTCTCAAAAATAATATTGACCCCATTGGAACGCAGGCGTGTCTGAGAACACCCTTTCCCGATGTCAACCAGCAATTCAAATCTTTCTACAAAAAAAGCAATACGGTCAGAAATAGAGTGGTTTGTTAATTTTTCACATACAATTTTAAAATGACAGAAATCTAAGCATGGCGTTGTGCGTTAGAAAAAGAAAATTGAAATATTGACATGTTATACGACTGCCAACGACGCAACGTTTGACCGTAAACAAAGGACAGCGATGTAAACAACTGCATGTCACCGTATGCGTACGGCCTTCAACGAGTTAAACCCATATAGTATGCTATAAAGGCATCGGGGGTTCATCTGCACGCTATTAATTTTGCCTATTATATTACATTGTGTCACTGTCTGTGTCGTTATATCTTTTTTTTTCTTTTTTAAATATCTTCATTTTCAAGTAATGGCCAGGAGTTTATTCCGAAGTATTTAAAATATTTTCGCACTACAACATTTTTGGTCAAATCATTACCTCACCGAATTCCAGCTCAAACTGGACTGGTAGTAGCCTATGCGTTATACAAAGAAAACTGCATATGGATAATGAAAGTGACCAATTTTGCCAGTTCTAACTTATTAATATCTACTCTAATGATAATGTTCTTACCGAAATCATGTAAATGTCTTATTTTAATCCGTGATTGTTCATTAAATAAAAATAAAGTAGTCCAAACATAAAATAGTATTACTCTTTTTTTTTCTTCAAGGATGAAAGAGGGGTGTTTTTAGTAAAAACCATATTTTTGTATAGTAACATGGATACACTAGAGCAATTATGCATTTTCTAATTAAACTACTTGCTAAACTGGTTGAAAATTACATTTCAAGTGAGATTTAAGAAATCTTATATAAGTATTTATCATTATTTCCTGGACAAGGAATGCAAAATGTGATAGGTTTTTCCATAAAATAACAAATAACATGTCTATCAATGCAAAAGAAACAAGTAACTCTGTTGACACGTTGTAACCATCAAAAGGTTCTGGCTTGGGACAGCGAATATGTGACGGGCTTGAAGCAGTTCTTTAAGATATTTACCCTCCCCCTTTTTAATCTTTAATAAGTGCAATACAACAAATTATTTTTTACGAATACTATGATACTAAAAATCTCTAATATAGAAACACAGCGATGAAATAACCGAAAAGACATATAGAGAGCAAAATACAGGCTTCACAAATAGAAAGGTGTTAATCGTTCGGCTAATTTTCAGTTACAATTTGAGTTATCGCTCTTTAATCATGTTTGATTTTTTAAAAAGTGACAAAGATGAAGGTATCGCCGCATGTAATTATAAGAACTTTATATAAATACAATAGGCAGAAGATACAAAAGGGACATTGATATTATATTCCAGGGTATGTGTTTCTGTTCATGCCAATCCTGAATAGAGGGTTATGGCTAACACGGAAGCTATTACATCAATGGTTTCAAATGGTAAAGCCCAAGACATCTCTTCGAAAGTTTTACGAATGCAATCATTATTTGGTTGGCCGTTCTGGAATATCCTCTTTTCTTTCATTTTGACATAAGCGAATTCGACTTTTACTGGCACTATCAACAAGACGGGTGCCATTAGTGAAGCTTACCCTTTCCGTACACATGAGTTTACCCGTGTTTGGCTGTGATCGTGCTGTTCGATCTTCAGTTTTCTGTCTATTTTTATTGTTGCTAATCGTCCTTTGATCATGATTTTGTCTGTTTTTTATTGGACTTATAATTGTAATTGTCCCCCTGGTATCTTTTCTCTCCCTTCATACAACTTCTATTTATTGCCTTTATTAATATGCAATTTTCAGAAATGTCAATTCTAGAATCCTTGAAATTCCAAATAATTGAACCATAGAATAGTAAGTGGACACTATCAGTGTGAAACCTGCTAATAACACAATAAGACAGTTATATCCTGGTTCTTTAAAACAAAACAAAGATTTTTCAAGACTAAAACTTACTAAAAAAAACCGTACTAAGACAAAAGATTTATTAAGTATTGGTACTATTGATCGGATAACGTATTCATTGTAATTCATAAACATAATGGTCATCGTGATACTGTAACTCTAGTGGACTACAATTAATCACAGCTCCTTCTGGATCCGAATATATTTATTTACACTAGCTTCTGTATAAAGTATTATTATTATTATTATTAGATGAGAATATACTTATTAACTCTTATTTATAGATCTGAATATACTTATTTACTCTTATTTATAGATCTGAATATACTTATTTACACTTATGTATAGATTTGACTATACGTATTTGCTCTTTTGAACCAGAATGCAATCAAATCCAGGAAAACAGATGATATAACAATGTGTGCTCAGAATACGTGTTATTTGAAAATTGTTCAGAAAAATTTGTATGTTTGTTAATAGTAGTTAACGGTTTACATATTCAAGGTATTGATAAGTTAAAATACTTTTAAAATTAGCACTTATGATAATACAGAGCTAACTTTCAAAACACTTAAATGAAATAAAAAATGTTCTGCAGAGCGCAGCTTCATACGACTACAGAGGTCGAACTTTGAAGAGTTGGGGCAAGTATGGACACAACATTCAAGCTTTATACAGGTTTCTGACACAGAAAGAATGTGGTCTAAGAATTTAAAAATTTGATATTGTGCATTTGCATATTATAGTCCAATATCCAAATCTAAAAGCATGGTTAGATTCAGCATATCAAGGAACCCCAAGAATTCAATTTCTGATGAAATGAAACAAAGTTTAATTTTAGACCATTCGGACCAACTTGAAAACTGGAACCGAAATAAAAAATCTAAATACATGTTTAGATTCAGCAAATCAAAGAACACCAAGTATTCAATTTTTGTTAAAATCAAACTAAGTTTAATTTTAGACCCTTTGAATCTTAATGTGGACAAATTTGAAAACAGGCCCCAAAATATAAAATCTAAATACACAGTTAGATTCGGCATATCAAAGAACCCCAACAATTCAATCTTTGATGAAATCTAACAAAGTTTAGTTTTGGACCATTTGGACCTCAATGTGGACCAATTTAAAAACGGGACCAAAATCCGAAATCTATATACACGGTTTGATTTGGCATATTAAGGAAAACCAAGATTTAAAAAGACTATGAATTAGTCCCCATTGAAATTAGTCAGGAAATAAGCAATTTATACAAAGTACTAGAAAAGTATTGTTTTGGCCCCTTTTTTCTTAACGATTTGGACCATAATCCCTAGAATCAATCCCAACCTTCCTTTTTTTTTGTTCCATAGACTTATACTCAAGTTATTGTCTGGAAATGAAATGTCTTCGGTCGACGACGACGACGATAGTAGTAAGCGAAGCACATGTCCTATTCTTCTGACATGTATTTTCCGTTGGATTTTGAGGTTTGAGTATCCTTTGAAAATCACTAGCTTTCTACCATCCCTTTTAAGCTCACCTGGCCCAAAAGGGCCAAGTGAGGTTTTCTCGTTACTTGGCGTCCGTCGTCCGTCGTCGTCGTCTGTCGACGTCCTTTAATCTTTACAAAAATCTTCTCCTCTGAAACTACTGGGCCAATTAAAACCAAACTTGGCATCCTTAGGGTATCTAGTTCAAAAAAATGTATCCGATGACTCCGCCCATCAACCAAGATGGCCGCCATGGCTAAAAATACAACATGGGGGTAAAATGTTCATCAGGTCAAGATTTCTCTGCCCTGAAATTTTTAGACGCATCAGACATTCCGTTTTTGGGTTGCTGCCCTTGAATTGGTAATTTTAAGGACATTTTGCAGTTTTTGGTTATTATCTTGAATATTATTATAGATAGAGTTAAACTGTAAACAGCAAAAATGTTTAGCAAAGTAAGTTCTACAAATAAGTTAAATGATCAAAATTGTCAATTGACCCCTTCACGAGTTATTGCCCTTTAAAGTCAATATTTTCACAATTTTTCGTAAATTTTTGTAATCTTTTACAAAAATCTTCTCCTCTGAAACTACTGGGACAAATTTAACCAAACTTGGCCACAATCATCAATAGGCTATCTAGTTTAAAAAATGTGTCAGATGATCCTGCCTGCTAACCAAGATGGCTAACATGGCTAAAAATAGAACATGGAGGTAAAATGCAAGTTTTGTCTATTATTTTGAAAACCGTTATGAATAGAGAAAATCTGACAATGGCAAAAATGTTCAGAAGATGAGCTCTACCGACTGTCTATATACATTAAAATTGTCAGACGACTTCTTATAGGAGTTATTGCCCTTAAATGACAAATTTTACCATATTTTTGGATTTTTGCCAATTATCTTCAGAACTATAATAGATACAGAGAAACATTAAATTGCAAAAATGATCAGCAAGACAAGTTCTACAAATAAATTTAATTGTCGAAATCGTCAGCCTACTCCTTATGAGAATTATTGCCCTTTGATGATGATTTTTACAATATTTTGCGTTTTTGCCTTATTTCTTGAAAATTATAATAGATAGATGGAAACTCGAATACGCAAAAATGATCAGCAAGACAAGATCTACAATTACGACAATATAGAGGAAATTGTCCGATCTACTAACAAGTGACATTTTGCTGATAAAGGCAGTAGGCTGTCACTCTTTATAGGAGTGATTGCCCAGCCCTTTAAATAAGGATTTTTTTACCCTCTTTTGTGTTTTGACCAAAACTAAAAAAGATAGAGAGAAAATAAACAGACTAAATGATCAGCAATCAAAGATCATCAAAACAGAGATTTTCCTTATGAATTCTATTCTTGTCTTCAATGTTGGAAAGTGTCCTTTGTTGAATATGCACATAGATCAAGGTGAGCGACACAGGCTCTTTAGAGCCTGTAGTTATCGTTTAATGCTGGTGATAATTGTTCAGAAAAGTACTTCTTCTGTACAAAAACCTTAACAAATTTTACCTTTTCAAGATGAAAAATTCCATTTATTTTCCTTTGTTTGTTCGGGTCGTCCTATACAGTATTATTCAAAATTATTTCACCAAAGGTACGTCAGTACATGTTTACGCATTATCATTTGGTACATGATCATACTTTCATATGCGCTAATATGTACATGTACTGGTATATGGCTCGTTATCTAGTGTAACTTTAGGTAATGTTCTTTTACTGTTGTTACTCTCGAACATCCCTTCTTTTCTTTTTGAGCACCCCTGATGGTAACTTTAATTTTGTATTTTCTCTGATTGTGTGCACAGTTAAATTCGGTCGCAGTTCAATATGGTTTTATCATTCATCATCAAGTCGCATTTCAATTTATTTTCGTGTCAATCAAAACAATTATTAAATATAACTATTGATTGACTTAAGCTCAATGAAATAATTTTTACAAACAATCACTGTCAGTTAAACTATTGTAAATATATGTATACTGTCAAATAACACAGTACATGTTATATATCTTAAATTTCATTTTGAGGTTACATTCTCAATAACTCATATATTATGAAAACTAATCTTATTTAACCATTGTTATATATTTTGTATCCTCTCAATATGATTATGTATAATCTATGGAGATTGAATTTTTTCCTATATTTACAGGGTTTTTTCTCACACGGTTTAAACATGGGATATTGTTAAGATTTGAAATTGTTTATCTTAGATTCTAAAATCCTTTGTTGATACTGCAATTGTTCTGTTTTCAAAATTTGATTTTTAGAATTCTTTTGTGATTAACTTTTAAAGTATTGTATTTACTTTCATGTTGCCAATATACAACAAGCTATTTTTATTTATATTGGTCTACGGATTCATTTCAAATGTTATATGATTTTAAGGTGGAAACATTTTTTTAGATTATCTGCATTAAAAAAATAATAGCAATCAGAAACAAGCAATTATTAAGATAAAGTCATGAAAAAGCTCACATTACATCTACAACAAATCTTGAACTTGTTATGTTCTTTCCTTGTTGACAAATTATTTGGAAGTCGAAGTCAAAACGTGACAACATTCACCTATAAAAAAAATCAAAAAAGAATAATCTTAAAAGCAAATTGTGTCACTCATTTATAGGATTTGCAATACCTGCATTGAGAAATTGACTGTGCCAATATTCTATAACGCGTTATATATATGATAAAGTTGTAATAAACTAAAAAATCAAGGACAATTTCAAAATCATCAAATTTCAGGAAACGAGAAGAACAGTTCATAAAAGTTTGATCAACACTACATTTCAATTTTTGAATTCGAATTCATTCTTATACGTCGGGTGCCACATGTGGAGCAGGATCTGATTACCGTTCGGGAGCACCTAATATCATCCCTTGTTTTTTATGGGGTTCGTGTTGCACGTGTTGCACATTCTTTGGTTTTCTATGTTGTGTTTTGTATACTTTTGTTTGTCTGTCGGTCTTTTTTCGCTTTTTGCCATGGCGTTGTAAGTTTATTTTCGACTTGAGTTTGAATGTCCTTTTGGTATCTTGGATCGTGACTTTTATAAGTAGTTATTGGCTTTGAATTATCTTTCAGTAACTGCTAGTAATCGCAAATCAGTACTTTGTGTCGTAAGTCTTTTTTATGTGTTTTTTATTTGCTTTTTGTCAATCTGATGAGTAAACTGAATTTAATACTTTGATCACATATTGTAGTGGTTCACCGCTGTCCAATATAAGGGAGGGAGGGGTGCATTGAAAAAATGTTAAACTCTGCCATCTTCTATATGAGCCTTTTCCAAGTCGAGAGCTTGTAAATTCAGTTGTTGTCGTTTGTTGCTGTATATCGTATTTGTTTTTCGTTTATTGTTTTATTCATAAATCAGGTCGTTAGTTTTCTCATTTGAATAGTTGCACAACTGTCATGTCGATGTTTTTTATAGCTTGCTATGTGGTATGGTCTTTGTTCATTTTTTAAAGATCGTAAGGTGATCTACGTCATTTGGTCCCTGGTGGAAAGCTTTCTTGTTATATTCGTACCACATCTACTTATTTCTTATATTACAGTCTACCAGCAGTATTACGTAAGCAAAATATCTATTGACAGGGTTTTTGTAATCCAAGAATTATCCCAATCATTTGTTTCATTATTCGCTGATGCAAAACATAGCATCATTTACAAGGTTTTGTATATTCAAAATATGTGGTATTCATTACCTTATTAAAGCTAAATTTGAGCAATATAAAAAAATGTTAATATCCCGTCTGAATATATAATTCACAGACAGACATGCATAACGTGTTCTATCCTTGTATCAAAATTTTCCCGATTAAAAGGATACATAGATATGAATCAATTACCATTTATTTCAATAACAATCATAGATAGTACTATAAGTTTTAATAGTAACGACTGTTCTATGTCATTTCATATCTAGAGAGAAAAAAAGTATACATTACATGCCAATGCAAACTTGACGTATAGACTTTAATTACGACAAATGATATTGTTCATACATAAAAAAAGTATTTTATTTTAGTTTGAAATGATATATTTCAAAATATATATCATAATACTATATACCTATCAAATTAATAGATAAAGCTTTTTAATATTTAATCGTCGTATAAAAAAAGCAAATTTTTAATAATTTCTAACATGCTATGTCAAACTGAAGAACGCTTATGCCTATTATGTTTGAAGGGTATGTCCCATGCAAACAAAGTTTTATTCAAAACCATTACCGTCATTTGAAGTCTCATGACTCTGGTCTGTGGAAATGATATAGCATGGGCATTCGTGAAACATTTGTTCATTGACAAAATACAAGTTTTTCTTGTATAGAGTAATTTTGTCAGAAACAGATTTTAAAACCCTTATATCATTTACTATTGTTATCAAATAAAACAGTTATCGTTATCTTAATCTTTAGAAATAGTATGTCATCACCCAAACACGGACACACACACACACACACACCACATAAAAACCAGGAAAATACTTTTAATATTGACGGAATTGTTTAAATAGCAGTAACAAATCTTTTTGTGTACAATATTGTTGTTTATTTGCTTTTGACGATGTTTCACACAGCTTTTCGGATTTTTTCAATACTCGCGTCAATTTCTTTATTGATTTGGCCTTGAAACTGTTTCGATTTAAGTGCAACTGATCTTTAGGAGACGAAATGCGCGTCTGGCATACAAAGGTATAAATCTGATACCTTTACAAAGGAAATATGGAGGGAAAACTATAAAAATAAGTATTTTTGATTATGACTGATAACTGATTTAATTTTCGTACATTTAAAGACAAACTTTCAAAAATGGAAAATGGGAATATTTAAGAAGACAAAAGACCTAACCAAAAGATATTTATCAAGCTCTAAATCGGTCCAGATTTACAAAATTATGCAAAATTATATTAGAAATCATCATAGATCGGATATTAACAACATACATCAAGAAACGACACAAGGAACCAACGACGGGTCTTCTATTTTCGAACGGACGCATGGATATTTGGTTGGTTTAACTATTTATTAATTTTTATCTTAATCTTCTCCAGTTTTTATCACGATATGTGAACTGATGAAAAAATTCAGAAAAACGCTAAGTATATTATGTTTGAAAATACTTTTTAGCACTGGGTCGATACCGCTGCTGCTTAACCCTGTAGGTTATCATTAGCTCAATAGTTAGGACTGTATACATGGTTTATTTGAGGTAACAGTAGTTCACCGATGTATTCCATCTCATTGATATAGCAAGAAGATACAAATCATGGTAAAAAACGGAAAACTATGAAATCGCATGAACATACCATACTTAATTTATAATTCTCAGTTGATAAAATTAGATTATTTTAATGAAGCTAAAAACAAAACTCTGGCAAAGATGTATTCCATATTATATATTCCAAAAGACTGTAAGCAACGAAATGGGGTTACATATAAAATGACGAAACACTACAAAAATATTCCGAGTTTTTACAGTGTGCTCTCAACAAATATACAATTGTAGATCAACGGACTCATGCCTACATAAACCAAATGATTCCTTTCAGATATTGCCAACAAGAAGAAATAAAACGAATTGTTAATATATATGCAGACTTACCTTAAAAAAAACAAGAAAACATCGTTTCCATTTGATGAAAATTCCAATTAATTGTGTCTTAATCATAATTGATGAAAATATACTAATCTATAAAAAAAACTTTAAATCATAACTGAATACACTTAGAAATACCCTTTTCATGCAATCGTATTATATATAAGTATTTCATTGGATTTTTAAATAACCAGTCATATTCTAAGTATGTATAAAGGAGTGATAGATTAGTGTAATTGAAATCCATGCACTTCATTTTTATAGTATAGTTTGTTCTTCATATATTTAATAATTGGTTAGTGTTCGGATAGGCCCTTAGAAAGCCTGACTGAATATTTATCTTTGTTTTAGATCACAGAATTGCAGAATGATTCCTCTAGCTATCAGTCATTCGATGTTAAAATTCTATCCTCAACACCACAACAGATCACACCAATATTCGATTATTATTCGAGAGAGAAAAAATTGACGCACAAATAAAGACGAACACCATACGTATTATTCTTATTTTCTAATCATCTTTTTAGGAAATTTACAGCAAAACTCAGAATCCCACATATCGAAATGGCAAAATTTGGGATACAGTAGTCAACATTGAAATAGAATCTTAATAACTATAAAAACTATTTCAACATTTGTTTGGCTTTTATAGTGATTAAGATTATAACACAATGTTGACTGCTGTACCCCAATTTTTGACATGTCTACCTATTATGTCTGTTTTGCACACACATTGTTGTCAATATAATGGAATTCTATGCGACTGTCATACAAATGAGAGTTTTAGCTAGCTATAAAACCAGCTTTAATCCACCATTTTCAACATTAGGAAATGTCTGTATCAAGTAAGGAATATGACAGTTGTTTTCCATTTGTTTGATGTGTTTGAGCTTTTGATTTTTGCCATTTGATAAGGGACTTTCCGTTTTTAGTTTCCCTTGGAGTTCGGTATTTTTGTTATTTTACGTGTTTGTCAACTTACAAGCTACAAGTCTTCGCAGTTTTAGATCTTTAGATACTAAAATAGTCCTCTAATCTAAATTTTACTGATTGTGTCCTAATTCCGTATATGACTTATAACTGAGAGTGGATTTCAGGATTTCAAGGGTTGTATGAATGTACAGCATGAGACGCTTACCCTGTCACTTATTTTGAAGTTCATGCGATTATCTCATTTATTTTGTACCTTGATGTGTCTCATTAATCGATTTGAGAGATTTGAACATCGATGAAATAGGGTAATTACATGATTTAAACTCTTATGCTTGAACTATGCATGGGCATTATTAATGTTCAATATGAGATATTGCTATCATCTTGAGTCAGTCGTGCATTTTCATGTGTCGTTTGTCCTCAAATGTGTGATAGATCTTTTCAGGATACAACTATTCAACTAATTCTAACAAAATTCCATACGATTGTAAGTTCTTCGTGGTGTTTATAGCTTATAGTTTGTGAATAATAGATCGATCCATCAACCAAAAGATAGAACATATATGTAACAGCAAGTAATAGACGATATCTTGGAAACCCTAACCAAAAAGAAGATCTAATAGGGCAGAAATGGTAAGGATGTCAAGCTCGACCTACTTGGGATTTTATCAAAACCATCGATAGACCCCTAAAATTAGTTATGCACCTAGATAACTATGTTTTTAGAGATATTTCTATTCATATAAAAATAATGATATGTGGACACAAACTTCATATAGCCAATAAGATTACCAATACATGACTTGCCTATATGGCTATAACCAATAATAGATTCCATATGAGGGTTTGCCTGACATGACGTCTGTTGATCAATTTTAGCATCCGAATTCGCATGGAGGGTGGTGCATTCAGAGCAAGACCGTCTCGCTCCAATTGTAGTTCATGCGACTCCCTCAGGTTTTTTTATTTACCTTGAATTGTGTCTACTTAATGCATTTGTGAGATTAGAACATTGGTAAACTACTGTTGCCTCTTATTTATTTCGCAAAATATATATGATTCTATAAGGATCAGATTTTGGAGCTTATTAATCATTATACCTCTTAACTTTGAGATAGGTATTCGCTTTCTTCGTAGTTTTAAATTGTTCATTTATATTGTTTTATGTTTTACTTCTATGATCGACTTGGTGATAGCAATAATGTTAAAAGAAATCGGAAATATACCATAAAAATTACACAACACAGCAGAAGTCGTGATACCATTAAAAACGCCGAAGCGTTCAAATTGACACAGTTGAGACTAAATAAGCAGCGACGGTTTCCATTTGAGTACTTAATATATATTCTGGATATTTATCCCTGCTTTTATATCATCTTTCCTGTCTTTGATAGCACCTATTATTTAATAGGAACAACAATTCCGCTTCTAGGAATCCCTTTTTCAGAACTTGGAAACACTTTCTCTAGTAATGGCATGCTTGATAGTGACGGATCAAAGTCCTTTTTTATGAAATAATTGATAGGAATGTATACATCAGATTACGAAAGACTATTCCATTCTAATATAGTCAAAATTAGATGTACATACGCGAATTAATTGCACATCAACAAATACTTTATTTAAAAACCGCTATTTATTATTAAATGCAAGTTGTATACTTATATATTCTAGTAAGTTACGTAGGTGTATTATGTTATTTCAATATAAAGAGTCATACATATGCAAGTAAATTGACACCAGGCTTAAACATCTGTTGTAAAACATGATATGGCAATCAATATGTGTTTGGTTATTTTTTTTCTGGTAAGCGAGACTTTTGTGGAACAAAGTATCATTCTTATTGAAATATATTAAACAGTTGAAAAATGTATTATAATGATGTACAACTTAGAATCGTATTTCATCATAACATCATGCCAATCAGATAAAGCAGCATAGTTTATCTTTAAAAAATAATGTTCTGTGAACGTAATATTGCATCTGTCATCTGTTTTGGGTAGCAAAAAAGTATAATCATAACACCAAACTACAATGTAAATTCAAAAAGGTGGAAGTTATGGGAAGCCGTTTTACTATTTATTCTAACTTCAAGATATCTAACAAACTGTATAAGATATATGATATAGTTTATAAGATATATAATATATAGTATATGAGATATCTTATATAAATTATAAGATATCTCATATAATTTTCTTATGATATCTTATAAACTATATAAGATAACGTATATACTTTATAAGATATCGTATAAACTTTATATAAGATATCTTGTAAAGTTTATAAGATAACTTATAAAGTATATAAGATATCTTATAAAGTTTATAAGATATCTTATAAAGTTTATAAGATATCTTATAAAGTTTATAAGATATCTTATAAAAACTAGATTATATAAGATATCTTATAAAAACTAGATTATATAAGATATCTTATAAAAACTAAATTATATAAGATATCTTATAAAAACTAGATTACATAGGGTATCTTATATATTATATGAGATATCTTATATATTATATAAGATATCTTGAAGTTAGAATAAATAGCAAAACGGCTTGCCATAGGAAGTTCATAAATCTGACAAAATCAAGCGTTATCAACAAACGGAACGCGTGAAACACACACTGTCATATTCCTGACTTCCGAAGAAAATGCTGGGTTAAACCTAGCTTAATCTCCCACTTGGAAGACAGTTGTTTATATGATGAATATCATTTTATTTTAGTATGTGAAAAGTATTATGAACTTCGAAAGAAATTTATTAAACCATATTATTGGAGAAAACCTTCGAAGTTTTAACTCGTACAACTGCTATATGTTCATAATGTAAAGGAACTTAACAATTTAGGGAAGTATTTATTCCTGGCCAAGAAGGCACGTAATTAAATTCATATATAAATGCTTAATATGTGTTATATTTGATCATACTCTGCTGTACTGTTATATGGGTATACTTACTTCTATGATTATTTGACTGATTGTTTAAATGTATTATATATATTTCACTGATATATTTGAATATTTGTAATATTTATATTGTATAAGTTGTATTGCTTACGAATAAAAGATTATTATTATAGTTCAGTTATACTAACAAAATTGGGTGAGCAACCCAAAAAGACATAATAGGTTAATGTTAATAATTGGGATCAAACAGTCAAAACTGTGTAGAACATACATTACAGACATACAACACAATTGACTAAACAATTCAAACAAACATACAAATATGCAACTTTATCTTTATTGTTAAAAATGAAGTACTTTTCGTTCGTTCTGAATATATACATCTTCTTACATAGATCCTGCTAAAGCTGTAATATTCGTATTCGAGGGAAAAACTACAATTCAACTTGAACAAGGCTGATAAGAATCCTGACAGGGAACAGACACAAATTATTTTTATTTAAACAAGAATTACTTACAGCAACTGTTATATTGTGTTATCGAGGGTAATTTTAAGCTCATTTGTAAGACTTGTTTAAAATTCGAAATCTAATCAAAAACTAGAAAACACAGTAATTGTTTCATTTGAATTAAATGATATTAATTACAAGGTAACTTACCATGTAACTATTTGTATTCGTGCATTGTCATATAAAGATTAATAAATCTCAACTATATAGGATGATCATCGTATTTGTAAATGTTGTAGTATAAATAATGTAGAAAATGAATATCATTTTGTGTTTATTTGCCCTACGTGTAGAAAAATTATATGCATTTTGGATGAAATATTGTGCATGGTCAAATACAATTGTATTATTGTTTGCTACAATCTGCATAAAAAAGTAACTTAAAATTAACTTAACCAAGAAACTATGCTACTTTATAAATGAAGTTTAATCACAGATTATCGGTTATATTTTTTTGTATGCGTTTTTACTTTATTTCTCCATATTTTTGTACTGTAAGAGCAACTAAATGAAGTAAAATCAAGCTTAGAATCAGTGCAATTTTGGGTAAAAAATAGTGGTTTTATGTTTTCTATACAAGACAAAATTATCGGTAAACAGTAAGTGTGTTCCCAACATTACTCCGATTGTAAGCTTCGTTTTACATTTTTTATTTGCTCTTACTTGACCAAGTACCAAAATTTCCTGTCAAAAAAACACATACTCCGGAGTCAAAAGTCGGTAATATGAAAATAGTCTATTATATTCATTTATCTGTTTCGGAGTTTAGTGTGACGTCCATTTCGCTGAACTAGTGTACATTTTTAAAGGGGCCTTCGACTGATTTCTGCTCTATTAGTCGCGTTGTTGTCTCTTTGACACATTCGCAGTTTTCATTATCAGTTTTATTAGTAAGTATTCTTTGATACAAGGATTAAAACAGATACTGTACAGTGATTATTGTTTCAATCTTCATATTATTTTGGGGTTTCTTTTATTACGCAAGATATACCATATACCAGCATACATATACAATATATTGACATTATCAGAAAAAATAAATGTATTTTACGAACATACGAAACAAGAGTGCATTGATTGATTGTTGGTTGCTTATCGTCCATTGGCAACTGAGTAAAAATAAATTTAGAATTTCCGGCAATGTATATATATAGCTGTTCATTGTTTTTGCAATATAAACTTTAAAACAGGGGATGCTATTTTAATTTTTTCTCTGGTTTTGTGATATTGTTATCGTGGAAACGCAGATTATTTTTCCAACAATTTAAAACGAACTTATTTAGAACAATGGTTTTCTTTTTTTGCTAGGCAATACAGTTTTTATTCAAAAATTAAGAATCGGGATAGAATATTTGAGCTTTATTATATATATTGTTGGTCGATTAGTGTAGGTCACAGTGAAAGCGATTAAGTCACGATGTAACATAAGCATTGGTTCAAAAAAAAAGTTACACTGCAAACGTAAAGATATAATATTGTCGGGCTAAATTTCACACGGATTAGATATATAAATTCAATTGTCCTCTTCATAAACAAACATATTGAAATGACAATCGAACAAAGTTCTCCTTTCAAACTTATTATTGTATTATTTATATTAAGTGTAAACATGTGAATATTCGTAATCAATGTCCTCAGTATTGAGTGTTTAATACTCAATCTTACCTAGTTCAACTTGATGAAGTATGTTATAATTTAAATAAACTGAAATACATTTGAATTGAATATAACAAAAATATTACATGAACGGAAAATGAAAGTGTGAATCAATTAAAATCTATAGATACAGACAAAAATGGAACTCCTTAAGATCAACGTTTAAGGTTAAACTTCAAGACAGTAAATTGCTTTTCTGGGGTATAGCAACAAACCGATTATCAATAATTTTGACCATTTTTCATCCCCAATTTTCCATTAGGAAGATATCAAAACAATTAATATTTAGTTTGTTAAGATGATTGTACTGGAGCTCATTGCAAGTCAAAGAAATTGCTTTTAAGTGTGTTTTATTTAAACTATAAAGATGATGATTGACTGCTGGCATTTAACACCTCTTTCAACCCCGTTGTCTTAGTCATGGCGGCCAGTGTTTATTCTTGGAGAAAGCCGAAAGAGAACATTTGGCCTTTGGCAAGAAAACTAACAATCCTCGTCATTTAGGATTGGAGTCGAACGCACCTGTCACGAACGGGGTTCAAACTCACAACCTCAGTGTTAACAGGCTATAGTTATAACTGTACAACTGAACAACTTAGACCCCGGCTATCGATGCCCAGTGTAGACCATAAAACGTTATCCTATTAAAACAAAAAATATATAATACTTCGATAGCTGCCGATTTCTACTGGTATGTTTTAATGTCTTTGTACGCTTAATTTTAGAAAATATTAGAGGACACATTGACTTTATTGCTTATTTAATTTTCAACCCAAAAACAATGAATCAAGTATATTACGTTTATATATACAATATCCGTACAGTGTAGGAAAATATAGAATTTATTTGACGAGCTTTAGAAATAGACAGAAAAACTAGGGTTGCCGAGCTTTCGTCCTGTTTTGTATATAGCGAGTATAAATGAATTTTATATTTTCCTATACTGTAAGGTTATTGTTTTTGTCCTGCAATTTAACATTGAACTTAAAGGTATAGTTTTTTTTTTTTTCAATCCCAGTTGTTGAATGTGTTTTTGATTCTAATATGACGTCCTTGTTTCGCTTTGTAAACAAAGCCGTACTCTCAATAGAACCAAATATGTTTGACGCATGCGCACAAACTTACTGTTTACTTTTTCTTTTTTTTTATTTTTATCCTAATAAAATATATATATATTTTAGCTGCTTGCATAAAATTTCATATTATTTTACATATTGTAAAATTTACATATTTTCCCTGCTGTTAGTTTTTAAACTTATTAAATATGAAAATGTAATGTACATACTTCATGGGGACGAAACGGGGACCACAATCAGGACCAAAAATTGAACTGTGATGTAAACAGTAATTTGAACATAACCGTACGCTCGGAACAGAAAGTATGTACGTTTATCGCTTCGTGTTATCTGAACACCTGGTTGAGAAAAAAAACTACTTACATTCAAATTACGTGATTAATAAACACCTGGTTGAGAAAAAAAAAACCTACATTCAAATTACGTGACTAATTGTGTTTATACTGCAAATAGTTGAAATATAGTAACACAGCTATATTTTGTGCAATGTCAATTTCATCATGGATCACTTTTTCCACAATCAGTGGATCATTAAGAGATGAAAATAAGTTTGAAATTTGTGTTACAATTTAAATAGCCATCAATGTTTTAATCTAAGTTGCAGTATAAAAACAATATTAGGTCAATGTTAGAAAAATATAAACTTGGCTCTCAATAATGACGACTTCAGTATGTATACTAAAGAAATTTATCCTGTTGAACTTACTTTAAATAAAGCTAATACTAACATTGACCACTGTCCTTTCCTCGATCTTGATATCTATATCATTAACGGGAAGCTTAATACAAAAATTTATGATAAAAGAGATGATTTTTCATTTCCTATCGTTAATTATCCATTTTTAGATGGTGACGTTCCCTTGTCACCATCTTATGGTGTTTATATATCTCAACTTGTACGTTACGCTCGTGTATGTAACAACGTATTAGATTTTAGCGAGAGAAATTTAAGTATTACTGAAAATTTATTACACCAGGGTTTTCGATATCATAAACTAGTCAAAACATTTACTAAATTTTATCATCGGTATAAGGACATCATTCGTAAATATAACTCAACATGCAGACATCTTATACGTTCGGGTATTTCACATCCAATCTTTAATGGTAATATTCTTTACAAAGCACAAAAATGTCAGTATTCACCTCAAAAGCTAACAAAACCTTTAAACAGACTTGCAAATGTATTAAGAAGTGATATAGTTACGATACTGTTGTCAGGTCATTAAAGATTGCATATTTTGGCTTTAATATTGATTCACTTATAGGGTCTTTGCATCGGAATTAAACACATTTATTCTAAAACCAGTTGTTGGCATGACACGGGTTATGTTCTTCTCATATATTTTATGCAGTATAATACTAAACCCCTAACAGGAGGGATTGTGCCTGATATTCATATGATGAAGACATAATCTTTCAATCAGTTTAATTGAGGTCTGGAGCTGGCATGTCAGTAACTGCTAGTAGTCTGTTGTTATTTATGTATTATTGTCATTTTGTTTATTTTCTTTGGTTTCCTATTCTGACATCGGACTCGGACTTCTCTTATACTGAGTTTTACTGTGCGTACTGTTGTGCGTTTGTTTTTTCTACATTGGCTAGAGGTATAGGGGGAGGGTGGAGATTTCAAAAAACATGTTTAACCCCGCCGCACTTTTGCGCCTGTCCCAAGTCAGGAGCCTCTGGCCTTTGTTAGTCTTGTATCATTTTTAATTTTAGTTTCCTGCGTATAATTTGGAGTTTAGTATGACGTCCATTATCACTGAACTAGTATACATATTTGTTTAGGGGCCAGCTGAAGGACGCCTCCGGGTGCGGGAGTTTCTCGCTGCATTGAAGACCCATTGGTGGCCTTCGGCTGTTGTCTGCTCTATGGTCGGGTTGTTGTCTCTTTGACACATTCCCCATTTCCATTCTCAATTTTATTGTATGTATTCGGCACAAAACTGGGGAAGGGCTCAGTAAAACATCGCCCTTCCCCAGTTTCTCGGCCTCATACAAAAAAGATTATATTATTCTGACATTGACCTAATATTGGATATTTGTAAAGTAGGTGCATTCTAATGTTAAACCGGCTAGTTTTAAATTGATTCAAAATTAGGCGGAAGATAGAAAAGAGAAATTCAAAACGCACAAGTCGATGAGAATCCGACAATTGACTGGCTAAATACAAAACTACTAACTTCAGTATACAAAACACAACATAAAAATCTATTTCAGACCCAACCAAAAACCGTTTAATTAATTGTAAGTAAATATATTCTTCTTGGCAGCATTCGATGATGATGATGATGATGATGGATGGCTGCTTAACGTCCAGGTGCAAATTAATATGCATATTCAGGACGAGAACATGTTAATGTAATATGAAATTTAGCCCTGCTTTGTACTAGACCGACACACTGAGCCGGATTTTTAACGTGCTAGTTCCACAAGGTAACCGTGAGTCCGCAGAAAGACATGTCACCTTACCCGGACACATTATTCTGACTCCGAGCTGACCAGTCTTTGCTCTTACTCCTTAATGCCGAGTGCTTAGCGAAGAAGTAGCAAATACCAAATTTAAAGTCTTTGATTTCACCCGGCCGGGGTTCAAACCAACGACCTCCCGCACACGAGGCGAACACGCTACCACGAGACCACCGAGGCGGTGGCAGCTTTCGAATAACAATTCACATTCAAAATTATGAATAAATACGTACAGTTTATCAAGTATCCTACCGTTTGATTGTCAAATCTAAATCAGACAGTAGTTTTACTGTTTATCCTAAGCCAGAATTTTGGATACATATTTTTTTCAAAGGAAAAGATATTTCACGGATAAATTCGAGACACCGGATAAAATATGACTTCTATTAAGATTTATTCCTTTTTATTTTTATTATTTTATATTCAATATAGTTGAACATTATTGTCATTATTGTCCAATGAAATTTGCGTAGGCACTTAAAAGTACTGTTATGGTACTGTAACATAATTTTTTGAGGACGCCATAACTATTTGCCATGATTATACTTCTTATTTTGCATTTTGAATTGTTCGCTGTGTTGTGATGTTTAGTTTAAACATATTGTATTTACTCATAGCATGGAAGTATTATATTGACAATATGTTCAGTGAAAAATGGATTGGCCACAAGTAAATCATACTTATGCTGCTGCAGCCAGATTATTAGATAAAAATGCACGTGGATATCCACAAATATTCCGGTGCAGTGCCAGAAAATGACTAACCTGCTCTAGGATATCTTTTAATAATACTGTTAGGTCAACAGTGAACGCGAGAGCTTTTTCGCTTTCCTTTTCCTGTGACATTACATGAAAAACTCAAATCCTCATTTATCTGGTTACTTGAACAAAGCCAAAGTGTGGTATACAATATGTCGGACAAACAGGACGGGAATTGTTTAGACGAACACAGGAACATCAACTTATCGCGTATATCTAATGACTTTGCCATTCAAAGCTGTATACCTCCCTATTTTGATAACACAGAACCACCTATTTTTTCGTATACATACAAAAAATCCAACAGAAGTTTAATTTTTAACTATACGTCAGTAACATGAGACGTCTATGTAGAAAATAATACTCCTCTAACTTGAGACTGTGAATCGTCGAATTTTAGATATGATCCCTATGCCCATGTTATTACGTGGGACCTCAATATCATTCATTCGGTCTTTCGAGAGGTTAAAAACTTTTTGAAAATAGGACAAAAATATCGTCCTCCATCTAAAATAGATTGGAAACAATGTCGTCAGGTCATAAAAGACACTTTTTCATCGTATTGTAAAAATTGGTGTACACGGGAAAAATCTGATAAAAAACATCTTGATTCTTATTTAAATGTATGAATGTTGTGGATATTCGAATATCACATTTTGAAAAACAATTCAGAAATGAATAAAAGAGTACATAATACGCCTATTTCTAGAATAAGAAACAAACTTCAAGTACTTTCAAAACGGTTTGTGTTTGTACGGGCCGACAAAGCAGCCATCAGTGTGGTGGTGGTATGCCGTAAATACTACACGGACGTTCTTAAGAATGAAAGTTTAAAACTTCTATGAAAAGAGTGGAATTAAGTATTTTTGGAGTGTAAAAAATCTTTGGATGTTTTAGATAAATTACGTGCTTTTGATGTTCCTTTTGATTCTGTTGACAGTTTTGACTTTTCAACTCTTTACACTACACTTCCATACAATCTTATCAAACAAAAGTTTTCATATTTAATTAAATGGTCGTTTGGTAAATCTGAATGCAAATATATTTGCTGCAACTCATTTAAAGCCTTCTTCTCTAATGAGAAAGGTAAATATGATAGATATACTTACTGGAGGTGAGATGAGATGATTGAAGCTGTTAATTTTCTCCTTGATAATATTCATGTACGTTTCGGCAATAAAGTTTATCGACGGGTTGTAGGAATTCCTATGGGCACCAATTGCGCCCCTTTAATAGCAGACGATTTTTCGTTCCCTATTGTTAATTTTCCTTTTTTGGACGGCGATGTTCCTTTGACACCATCTTACGGTGTTTATATATCACAACTCGTTCGCTATGCCCGTGTCTATTTTAACGTTTTGGATTTCAATGAACGTAATCTATGTATTACTGGTAAATTATTAAGTCAGGGATTTCGTTACCATAAAATCACTTAAAACCTTTACTAAATTCTTTCATAGATATAAAGATTTGGTTTTGAAGTTTGGTTCCACCTGTAGAAAACTTATTTCAAACGGGATAGCACATCCTCATTTTTACGGAGATGTTGTTTACCAAGCCCGGAAATTTGGAAACGATCCGGGTAAATTTATAGATCCTTTAATTAAATAAACTTATTCTAAAAGGTTACCAATTCAACACTGTAATTAGATCTTTGAATATTGTTTTATTGGTATTAATATTGATTTTGTTATCAGTAAATTAAAATCAAACTAAATATTATTTTTATATATACATATTTGCACATTCATGGCTCTACAGTCTGTCGACACCTGTATCATGGCATTGCACAAGGTCATGTTTTTCTCTGACTGATTATGACGTCTTTACATTAAATCCATTGGATGTTGGATGTGTACTGATTGGTATTTTAGTCTATGATGCATGATTTTTTTCATTAGTTGTTATTGGCTTTGAACTAGCTGTCAGTAACTGCGAGTACTCTCAGATCTGCACTTAGTGTCTTTCTGTTGTGTGGATGTATAAGTACCAGTCCACGTCCACTTTGTATTTTTTTTAGATGTATTTCTATTTGTATCCATCTTATGAGTTAAGCCTTTTTCAACTAATTTTTATAGTTTGTTCTTATGTTGTACTGTTACACTATTGTCCCAGGTTAGGGGAGGGTTGGCGCCTTCAAACTTGTTTAACCCCGTCACATTATGTATGTGTATTTCCCAACTCCCAAGTCAGGAGCCTGTAATCCAGTGGTTGTCGTTTGTTACTTTGTAATATATTTGTTTTTCGTTCTTTATTTTGTACATAAATTAGGCCGTTAGTTTTCTCGTTTCAATTGTTTTACAATTGTCATTTCGGGGCCTTTTATGGATGACTATGCGGTATGGGCTTTGCTCATTGTTGGAGGCCTTACGATGACCTATAGTTGTTAACTTCTGTGTCATTTGGTCTCTTGTGGAGAGTTGTCCCATTGGTAATCGATCGTAATCATACCACATTTTCTTATTTTTTTTATTATGAAGTCTGCTCCGAATAACAATATATGACATATATGAACATGCAATATTTCAATGTATACAATAATTTCCAAGTCGAGCTGTTGAAAAACATATGACAAAAAGAATTACTGAAAAATTGATTATGGTGATGATGTGAATGCCCGGGAGACCATCCCCTCTTTCATGCTTTACAGAGTTAGGGAGATACCGGCATTTGATTTTTATGGGGGGGGGGGGGGGGGGGGGGCTAGGATGAAATTTGAAAAAAATAGGCAGGACAGGAGTTTTGAGTAAAAAAAAAGGCAGGATGAGACACACTTTGCAAAAAAAAAAAGGCAGGATGACAATTTATGTAAAAAAAAAGTCAGGATAAACTAAAAAAAAAAAAGGCAGGACCGAATAGAGTGAAAAATAAAAAGGCAGGACAGAGATTACAACTAAACCCCCCCCCCCCCCATAAAAATCAAATGGCAGCTCCCGTACAGATAGGGTTGATGTATAGACTTGATTTACAAGTTCCGCTCCTATATCGTTGCCTTGTAGGTGTCCCTTTCCGAATCCTGTATCCGCATCTGAAATCATGTGTTCCTTAGATTGCTTGATAGTGTCACTGTACACTGTGTATTAATTCAATCAGTTTACGCAGTACTTTTATTTATTTACCAATTTACATATGTTTAATTTTATATATAAATTTACGAGTTGATATAATAAATATATAAAGTATAAGACAATGATTTTATATATAGTAGGGGTATAAAGGCATGAATTGAGTTACACAAAATGAATAAAATCATAAGTTATATTTCTACCTGACCACATTTATAATCAAATTATGTATGCATGCCCATATCTGTATTTATTTAAACCCTGGAGTGTTAGTTTGTCAATCCTCTCTGACATTCAAGAAAAACATATGCAGTTTCATTCCAGAGTTATTTGAACTTTATCCTTCGGATTTAAGGCAATTTCTCACATGCATTGCACTAGTATTTTATATATATATACATGTATTGTATTGTATTGTATTTTGTATAAATTTACTCCATGTATCACCTTATACATTGTGATGTAAAATTACTATGTCTCCCTCTCTGCACCTACGGTCAATTGGTTGTAGACAATAAAGTATCTAGTAGTTTTGATCAAATTACTTCAGACATTGTCTTTTTTTTATTTGTCATTTTATACCATCAAAATTATAGGCAATTCTTTGAGCACAAGGACATCCTCCTCTAAGTTTTTTTTCTATCGGATCTTTCAACCTACTTCTAATTTAAGTTCTTCTCCAACTTTCTATTTTATTCTTGCATCAATTTCAATATGCGCAGTTGTGGATAGTTAAATAAGTAATTGTTTTACTCACTTTAAAAGCACGATGAAGACCAAATCTTCCACATTCCCCCAAAAAAAAAATGAAAATATTCCCTTCCCTACTCATTCAAACATACAAATGAAATACCATTAACTTCAAATATGCATGGCAAACATTCTCTTCTATCTGTAGCACATAAATGGCTAAAAGTTAATACACGGATGACATTTTCAAATTTCTATTCAGGCTCATTTGACAAGATTTGAAAAAGAGTCAACTGCAGACATTTCTCACTTAAATGACCAACTATGTTATTATTCCATATTCGTTCAGTGAATCTGTTGATTCCGGCATACTCTTTTCAAATGGACCTATTAATATATAATATTTAATGGACTTCTATGGACTTCTATTGACTTCTGCTTTTATTAGCATAAGCTTTTGCCAGACTCGGAAATGAAAGAAGGGTCTGGATAGGCTGTCTTTCCTTTCTTTATTTTTATTTTTTCAGTAGTCCATTTTTCTCTATTCTTTATCTACTTTACCCATTATTATCTATTCTTTATATTTTAACACCCCATTATTCTCTATATATAATTTGTTATTTAATATGTCTATTTTTTGTCTATTTTGTATTTTTATTGCCCTTTAATGCTAAAAAAAAAATAGGTTACACACCCACTTTACGTCTCAAATAAAAAAATATCATATCGGCGTCAAAAAGTTGTGTAGTTCGTTTCACACATAGAAATCCGTAAATTACATCAAGCACCTGCATGGCAACTTGGTTAACAATATGGCCGCGGATTTAAACCACTGATCACCAGTAACAAATAATTTGCAAGAATGCGACTTAGAAAGAATACTGCATAATTTTTAATCAGAATTTTAAAACAAAATGTCAACGTCAAGTTCAGTTAAGAACGAATCAATTGGCAAATCAATTGAACCATCGAAAAACCCTAAAACACCAGAAAAAAATGAAAGGTAAACAATCAATTTATCAATATTGACAATAATACTGTGATATAAATAACGTGCCATTGGGTTAAGTTACTTGTGGTAGTAGCAGGTACCCTATCTTACAAAATAACTAGAACTTACCCGTGATCGCAGGTCCGTAACTGCATTAAAGTACCTTTACACCTTAAAATTATTTTTAGCCTGGATTTTTAGTATTCTTATTGTCATTTGATAAAGTCATGCTGATTATAAGGTTTTCTCTGCTTTCAAAGTCTTTCTGTTGCAAGCCACCCTGGTTTTCTTACTACAACCGGAAACTACATGTAGGTATATTTTTTTGGTTAATGATTGAATTTAGTAGTGTCAGTCCCAACAATGACGAAGTTCAGGTGTGATTATGACCTGTGTATACACCTTATCGCTAATCCCGCTTGACCCGAGAATCAATCCCGCTCGAACTTTTGACGTCATACAACAATCACTTTTCCATTGTGGCGTCAGATATTTTCTATTATGACGTCAAAATTTTACGGGAACTTGTGTGATGTCCAGTAATGGCGGACAAATAGCGATAAGGCGTATTGCTATATGATGCAGTCTGGTAAATCCGCCCACATAAGGCTTTGATCGTATTTATTACTGCTTAATTATATACAAATTGTATCAAATTTGATAAAAATCGATTCACTGACAACTCAATTTTGAGTAGTTTATCTCATTCCCCCCAAATATCTGAAATAGATTTAAAAATCAGCAAAACAGGTGGGTCACGTGTTTTTATCGGAAATGTGTTTGTCCGGTAAATCCGCCTATGCACAGTAAATAATGTATGAGGACCAGTTTATCACATATTCATGAAAGGAAAATGGTGATTTATTAATAGACCAATTAAAAAAAAAATATAAAGTCAGAAATGGTTTTGTAAGCAATAATATGATTATCGTTAGCTTTAGGAACTGTATTATATATATAACTGGATATTTTCGTAATAAAAGATTTTTCTTTAAAAGTTGACATGCAGTGAGGATAAGTAAAGTTCCTATGAATAAAATACAATGAAGCAGACGAAATATTCACGGAAGTGACAATTACGGAAGTAAATGGGAGTGGACGGGTTTATTGGACACTACTGTATATAGCAAATCCCAAATACACCATTTGGTGGTGCGCCTGACAGAGGTGGAACGTACAGATTAGGTTATAGGTAACAAGTACTATTGGTATCGTATCAGATTCGACCCAGAACTTGTTAATTATTGGTAATATTAATTATGTGGAAAACTTTAATCTGTACGTTCCACCTCTGTCAGGCGCACCACCAAAGGGTGTATTTGGGATTTGCTATATACACAGGTCATAATTACACCTGAACTTCTTCATTATTGGGATTGACACTACTAAAAAGGACTGGAATGGTGTAATTTTTAATCAACACCATTGTCCTATATTAGTTATATGTAAAGTTGAATTCTTTGATTCATCATTTTTACGTCATCCCGACTTACAAATTGGACCTCATTACTTTAGTAGTATAGATTACATAACACACACATTATCCTGTGGTAGGATAAAGTTTCAACAGTGGAAATTACCACTAAAGGAAGGACTGCTACTAAGTAGATCTTGAATTCCTAACACTACAGCACCAGAGGAAAGATCTTGGGTTTATTTTCCTCTATAAAATATTGTATCTGTTGATCCACCACATTACTCCAACAGATGAGCAGAGTTTATAGCTATTTGAGAATCTGTGACACTTGATCCAAGAATTTGTGACTCTTGAACAATTGACAATATTTACAACAATCACTTTTTCTTTGATGCATTCAACATTTTTTCTTAATTTTACGGGAGTGTATATGATTTCAAGTAATGGCAGACAAATAGCCATAAATTATTAGGCATACCCAATCAGGCACCCCTCTTAATAGGTTACAAGGTCTGATGATGTTTAAAAACTGCCTCACGTTACTTTAAAACAAATTTTACAGGTGCATGTTTTACTGGTCACAGGTACTTTTTACATCTGATGTCACCGGTATTATGTTGCAGCAGAAATTTCTGCGCACGTCCCTTGCGCTTTTGATTGATAACCGAACATATTTGGATATGGGAAAAAAGGTTTATTTTTTAACAATTACAGTCACAGAATTTCAAATGTGAATGTAAATGGCAGAATGATATAAAATATTTGCATGATGTCTTGGGTTTTCAACTCTTTCAAATCTTGTTTTATTTAAAAAATCAGGCTTTCCAAAATTTCATTGAATTTTTTTTTTTTATTATAGATTTTGAATCTGTACTATCAGGACCCGGATAAATCATTTGGTACAAGTTCTCAGGGATCAGAAAATTTTTCAACCCTGGAACTGGCTGAAAGCCTGAAATAGATTCTTAAATTTTATTTAATACTATACATGTACATACATTTTGTGAACAGGATAATAGAAATTACAATAAATAATGGTTAGAACTAGAGACTTAATTCACCAACACCTGACTGTACAAAGACTGTGAACAACAAACAATGCTTGGTCCTATTCAGATAAAGGTCATTCCTCACTGAGATATATTCCAACTTAAAATTTAAAAAAGGGGGGTTGGAGGTGGGCTTTAGTATTTTTGAATAAATACATGTATATTTGTATCAACATTTATATTCTTACCTTCAAAATCTATTTTCTATGTACAGTCTTTTCAGCATTAATTTAGTGTTTCCATGTGGTGTCCTTTATTCGATTTCTCAATTTTTGCATAATTCCTGTTAGTGCTGAATACATGTCCAGTTTCATGGATTATTGTCGCTGGCTTTCATAAGGATTAAGAGTTCCCTCGCTTTTAATGCACACCTTCTTCTCAGGCTAACAGTTTGGTATCAGATATAATCCAGATAGATTTGTATCGAAATGAAAATTAGATTTATTCCAATTTAAACTAATAAGTTTAATTTCTGACAGTCACACAGTACGTATATGAATGATAATCCAATTCATTAGATTAAAAAACTTAGTTTAATTTCATCAGCCAATTATGATATAAAGGTGTGATCTAGGTGATACATGATGTCAGCAAATAAAACTATTTAACTGCTAAATTTACACTGAAAAAACTTGAGGAACCAACTTGGCAGACAATTAATGGCATTTTCAGGACTCATGTACCTCTGATGATTTTAAAGTAAAAGAAACATATGCCACATATCTGATGTACATGTATAAGATTATAAACTTTGAAGTTTTTTTATGCACAAGTAAACAATTTACAATAAAAAAGACATGTATATGCATACTGATCTTTTGATTTAATTGAGGGGCCTCGGTGGCCAAATGGTCTAAGCAGTCAAACTACTGTATCACTAGCCTGTCAACACAGAGGGTTATGAGTTCGAATCCCCCATATCGCAGGTGTGCTCGACTCCAATCTTAATTAACTAGGGTTATCAGTTTTCCTACCAAAGGTTGGTGGTTCTCTCCAGGCACACCAGCTTCCACTACCGATAAAAACTAACCGCCATGAAGTAGCACAATTGTGCTTAAAGTGGCGTTAAACAACAATCAATCAATATAGCTTACATCAAATTAAGATGTCACATTGTATGTCTGATAACTGGGAAATGAATAAATTGGGTGGGTTTTAAACCCAAGCCAGACTTGTTTACCTGAAATTGCATTATGAAGCCCCTGTGATATTGACTAAAATACATATGGTTATATTTTGTAGAAGTAGACAAATCTTAATTGACTTATTGCTAACAAAAAGGTTTCTAATTTATATGTAGTGTTGTAAGTGATGCAACAGAAACAATAATTAAGCCAAAAAGGAAACCTAAACCAAAGAAACAAAAAAAGGAACCAGATGAGTGGTGAGAAAGTGCACACATAATGATATATATCTTCCACGATATTGTCACACATTTATGTCATACATATATATTTTTCATAAAATTTATATCTATAATATCTTTTATTTTCTATATTTCTATTTATTGCGGGTTTATGGGTTATATTAGCTGAAGATATTTGCAGGTTCAATGTTTTCTTTTAAAGTAGAAACTGTAACTGTATGAGATGTTATCTGAATATTTCTCAGATTTAATTTTTACATGAGAAAGTAAAATTTTCTGTCTTACATGTGATAGACAAAATTTTACAAAGATTAAATTTTGTTGAGTATTATATTTTACTATTACTTGTAGATAACATGTTGCAAATATTTTCAGCTAAATTAGTAATATTTTGAATTTCTTTATTTATTTGATATTCTTATACAGATGGTTATAGTCATGTACTCATTATATATATACAGTTACACTTTTTTGGGGGTTTTTATTTTGTGAAGTAAAAAAAAGTAGAGCAGAATCAATTATTTATCCTGCAATTCATCATGTACAGTGTAAATGAAGGTTCATATAAAAATAAGCAAAATGTGATATGATTGCCAATGAGACAATTCTCCACAAGAGACCAAATGTCATAGAAGTTAATGTTAAGGTCACCACACAGCTTCAACAATGAGCAAAACTCATACAGCATAGTAAGCTATAAAATGCCCCGAAGTGACAGATGTAAAACAATTCAAACGAGAAAACTAACGGCCTGATTTATGTACAAAACAATAAAAGAAAAACAGATATAATATACAGCAACAAATAACAACCACTGAACTACAGGCTCCTGACTTGGGACAGGCACATACAGAATGTGGTGGGATTAAAAAATGTGTGCTGGTGCCAAGTTAAAAATATGTATACAAGAAAAACAACTTTGTTGTTTGTATACCATACACATAAAGTCGTCTTCTTCATGTCTCTTATTAGAGCACATGGAAGTAATTTAGTTGACAAATTTATTTATACATGACAGTTAATGTATAGTGTCATCTCTAAAGATGGCTCCAATTGATGTAAATTGTCTCTCCAAAATGCAAAGCAGTTGAGGATAGAAAGCAAATTATGAAATGAAAGTAAGGATGAAGAAAAATTCTTTGTCTTAGGGATAGCATTCTTTAGATCTAAGAAATTTCTGTGTAGTTTTCTCCTCTGGAATGTATGGTTAAGGAATTTAACTAACAGACTTGTTAAAATTACTAGTATTAACATTTGGTAGTGACCTTTTTATTTTTAGAGGTGCATTTCTACATATTTATTGATATAGACATATTTAAACTAAGATTTAGACAAAAGAATTCACTTATTGATTCTTGTTTGTGCTTATTTTAAGTTCAAGTAAATTTTAGAAGAAATAGTTATTGTTCAAACTTTTAGACTTTTTACTCATTTACATGGCTTTCAAACATAATGCTTAGATATTTTCTTTTAATGGCCTGATTTGGCAAGAAATACTCAGATGGATCCATACTAGATAACAAGAAATCTTCAATTATAAAATTGCAAAACTTGAGCTTACTTTTTTAGTCTTTATTTAAAATTAGACATGTTTCATGCTTATTCTCTTGCATAACAAAGATTGATTCATTTAGATTAGTAGATATTATTTTCATAAAGATAACATGTTCTTCTTGACTTAATAAAAAATAAAAGAAGTTATATAAGACCTTTGGAATTACAAAAAAACTGTTTGAGTAATTCATTACTCATTAGTATATAATTAACAGAAAATAAAATTACATTAAAAAATTAAATATTGTAATTCTTTAAGGCTTAAACTAATTTTTGGTACATTTTCAGGAAAACGTTGTCGATGGATAAGCTGGAGAATCGGCTGACAATGAAGGACCTCAACAAATTACAAAGAGGTTTTATGGTAAGGCCAGAGTTATTGTTCGTTAACTTTGTACACTAAACTTCAAAGCAAGTTTTATAAGTCGTACACTAAATAATCTATTTTTTAATACTTTAACATAAGTTGCGAAAGGAATTTAAGGTTACATATTTTTTTTTTTATATTTATCAGATTAGTGATTGTCATTAATTATAGAATAACTAATCGAAGAATTCAAATAGAGAAAAATATTCAACGAGTGACCGAACAACACATTAATTCACGAATGCGCGTAGCCCATGAGTTAATTATCAGTGTTGTTCGGTCAAGAGTTGAATATTTTTCGATATTTGAATTCTTTGATTAGTTATTCTTTTTATTACATTGGCAAATGGCTTTTTTTAATGAAATTAATGTAGAAAATGTAAGGAACTATATCTTTTTTCTACGCATTAACAATTTGTTTTGATCCGAAGTCATCGTCGTCTTGACAACGCCTATTGTTGCATGACGTCAGAGAGTGAAATAACCACGTTTATTTCACATGTGAAATTATCGGTTTTTATTTGACTGGGAAATCAATGTAATTCAATGCTACCAATGTAATAAGTTTGTTTATTAGGTCATAAAAAAATATTGATGATTTTTTTTAATCTTTTCTGAAACTGAGAAAGTAATCAATTAGTAAATTGGCAATTACAATATCTTATCTAAATATATTGTAAAATGAGGAAAATGCCATAAAACTGGGTACACCAATTTTTAGTTCTTTAGGTATGAATAAACAAGATCTTATACTTTACGATGCTACAAACAAATGGCAGATTTTTTTTAAAACTATAATTTATATGGTCATCAACAATAGGAAAATGTCTCTTTCTGAATCAAGATGATCAAGCTGTAAATTGTCCTGAGTCCAACTGAAATAAGCATCTTATCATTTGAATATAAATTTTACCACATTCTGACAAAACACCAAAATTTCACACATTTTTTCACAATTTTTGGGGATTACTTCAGATGTTTATAGCCATCATCAACTCTTGCATGTCCTGAATATATATTAACCATGATATCATTTTTTTTCATAAAAAATATTAGTCCTTTATCAAAGTTTGCCATTTCTTTTCTATTAAAACTGTTTTTAAGGAAAACAACTATTGCTTCCTTGCACCTCATTGAAAACCCTATGACATATAATATTATTATACTTCACGTTAAAATGCCAGATTTTGATTGGTTCATACGAGGGAGACAATTTACTCTATCCCATGGCTCAGCGGGAGATAATTTTTTTGAATGTCACCCTCTCGTGCGGACCAATGAAAAATCGATAATTCAACAGACAATGAATTGCATTTACATCAATGATTCTAAAGTTTTACGTTTTTTTCGCCGTGGTTGACAATGTTTTCTCAGGGTTATAATCTTCTCTATCACCCTCTCAGCTATGTGTTATTTATATAATGTCACAGATTATGCCTAATACATTTGACTGCTTGTTTTGAACTTGTGATTTTTTTAAACCAAATTTAATTTCAGTATACTGTGGATTCATTTATTTGCTTTGATACCAATAATCGTTGTTTGAGGAAAATTATATGTACTTGGATATTTGATCTCGTGGTTTATGGAGAAATCTCCTTAAAGACAAGCCTAATAGAAAATTGTTGAATATTTAAATTCATGCATGCTTTTCCTTTAACTATGAAATCCACAAAAATTGGTATCCGACGAATAATAATGAATCCAATGTTTTAAAATTCTGTTCTATTCTTAAACAATCAATAAATAAACAGTTGACTTTCTAGGTACTGTATATTTCTGGTTTTGATTGGGAGGCTGTTGAAGCATGGATGGCTTCTCAGGAACTTCCTGTCATAGAAACTCTAAGTTCTCGGGTAAATTGTTGTTATTGGATTATTTGAACACAACATCATGGGTATATAATCAGCAAGGTTGCAAATGTTTGATCACAATCTGCAGAATTTTATTTTAACACGAAAGTTGTATGGCAATCTGTGTTAAAAATTAAAAAGATACTTCATAGAATAAATAAAGTATTCCATTAGCATATTTGTTCCAATTACGGGAAAATAGATAGAACCAAAGTTTGACAATTTTTTTTTTGATAGATAGTGAGGGGATCAAGTTATATTTGTTGATAAACATAAGTAAAAGTGAGATCTATGATTAATATCAATGAGACAGAAACCCAACATCAGAATAAGCATAATAAGATACATCTAGAGGTCAAAATATTGTCAATAGACATTTGCATTCTGATTTTGAGATATGAATATTTTGAGGAAAGAGCAGGATTTCCCTGAACACTGGTGATAACCACACATATTTATTACTCCTAAATTAGGATTAATCTATTAGGCAAGGTTAACACAGAGGCAAAACTTAAATAGAGATGGTTAAATGGGTAATAACACCAATTAGTATGATAAGACAGTTGATTGACTCAAAATGGTGAATGGAGCATAAGTGTTTGAAGTGCAGGTTCTCACAAGATTTAACATGGAGTAAATGGACATTGGTAGTTTTGACTGCTTTAGAAGTGTAAGGGACCTAATTCTTGAACATTGCTGCTTAATGAGGTAGACCTAGTGTAAGGGGCATAACTCCTAAAAATCATGTGTATGTTTGAGTCAACCATTTTCATAAATATATTCTAAGCTTTTAAGTTACACAGCTTATTTGATCTTGTTTCACATGAATGCTTCAAAAAGCATTGATGAAACTGTCTATTAAGGTCTTATACCACCATTTTTCACCTATTAGTCTTTGTTAAATTTGCACTTTTCAAAAAATTGTGCAGAATTTATCTTTGTTTCAAATACTTGGCATGAGTAAAGTTTTATCCTGTCCAGTACTACAGACAAAATTTCACATAACATGTCATAGCATATAAGATAATAACTATTACTGGAAGTTAACCAATCGAATTTCCACCCTTTTCTTTCTTGTTTACAAGCTTTAGTAACCATGTAACCTCAAGTTTCCAAAATATTTTATAGAAACACCAAATAAAAAAAGAATGGTGCTCTGAAATACCCAAGATATATTTTTTTATGACTCAGAATTTTTTTACTGCAATGAAATATAGGATTAATTTCCTACAACTGTCAAATTTTAGGGAATAATTTTTTAGACCCTTTTTCGTATGCAACCAGATGTGACGTACTATGATTAGGTGGTATTACACCTTTAAAACGCATTACTGATTGAAAAGAGTAATTCTCCCTTAGCCAAGATTGTTCTCCCTCAAATAATCTGCTTATAATCATTGGTTGCCTTGTTGGTTACAAGAAATCAAGGTTTTTGTCTATTATGCACTGTATTTTGATTATTTTAATGCATACATGTATATTCATGATTTTAAGTCACTGGTATTGTTTTAAAGATATACTACATATGCAAGGTAGGAAGGTGTTTCAACTGTATAAATATTGTAAATATATTTTGCCAGTCTGCATTTTTAAGAAAAAAAGTTGAAAGTTAACACTGCAGCAATCAGAAGTCTAATTAAACTGCCATTACAGAATCTAGAGGGTAATATCATTGGTCTTAAAATCAAATTTGAATATTGTTATGTTAATTTGTGTACATCTTTTATAATTCTAAACCAAAATCAAAATGTTTCAAAAAACAGTTTGAAAAATATTACCAAAAATGTATTATTTAAATCAAATCAAATTATATATAAAAGATAGAAGTTACAAAATTTATTGATTTTAAACTTTTTAATTCCTTTTAGACCATATGAAGTGTATTGTGAAATAAGCTACAATAGTTACTATACAGTTGAGCTTTAAGTATAAGTGTTTGATGGCTTTATTGTTGCTAGTAATTGTATGGTTAGATGTACAATGTACCGTAGAGTGATCAGTGGCTGTTTTTATTTTCTGATGCAGAATATAAACTGTCAATTGAATGTTTTACTGCCTGTAAAAATGTATGTAATTTATATCAAATGATTTTATATGTACATGTATTTTACTAATGATTTCAGTCAATAGGAACACATTCTCAATATGACTTTGAGGATTTTCAGAGTGTGGTAAGATCGTAGGTGATGGACAACACTATTTAGTTATATGTAGTGTCACTACAATGATCTTTATTGTACTATCCTTAGAATATAACAATTTAACAACTGTATTAGGATATTATTATTATGGTAGAAAAAAATTACACTATTTGTAGACATGAAAATATTTGTCATCCTGGTTTTCGTTTGTGACGTCCTGGTTTTCATTTGTAATTTTTTGAATTGTTGAATTATTTTGCAACATTCAAGCTAAAGTTTAAAAGATTTATTTTTGAGATATGGAAATTTCAAAAGTTTTTAAAGTTTAATTTATGAAGACAAAGAGTTTTTTGTAGATACACACAAAATTAAAAAAAAATTAAAAATGAAAGGAATTAACAAAATGTTTTTTTTTTCATTTTTACTATTATTACTCAGTATAGATCTACTATTAAATACAGATATTATTAAAATTCTTATAGCCTGGTATGATAGTTTCATAACTGATACATTTTTAGCCGTTTGCATGATACTTTAATCAAATATTATCTTAATATTAAACAAGAAAAGAACCTGACCACACACATTACATTTGGGCAGGTTTCCTTATCTTTGGTGTTGAGATACAAATGGTGATAGAAAACACTATATAGTTATATGTAGATACCACAATTTCTGAATTTCATCTTTCACTTCTTGGATCTGTTCTTACTAATATATTAAAACAAGAAATTATTTAAATCTGGAATAATTTTGAATACTGGAAAAATGATAAGAAATGTATGATGAAAACTAACCAAACGACAGATTTAAGGTTCACTGATATATATTTAAGTATGAACTAATTAACCCCCTTAGCCAGGCATGCATGGCTAACCCTCCATCATTGGGTTGAAGTTTTCATGATACATTTATTATCAATTTTTAAGTTAAAAATTATTCCAGATTCAAATAATTCCTTGTTTCAAAGTTAAAATAACTTATGGGAAATCTAAACATTCTTTAACTTCTCTCTGTATTCTTAATGTACACAAATATTAAGTTTCAGCATTTTAGGAATTTCTGACTGTCGCACTTGAGAACATATGTTTCCATTATATTAGATATAACTCATCATATCTAATACTAAGAAGATCATTTTCAATATTAATTATTACCAAGGTCATATTGATGTTTACATTTTCTTGTAAGTTGTCAATGATATTTTATTGTTATGAAGTTATGATAAAAATAGCAGATATTAAAACCCTAATTGCTCAGGTGAAACTCTATTAATTCTAGTTAAGATAATGTCAATCAGCAATACTGGTTTAAAACCTGATAAATTTTTGATAAATCTGAGGTAAAATTTCAGTTCAATTGTTCAGTTTGAAAATTTGGTTAACACATGCATAAGTTTGAGTGTAAATTGTCAAAAAATATAATAGCATGTTGTATTGAGGTGGTACCAAACACTTTGACTAAAATAATTTTGGCTCGTTTAAAGTTCATACAGTGTAAAATAATGACTAAATATTTACTTTGACCCGTTGACAAAAATACAAAAATTTTAAAAAAACTTGAACCACTGACTCGATTGGAAAAATTTTATTGGATATATAGCAGTTTGACAAACACTAATTTTGATCATTGAGAAGCTTTATATTTCCTTAACAATAGAACGCAATTAAAACGTTCAGCTGCTTTTTACAGAGTTATCTCCCTGTAGTGTTATGTACCACCTTAATTGGAAAATGAAATCAGCAATTCCTTATATTGACTAGACTACTTGATAAAATATTCCTTTTTGTGAATTCATGAGTATGATCATATCATATAAATATGTTATGAATTTCCATTCTGATCTGAGTTAAAATTTGAAATGAAAATGTGTTTTAAACACCAATGGTTCAAAAATCTACAATATTGTTGTTCAAAAATTTATGTTTTTAAATTTTCAGAATTATTACCAATATAAAAATCAATTGTCCAAGTTGTATGTAGAATGTTAGTGTGTTTATTATATTTGAATATTTAAAATCTTTTACTAATAATAAACTTTATTTAAGAATTTAATATTATCAAAAATTGGTATACTAAACAAATCCTTGATATTACAAATGTACAAAATAATGAAATTGAAATTATAACAAAATTCTTTTTTTAAATTTTAGACTGGTGGTGATGGAACACAGGAAGGGAAGTTGATATTGGACAGGGAACAGTTCTGTGATGCTCTATCTATTTTGTTAGACAAAGGAACAAAGGAGGAGGTAACCAGTATAAAAATAGAAATAGAATCATTCAAAAAATCATGTTTGTCCATTCTTCTCAGTCTTTACTGATGTTGAAAGTTTTGAGATGATTAGCCATATGACTCTAACTCAAATAATTCAGGTCCTCCCTGTATTTGATCTTGCCAACTGGCAATGGCTTAAACTCAAGCAAAGACATCACAAATCCTAGACAGTGATTGCGGTAGTCTCTTGGAGGCAGAGCCATTCAGCTGGGTTTTTAATATTATCGAGTTGGGTAAATCCAAAGCTTATTCCAAATGATCTACTTTTTCAAAGTATATGCTTTCGAGAGTTAATGTAGCTGCCATAGGGCAGTAGAATAGGATATTTCTGGATTCATGTCTTTCACCAGAAAAACTTGTCAATTACGCAATCCCTTATGACGTCATTTACTAGATAGAAGGTGCGGCTGTATCCCTGCACCTATTAAAGTTTACAGCATCTTCAGGATTTACATTCTGTAGGATAGTCTAGAATTAATTTATGTTCCGTAGGTACGTAACCTCAATATCCGGTACGACTGAAGGGAGGGTGACCAACTAAGTAGATATTTATTTCCCAAATATTTCATGCAGTATAGCATCAAACTTTTTCACCCGTTCGCTCAACATATGTTGAAAGTGACAATGCCTATATTTTTGTCACGTGGTGATGAAAGTCACATGACAGATATAACTAACTACATGTACCGTATCTCTGAACTGGCATATTATATAGGTTAATATGCATTGTATGGGATAGTGCTAATTTTACTGATACACTTTATAGAATGCAGAGTTACTAGTATGTTTCCAGTTGTTATTAAAAAAGTACTTCTTAAATACTGCTAGACTTAAAAAATCGTGCAAAGATGATTCATGGATGGAAAGCATTCAAATAATTATTTTTGATATTTTGTTCAGATGCAGGTATATCAAAAGATACCTTTTATTTCTACTTTAAACCATGGTTATAGAAAATATTAATTGTATAGAATGCACTATAAAAATTCTGTAAAGGGAGATAACTCCATGATCTACTCTGCACTTCTTGTATCTCAAACAATGTTCTACATAAAGCAGCCAAAAGTCAATAACAAAAATTAAATATTTGTAGGCTACATTCATGTGAATCTTCTTTTTTTTTTTTTAGAATTGCATGATTGTAATATGGACTGATACTTAAATATACTGTAACTTTTTATGATAATTGAGTTTCTTTAAATCATCATTTGAGAAACATAATACTTATTATTTTTTTCACAGTATGGAGACTTGTTTGACAAGATTGATGTGGCCAGAGAAGGGACAGTTGATTGGGACAAGTTGGCTTCTCACATGTTGTTAGAGTTTACAGAGAGGGATGATAAAGTCAAGTCCACACAAGTTCCTCAGTGGAAAGACCTGAAAACATTCCAAAGGTAAGATGGTAAGGTCAAGTCCACACAAGTTTCTCAGTGGAAAAACCTGAAAACATTTCAAAGGTAAGAAAGTCAAGTCAAGTCCACGAAATTTCCAGTGGAAAGACCTGAAAAAAACCCAAAAGTAAGATTGTGTAAAATGGAAAGACCTTAAGTAATAAATGGAGATGTTGTGTTAACATCAATGGGAAATAACATGTCAACAAAAACCATCTGAGAATATACCTTTTATTTCAGACAAATATTGTTACTTGGAGATTTCATTAATCATAAGGATTTGTTATCTGCAAAATATATGATTTTGGCTGCTTGTATACATTTAAGTGGAGAACTACAGAAGCTTAGAACACAAGCGATTATAAGAAAATTGTAAATGAAAATAAGAAACTTGTTTCATATGATGATGGGTCAAAACACTTGCTATTCAAATAATAAAAAAAAAACCAAGAAGCTCCTTTAAAACAAAATTAACCAAAACAGTAACATCTACAGCATGTGTTTATTTCCTTGTTCAAATATGAAAATAAATTTAAATTCAAAATGAGACTGACCCTGTTATAGTTCCCAGATTTTGATAAAATGAAAAAAAAAAAATCATCAAATGAATACTCGGTCGGTATTTCATATCATGATGCCGTAGTTTATAATGACTATTCATCTTGAAGTTAATTTTATTTCAGTCCTCATAAGGATATTATCCAGAGAGTTTCCTGTATAAAGAATAATAATAGATATGTGGCTATTAGTAAGGTAAGCTGCTGATGATAAAAAAATTATTTGTGAATAACATTGTAAAAAAAACCTGCCAAAATGCAATTAGATGGCTGCATATTTTTCAAGAAAAGTATATGTCAAACTACTTTGGATACATTTCTTTTTATGGGTACTAATTTTTGTTGGTTGATGAAAAATAACAAAAGTGTAGATATTTGATTTGTTATATTTACCTTAGTCTGCATACATGCTTATATAAAATTCATACCTTGATTTATTATTTAAATTCATGGTTACTGTAAATTCAGAAATTATTGCGTGCATTTATTATTGCGATTTTTGAAGAATGGACAAAAATACGATTTTAATTATTGCTATTTCAGGAAAATCTGCATAGATATCAATGTATCAGATATGAGAATGAGAGTTCTTATTATTGCGATACTCACCCAGTCGCATTATTCGCATTAATAAAAACCTCGCAATAATTTCTGAATTTACAGTAATCTTTACCAAGGAAATCCACAAAAATTGATACCCAATGAATAATAATAAACTGCAAGTATATAAAGGTAAGGAGATGTGGTATGATTGCCAATGAGACAACAATCAAGCAGAGACCAAAGGTTGATGTTGTTAAAAACTATAAGTCATTTTACAGCTTTCAACAATAAGAAACTCCCAACTGTATAGAAAGATATAAAATCATTACAATTACAAAATGTGAAACAATTCAAAAGCAATACCAAGTGCCTAATTTATGCTAAAAGAAAAATATCTTACATTTTGTTCTATTATTTCTAATTGTTTTTTAGGAGGGAACCATATCAATGTGGGGACAAGATCTGAAAGCTCAGAGGGCAATTAAAACACAGACAGATTCATGTAAAACCAGAGATTTATGGGTTACAGATTTTGTCATTTTACAAAATATCAACAAAATTGCTCTTTCGTTCACAAGTAAAGAAATAGGTAAGTTCTGGAGTAGAGAAGTACAGAAATTTTACTGTAGGAATTTTAAATTTTCGTCTCTTTTTAAGTTTTTTAAGTTACATATCAAATTTGGAAGGAGAAGATCTGAAGAATACCTTTTATTCTCTGCCTACTATAGTTGGGTGGCATTACAGTTTTTAATCTGTCTATCTGTCAGTTTGTCTCTCCTGTATTAAGTTAAATGTTTGTTAAAGGTAGTTTACCATGAAGTTGTGGTCACATTAACTTGAAACTTGAAACCAAGTACCGGTATTCATGTTCATTATGATTTAATCTTTTTAGAATATATATGCCGAATTAGGTTTTTGACTTAGAATATGCATTTCACAGCAAACAGGGCACATATTCAATATGTCAATCAGTACACCTCCAAGGGATTTAGTGTAAAGACATCGGAAACAGTCTGAGAACCAGAACCTTGTGCATGCAAAAATTGAAAACAATTATTAGAATATAAATGGTCTTCATTTCAGCCATATATGACATGAGTACCAAGATGGAGTTCAGTCCACAGTATAAAATACAGAATTTACATCACACACCACTAAGTTTGGACTACTGGTAAGAAGAACTAATGCTATATTTACAAAGAGTAATATGTGTTACCATTTTTTTTTTTTTCATATACATATTTAATTAACAAAAACTGAAATAGAACAGAAATGCTATAGATGCTAGCCATTAGAAATTTATCATAATTTTGGTTAAATAGAAGGTATGATAAAACTACTTATTTAGTCCCTCTAAGTGGCACTTAAAAAAAATATACTAAGTCTGCCAAGTAACATCCTTCCAATGACATTTGTCTGTGAAGTATAAGTGTTTGTCTTTTTTCAAATTTTTGTCTCACCTTGACAGATTAAAAGTGAGACATATGTATGCTGTTTCCGGCGGCTGCAACGGCTTCAACAATGTATTAGTTTGTGATTAGGTCAGTTTATGGTGAACCACTAGTGGTAGGTCAGTGATATTTGGTATGCAGTTGTATTAGCATTGGCACATCTCATTTCCATAGAGATTGTTTGGCTCTGTACCTTCAGTCATGGTTCTTTGACTTTGAAACTTTTGCATAACTTATATGTTTAAGTATTGCTATTTTAATTTCAACATTTGCATTTTACTATCAAAATAACATAAAGGCGAGACATATTTCTGTGTTTACATTTTTTTTGTTTGTTAAATTTCAATTTTGTATATCTAACAGTAAAGTGTTGTTTGGCTTTGTTCCGTCAAAATTTCTAGGACCAAATCTTTTCATGAGGTTTTGTTTTCACTTTTTCTTGTTCCTGATTTGAATCTTCTTACAATATCAAATTTACTCAAAAGGGATATTTTTCATAATTATTATACCCCCGCTTTAAAAAAGTTGGGGTATACTGTTTTACCTCTGTCTGTCCATCAATCCGTCAGTCCGTCAAGTCCGTCCTTCCGTCCTTCCGACCCATGAATATTTTTCATTGCATTTTTTTCAGGAACTACATTACAAGGATTGCTGAAATTCAGTTTCAGGGTTTATATGAGTCAGCTATACCGTGTGATGCGTTTTCAGATTGATCACTGAACAACTTCCTGTTTACCGAACACTTGCATCATTTTAAACAACACATCCAAGTTGAAAATTTTTGTCACATTTTTCTCAGGAACTACATTACAAGGATTTCTGAAATTTGGTTTCAGTGTTTATATAAGTCAGCTATACCATGTGATGCGTTTTCAGATTCATCACTCAACAACTTCCTGTTTACCGTCAAATATTTGGGCTGAGGGTATCATCAGTGAGCAGTAGCTCACAGTTTCACTTGTTTCGTCTTTAACAGGAAATGAGAAAAAGTAAACTCCTCATGAAAATTTTCCACTTTACAGAACTTGCAATAGGCTTTCAAACTTTAAAAACTGCAAAAATTGCCTCATTTTCATCCCTCGCCATAGATTAGAATTTAAGGAGTGACAATCTGGCATAAAATGTTCTTGATATATTTTTATTGTAGAATCAGCATTGCAGATCAATGCAGTGTGTAGAAAGGTTAAAGTTGGTCAATGTTTAATATCATGTTTACTTTTAGGTCCAACCCAAACAATGTCAATGAGGCCATGTTGGTGTGGGGAGATGTAGGAGGATACATAAATGCTTTATACTTTAGCTCGGTAACCATGGCGTTGTTTGATAGACCACCAGCTCCAGCAGGAGAAAAACAAGGTAAAAGAGTTGCTTCCCTTAAGAAGTTTTCTTAAAAAGGTTACTTCCCTTTTGAAATATTTTAAGTTTGAGTTTATAAGATTTATTTTGTTATTGTATGGGAGATGTTCTTAGAAGCTAGGTTTCTTTTTAATTTGGTTTATTTTATGGATTTTATTAGAAAAATAGCAAAATTAAATGTTAGGATGTGTTTATTTTTGAAAAAGTGTAATAGATTAGATTAGAATTGGAACTTTACAGTTTAAAAAATCAAGGTCTATCAGCTCTCAGCTTGTGGTCTTGGAATCCTTGAACTACTAGCATATCTGTGGAAATCACTAGGTGATTTGCTATTGTGTTGAAATTGATCTTGAATGAACTGAAATAAATATCCCAAATTTGTACCTCTATAAAAAGCTGTGCTATATTGCTATAAATAGCTCAAACTATTAAAAAACATTAGTTTATGAATTTTATGGGCCAAACAATATGGATTTACAAAATTTTTAGCTTCCAACATCTGTATGTTACACAGCATTCTAAGTATGGAGCAACATGGAAAATACAGTTTCTGATACTGGCAGTCCTTTCCAACAAAAAGTATTATTTTATTAGGATTAGAACTGAGGAATGGATGTACATGCACCATATTGGTTCAGATGAATAATCCCTAATTTTATCTTTCTATTATTCTCCTGCTCTCAAACATATTTGTAGTATGGTTTATGTATTAGGTCTCATGGCTCTTCAAGAAATATGAAAGTTAAATAAGTTTCAACTAAATTAAGTTACCGGTATATAGAATTCAATATTATGAAATTAGAAACTATACTGTAGGATCAAAGTTTTGCTCATGATTTCCAATAAAATATTGTATTTGATGATTTTCAGCATCTGCATTAAGTGGTAGGTTGGTTGTTACATGAAGGAGGATGATCATCATTATTTATTGTTATGTCCATACTTATTATAATTTCCATTAAACTTGTTACCACTTGTTTTTATCTCAATTCTAGTATTTCATTTTAGTAATTTTCAGATATTTCTTTCTCTTTGAAGTTTCGCATCAGAAAATGACATTTTGATTTTTTACCTTAAAAATATTAAGGCTTTTCAAATTTTATAAAATGATGAAATACTGGAATTAAGATGATCAATAATACACAGTCTAATAGGTAGGATGTCTGGCTAATGTCTGCCATTAATAAATCCCAAAATAAAAGCATTTCACTGTTCTCTGAATTTTTACTTTTGGTTAAATCACAAATTTTCCTTCTTTATTGGAAATATAAGAATATTCTATTAATTTGTATTATTAGCAAATTTCTGAAAATGAGAAGAATTTTTTTTTTCATATTCTGAAATGTTTGATTTTTTACATGGCAGCAATGTCACCTGACAATATCACCTGATGACATGTTTTGTTTTGGGTTTTTTTTTAAGCATAGAACAATTTTTTCAACATCCTAAAATATTTGGTAGTTTTATTTTGGCATGACAGCAATGTTACCATGACATTACACCTTATACTAAGGCAAATTGTCTGCCTCCTGTCTGTAAAAAAATGTCTCTGTGTAAAAGGGGACAATATATTTGAGGTTTTTTAACAGCATGACTTTTTAATGATATAATAATAATGGTGGTTGGCTTGTAATTTTTAAATTATTTTTATTTGTGGAGTCCAGCTTTCATACTGCAGAACTTTGTTGGATATTTTTTTTAACAAATTTTCTTTTCATTTGAGAATAAAGTGGATTCTTTTAAGAGAACCATAAAAAAAAATCCACAAATAATATTTCTTTCACTGTACTTTTAATACTGAGAAGAAGCTGTTATTTTAGACTAACTAAAAAATTTGTAAAGCCTATATTTGTATTATATACAGCATATATATTGTGCAACAATTTTAACTCCTTTAAATTAAATATCAAAACTCAAAGACTGGTGCATATTTGGTGGGGTTTTTTCTACAACATAAAACAAATGTACCTTCTGTTTTGTTTTGTTTTTATATTTTTTTGTTTTTGTATTTACTTTTATTTAAAAGTTTTGAAATTAGATCTAAAAATAAATTGTGCTCCCCAATTCAGATTTTTATTGATTAGTCTTTTGAGTCATTTAATAAAGTTCATTGGCAAAAATATTACGTTACCCAGAATTCAGTTCCTTTATAACCTGCAGAATAATGAATAATTGTTGCAGAAATTTAAAAGAAAACAGAAAAAATGATTGAGTGTTATCTGAAAAGTTTGATGAAAATGACAGCTTCTTTTACTCTTTGTTATAATTTTATCTTCTGTAGTTAATCTCATCTAATTCTAATTAATTTATATCTTTTTCTGCTGTGTGTGTGACCTCTGACCTCTAACATTTAACTTCAACAGCTTGGCAAGGTAAGTTATTCTGGTATTTAGTTGAATTGTTGTACATTTCTGTTTGCGTTGATTGGGATTAGATATTGACATGAAAAAAAACATCTATCGATTAATAAGCCAATCTGGCAGGCTTTTTAAAGTTCCCAATATGTGATATTAATTGTGTCCTGGCACACTTTGAAATAAATTTATTATGCTCTAAGCTTTTAACTGACCTGGTGGTTCACATTTGAATTTTAATTACAAATTACAAACTTCGTGTTGGATTTTTTATCCAATAAATTTGAGTAATTTGCCTTTTTTAGGGTCTCTTTTTTTTACAGTCATCAGAGAAATTGAAACTGGGAGGCCAAAAAAGTTGTCAAACCTTATTGGTCCGCACAAATATGTGCAAAAAGTAAATACTCCAAATTTAATATTTAATTTTAGGTTAATAAATCTGGGATTTATTTGGAAAAGAAAAAAAAATCTATTGCCCAAACTTGTTTATGTCTTAAATTTGATAGTTTATTTCCATTTTCATTAGGATCAATTAACAATTTTCATTTCAGAAGTATTTGCTTAAAATTTTGATTATAACTGCATGTAGATAAATATAAATGAATAACACCATGCTTTATTAATTTACATTCCTGCATTTTTAAATATTATTGATTTCTTGTAATAAATTATTATGCATGCAGAGATTTAAATTGAATATCATTAAACTTTTTTCTGCTTAAACTGCATGAATATAACATTGAAATAACAGACTTGCTTACACCTTGCATGATATATGATATTATAAGCACTGTTTACATATATGAATAACTGGTTATCTATTAGTTAGGCCTCATGGGATCTGTTAAAGGAGATAAATTGAATACTGGTCCCTTTTTAGAATGATTTCTTGTTATTTCCCTTTTTTGAAATGTGTAAGTCTCAATAAAACAGATTTTTAGTCAAAGTTAGTTGGGTTTACTGTTAACCAACTAATTTTCTCAAGTAGAAAATAAAGCTAAATTGGAACTCGCTAATTTGTAAAATTTGGGCCTTCCTTTATGGAATCTTTAGAAATTAAGGAAATTGCGAAAGTAAATCGTCGTGAACTCAGCTTGAAAAAGGATTAAATGCGAAAATAATAGTTTTTCAGTATCCCGTTTCCAAATTGTATTTATGTCCTGTGGTTATTTTTACTCATTGTATTAGAACTCAGTGTTGTGCTGCAGTAGTGGCCATAAAAAGAATGGACATAAAATGTCAGTGCGTTGAATGTTTTGTATAGTTAACAAAGCAGATTTATTCCGTATTTATAGTGCGTTCACTCAAAACTTAATTTCACAGAATGCAGAAATTTTACACCCTGTTTATAACATGTCTAGTTATTGATGATAAACAAGAATGGGTCCATAGTACACGGATGCCCCACTCGCACTATCATTTTCTATGTTCAGTGGACCGTGAAATTGGAGTCAAAACTCTAATTTGGCATTAAAATTAGAAAGATCATATCATAGGGAACATGTGTACTAAGTTTCAAGTTGATTGGACTTCAACATCATCAAAAACTACCTTGACCAAAAACTGTAACCTAAAGCGAGACAGACGGATGGACGGACAGACAAACAGGTGCACAGACCGAAAAACATAATGCCCCTAGGTGGGGCATAAAAAGTGTTTGAAATGAAAAAAGGAAATAAACAACATACCCCCAAAAAGGAAAATTTAAGGCAATTTTTTATTCCTATCTTTTCTTGGAAAACATTTGTTTTGACGTCCATAGTATTGTCGAAGTATGCCAACATAATAGTATAAGCGGTCATTTCTCCTGGTTGTTCTTGCAATTTGTTTGACCTATTAAAAACCTCAATGAAAACACAGATAACCAGTTGATATGTATATGTAAGCAGTGAAAATGATAGGAAATTAAAGATTTAAAAATTCTTACTTGAGTTTTTTTCAATTTGTAGAGCCGTGTTTGAATGTAAACATCAATGATGTATCCAGTGACGTGGCCAATGCTAAGTACAAGAATGTGGTCTACTTCTTCAAAGATTGTCATAAAGGACAGTGGGTCAGGCAAGGTAAGATATAATGATGTATCTAGTGACGTGGCCAATGCTAAGTACAAGAATGTGGTCTACTTCTTCAAAGATTGTCATAAAGGACAGTGGGTCAGGCAAGGTAAGATATAATGATGTTATCAGTGATGTTGCCAATGCTAAGTACAAGAATGTGGTCTACTTCTTCAAAGATTGTCATAAAGGACAGTGGGTCAGGCAAGGTAAGATATAATGATGTTATCAGTGATGTTGCCAATGCTAAGTACAAGAATGTGGTCTACTTCTTCAAAGATTGTCATAAAGGACAGTGGGTCAGGCAAGGTAAGATATAATGATGTTATCAGTGATGTTGCCAATGCTAAGTACAAGAATGTGGTCTACTTCTTCAAAGATTGTCATAAAGGACAGTGGGTCAGGCAAGGTAAGATATAATGATGTTATCAGTGATGTTGCCAATGCTAAGTACAAGAATGTGGTCTACTTCTTCAAAGATTGTCATAAAGGACAGTGGGTCAGGCAAGGTAAGATATAATGATGTTATCAGTGACGTTGCCAATGCTAAGTACAAGAATGTGATCTTCTTCTTCAAAGATTGTCATAAAGGACAGTGGGTTCTGCAAGGTAAGATATTTGAAGTTGTGCCAAAAAGAGTGGTCCCTACCTTCCTCAGGATAATTATTCTCTCAAAATAAAGTGGAATAGGTGATCTGTACTACTAGTTATATGTAAAAGGTCAGGATCAATATCTTTTCAGTTTTATACAAATTTATTGACACATTCAGTAATCACCAAAATAAACATTTATGAAGGATTAAACTGTTTGAAGTCAGAGGTGAAAGGTAATAATGTAATTCACAATATTCATTATCTCTGGGAATCTGCCACACTTGACATGAGATTTAGCAAAGCTATTGATATCATACAAAAATTGCTTTTGCTTTTGCATTGTGGAATCAGATGTATTTTCTTGTGACTTCAAAATTTATGGGAAACCTCTGTGATGTCCAGTAATGGCGGACAACTAGCTGTTTATAAGGTGTATACAATAAAACAGTCTTCTATTATTGTATGAGTTACACTGGATTGCTTTGTTTTACAATTTCCAATTATTTTTTGTTATTCACACTTCTTCATCAAAACTTGATTTTTGAATTAAATCTGAGCAGTGTGCTGTTATCTTCTTTAAAGGTTTGGATCAGAAAATTTGTTTTAAAAATGTTTTGAAAAATTAGTATAATTAACAAAATCCTCAGGCAAGTATTGCAAGCTTCAAAAAATTTTACAGATATTTTCATGTCACTTCTGTGTAACTCTCAAATGTTACAACTTATAATAATCACTAATTTAAAGACATAATTAGTACAATTTTCCCCTTTTTATCTACATGAATTTGTCATGATTAATTATTTTTCCCCTCTTTATCTACATGAATTTGTCATGATTAATTATTTTTCCCCTCTTTATCTACATGAATTTGTCATGATTATTTTTTTCCCCTCTTTATCTACATGAATTTGTCATGATTAATTATTTTTCCCCTCTTTATCTACATGAATTTGTCATGATTATTTTTTTCCCCTCTTTATCTACATGAATTTATCATGATTAATTATTTTATGTTGTAGTGAAGTATTCACAGTATTTAGATGCCTTTATCAGCTGTTCTACTACCAATAATAACTCTATGGCCATAGCTAAGATGGAGAAGGCAGGTACTTCAGAGAAAGGCCCTTCTGGACAACAAATAGACAAGTGAGATATAGGCCTAAAATTGAGACCCTTATTTTGGTAAAATGTTGAAAAAAAAGGAGCCATACAATTAGCAAATTATTCTGTGAAATGTTTTTATCTGATGTTGTTTCATATATTTTTCGTGTGTACCAATTTTTGTGGATTAAACAAAAAATTGTATTTTCAAGGATACTTGATTTCGTGGTTTTGCCAAAGTTTGCATACAAGGCTATGAGAAAATTACACTTCATTGAACAATTAAATTCATGGTTTGTCTAAATCAACAAAAATAGTACCCAACCTATAATTATGCATCCTTAGTATTTCAACAGGGGAAACTCTCTAACCTGACCAATCATCATTATTCAGTAAATGTCCGGGTTTTTTTTTTTTTTTGGTGATGTGATCATTTTAAAAGTGAAAACAACATGTTATTAATTTCATGCGTCTGAAGCTTTTCTGGATTTACCTTCATCAAGAAAGCTCAAAGCCGAATATTTTTAAGCCAAGGATGTATTAGAACCGAAATAGTTGACGAGCTATATGACGAAAAAGGACCTAAAAAAATAGCCAAATCCATCTAAGGTCAAAACATTTATATTCTGTATGATATATAAGCATATATGAGTAATATAACACAATTCATTATGATGAATTCATTGAATTTTATTTTGTTTTACAGGAACAAGCCTGTTAGCAGAAGTATAAGTCGTAGGCCGTAAGTATTGAAGTAAAAAATATATATATAAATTGTATTGCATTCACCTTGTAAATCTATCTGTCAGTTTGTCCAACAATGATTTCTGTCACACTTTAATCAGGTACCACAGGTACTAGTCAGCAACTTGACAGCAATGAGTTTTAATATGTAAGGGCTTTACAGAATTGTCAAAAACACCTTTCCATTTACAAAACTGAATTAGGAGTGGAGGTATGCTTAGCACAACAATACATGCATCCTTATTTTCTCTTTGTCTTAAGGGCTATTTCATTTATGTGTATATGACACTGAGGAGTGGAAAAGGGAATAACAAATGAACTATATTTGCAAAAAATACAAATCTTGGATAAGCACATAACTACTTTTTTGGGGAAAAAAATAATTGCCTATGTGAGTTGGTTTCTTAATTTTGAACCTCCTCTACAATGTAGAAAAGTTATGTTTGAAAAGTATAGAAAACAGTTCAGAAAAATATAGTGACTCAGGTACAGAAACTATTCCAAACTTTGACACAACAAGTGTATGAGAATAATACTTGAGGAGTATAGAGTATAGAGTACACATCAAAACGAGTAAAAAGAGAGAAGGAGTATTTTTCATCGATAAAAGATACCTGTCAACACACTGCAACAAATTAAGTTCCTGATAATTTGTATTTCTTTTTCAGAACATATTTTGACATATCACAAGGAGTCAATGCTTTTGATTACAGCCAGAATTTGAACTTGATTGGTAAGCATGTATAAGAAATAGCAAAATCATTGACAAATTTAACAAAGTTCTGTTTACTTCAATATAAGAAATGCAGATGGAAATCATTTATTTTCCTTCTTACATATACATAAAAAGTCTTGGAGTGGCTAACATTCAATCATAAAAAACAAAAATGTTTTAATTTTCCCATATATTTTTCTTGGTTGGGCTTTTTCTTTTAGGTGAAACATTGGAGTTCAAATTTCCACATGTATTTCACTTATAATACTTCAGTCCCTAGATAATTCTTTTTTCCCCGTGTTCAAGTTGATTTTATGTAAATGTCACGTGATAACATCAGAAATCTAAGCAGTGTTAGAATCAATACAACCTCCTCTGCATAAAAACATCAAGCCTTGACTATAACTTTTTCAACCTACACATTTAATCAACATCTACTACAAAATTCTCCTATATTCTATAATATTGTGTTTCAATTTTCTTTACAGCTACTGCAGGTGTAAACCACCACATATGTCTGTGGAATCCTTATGTCAACTCTAAACCTAATGGTGTAAGTAAAACTTTTAGCCAATCAGTTATATGCTGTAAACCAACCTCTTTTTGCAGATACTTTATTTTGCGTTCATCTCTTTCCAGTCGCGATTTATATCCACAAATTTTTCATTCTCTTGATTATTTATATTATATAATGAAAGACCATTTTCTTGCATATTTGCGATTATTTATATTCATGTTATTTTTCTCTGTTTTAAAAATAAATCACTTGCAAAAATAAGTTAGTTTACAGTAATATTTATAACAAAAAAACTTTATAAATATGTTATAGAGTCATAGATCAGTTCCAATATACAAGTATCATTGCAATCAGGCGTCTTTCTTACTTCTCCTTAGTTTGTGTCAAATACAACCACATTACCATAATTTTCATATCAGATATTATTACGGTAGGTCACTTTGCTATATTGTCACACAAGAATAAAATTTAGCTGTTCAAGTCTGTTTTTTCAGTTTCAGGTATTAGTAGGTCACATCACCATTTTGTAACCCAAGAACAAATTTAAGCTGAAAGATTGTTTCTATTTTCAGGTATTAAGAGGTCACATGGCCAGTGTTGTACAGGCACAGTTTATGAAGTCTAGAAGTCAGCTGATCAGTTTCTCTAAAGATAAAGTGTTACGTATCTGGGATGTCCAGTTACAAGTCTGTATACAGAGATTAGCTGGCATGTTCCCTAAAGGACCAGAAGGTAAAAATGATTAAGAGATCTACATATATGAACTTTTTACAGGTTATATTTCAAAAGTAATTATCACTTTTAATGAATATTCAGGCATTATTAAAAAATTTATCAGCTTTATAATTGATTGATTGATTGGTGTTTAACTCCACTTTCAACACTACTGTGCTATTTCGTGCTGGTCAGTTTTTATTGGTGGAGGAAGCCAGAGTGCCCTGAGAGAATTACCGACCTTCAGTAGGAAAACTGACAATCCTATTCAATTAAGATTGGAGTCAAGTGCACCTGCCCTGTGCGGGATTCAAACCCACAACCTTAGTGTTGCCAGGCTAGTGAAACAGTAATTCGACTACTTAGACCACTCGACCACGAGGCCCCCAATCAGCTTTATAAAGAGTAATTATTGTTTTGTTACACAGTATACTTACTACATTCATAGTTTGAAGTGTTTTGAAAAAGAAGAGATCAATCATTAAATGATTTTAATGCCATACTATGATATAAATCATCTTTACTTTTAGTTCACAGTACTCTATTCTTTGATGAAGGAAAAGATAGGAACGGGTTAGATAGAAATCGTTTGTTCCTGACATTCAACTATCAGCTGACTTTGTTAGAGATGAAGGCAGAGATCAGAGATAGGATCTTGTCACATGACAAACCAGTTATTTCTGCTATTTATAATGAAAAGAAGAGTCAGGTGATTTATAACTAAAAATACATATGTCCATTTTTTCTGAAAATTTTATGTTAAGAGTTAATTGATTCAAAGAAAATTGAGCAATACTTCATCCAAGGAGTGACAGAAAGAAATTAAATATTGGAAAAAAAACTTATAGTTAAAAAAAGCTTTACGGTAAATTCAGAAATTATTGCGAGATATTTACTAATGAGAATACTGCAACTGGGTGAGTGTCGCAATAACAAGAACTCACATTCTGATATCTGGTACATATGTGTATGCATCTTTTCCTGAAATCACCATAATTAATCTCACAATTTTATGCATTATTGAAAAATCACAATAATAAAGGCACACAATTATTTCTGAATTTACAGTATTTGAACCTAAATGAAATTTAGGGATTACAATTAGAAATTAATTTTATACTACTAATTTTTTATAATTGTTTTCTCTGTTGTAGATCATAAGTGTATGCCAGCAAGGAACCATGATTGTGTGGATGATTGATACAGGTCAAAAGGTCAAACAGTTCAACAATATTCATGGTACATCAGAAGTCACATGTTTAGCTCAAGATAGTTTTGGTTCCAAAATTTACACAGGTGGAACTGACGGTCTAGTCAAGGTAGGGTAAATATAAAAATAAGAAGATGCAGTATGATTGCTAATGAGACAAATCTCTATCAGAGACCAAATGACATAGAAGGTTAGCAACTATTGGTCACCATACAGCCTCCAACAATGTCTTACATTCTAAATTTTGCTATGCAGAATTTCCTGAAATTGTAATAATTTATCTAGCATTTTTTGTCCATATTTCAACTATTCAAATTATAATTGCATTAAAAAAATTCTCAATTTACAGTAAATATTAAAGAAATTATATGTTATAAAAAAACAAACAACATAAATTGTTCATGATGATAGAAGGATAAGCTGCTATATGATCATCCTTTTGCCAATTATTTCTGAAATTTATTTACAAAAATATCCCAGTATTGACCTTAACAAATAATCTTCCAAGATGCATGTTCTTTAGAAGTCATGACCTTACAAAAAAATGGTAGAAAATACCTGAAAAATGATAATTGAGAACATTTTTGTAGCAATAAACTATGACACATCCCAAATACACAGGTCATATTTTTTTTTAATTTTGTTTGATCTGCTACAGAGCATATAAAATAAAAATAATAAATACATGTTTACTGTAAAAGCACAAAAATTAAATACTGTTTCTAAATTCATTGAATCTTATTCTTTAATTTTGAAGTAGAGATACTTCCCCTTCTACATCATTGTGCTTGTTTTTCTCCTATATAGTTATCATAATTTTATTTGAAATTTTTAATGAATGACAAGTATGTTTTATTTGTTCATAGTTTTAGCTTGTTGGTGTTACAAAATGATATAATCAATAGTTTAAACAGTACCATTTTACTACACCTTCAACAAAAAGTCAGATATTTAATGGTTTCTATCCATAGTGTATGTACAGACTGCATACTTGATTGCTATTGAGGTCTTACTCGGGTGTACCATCCATCAAATAAGAAAGTCTGTGTTTTGTGTCATAAAACTTTCCAATTCACATGCTGCATGTTAGCTACCACTTACCTTCTGTTTATACATAATCTAAAAGTGCATTGTATAGGAAGCAATGGATTATATTTTATTTAAGTTATTTTTTAATTTGATCAAATGAAAAATTGTTTCTAAAGATACATTGGTCATTTTGTTAGAAATTTGTTACATGTTTTGAAATTGAATTGTACAAGAAGCAATAGATTATATTTTTTTCTCAAAGTTATTAAAAAAAAATGATTAAATAAAATTTGTTTTTAAAGACATATTGGTCATTTTGATAGAAAACATATGAGTGAAAAGAAGATAAATTGTAATATACAAATAATATTTTTTAGGAATGGGATTTCAATGGTCATTGTTACCACCAGTTGGAATGTGCTGGTGGTCAGCCTGCTGATATTGGTCAAACCTTAATACTCAAAAGATCAGTAGTTTCTGTAGGATGGACAAAGTGAGTTCAACTAGGAAAAAATACATAATATGATGTGATTTTAATCATATGAATGAAAGGAGATACTGGGTATATATAGATTCTACCACTGCGTCGGGTTTGATACAATATTTTTACACTCAAGTTAGTTAAATGTTTTAATATAAAACATGAGGCTTGTCGAGCTTTTTAAATATTCAAAATTTAACTGTTGAGATTGGACCAATAGCATATCGCACGAGACTCTTTGGTGGAATCTGTTTCAACAATATAAAGACAAACTTTCTCTTTCTTTTTCAATGATTAGCAAACATATGTGTTTTTTTCTATGTGATATCATCAGGCATGGTCGCCTTTTTTGGTGACGTCACAATATAAAATTCAGAGGAAAGCAAGAAAATTTGACGTCATGATTGAATTTTGACCAATGAAGAACTGAGATCAAACGAACCACACGTTGATAAAAAAAAAATAATCAACAGGTCAGGAAAAGTATAAATTGGCTAAGAATTGGAGAAATATATATATATCAATGAAACAGAAAAAAACCTAAGGTCAACAATAGACTGGGCCTCTGTGGCCACATGGTCTAACTATGTCATCTACAGTGAGGACTAGGCTGTCAACACTGAGGTTGTGAGTTTTAACTCCTCTTTTTGCAAGGTGTGTTTGACCCTGATCTTAATGGACTAGTATTGCATGTTGTCATGCCAAAGGTTGTGATTCTCTCTTCCTTCACCGATAAAAATTGACCTCCATGAAATAGACATTCTATCATTCTCTAATTATTTGGACCATCATCAGATATAACAGAAAATTTATGAATTTTAAATTACCATAAAAAAAATGTCGGACCATTTTGTTATCTTAATATTCATCAATAGCTATTACTTTGTTTTCTACTGATCTAATGACGAATGGACATGTTGAAATTAATGTAGAAAGATTATTACTCTTTGGAACTTGAATTAAAACAACAACAACAAAATGCACAAAACAAGAAAATGAACAATGCACAACAGCATACCTGAACGAAATGAAATTGAATCAAATAATCAACAAAAGATATTTAAAATACACGCTACAATGTACCTAAGTGAAATAAAACTCAACTGACTTTAAACCTATTAAAAAGGATAGCACACCATGAAACAAATTTACTTTTGTTTAGTACATGAATCAGGGGATAGGTTTTCTTGTTTGAATTTTGATCTTTTTCTTTAGTAAGCACAGTATGGTAAATCTTCAACTTTTCATTATATTTTTCAGATACATAACACTATTCCGTAATGCAGCATTTAGAGAGCACCATGTTCAACCATCAGATTGGAAAGGAGGCCAGGAACACGTAGAAGATATTTTATGCATAGCCTACTCAGGACCTAATTTGCTTGCCACAGGATCTTACGATGGAGAAATTATTGTGTGGAACCTAGGATCAGAACAAGTGTCGAAAAGACTAAATCTGAGATGTCGCAGAGTTTTATTGAAAGGCAAAAGTAATGTTGGTGCAATGAGCCGTGAGGTAGGTGGTGTTTTATAAATGAATTTTTTAAATTCATTAATATTGGTGGGATAACTATTTTTGTGGATTTCCTGGGTATATATAATCCACGAATTTAGATGTCTAATGATGTGCCAATTATCTATAAGGTTGTATGCAGACTTTAGAAAAACCACAAAATCAAATAACCATGAAAATACAATTTTTACTCAATCCACAAAAATTGGTACCTACAAAAATAAATGAATCCAAAGTATGGTGTTTATGAAGTCTGCATAATAAGAATTACTTAAAAGTTTGATACAAATGAGATTAAATTTTGAGCAGGGTTATTGCGAATAAAGTAATCTTAGAAAAGAGAAATAGTTTTTTGTAACTCATATTGTAGAATTTAGACAAAGCAGGAACTTTTTATCATAACTGCAACACATATATAACTATTGAAACCTGTTGAAACCAAACCCTTTTGGGGCTCAAGATATTGAATGGATTACACAGGTGTTCATATTCATATTGAATTACTAAAAAATATAATTGTTATGTCTTGATAAATTTTGGTATATTCAGGTTTCAGTTTTATGCACTGTTTGGTCATGACAAAGTTTACCGTACTACTTGCTGTATTTGTGGGTAGTTAAATTTATTTTTATTTTCAGGCTACACATATGTCAACAAAGAGTCGACCCAGGTCAAGAGCTTCACAAAGACAGGAAGATTCCGTAAGTTTAATGACCAAAATATTTTTTTTCACCATCTTAATTCTAGTGATAGATCTCTATTTGTTAGGTTAATTTTTGAAAGGCTTGTAGCTTATTTGAAGTATGATAAAATCAGGGGATTTTTGCATAAAATTAATTGATTGATAAATATGTTGAAAGTTTTTAACTATTAAGGGTTATGTTCCAAGATATATCAAGCTTTATGAAAAAATCAAGTTTCAAATCTCATTTAAGGTCCACTTTAGATTTATACTTTTAACGAAAAGACCAGAAATTACAAATTTTTACATTTTTACATTTGCAATATCACTTCCTCCACAAAGCTTGTAAAATTTCACTGAAGTCTTTTTATAAGAATTTAATTTTAACTCTTATGTGTCTTGTACAAAACATGAAAAAGTAATAAAAAGTGAGAGAAAAATATGGAAAGAAATAAGGGAAACTATATTCATAGACAATGAAAACTAAAGGGAGATAATTGTGGTCTTGAAGCCAGATATTTTGATGTTTCTCTGCACATTCAGCCTGTAAAAAAGAAGATGTGGTATGATTGCCAATGAGACAACTCTCCACAAGATACCAAATGACACAGAAATTAACAACTATAGGTCACCGTACGGCCTTCAACAATGAGCAAAGCCCATACTAGTTGGCAAGTATTATTTACTGGTCTGGAAAAAATCTATGAACAATCTTAATCATAGAACTGTAAATGGAAAAATAAATTTTTCTGGACATGCATCCTGCACAGTAGAAATCTCTTTTCACTGCTCTGACAAGCATTGCACTGGTTTTGAATGTCAGACTTAGTCCTTTATGAACTTTAAAATTACTTTCTTCTGAAAAATGACAATATGAAAAGACTGTATTACTGACCAAAACAACTTCTTTCTTATGGGAGGATATAATAATACTAACATATGTGGTAATTTATAAATGATAATTTCAGAATGATTTTGGCTATGCGGTAACCCGGTTACTATTTTTAGAAGAGAGAAAGCACCAATCTGCAGGAGGTGGAGCTAACTTGGTTAGTTGTGGTGGTAATGGATGGGTCAGATTTTGGAATACAGCTAGATCAGAATTGATGGCAGAGTTTGTTGCTCATACACATGGTAGGTAGAAGAGAGAGGGAAGATACAAAAGAGATTTTCAAACTCATAAGTCGATAACAAAACAAAAATGCCATAGCAATATAGACAAAACGGATAAAAGACAGAGAACAATATACATACAAAACACAACGTAGAAAACTAAAGACTGAGCAAAGTGAACCCCACCAGGGGTGATCTCAGGTGCTCCAGATGAATAACCAAATCCTTCTCCACATAGGTTGTGTATTGAGGTGGATTCACTTACAAAAAAATCAAAAAGTAACATTGATTAAAATAACAGCATTGAAGTAAATAATTTAATATCTTTTCTTTCATTATTGGAAGACAATTTTAGTTCATATCCCTAGCAGAACTCAAAATAAAAACAAACTTTGAATAAAGTTAAAACTGCCATTTATGACTTCCATGAAACACATTCCTTCACGGAACATAATGCAATATCATATTTCTCCACTCTTGACAGTTTAAATATTTAAAATGCTTGGCAAGCCTACCAATTTGAATTTGAAAATTTAACTATCTGGAGTGGATATATATTATATCACACACGATGCTGTATTGGAATCTATATAAATTGGCTATAATTGCATATACATGTATTGAATTATCTTGTAGCTGGTAGTATTATAATGGCCATTGATGCACAGAACAGATATTTAGCCACAGGCGATGTTGATGGTAATGTAAAGGTCTGGGACATCAGAGAATATTGTTTACATCAGCAAGACGAAATTGTAACAGCGCCACCTAGTGAGTATAGATATCAAGGGGGAATAAATATGTTATAACATATGGGTAATATTTATTAATTTTAAAATCTTTGGGTTGGTCACACTTGGAGTAAAGCGACTTGTTCACACAATCAAAGCAATGATGTTACCTCCCATATAAGATCATTATAAGACTGCAGTTATAGATTGATAGGTTGATTCTTGACGCTTAATGCCACTTTCAACACTCTTCTATATCATGTGGGCCAGTTTTTCATTTGTGGAAGAAGCCAGAGTAAAACCATTGACCTTTGGCAGGAAACCTGACAATCCTGGTCATTTAAGATCAGAGTAAAAAGCAACTTGACTGCAGTTAAAAGATGACTGGTTAACTGTATAACAACATAGTGTGGATTCATATATTTTGGCGAACTGAGGAAAAAACGTCTTTTCAAAGACATTTTATTTTATGTTTTTTGGCAACGTTGTACACAAACTTATAGTTATTATGTACTTTGTTGAAAATTTTAATTTGTACTTTACCCATCAAACCCAGGAGAATTGTTATCTCATAAACCCAGGAGAATTGTTATCTCATAAACCCAGGAAAATCGTTATCTCATAAATCCAGGAAAATTGTTATCTCATAAACCCAGGAAAATCGTTATCTCATAAATCCAGGAAAATTGTTATCTAAAAAATCCAGGAAAATTGTTATCTCACAAATTAAGGAGAATTGTTATCTCACAAATCTGGGAGAATTGTTATCTCACAAAACTAGGAAAATTTGTTATCTCACAAAACTAGGAAAATTTGTTATCTCACAAATCCAGGAGAATTGTTATCTCACAAAACTAAGAAAATTGTTATCTCACAAAACTAGGAAAATTGTTATCTCACAAATTCAGGAGAATTGTTATCTCATAAATCTGGGAGTATTGTTATCTCACAAATCTGGGAGAATTGTTATCTCACAAATCCAGGAGAATTGTTATCTCACAAATCCAGAAGAATTGTTATCTCAAAAATCCAGGAGAATTGTTATCTCACAAAACTAGGAGAATTGTTATCTCACAAAACCAGGAGAATTGTTATCTCACAAATCCAGGAGAATTGTTATCTCACAAATCCAGGAGAATTGTTATCTCACAAAACTAGGAAAATTGTTATCTCACAAATTCAGGAGAATTGTTATCTCATAAATCTGGGAGTATTGTTATCTCACAAATCTGGGAGAATTGTTATCTCACAAATCCAGGAAAATTGTTATCTCACAAATCCAGGAGAATTGTTATCTCAAAAATCCAGGAGAATTGTTATCTCACAAATTCAGGAGAATTGTTATCTCATAAATCTGGGAGTATTGTTATCTCACAAATCTGGGAGTATTGTTATCTCACAAATCTGGGAGAATTGTTATCTCACAAATCTAGGAAAATTGTTATCTCACAAATCCAGGAAAATTGTTATCTCACAAATCCAGGAGAATTTTTATCTCAAAAATCCAGGAGAATTGTTATCTCACAAATAATGATGAATCCACAGTAAATTCCATGTAAAAATTTGTATTGTTCTTCATTATTTTAGAGCTAAAAAGTCAGTTCCAACCTCACGTAGATATGATTAATACCTTAGAGATGTGTGAACGTAATGGTAGAACGTTAGTGATATCAGCTTCGTCAGATTGTGGTGTGGCAGTGTATGACTTCCTAGGCAAGAGGATTGGTACCTGTGGTCAGGTGAATAGATTATAGATTTTTACAGCCATATGTGAACTACATGTGTTAAGGTTTTGGCATAAATTTTGCATTGGTCAAGTACTAGTAAAATAGAAATGTAAAAAAGAGGTGAGGGATAGCAAAGGGAGGATGAAAACTCATTAGTCAAAGAAAGACTGACCAAAATCATCGTAAATATCTAAAAATTAATTAGTCAAAGAAAGACTGACCAAAATCATCGTAAATATCTAAAAATTAATTAGTCAAAGAAAGACTGACCAAAATCATCGTAAATATCTAAAAATTAATTAGTCAAAGAAAGACTGACCAAAGTCATCGAAAATATCTAAAAATTAATTAGTCAAAGAAAGACTGACCAAAATCATCGTAAATATCTAAAAATTAATTAGTCAAAGAAAGACTGACAAAAATCATCGTAAATATCTATAAATTAATTAGTCAAAGAAAGACTGACCAAAATCATCGTAAATATCTAAAAATTAGGAACAGATAAACAAAGTACAAAGTACTACTTAAAAAAACTAAAGCTTGAGCAACACGAACTTCACAAAAGTCACTAAACTGGAAATACAATGTACAAAATTACTGGGTTTTTTTTAATATAAATATATTAAAAGTGACAAAAAATTTACTTTGAATAAGTCTAGTTCAGAAACTGTAATTCTTTATTAAAAAATAACTCTTTGTTAAACCTAACCCCAAATAGTTCAGGCCCTCCACAGAATCAATCTCCCCTACTAGTGAGAGCCTAAACTCTTTCTACAATTAAAACGTGTCACGAAGCCTGGATTTTGATTGGGGCTCTCCAGATATGTAAATTCTCAGTTAATTACAAATGATTGAGTATTTTTCATTGACTAGGCATTCAGAGGTTTTAAAATGCAATTGTTGAGCGGCAAAATATAACCACTGAATTATTTGTGTATATTAAACCATTGTTTTATTGTTGTATTTTAAACCATTGTTTTATTGGTGTATGTTAAACTATTGTTTTATTGGTGTATGTTAAACCATTGTTTTATTGGTGTATGTTAAACCATTGTTTTATTGGTGTATGTTAAACCATTGTTTTCATCGTTATCAGTTAATTTTTATGATTTGATTATTAGGAGGAGCATTGGAAAGTGGAACAATTTGACCCAGCAGAAGAGATAGAGGAAGAGGAAGAAGAAGAGGTAAGTACAACACTCCTCCCTAGAAACTTAGATTATTAGATGTTTTTTTCACGGAAATAGACTTTAATTATTATTTCCAAGTCCTAAAAAATTTCAAAGTATCGAGAAGTACTTGACACAGTTCTGTTAAGTTACTGTTTTTACAATGTACATTTTGATGTGTATGTTATATTTTTTATTTTTTACAGTACGTTCCTATTCAACTATTTTATCTTTTATAATGATTCAATTAACCCTATGATTGTAAATTAACTATGTGTTAATATCTGATTTTGATTGTATTGTAATTAGTATGTGATGGTCTCAGAGAAGATTAGTTTGTTGAAACTAGCTGTGATTACCATCTCTGAATAAAGAAATTACTATTACTATATTAATATAATAAAATAAGCCTTTAACAAACATTTCAGGGAAAAACTGTTCTATCTGATAATAGATATTTATCATTAAACCATGTAAATAGAAAAACATATTGTGAATTACAAAAAGGTTTAAATTGGATTCTGAATATTTATGCATTAACGGTGTACTGTCAAGTAATGAAGAAGAAAAAAAACTGATTTAGCGACAAGTGAATTTTTACATTAGAATTTACAAGAATATCAAAATATGTATCAAAACACTAAAAGTGATGAATGTTATTTTTTATGCGGTACTTCCAAATTTCTTGTTCTTTTGACATGATAAAAATTTACCCATTGAGAACAATTGAAGTTATTGCTCTTTCCATGCAAAGTATATATTATCATTTGAATTTTGAAGCTTGACTGTTTGGTTTTTTTTCCCTGTTTGTTGGTTTATATGCTATTATGTCAATGTAATGCACTTACTTATCGTACTGCAAGTCTACATTAGAACTTTTGCAAAGCTTCACAGATTTGAATGTTTCATTTGATGTAAACATATTAAAACTTTGGGTTTATTCCATTATTAACGTTCAAACCACTAAATACAGTACTTGTGTTAGTCTATCATGGATGAACTAACAAATAATTTTGGTGTGTATAAGAGAGCACTTATCAATTTTACTGCAGTTTTCATGAATCACATTTGAAATTGAATCAACATGAATATAATGATCTTGTGTATTTAACTTTATATTAGTGTTAAGAATGCTTATATTCCCTATTTGTAGTCTTCCTGTCTTCAAGTTAAATAGCTGGGAAACTGTAGCTGTCCTCAAATTGTCAAAAAATATCACAAGGACCATAGGAGTTATCATTCTGCAACTACAAAAGATATTGTTATTCACTTTTTAATCACTTTTCCATACTTGGAATTTCTTTTTCCAAATAAATCTCGGGCTATTTTTCTAATTTTTGTTTTAATGGAAATTCATCATAGATTATAAATAGAATTGTTATTAAAAATAGGAGGAAGAACAGGAGGAGAAAGAGACAGAAGAAGAGAAGCCATTACTGGATCAGGACTGGAAACCAGATGAAAGAGCAATATCTGATTTACAGGGATACAGGATACATGTCTGGGACAGTACCATTCTAGGTAAGATTGAGACACAAATAGATATTTTTTAGGTACTTTTGGTTATATAGCTTTTCAACTGTTTCGGTTCTTATACATCCTTGGCTTTCAAATATTCGGCTTTGAGCGTTCCTGATGAAGGGAAATCCAGAAAAATGCTTCGAACGCAAGAATTTATAACGTGTTGTTTTTATTTTTTAAATAGAGGAAGAAATTTGTGCAGGTCACCAATATGAAGAATGAAGTATGCATCAGTAAATTAGCAACACAATGACACAACAAATCAGAAGATATCTAGGGATATACATAAGTCTACAACAATAGACAAGTGTCAATAAAATTTAACAAAAAATTAAAAAATAAAGATTGAGTTACGTAAAGTCCACCAAAACCAATGGTTCTTATAAGATATTATTTGAATATTTCAGGAAAAGAATATCAAGAAACAAGAACAAAGAAAAGAGAGAGAAAACAGCCTGGAAATATTCCAGATTTACCTTACCTTCATTGGGAGAGAACAGGACACGCACCTGCTGGACCGTACTCTGTAAGTCATATAAGAGAACATGGTGTCTGTATTACATCAGACAAGCACCATCTGCAGCAGTTATCATTAGATACCATAATTTACAACTCAAGTAAATACTGTAGGGGCTGTTTTGATCTTATATTTTGGTCTGAGCTAGTTTATTTTAAAGACCTTATGTTAGAATAAGAACACCAACAAAAACATGATGCTTTGATATATTGGATAATTTTTAAAGTATTAGGTGTAATAAGTTTGTATATGGCCCAATTATTAGTGTAAATTAAAAAGTTATCATATATGTTTTTAAATTTAACTATAATGAGGAACAAGGTGCTTAGAAAATAAAAACAAATTTCACATTTAAAGAGTTACCATGACAAAATATGTGAATTTTGTAAAATTTCTTGATTTTTCCTTCCTTCACATTGACTTTTAGGTATATTTTGGATTGGAAAGTATGTGCCCACCTAAGGAACATTTATATTTGATTAGATTTTGTCATTAGCTTTATTAAAGCTTCTGGAAAATTGTTGTGCTGTTTCTTGCCGGTACAAGATGTTTCCACAGAGAAAATATGGATGGATAAATGCATAAATTAAGCAGTTTTCTTGTTTTCATGAAAAAGTCTTATATGATGATGCAATTGTGAGACCATAACATAAAAAATTGTGTGAAATTCAATCATATGCATTTCCAAACATTATGTGCAAATTTCAAATATTTCCTAAAACCTATGTTTTCTTTGGTAAAAAAAAACAGACTTGAATGCCCCTTCTTCCTTAGCTTACTGTAATTTCTGTTTTGTAGGCATTAGAAACAAAGGAATTACAAGACCTGGAGAATTTGAAAGTCTCCAAACAAGATTTTAACTATGTACCTAAACGTAAAGATAGTCATTTGAGGCTGCCTAAATTGCCTAATCTTGTCGATAGTAAGTATTTACATAAAGGAAGGAGTATTTGCTTGACTTACTGTATCCCAGGAAATTTTATACTATGATTTATATTTGTGCAATGTAATTAGGATGTTTGTGCTGTTTTACTGGTTTCCTCTATCATTGAACAGTTTGATCATTGTCCATTGTTTTTTGCCATGAAATTCAATGAAATACGGACAATTAAGTAACAGTTGTCCGATATTTTGTAGTTCTAGAAAACTATCAATAGAGGCAGTTTCAGTGTAAGAGGAATCTTAAGACTATATATTTGTCATTATTACAATTACTATACACATAAAAGTCTCTTATAATTTTACCTCAAGCATTTGAGGTTGTGGGTTTGGTCCCACAGTTGGGTCAAACCTAAGACTTGAAAATTTATATTTGCTGCTTCTCAGCTAAACACACAACATTTAGAATAAAGATCAACAAATGGTCTGGTCTGAGTTATACTAATGTGTCCCAGCAGAATGATTTGTTTTCTTGCAGACCATTGCCTTGTGAATTAGCATGGCCCATAACCCAGAGGTCTGTGGATCAGAACCACGCTCTGCTACCATTTGTTAACACATGTTAGTTACACCATTTTATTTATTCAAGAGACTATCAGCATCTTTAAAACAAACGTGTTCTTTACAAAGTCACCAGAGTTATCTTTCTTGATACATTAAATTGATCATCAAAACCAAACCCAGATTATCCTGTTGGTTTAGTACAAAGGTTTAATTTTTATATCACATTAATAACGTTTTCATCCTGATATGCATGTAATAATTGCCATTGGATATTAAACACCAATTCATTTATTCATCTATTATAGTATACATCAGGTCTGATTTGTCTAAATTATTGGTACATTCTTCTCTTGTGGTATCTGTTTGACAAAGATCTATAAAAAAATCATGTATTATTTATTACCGCTATTTTCTTATATTTTGCTTTATTCTTTTTGTGTGATTATTTACCATCTCAAGCTACTGAGTTGAGTAGAGTAGAACACTATGACATCATAATCCAACATCAATGCCAAGGATAAAGGCAATTAACCCATTATTTTTGGTCTTTCATCTCGTGGAAGTTTCACAGCTACATTTCATCTCAATGCTATCACCCTCTGATGTGATTGTAGCTGAGAAACTCCCTCTTGCTTTCAAAACTATAGATGATCTATAATTCTCTTGTTTTAGAAATTTAGAATGGAAATTATAAAGCAAGGGTCAAATTAATTATTTAACTGGATTACTGTTACAATTTAAGAGAAACGAAAGTCAAGTTCAGTCTTTTCTGACAAGAATGTGAGTAAACAGGTTTTGGGGCGACACAAAACTGGGAATAGTATCTCATATCTGCATTTCTTTACTTTAATAACCTCATCTTCCTATACTCATCATTATAGACACAGTATCTGTTCAGTTCAAATTGTTACTTGATAAAGAATTTGTTATCCAGTTCAAAATAAAATGAAGAAAGAAAACAGATTTTTGACTTAAGATAATTTTTCCAAACATTTTACCATCTTTTAGTACTGTAAATTCAGAAATTATTGCGATGTTTTTATTATTGCGAAAAATGCGACTGGGTTATAATCGCAATAATTTAAACTCGCATTTTGAAATTTTTTATATGAATTAAACAGGATTTTTCACAATATCGCAAAAATTAAAATCTCATTTTAGTCCAAAATGACAAAATCGCAATAATAAATGCACGCAATAATTTCTGAATTTACAGTATTTAGATGTGGAATCCATTCGTTTGATAAGTGAAGGTCAATATATTATTGATTCATAAATGTAAACATTAAAAATCACAAGTCAAAGAAGGATGATTGATTGATTGTCAGTTTCTAACTCCACTTTCAGCACTATTGGCAATATTGTGGTGGTCAGTTTTTATTGGTAGAAGAAGCTTTAGTGCCTAAAGAGAACCACCTCTCTTAGGCAGGAAAACTGACAAAGCTTATCAAATAAGATTGGCGTTGAACGCACCTGCCATGTGTTGGGCTCAAACTCACAATCTCAGTGTTGACAGGCTATAGTGATACTGTAGATGAACTACTAAAGACCACTCCCTCTCCGAGGCCCTTATAAATATAAGAAGGACATACTACAGGAATGATAGAAGTGAAAAAAAAACAATATTCAACAAAGAACTACACTGAAAACAATATTCAACAAAGAACTACACTGAAAACAATATTCAACAAAGAACTACACTGAAAACAAAAGTTTGATCAATTCGCTGTTTCAGAATGTAGTTTCATTTTGCATACCCCAAAATGAAAAGAATGATTCATACTATTGGTTGAACTTCCATAATTTTATAACTGTTATCATTATTTACATTCAGCTTATACAGAAATCACTATAATCTTGCATCTTTTACTATTTTTTTAAAAATTAAAAAAAAATCAGAATTTACAGTAACTACAATGTGGGCATGCATTTAAAGTATCTTGACAATGGTCCTGCTATTTATTATCTGCATGATAGAGAAGCAAAGAAAATATATCCTCTACCCATCTAACTGATAGGTGGAGGTATTGTATTTGGATGAAAATCAGAAAGTTTATCAATTGATAATTTAACATCAAAGGTGAACACAGGGTTATGTGAGCCATAAAAGATTGGTACTTTGGACACATCATAATTTTTTTTTACCATATAGAAAAGTTAAAACATAACTTAGAAATTGCAAATGATTGCTACTTAATTATACATGTAATTATGTATTTAAAAAGTGATGTTAAAGTTATGTATATTAATATCATAGTTAGTACAAATTTAACATACTTCTTGAAATACAAGATATCTCTTTTCACACTTTCCTTTCACTGGCTGGTACTTTTTGCACAAGGGAAGGGATGAATTTTCAATGAACTGTTTTCTTATCAACTAAAAATGGAAAATTGGGATAAAAATCTTGAAAATCTACTTATAATGAATATAAACTAGATGGAACTGATATTTTGTTCTTCTACAAAACAAAAATTATATTTTATTTGGTCTACATTCAAACAATTATCATATTCAAACATAAATACATTGCTAAATACTCAGACCAATGCAAAAAATCATTTGTTTAAAATCAAACCTGTTTATTTATATATAAACACTAATACATGAACACTATTGATACACACAATCATGTGTGTTTGTTTGCAACAAAAGAAATATGTAATTATATAAATAAATATATTATCTAATTACGTAAAGACTTTTGAATCTTGAAGAATTTGAACCAAGTCAGGAATATGACAGTTGTTTCCATTTCATTTGATGTGTTTGAGCTTTTGATTTTGCCATTTGATAATGGACATTTTGTTTCGAATTTTCCTTGGAGTTCGGTATTTTTGTTATATCACTTTTTACTACATCACTGCAAGTGACATTGCTGACAAATAAATTAGTAAGATAAAACAGATAAAAAATGGAAGCAGAGGAGGACCTTTTTTTAGTGACAAAAAGTTCCTGGGTTTGATCTACATAAAACCATCATAGAAAAATATTGCACAAGGTCAATATTGGACAAATTTCCCATACATGCAAGTGTTATAAGTACCATGCGAGAGTTAAGTTGAGGAAACAAAATGTAACAATTTATTCTATGTTTTCAGCTTTACAACAGCCTATCCCAGAGAAGGAGATTTTCCCTAAGTACATCCTTGACTTCGAAGCCAAGATGAAAAGTTACCATAAAATGCAGTTAGAACAACAAAACCAGCCTGTAAGTAAATCACTTGTTATTAGACTACCAATGACCTAATTTCTTACAATAATTAATGATTTGGACATTGCAAATATAAAAAATTAAAAAAGAAAGATATTTGCTATGATGAGGGTCTGGAAGAGGTTTATAGAATAGAGAATAATGGGCAGAAAATAAAGAATAGAGATATTATGAGCCAAAAAAAAAAAATATAGAATAGAAAAAAAAACAGCATAAAAATTCATTATACAGAAATGAAGATACCAATTCAGACCCTAATGAACACAAGTCCATCATTAATGACCATATAACTGATTATACCCCTGCTGTGGGGTAAACTGTTTAACAATGTCTGTCCCATGATATTTTAGTCACATTATTCCCATTAACCACAAATCACAGCTTCTTGAAATTTGGGTTCAGGCTTCAACATGAGCAGGCTGTACTTTGATATATAATTTTATACATACTGCATGGTCATGTATGAAATTTTCGGCTCATAATACTACGGAACTGGAGAATCTGAGCTTTCTGAAATTGAGCATGCTATACTGTGTGATGCATTTTCAGATCCATCACTATTCAACTTCCTGTTTACAGGGGTCTTGTATATTCTTACACATAATGACTATGCACAAAATTTTCATCACATTTTTCGCAGGAACTATAGATCAAAGGGCCTTAAAATTGGTATCAGCTTCATATGAGCAGCATAGTATGTGATGCATCTCACAACAAGTTCCTTATAGCGGGGATAACATTAATGAGCAACAGTTCATAGTACAACTTGTTACATTTGAAACCGTTTTCATTTTTTGACTGATTGATTGACTCTTTATTTATTTTCTTGTAGATCAACATCAGGAATAAATTAGCTGGAAGTTTGGCCAGTGGATTGACAAAGTCTAGTCTACAGAATATAGGACAAATGATTGGACAAAATACTTCTGTTTCTACTAAATCACGATCTGTTAAAGGACATAAAATGAGCCGAGGAGTCTCTAGGCGAACATCTGTGGTGTCAAGTGTTGATGCTTCAGTCATGTGATATAATTTAATTTTGATTGGACAAAATAATTCTGTTTCAGTAAACTTCAAGGACTAAAAGTGATCTAGGGCATAATCACAACAAATATTTATCATGCCTCTACTTTGTGATTTGTCTCTTTGTTTTTTGACTAGATGATCTTCAGTTTGTGTTAAATAACACAGATTTTCATTGGATAACACTTTTCAGTTTATGTGCTTCATAAATCATGATCTGTGTATAAGATCTCAAAACAACAAATATTTTTGATGTCAAGTTTTGAGGCGTGTAATACTGATTGTGATTGGCTGTCTTAGCCATGCAATACTTTCAAAACTGATTATCATTGGTTACAACTATCATGTAGTATCAATATGGATTGAATACTCAAGATGGAAATTAAAGCAAGATTTATTTTGTTCTGATGATAAAAAATAAGTTATGAAATTAAAATTTCTAAAAGATGATGTTAAAGAGGATTTCTTTTGCATTATCTAATGAACTTTCCAATGGCATTCAGATGTATCAGTTATATTATTTTTTATTAATTGTCATATATGCTTTATTGAGCTGTGATAAAGGAAAGTTTTAAATATGACATGATTTGATTAGGAATTAATACCTTTTACTGCCAAGTCATAAACAAATGAATATTGTTTAAAGAATACAACTTTTTTTCTAAAGTTTAGTTGTTAATTGATTTTGGCAGTTAATGAAGAAATTTGTGTAAGTTGACCTTCAATATGGTGGCAAAGGGAAATAACTCTTATCCAAATCATTTCAATCCAAAACTATCCATATGTAACATTAATAAAAAGAAATTTATTGAACTAAACTGCATATAGAAAGACATTCAAGTTTTTATTATTTAAAACTGCCATATAAATGTTAAATTGGACTGTGATATTAAATATATTCTGTTATATGCATGAACTAATGATGAGTAATTGTAATTATATTTATTATATTTTCTTGTTAATTTTTTTTAAATCTATATGTCTATTGTGATAATGAAAAAACCTCAATGTTTATTTGTTTATTTTAAAAATATCTATTTGATATTCAAATCTTACGATTTTTTAAATATCTTGTAAAAACTAATGAAGCATTAAAAGGAAAATGTCTTTTTTTCCAGTGTTGTCTCCAGTTTCTTTGTCAACCAATAGCAGTTTTTAATATCTCCTTTCTTTTCTTTTTGGCTTAAAAAAGCCATTTTAGATTTCAAGAAAGTTTGTCACAATTTCTTCATTGTTTATACACTCACCCATAATATTAAGTTAAAACCAATACAAATAACTTGATTATATGACCTTTTAAAATCATGAAGTAATCGTAAATTTACAAAATTATGTTTATGCACGAATTATCATAACTCAAAAATTGCAATAATGTTCCAATTTATTCAGTATTATTTATGAGTTAGCGTAGATTTCAATATAGTGAAAGTGAAATACACAGATTTTAAGTGCTATTTTAAATGTCTAGAATTGCAATATTTTTAAGATGCATTTATGTGTATTATATATGTCATCTGACTTCTGGTAATGTCTCTTTTCCCGTGTGCTGTCTCCAGTTTCTATGGCATCAAATTGTACTTGTTTCATTTTGCTGAAATAGAAGAACAATTTCAGATGATAGCTTTTTGTCTTGACTATTACACATGAGAGAATTAGGTTCTAGAAGTGCCAACATTGGAGTTAAATTAATTTCAACTTCAACTTTAAAAAAAATCCTAAATGGTAACAATTACAAAAGATTTCTTATCATTTCTCATCATTTGGCCAGAAGTTAGATTTGACATATTCATCTTGGTTAAGCTTGAGATTTGAGAATTAACTTTATATAGAAACTTCTTTATTGGCCAGAGGATGATTTACTGAAGACAGTTTTTTTTTATACTTAAAGAAAACTGGAATATTTCACTGTCATTCATATCATTGGTTGTTCATTTTTTATAACAACTTTACATAAATTTTTGAATAACTCTGACTTTTAAGTAAAAGAATATTTTTTTTTAAAGAGCAATTTAATATTCAGGTTTATAATGTTTGATGTTAAATTTAATATTCAGGTCATAATGTTTGATGTTAAATTTAATATTCAGGTCATAATGTTTGATGTTAAATTTAATATGTTTTGTATTTTTATCTGTTTGTCTAATTTTAATAAAATGTTACAAAGCCGATACTTTAATTTAAATTTTTAAACAGAAAATGTGTTATTGCAGTTGCTAGGTAACAGAATATTACAGTGTGAAAATGAAAATAATTCTTTATTGTCTCGCCTTGACAGAGTCAAAAAGCGAGACAAAGGTATGTTGTTTCCAACGGCGGCAGCGTCAACAATGTTTTAGTTTGTGATTAGGTCTAGTTTATGGTGAACCACTAGTGGTAGGTCAGTGATATTTGGTATGCAGTTGTATTAGCTTTGGCACATCTCATTTCCATGGGGATTATTTGGCCCTGCCCCCTCAGTCATGGTCTATTGACTTTGAAACTTTTGCTTAGTTTACATGTATTAGTTTGTGATTAGATCAGTTTATGGGGAACCACTGGTGGTAGGTCAATGATATTTGGTATGCAGTTGTATAAACATGGGCACATCTCATTTCCATGGAGAATATTTGGCCTCGCCCCCTCAGTCATGGTCTATTGACTTTGAAATTTTTGCTTAGTTTACATGTATTAGTTTGTGATTAGGTCAGTTTAAGGGGAACCATTAGTGGTAGGCCTATGTTAATTGGTATGCAGTTGTATAAGCATTAGCACATCTCATTTCCATGCAGAATATTTGGCCCTGCCCCCTCAGTCATGGTCTATTGACTTTGAAATTTTTGCTTAGTTTACATGTATTAGTTTGTGATTAGATCACTTTAAGATGAACCACTAATGTTAAGTCAATGATATTTGGTATGCAAATGTATTGGCATTTGCAAGTCTCGTTTCCATGGAGTTTATATAGCCCCACCCCCCTCATCATGGTTCATTGACTTTGAAACTTTTACATTGTTTGCAAGTAAATGTTTGTGTTTAGGTTTGTTTAAAGGGAACAACTTAGGATAAATCAATGGTATTTGGTATGCAGTTGTATTAGCATTGGCACATCTCATTTCCATGGAGATTGTTTAGCCATGTACCTTATAACTTACATGTTAAAGTATTGCTATTTTAATTTCAACATTTACATTATAAAAATTACATAAAGGCGAGACATATGTCTGTGTTAACAGTTTATTAATTTTGTGTGTCTAAAGCCCTCTTCTGGATTTACCTTCATCAGGAATGCTCAAAGTGAATATTTGAAAGCCAAGGTTGTATAAGAATGGAAACAGTAGAAGAGTTATATAACCAAAAAGGACCAAAAAGTGCAAAAAAAATAATAGCCAAATCCAGCTTTGCCTGAGGTAGTTGAAACCTTAGTTTCTTAATAATTTCTTAATTACTCAGCTGATGGTACCCTCTGGGACTGGTAGTCCACCACAAGCGGTATCGAAGAGCTATATATTAAAAGAGACCTAAAAAGAACAGACAAATGCAACTAAAGAACTGTGTAAATTTGAAAGCCAAGGATGTGTCTGTCACCAAGGTCCAGAGCACTGTTAGATAAGTGGGAGCTAACTCGTATGTACTTGAACCAAGGGACAGGGGGTCAGTCTATCGCTAGACTTAATGTTCTGATAGGCATTATAGGCTAAAATGCAAGGAAGGTTTTCATGATTTAATTAACGATAACAATTTAGATGAATGATGATAACAGTCATTTAGTAAACAATGCCAAATAATAATAATGATATTCTAATTAAGGTACAAAGTATAAAATCTAAATATCAAATCCAAAGTAAAACAATTTCTCTTTCTAATAAAATAACTGCCAAAACTACTAAATCATAAAATGAACTTATTTTCAAAATCCCAAAATGTAAAAAGTCTCAAAATAAAATGATTCTGAAGTATTTGCCAGAGCTAAAATATGAGTCAGAGATAAATTTTGTCTCAACATTACACAGTCATCAGGTAGACTGGTGGACAGTCTTGTAGGTCCAGTTACTCCAGTACATAACATGAGTAGTGAGAGGTTATGGTTCCAAAACACTGACTGCTTTTCCAAAATTTCCCAACGCTATTTATATTAAATCCAAAAATAAATCAATATGACTCGACATGTAAAAAGTATTCTAATTAGCAAAAATAGAAATTAATTAACAAAGCTGAATCCTATAACGTTTTGATAAAAACCTAAAATATCCTAGTGACATGCTAATTACAATAAATATTTCAAACAAATTATTTTGAACAAACTGTGACATGTAGAGTACTTGCCACAGCATAGGTAAAATTAATTAATCCAAAATTAATTAGAAATTTTACAAAATACAAACATAAAATTTCCTGTCTTAAAATAAAACATATTTTTATACAAAATAACAATAACAAAAATATGAGCCAAATAACACACCATGACATATAAGTACTTAAACATGTGAGCTATTTGACCAAAAGGACTTGCAAATATCCAAATCTATTCCAGGAACTGAAAATTTGAAAGCCAAGGATGTATAAGTACCTGGACTTATGAAGAGCTATATGTGCAAATGGGACCAAAAGAATAGCCAAATCTATCTATGAACATTTTGATGAAAGAGGTCTAGTGACTGTCCCAACTTTTTGTGTGGGCAGTACAAATTTACAACTCACTTTGCAGTACCCACTTATTTGATAATTGTCTAACTTTCATTCAGTAACTTGTATGAAATATTTGCCACTGGGTGTTAAGAGAACAACAATCAGTAATGATAATTTAGTGTCAATAGAGAAAATGAATTTTACCATTTAGCTGATAGGAAATTAACATATTCTTAAACTTTCATTTATTGAGATCTAAGCTTAAACAAAGATGTGTATAGTATTGTTTGTGAAACTTTAAAGCATAGGGTCTGGATTGGTTTTGGAGGGTTTCAACTCTTTATTCTCATTTCTTTTAGGTCATATTTCTCTATTCTTTAATTTTTTTGGCACAATATTCCTTAAAACATATCATTAGGATCTATTCTTTATTCTTGTGGCCCATTTTTCTCTATTCTTTTTTTTATTCTATTCAGGAACCCCACCCAGACCCAATTTATAAAATGTCATCAAAAGGAATTTGGCATTTTTTAAACATTAAGTGAAAAGTTGATTTACCAGAACAGAAATATTATATATATAATAATGCAATTATATTCAAATATTCAGCTCAACATCTGCAAGCTTGGCAGACAATGGAGGAGAAAATTGTAATTTTTATTACAGTCCAAGGCTGTAATCATATGATAATTGGGTCAATTGGAATGAAATATGCACCATTATCTATGGATTATACTTATTACACAACTATGATTAGGGAGCTACCATTTGATTTTTATTTTTTATGGGGGGGGGGGGGGGGGGGGGCTAGGATGAAAAGTTTGTCCTGCATTTTTTTTTAACTGTAATCTCTGTCCTGCCTTTTTATTTTTCACTCTATTCCGTCCTGCCTTTTTTTTTAGGTTATCCTGACTTTTTTTTTACCTAAATTGTCCTGACATTTTTTTTTTGCAAGTGTCACATCCTGCCTTTTTTTTCACTCACAACTCCTGTCCTGTCTATTTTCTTCAAATTTCATCCTAGCCCCCCCCCCCCCCCCCCCCCCCCCCCCCCCCCCCCCCCCCCCCAATACTTAGGTTGTGAATGTGAAACCTGCTTGTTGCAAGGTGTGTTTGACTCTGATCTGAATTGACTTGGATTGCTAGTTTTCCTGCCAGATGGTCGGTGGTATCCTCCTGGTAGTCTTGCATCCTCCAACAATAAAAGATGACTGCCATAATATAGCAAGGAGTGCTGAAAGTAGATTATACAACTGATTTTTATAGGTTGTTCTTATGTTGTGCTGTAACACCACTGTCTCAGGTTACGGGAGGGTTGAGCGCTCACAAACATGTTTAACCCCGCCACATTCTGTATGTGCCTGTCCCAAGTCAGGATCCTGTAGTTCAGTGGTTGTCTTTGGTTCATGTCTGTCATATTTGTTTTTCGTAAATTTTTTTGTTATTAATTAGGCCGTTAGTTTTCTCAATGATTGAATTGGTTTATATTTTTCATGTCGGGGCCTTTTATAGCCGACTATAAGGTATGGGGTTTTCTCATTGTTGAAGGGTGGACGGTTGCCTATAATTGCTAACATCCACTTCATTTGAACTTTGGTTGATAGCTGTCTCATTGGCAATCTTACCACATCTCCCTAATTTTATATACACCAATAATCAATCAATCATCAATGTTTAATGAAATATCCATATCCTTTCTGCTCCAATAATATATCTTTAAAAAACAGCAATGTATTTCAAAATAAATATAATACTTTATAAAGTTTGGTGCGTCTGAAGCGCTTTTCTGGATTTGACATCATTTGAAACTTTCAAACCTCAAAATTGAAACGGTCAAAATTTACGTATAATTACTTGATTTTTTGAGGAGCTTTATAACTAAAAGGGGCCTTAAATAACAGCATAATTCATTTCAGTTTGCACAAATGAACCGGAACCTTGATTTCTGAATTATCTCTAAATAAATAAACAAATGATATAAAAAAGATATGTTATATAATCATGTCAATGCTGAAGAAATTACCACCCGCAGTGGTATTCGCCATATGATGGTTAAATTGACAGTGACAACTTCTTCAAACACAGAGTGCTGTCAACTCTGTTATATATTTCATTTCAAAGCGCATTAGAATACCATATTGTTTTTTTTCTTTTTATTGTGTTCCTTATGAACAAAAGTGACAGCCATATTTGTTAGTCGATTGCAACATCTGATCTCGTTTTTGAAATAGATATTATAATGACATATTCGACCATGTCAGTTTCCATTTTAAAAAAAGCCATTGTAATAAATCAAGGTTGTGACATAATATTTCTGGAGTTATAAACATAAGATTCTGTGAAAATGACGTGTAATATGACTTCTCAAAAATGAAAAATTATGGCCAAATTTGTGAAACCCAATCTAAAGTTATCTTTTTAAGTGAATCCAAGGAAATTGACTTTGTGTCGAGTTTCTTAAATGTTAATGTTTCTTCACATATAATACATGATGGTCTTGAAGTATAGATTACAGGCACTGACATTGTTTATCATCTTTATTACGTGTTATATTGTTCTTTTTATTTGTCTTTGTATATTTTTAACCTTTACTGTTTAGTCCATTTTTAGTCATATCCTTTTGGCGTGGCTCGGTATTATACATCCAGCCATTGTGTTATTGTGCTTGGTCATTTTTTGTATTCTTGTCTTTCATTTTTGTTTATGTGCTTTGCCTTTGGCGTGTCTATATGCCATTTCGTTTTCCTTTGTTGACATAGTTGTATGTTTTTATACAAGTCATACAAGTGAGAGGTTAAGCTAGCTATAAAACCAGGTTTAATCCACCATTTTCTACACAAGGAAATGCCTGTACCAAGTCAGAAATATGACAGTTGTTTTCCATTTGTTTGATGTGTTTTAGCTTTTGAATTTACCATTTGACAAAGGACTTTTTACCTATTATAAAATTTAGAATGGAAATGGGAATGTATCAAAAAGACAACAACCCAACCAAAGAGCAGAGAACAGCCGAAGGCCACCAATGGGTCTTCAACTCCATTCGTTTGGTGTGTTTTAGCTTTGGAATTTGCCATTTGATAAACTTTCCGTTTGAATTTTCCTTTGAGTTCGGTATTTTTATTAATTTACTTTTTTCGTACTGGATTTCTTTTCAAATGACCGATTTAAAATTAAGTAATTTCAGGCTTTTTATTTTTAACTATTTTGGATGAAATTCCCATTGTCACATCATTTAAAAATTTCTCTGTTAACCCATGGATTAATTTCAAAAATATGCTTAAAATATACTATAGAGTTTGGCAAGTTTTGTTTAAGAAAATAATAATTATGAAACTACTTCGTATTGGAAGAAGTGGTGACTGATTCGTGTCGCTTAGTATATATAGGAATATATAGATAGTGTTATCAAGATAATAATAAGACACATACTTTAGTTCTTTACGTACATATTTATACATTATTCATGCACCTTTTATTTGTGACAATACTACAAAAAATTTCCTCTATTGGATAACTGTTATGAGCCAAACAAACCTGTTTGGCTTTCATTATAAATTTCTACAGAGCAAAATTTTAGACTACTTCAATTTTTCACTTGAATATTTTTTTATCAGCTGAATCGAACTCAATTTCCTTTGTGGAATGTATAACTATAACAATTAGAGCAAATTTCGGCAGATAAAAGGAAAATACACAAGTTCCATCATTTATAGAAAATAATAGCAATTAACAAGAACTTGTCAGCATGCTAATAAAAATATTGTCTAAATTACTCACAGGCTCACAGGGCACATGTACTTTTATATCAAGCTTAGTTTAAACATTCCAAGTGAAAAACTTTGTGATGGCCGATTTGTTTTTGTAACAAAATTCATATAAAACCTTCTCTAAGACAAAAAGAAAAGGCATCTTGCAAAGTTCTTTAATGTCAAATTCAAATATATTGATGATATTCCGTCACTCGATATATCAATAACTCCTTTTTCAGTGAGTGTTTGCATCTCTTATATCCCAGTGGACTTGAAATTATGGATACTTCCAAAACTAGAAGGTCTGCTTCATATCTAGATATCTTTCTTAAAATTTACACAGATGGGCAACTTCAAACAAAAGATCCGTGAAAAACGTAGATTTCGCAATCCCTATTCTCAATATCCCATTTCTCAGTAGTTAAATACCCTCTGTCGTATTGTATGTTTTCTGTATCTCAATTTATACGTTACGCATGCTCCTGTTAACATTAAACGGATTCCATTAACATGTTTGCAGTCAGTAATTCGTATAGTACTGACTTGATTTATAAATTATAAGAAACCTTTCTTAAATTGTCCGTGTATTTTATAAATTATTAAGAAACTAAGGTTTTAACGAAATTTAGGCTTTTATTTTTTAAGTCCTTTTTGGTCATATATAGTTCTTCAACTTTTAGGTTCTTATATGCATCTTTGGCTTTCAAATAAAAGCGCTTCGGATGCATCTTATTTCTTCAGAATAGTAAGTCTGATCTTCAAATTTACCGACTGTGGCCTAACATGATATGTTGACCTAATTTTGATTCACATCACCGGTAATACATGAAAACCATGTAGATAGACGCGCCTAGTCTCGGTGAGCTTGGAATTTACGAGACTCCATCAGAGTTGTTTTTTATAGCTTGTTTTGTCTTGATTTGAATATACGAACTGTGTTACCTAGTTATAAACATCAGTGTACTATCGTTGCCGCTTTAATACTTATGATAATTCTCTATATGGTCTTAGACATTTGTAGGATAAGTGCATAATGAAGAACAAACGCATGACAAATGTTTCGTAATTTTCAAGTACTATAATACTCAGTCATCTAATCAGTTTTACAATAACAGCGCGGTTGAAGATATGAACCGATATTTAATTGAACTTAGTAACCCAGTCACATCAACTGCATGTACAAACTTACTACCAGATAAAAAATAGTAGAAAACTTACACGAATGACTCATCCAAAATATACAATCGTCAGGAACAGGAGTACATAACAACTTGTTTTACTCCTAATCAGTGGAGTAGAACCAAATTCAGGTCCTAGACAATCAAGATTTCCATTTCCGTCGTGTTCCAAGCCGAACAACTCTCCGACAAAAATATACTTTATAACAAATGGAGATAACAGCAAATATTTGATTTTAAATTTATTAACCAATCTGTTTATGGCAGATACTATATGCCTGAAGGATTCATCCTGACAACATCAAGACCAAGAACTAATTCCACAACTTTCGGCGCTAATATAACGATCATGACATTATCTCCCAAACCAAATAAAACCAGGGCGGCATCTTAGAAACAGTAGAGATTTTCAATGTTTTTGAAAACGGTAAATGATACTTGAAGCAGTTGTAGAGTCAACCTAAGCATACATATAATCATAGACACATAACCATTGTTAGATTCAAACATTGCGAAATCATTATAAAAGAAAATCAAAATAACTTTTAAGAATACTTTCATTATAACGCGGAACGCAGATATTGCCCAAAAAGCCCTCACAGATGAGTAAAGATATCAGCTTGCTTAATATCACTACAACTAATATACTATATACAAAGGCAAAAATATAAAATGATAGCTGGTACAATAAATCTAGAAGAAAAAAGTTAACGTAGGTTCATTGAATCGACCACCAAATAAAACAGACGAAACTTACCTGTACCAAATAAAGGATGAAATAAATACCAACAGAATGAAACATCAAAATGATAATTAAATATACCAGACATTATCTAGTCAAAACAAAATATCACCAGTAGACAATATCCTGCCAGATCCAACCAAAGTTACCATAGATTGTAGATGACAATGGAGTAGAACATATTGTACACTTCACAACTCGTGCAGATAATGTTTGGATATAAATCAAAGGGTGTTGTTTTCTATGATGGTATTCTTCAACATTTAAATATTTTATATTTCTATATAGCTTGGAGATATCTGTAATGTAATTTTTCCAATACTTATTTATATTATTATAAATTAGGTTTTTCCACTGAATTTTGGAATATGGAGCGTCTTAAAGAAGATATGTTTCTGGAAGATCGTATTTCCAAATGATTTTCTTTACTTCTATGAATCAACTGTGACTATTTTGGTCTTTGACAGCTTATTGTCTTCTGGCTGTTTGTTTTTCAGTTGATTCCTCTGGAAGTAAACATATACTATAGAAGCTTAAAATTTTAATATGTATTTGTCCTTCAGTTGGTATCATGCCAGAGATAATGCATGGTACAACATCAGGAACACTTTTCGCTAGGGACAATATTTGTTTAAGTAATTGTTTGAAGAATAGTTCCAATTTATCAATATTTAATTTGGTTGGTATCAGTATCTCCAATTCACAAAGTAATGTTGGTAAGACATATGTTTTCATAATATGAATACAAGTGCGGGAATCTAAACCATTGTTTCCATGAAATCCTGAAACCATGAGACTATATATATGCTGTTCTTGCTTTTTTGATGTTTTCGTTGATGGTATTATCTAAAGTTTCCTTATTGGACTTTGATCTTTGAATTCCAAGGTGTGTAGCTTTTTCCACAACTGGCAATTTCTAGTCTTTTAATTTTAGCTCTACTGAGTTATGTCGTTTCTTCTTTTTGTTAACCATCTCAATTACGACACTTCTTTATGGTTGTAATTTGTAATGTTTTTACAACTTTATTCATATGCCAGGTTTAAGAGTACTTGGGCTTCATTTGGGTCTTCCGTGTTTAAAGTAACATCATCCGCACAAGCTGTAGCACAGCATGGTATATGGCAAATTTTGCTTCTAATCCTGACTGATGTAGAGGATGTAACAGTGGGTCTACATTCATTTTAAAAAGATCTGCGCAGAGAATACCACCTTAACGTACTCTCTGTGAGATGAGAAATTCATTTGATATTTTTCCATTAAATGTTACTACAGATGAAGAATGTTTGTGTAGATTGTCGATGAGATTCAAATGTCTGTCTTGTATTCCAAGATGATATAGCTTACGCATTAAATGTTCATGCACTACGACATCAAAGGCGGACTTATTACCGGGTTTGTACTAAGTTAAACACGAGCAACACAACGGGTGACACGTGTGTAGCAGGATCTGCTTACCCATCCGGCGCACTTGAGACCACCCCCATTTTTTTGGTGGGTTCGTGTTGCTCAGTCTTTAGTTTTCTATGTTGTGTTTTATGTACTGTTGTTTGTCTGTTTGTCTTTTTTTTTTAGCCATGGCGTTGTTAGTTTATTTTCTACTTATGAGTTTGAATGTCCCTTTGGTATCTTTCGCCTCTTTTTTAAGATTTCATCATCAACATGAAGGTCATGAATACAACCACGTAGTGGTTTTCCTTGTTTGTTTATGAGCATATGAAATAATTTGGTATCTTTAGTTCTTGTATTCATTATTATCTCTTTAAGTTGTGAATTTTTCATTGCTAGTTCTGTGCGGTAAACCCTACGAAAATTTTGTTAGATATTGAATTGTGATTGCATGATGGTTTTCCAGCTTCATACCATTGTAAGTTGGCTGTTTTCATTTCCTTATAAGCTATGAATATATCCTGATTCCAGATTTGTAAATTTCCCTTGTTGGTAGATATTTACGTGCACTTTTATCTAAGATATTACTTATTGTGGTAATGGATGTTTCTACATCATTGTTGTTCTTCGGAGGACATGTTATCTGCGTATTCATGTTTTCTAGCTTCTCATTTACTGGGTTCTTATATTCCTCTTTATCTACTCTGTCCCATTCGAATATGGTTTAGTTGTATTGATGTTTAGGTTTTGTCTTTTTTGTAGATTGGTTTCACAAGACACAGCAATTGTGTAATGGTCGGATACGTTTAAGTGTAGACTTTTAATAATCATCTTTTCAGAGGAATTCCTGTTAGTTCCACAGCTGTACAAGAAGTAATCAATTTCCCTACATTCTTGCAGATTTATATATGCAACCTTTGAAATAAATATGTAAATTGAAGTCCTTTATAAATCGAATAAAATATTCAGTTCTTTGATTCTTAGTGGTCTTGTTCAAATCTTCATTTAAATCTCCCCCGATTCAAATTTCATGAGTTTTTGTATATTTTTGTACAATTTCGAAAAGTTGATCAATACATTCTTTAAATTAATCAAAATCATGACAACCTTGTGGAATAATTAATAATTGCTTTATGACATGCTGTCTGCAAACTCTACACATTGTATACGCTCGCCACCATCTTCGATTGATTTTACGAGATGGTCAATTACCCCCCTATATCCCGAATCTCACTAAATATTCAAACATGCAAAATAAAGGCAACAGTAGTATACCGCTGTTCGAAAGTCATAAATCGATTGAGAGAAACCAAATCCGGGTTACAAACTAAAACCGAGGGAAACACATCAACTATAAGAGGAAAACAACAAACAACAGAAACACTGAAGTGAACAAAAAAAAACGACAATGTAACACACACAGAAACGAACTATAAGATAACAAGTGCCATTTTCCTGACTTGGTACAGGACATTTAAAGAAAAAATGGTGGGTTGAACCTGGTTTTGTGGCTAGCCAAACCTCGCGCTTTTATGGCAATGTTAAATATTACACTAAAACGACAACATACAAACCACTACAATCAATAGGAAACAGTGACTATGATATCGTGCCAACAAGATATTGCATGTAAGCCACTTGGACCAAAGCCAATCAAAAAGAAAACATATTTATTAGAAGAAAAAACAGAAATACACAAGATACTAGTAAATGAAAACTATAGCATTTTTTCAATGCAACTTTCAAAAATACCATACATAGAAATGATGATGTTCACTGGCATGCATTCGGAAAGGCTATTCAAAACACTATATACAAGAGAGTGCCAATAGAAATGACTTAAAGACAAACGCATCTATTTATATTCATCAGGAACGCTCAAGCAGGCCCAGACATTTGAAATCCAGGGATGCATATTACGCTACAACGTTAGGAGCTATATATGACAAAAAAAAAAAACAAACAAACAAACAAACACAACACAACAGTAGACAAATCAAACTAAGGTCTGTTTTGTTTGACATATAACGAAAAGAACAATGGGAAGTCAGGCAAGCAAACAAAAACTATATGGAAAGAAGTCGGCACCACTAATAAAGACTAAAATAAACTTGGTTACACATCAAGAGCAAACGACAAGAATGGACAGGGGTAGAATAGTTCAATAATAAATTGGGATTTCTACAAAATGATAACAAGAGCAAAGCTATAATACCTTATGAGTAATTCCTTTCTGTATTTACATAGGAAATCCTAAATATCTTTGCCGACAAATGAAATAGTTCCTATTCCCGCACAACATCGATTCCGCAAAAGACGGTCATGCTTATGATGACTATCGCAAGAAAATTGTAAAGAGTCGACATCATCCTCCTTCTTTACAAAGGCATTCGACAAAGTCCCGCACCACCACATACTACTACACAAGCTTAAACTATATGATGTCAAATAAAACCAGCAAATGAATTCGCTCTTTTCTTGAGAATAGAAAACAGAGCGTTGTTCTCGAGGTAGCTATCTCTATGTAAGTCCCTAAACTCTCTGATGTACCCGTAAGGCATAGTTCTTCGAACTCTTTTGTCCCTAACCTACATTAATGACTTGACAGAAACAGCAATTTTACTAGAAACCAAATTATTTGCAGAATACAGGCTTCTCTTTCAAATCATGAACAATCAATCAGTTACTTATTACAGATAGACCGAACTGGATCACAGGAAGATCCGGAGAACAAATAGCAAAGAAGCTTCAACGCCAACAAATCGTAGTAATATGAAAAGCACCGGAAAAGAGAAAAGTAATACAAACTTCACGGACATACACGAGACACTTTTGAAGCCAGGAAATACCTTATCGTATCCATCAGCAACACCTTCTTTTGGGATAGACCTATTGGTAATGTTTTGACGCAACCTTTCAGCGCATATAGTTCATGTGATATTCTGAAGCTGGTGTTTCCTTTTCCTTTTCAATGACAAAGGGTTACTGGTTACAGAATTGAATTAACGGTTAGAGAGTAGTCATTTCTTCGAAAATTACGGACGATATCGTGATTACGCTACAGAATATATTTGTCATAGATAACAACGGGATTCTACATTCTACAGAAAGAGTGATATAACATGCCCTCGTTTGTTTAGTTGGTCACTACAGTTTATAAGGCAGTTTGTCTGTGCATAAAGGTATAAAAGAAATAAAAAATCGAGGGTTGTCCTATTAAACAGTGTACGTAACAAAGTGTAGTGGCTGTTTTGAATAAACCAAAAAATACAGGAAATCGTGATCCTTCAACTGAAGTTCAATAACTCAAACTTCACACACAATTAATTAATATTCTACCATGGAACTTATATAATGTTCTGTATTACTTCCATGATCTGACTATCAAATTTTCAGTTAAAATTGTTATAATTTATCATCCGTGATATTTGATAGGACTAACACGACGACACCGTGTCACATGTGAGCTCAGCAGGATCTGCTTATCCTTCCGGAGTACCTGAGACCACCTTCGGTTGTTGGCGGGGTTCATGCTTCTCAGTCTTTAGTTTTCTATGTTGTATTTTGTATACTGTTGTTTGTCTATTGGTCTTTTTCGTTTTTTGCCATGAAGTTGTCAGTTTATTTTTTACTTGTGATTTTGAATGTCCCTTCTGATATCTTTTGTCTCTGTTCTTTATTACTTCCATGATCTGACCATCAAAGTTTTAGGTAGAGTTGATAAAATTTATCATCCGTGATAATTTATAGGAGTAACACGATGGGTGTCACATGTGAGCAGGATCTGCTTAGACTTCAGGAGTACCTGAGACCTCCCCCAGATTTTGATGGGGTTCGTGTTGCTCAGTCTTTAGTTTTATATGTTATGTTTTGTAGACCCTTGATTAGTTGTCAGTCTTGGGTCGCTTTTCGGTTTTTTTTCGCCATGGTGTTGTCAGTTTGTCTTATGAGAGTCTGGATGAGAGGTCCGTCATTTCTGTATTCTTTAACTTTTTTGGACACTTTTCTTTATATATTTTGTTTGGTCCATTATTCTTTATTCGTTTTATTTAGCACCATATTATTCTCTATTCTTTATATTTTAATACCAAATTACAAATGTATTCTCTATTCTTAATAATTTAGCACCAATCTTTTCTCTATTCTTTATTCTGTTTGTCTATTTTTGTCTACCATTTTTTTTTGTTCGTCCTGTATTCTGTATGTTGTGTCTATTTTTCGGAGGCTCTATTTTGTAAACCAGAATCATGCAGTCTCTCACTTATGAGTTTGAATGTCCCTTCGATATCTCTCGCTTCTCTTTGTCATTTTTACAGGTATTTGCATCATTGACCTGCAGTGTTAAGAATGATTATTTCTTTGTAGTATTAAAAGAAATGATTTCGAATGTTCTATTCGCTCAGTTACTCTGTTTTAAAGATATATTTGTAATCTAAAATTCGAAATTTGAAGGTATATCGGATATTTCATAATAAGAAATAGCTACATGTATCATACTTTCAAATGTGGTTTTAGAACAGAAAGAAAACAATTCGAATTACATAACAGAGAAACTGTCAACAAATAATATTGAAAGAGTGCGATTTGTGTACAACTTCGTTTATTCTAACGACAAAGAAATCAAAAATATATATTTACATACATTTTTGTAATCGTACTTTTTGAACTTGTGAATTGATTTTATTTACACAGGAATTCGCTCATTTCTCATGTCATGAAAAAAATATATTATACGGAAAGGTGATTCTATGCATAAAAGACAAAAGTAAGCAGGTTTATTCATCTACAGTGTTTGGACAAGTATCCGCCAATTGTGATTTTCTCGTTATTTTATCATATCCAACCATATCGCTCTTAAAAAATTAATGTGGATTCCGATTTCTGGTCGGATCATTAGTTTAATAATCTTGGTACCCATTAAAGCAGAACTGTCACACGTTAATTTGTCAAGGCATTCTGTTATAATTTTGTTGTGAATCATTTTCATTTTTTTAATTATCATAATTTTTAAGCACGAGTTTTATGTTGCTGTCATATTTGTCTGGACATTTGCTATTTATTTTGACCAAATAATGAACCGAAATAACAAATAAAAATCCTAGTATCAAATTAAAGTGCTTTTCGTAAATGATTATCAATTGTGTTTTTATTTATTGTGTGTTTTTCTTCCAGGACATGCATGAAAGTCTGGATGGAGTTTACAGAATGGAGAATAATGATCAAAAAATGCAGTATAAAGGGTAAAACAAATAAAGAATAGAGAAAAATTGGCAAAAATAATAAAGAATAGAGAATAATGGGGTGCAAAAATATAAAGAGAAGAAAATAATGGGGTGCAAAAATAATGAAGAATAGAGAACAGTGGGGTGCAAAAATAATAAGAAATAGAGAATAATGGGGTGCAAAAATAATAGGAAATAGAGAATAATGGTCAAAATAAACAATAAATGGAGATTTTCTTGAATGATTGAATTTTAACGCCACTTGTATCACTACTGTTTTGATTGGCGGAGGGAACCTGAGTGCCTGGAGAGAACCGCCGACCTTCGGTTGGAAAACTGACAATCTAAGTCAATTAGGAATGGAGTCGAGCGCACCTATATTTAGAGAAAATTTTTAAAAAAATAAAGAAAAAAGAAATAAAGGATACCCATCCAGGCCCTCCTGAATATGGGCTAGGTGGGCAAACAATGAGAAGTGCGCGTAAACCAGCCTGGATCCAGATTCACTGCTCGACAGTTAATTCAAAGAAGAGGTTGAGCTAGAATCCCATTAAACTACACGTAAGGTAAAATAGTTTAACCCAAACCCAGTTTGTACCCGACTGTCACCAATTAAGACTACCATTTGTTATATATTCACTTGTCTTCGTTTGTACGTCAGTCTGGTTTTTTTACTCCAGAGGGGCCGGGTATTGATGGTATGTGTGTGCTGGTGTCAAATATTTTTCAAGTGGTAATTTTTTGCAATTCTTTAATGAATTAAATCGAGAGAAAAAAATATAACCAAATGAGTTCATATACTTCAGACAATTATGTGTCTTTCAACCTTTTAAATACGTATTTGTTAAATGCATGGGTAATCATATGACTGGGTCTGGATAAGGGGAGTGAGCTAGGGGTAATAATTTATGTATTCTCTCAAATTTTAAGCTATTTTTCTTTATTCTTTTGTCCATTATTCTCTATTCTTTATATTCTAACACCCCATTATTCTCTATTTTTCTTTATTTATTTCATCCCCTTTATTTACTCCCCCCTCCCCCCCCCACATTATTCTCTATTCTGTAAATCCTATCATGGATGGTCTGGATTGGGTTTACAGAATAGAGAATAATGGGTAAAAAGTTCAGAAGAAAGGCCAAAAAATTTAAAGAATAGAGAAAAAAATCAACCAAACAATTAAAGAATAGAGAATAATGTGCAAAAAAAAAAGAATAGAGAAAAATGGCATAAAATAGATGAATACAGAATTGAAAGACCCCATCCAGACCCTCATTCAGATCATCATATGAATCTTTGCATTTTTTTTTTATTTATTGTATGAAATGTCTGGGCGAAACAGTATAGAGGGTCCTTCATTTATATATTCTTAAGTTTTTGCCTGTTATTCGCCATTCTTTATGTTTTTACCATTATTCTGCACTTTTTGCCCATTATTCTCTATTCTGTAAACCCGCCGGACGTTAAACAGCCACCGACCATCATCTATTCTGTAAACCCCATCCAGACCCTCAGCAAAAAATGTAAGGCACCGACACTTCATCTTTTGCAGGAAAAGGGGGCACACATTTTTCGACTTTATCAACGTTACAAACGACAAACTATTTTTTATTAAAATAGTGTATTCAAGGATTTCTTTATTTGGTCTGTGACTAGTATACTATAACATATTATGTCCCAGATTTGATCAAGAGTTTGTATAGTAAGATTTTGACCCGGTATCATAAATCCGTGATTTAGTATACTATCATTGTTGTCAGTACTGGAACAAGGTTTTTTAAAACTTAATTTTACATTTATTCTTATCCTAGTTTTGAATAAAAACAAACTTTTTGTTCAATTCACTATTCAAATATTTGTGTATTTAATTAAATCAAGGACGTATAACAACTAATATGATCTAATATACGTCCTTGATTAAATGATTTAAAAAATTTTTTAAATACCACGCCCCCTCAAAAACGTGAATGTCGTCGACCAAGGATTTAGACACTAGTTATGCACATTCTTTGTTTGTGCTAGAGAAAAAAATGAGCATGCAGTTATAACAAGCTCATTCGTAAATATTAATAACTAAAAATGAACATGACAGATTGACAGTTAACACGTGCTCGTTTGTTTACAAATATGAGGAAATGCCCATTTCCGGACGTGACGTCACTTCAGCCATTTTACTGAAAGCGAGGGTGTGCCGAACTGAAGTTTATGGGTCGGGTAAGACTTTTTACGATGAAACTTTATAGCATTCTCTAAATATTCAGTAAGAGTGTCCATCATAGAGCATGATAATCAGTCTTTCGGCGATAAGTGAAAAACACAATAAAAATAGCATCCGGTTTGCATGAACCAGCTTCCGAAAGATGCTGAAGATGACCCAAAAACATTTCCCCTTTTGGACATAAGCAATCAACCATAAAATAGGTTTAAAGTTTTCTTGTTACTTGATAATAATGTCTTTTTGAATAGACAACTATTTGATATCTTCTTAGAGACACACACCGTGTTTTGTTACTTTGTCACATACACATTTTTGTGTACTTTTTTGTAAGTACCAGGCCTAGGTCTTGTCTGCATGTCTACTGTGGAGCAGGGTAACCACTTATTATAAATATCAGTCAAGGTGTTTTATTATTAAATTACAGGTTTAAAAACACTATGTGGAAGAAACACAATATAGGTTGTAAATTGAACATACAATGTATACATGATATATGTATTCAAAAATATGATTTGAATAACTGAAGGTCACTTAATTAAAACTGCATGAAAATGTTTGCTGATTATAAGTATGCAAGAAACAGAGTTGTTGAATATTATTTTGAGTTTGTCAGTCCTTATATATCATATCCTGTTGTTATGTACAGTATAAAACGCACAATATTTTTGGTGGTCCTTGTCAAAATTTGTCGGGACTACGCTGACAGGACTGATGAATAATTTCAGCATCTCTGTAAGAAATAGGTTAACTGTTGTGATAAGAATGATTGGTTAACTGCTGTGATAAGAAATGTTCTATTAATTGACCTACTTTCTATTTACCCGACATTTTTTAACATCTACTACATTCTATTAAATTTCTCAAGGTAAAAGTCTGATGCCTCGAAGCAAAAGGGAGAGTTGTAAGACATTCAATATTTTGTATGTCAAAAAGTCTTGGATCAATGGTTGCTGAATACGAAATAGCAATAAGGTCCAAATAACCTGTTATTTTATATGCAGACCTTTTTGAGAAAATCATCTGAGTCTTGTCTGACAATTCAGACTGGTTTACAGTTTGATCCAGTTGTAAAATTCTATATTTAAAGAGGGTATGTAGCACAGTAAGCTATACAAATTATCTTCCCAGTAGCCCTCATGTCCTTGATGATTCTGACCATGTAATCAGTGCTCTTTTAAATCATAAATTTTATCCTTGGGATTACAATTTTATTATTGAACTAGAAATTAGAATAAATTGTTTTTTTACCATAAAAAAAAACCAAAGTACATGTAAGTTACAATGAGTTACGGATATCTTGCACTTTTATAAATAGTTGTATTCTAAACACTTGTCTCTTTAAGTGTCATCTTGAACTGTATTAAAATAAGTTTAACTGTTTAATATTGTACATTATATTTAATGATTGCATGACCATGATGACTGAGGTATTTAGCTGGAGCAAATTATGCCTAGCTGGAGCAAATTATGCCTGGTAGTTTGAGGGAATGCTGCAGAAAATGTTAACATAAGAAAAGTTCTGCAGCATCTGATCCCTACATGCTTTGTTGGGATTCCAGATTACAAATGGATTATTTTTTGTTGACTTATAATCTAAATGAAAAGCTTCTTAAATTCTGCATGATTCTTTATAGCTTTTCAAGTTACATGTATCTGAAGTTATATTTTGTGTTTGTCATATTACCAGGGAGAAGAGCTAACATTTTCCATCTAGCCTGCCACACTATGAAAGATTATCAAGTTACATGAGCACTATCGTCATTTTCTGCTAAAATTTAAGGGCCTTGTTTAAAATTTATTAGCTTGGGAAACTGGATCCCTGTTGTGCTTTTATTTTCCCCTGATTACCAAAATTTAGCAGTTTAGAATAAGAACTCTTTTATCATTATTAAAAACAGCATTGCAATCAATAAAAGCAATAAACAGTTATAAACTGGAAAGAATTACCTGTCATTTCCATCACATAGCCATTTAATTATCATACTATTGTTTATTAAAACATCAACATTTATCTCATGCAATTAACTTTAATTAATCTAGAATAAACAAAAGGATTATGGTAAAGGTATAATGAATACATTTGATATGATTGATTGATTAAAATGATTTTGAAATTGGGGCCATGCAAAGGGAAACATGGACACAGTTTTAGATAATTATGTAGCCAACATACCCTGAAGGTCCAACCCTTATTTTTGACTAGCATTGGAACTGTCATGTTAACATTACCCACTTTGTGAATTCTTCTTATATTTTCAATATTTATATCCAGTTTCTGCATGTGCATCAATTAATGTATTCAGTTACCTATACATTGTAAATACATTAAATTCTTAAAAGTCTGAAGAGATGTTCCGACTATTGATTGATTACGATTGAAAATTGAAAAATACTGATTTTTTTTTTATTATTAGATGAGAGTCAAAGATGTTCTTTTTTTAACGCAAACCTTTTTGACACTTTCCTTTAATTGAAGGAATTCCTTTTACCAACTTTAATGAAACATCACGTTATCAATGGGGCAATGGTGGGGCTTACCAGTCCACAGTCTTCATGCTTAGCCACAGGCCCACCATCCCAGACTTGTAAATTTGCTGTCTAGCCTGTAAAAATGATCTCTTCAGGCCAGTAAAATCTTAACTAAAATTTTAATAAAATTCAGCTATGGGCCTGTAGATTCAAACGTTTATCGTGAAGACTGTTACCACACCATCCCTACTGATAGTCGTGATCCATACTATCATAATTGGTATGCATATCAGGACAAATTAAACTACCCATAAAATATCAATGTATTACACACCCACTGTTCAAGTATTTTTGGTGTACAGTATCCTGTATTTGTGCATCTGTACGTTTGTGCATTCTACTTCAATCCAACAATGTATGATTTTATATGACACATATATATACATGCACATATTGCATAAGGAGCATTATGTTTGTCAATTTCTACATCATTTGCATATAAATTAAAAACCAACTACATGCACAATCAAAAATCAAATTGGATTTTGATCAATCGATTGTAATATATTTCCAGCCAATCCAATCCCCTTATTCTAAGATATATTTGGAAAATTGGCATCATTTAATTCATTATTATCTGTATTTTCAAATTATTATGATATTATTAGTATAAAGCCTTAACAAAATGTACACTATTTTTGTGTGTGCCAAAAAAGCTAAAAAAATTCTTAGGTGAAAATGGATGTCATATTTTAAGATTTTGGCAGAAAACTATGAAATAAGAAGTGTCATTTGTGGATTGTTCTACCAGGTGGTTTAGGGTCAAGAGGGTCACAACGTGTCAGTCTCTTGTTTATTGCTAATATACTTGACTGAATATATAGAAAGAATGTTCTAATTGAAATATTGTGTCTATCAACAACCCATAGAGATATAAGAAACTTACATGTAATTATATATAAGCTCCCAAATTTTATATATTTTTTTTAATGTTCATCATATTTTGCAAGCATCATGCCACAATATAATACAAGTTTTATTCAGTGTTAGGCCAAGTAAATTTAATTAGTAGATTTTCATCCAAATTTTTGAAAAAAATGGGGTGGGTGGGAGGATTTTATTTTTTATTTTTTATATTAGATATGAAACGCTCTTGTGACGTGTTCTTCATATATGCAAGTGTAATAATAAGGTTCTATCACGTATATACATGCAGACTTCTTATACGTTCAGGTATTTCACATCCAATTTTTTATGGAAATATTCTTTATAAAGCACAAAAATGTCAGTATTCACCTCTGAAACTAACAAAACCTTTAGATAGACTTATTAAGAAGGGAATTAGTTACGATACTGTTGTCAGGTCAATAAAGATTGCATATTTTGGCGTTAATATTGATTCACTTATAGGGTCTTTGCATCGGCACTAAACACATTTATTTAAAAACCAGTTGTTGGCATGACACGGGTTATGTTCTTCTCATATATGTTATGATGGTATGATACTAAACCCCTAACGGGAAGGATTGTGCCTGATATTCATATGATGAAGACATAATCTTTCAATCAGTTTAATTGAAGTCTGGAGCTGGCATGTCAGTTAACTGCTAGTAGTCTGTTGTTATTTATGTATTATTGTCATTTTGTTTATTTTCTTTGGTTACATCTTCTGACATCAGACTCGGACTTCTCTTGAACTGAATTTTAATGTGCGTATTGTTATGCGTTTACTTTTCTACATTGGCTAGAGGTATAGGGGGAGGGTTGAGATCTCATAAACATGTTTAACCCCGCCGCATTTTTGCGCCTGTCCCAAGTCAGGAGCCTCTAGCCTTTGTTAGTCTTGTATTATTTTTAATTTTAGTTTCTTGTGTACAATTTGGAGTTTAGTATGGCGTTCATTATCACTGAACTAGTATATATATTTGTTTAGGGGCCAGCTGAAGGACGCCTCCGGGTGCGGGAATTTCTCGCTGCATTGAAGACCTGTTGGTGGCCTTCTGCTGTTGTCTGTTCTGTGGTCGGGTTGTTGTCTCTTTGACACATTCCCCATTTCCATTCTCAATTTTATGTATAACGAATCAAACATACAAAGAAATGCAAAAACCAAAATTTGAAACAGGAAGTTATTAATGAAACGTAATTATCGACAGTTACCGGTAACGAAAATGAACAAAATCCGGAAATCGTAAATTTTTCAAAATAAAAAAAATTGGGGCGGAAGGATTTCAGAGGGGCGGGCGGGGATGAAAATCTATCAATTAATTTTAATTGGCCTTAACTCCAAAGGTGGTCCCATCTCATTTTCTTCATATTTAATAAGTTGCAATTCCAGAAAATTTTAAGTACCTTTATCATTGAAATTGAGGAACAATGGACAATAATGCAAGGTTAATTATTGTGATGTTAGGAAAAAACTACTTTAAAATAACGTTATCTAAACTTAAATTTTTATTTTGCGATACCAGTCCGTTCGTTCGTTCGCATAATAAAAACTAATAAAATTGACTACAGATTCATTGCTCAACCCAAGAACTTTCTTTTTACCGAAATACTTATCAATTCTTGCACATAATGGCCATGTATGAAAATTTTCATCAGATTTTTCTCAGGAACTTCAAATCTACAACTTTCTGAAATTTGGAATCAATCTTTATGTACAAATGTAAGCATGTTTTACTGTGTGATGCATTTTTAAGATTCAACGCTCAACAACTTACTGTTTACGGAATACTTATATATTCTTACACAATGGCCATTGCATGAAATTTTGTTGCATTTAATTTCATTCCTAGGCTACATGTACAAAATGTATTTTTAAGTTGGAAATGTATACTGGTACCATGGTGCTATCTGAATAGATTTTATAAGAAAATGCTTTATAAATGTGGTGCCATGATTTTAGGGAAAAAGTGCTATTTCAAATCCATAGGTGATATTTAAAAAAAAAATTGTGAGAACACGTCAGTTGGTTCATCATGTTCATTGACAAATTACACAAGGAAAAATTTGCAGTAAAAGGGTACCATATAACTATGTATAGAGGACCTAGATAAATTGAAAAAAATAATTTTGTGAATTTTTACTAAAAAAATTTCCTGACCTAATATTAATTTTAGGAAGGATACCCTAATATTAAATGTATTTTGAGTTTCATGTTATTTTTGGGGTTAGAGGTTATTCGATGCAAGCAAGAAGGAAAAAAATGACATTATACCCATAGGGATTTTATTGAACAGACAGGTCAGAGGTTGTGGACAAACTGACGCTACAGTGACCACAATTTCCTGTATATATATAGAGATTTTATTTTCCCCTGAGTACTTTCAGGGTGTTTACTTCAAGTAGAATTTCTAGTAATAATTTATGCAGGTCCATTCTTGCAATTATCAGAAGAACGGTTCAAAACTAGTCTCAAGTTGAATAGTCCATACCCCTATATGAAATTATATATATATAGGATCTTACAGAAAAGATAATATTTAAAAAGATCTGACATATTTTTATGTTTTTATGAAAAGTTTTGAACTGACGGGACAGGGGAATAACACAATAAAAGTTTTGCTTACATTTCATATAAGACGTCTTTTTTTCTAAACATTTTTGTGGGGTTACAATGTATTTCTGGTCAGGCTTTGATCAGTGTGGTTCCACAAGAAGGGGGATTGCCACATATTCATTTGTTTTTTGGTTAAAATTTTATTTTGAAGCCTTTCATATTATGATGATTATAACCTGATAACACAGTTACTATTTAGTAGAGGAAATTTTCTTTTGAGTTTAAAATTAATAATGAATCTTTTTTTTTTAAAGGAAATTTGTTAGTTTATTTATATATTTCAACTGAAATAAAATCTGTTGATGGTTAATAATTATTAGCTTGTTTACATCAACAACTAATGACAATACTTTCACCAAATTAACAAATGAAGTCCAGACAGTTATGCTGCAATATGCATCTTTCAACACTTGGGTTTGTCAAGTCCAAACACAAACGTGGTAAAAAAACTTTTGAAAAAATTGTAGTTTTACATGAAATATATAGGAAAAAATAGCAGATGACAAATATTATGTTCATTGAAAAATATAATTTGATTTTCATAGATCATGATGTAAATTTGGTTATAAATTTCTTGATGATATTCAATTCATAAAGTTATAAAGAATTATCTGATGCAATTTAAGACTCAATGAAGGCTTCTGCTGAAAAATCCAGTTAAGTGAACATTGTGAAAACGATATTGGATTTCAGAAAGCCAAACTTTGGAATGAGTATCGGACATTTTTGTGGAATGGAAGCAATTTATTCATGGGGTTGATATCCTAAAATGTTATAAACTAGACATAGTCGTGTATTGATTTAGGCGATGTTGTGCATTTTCTATTGATTTTCAGCACCAAGTTGTTTGAGGATAACTTATTCTTAAACTTGATTTATTGCTTAAAAAGTTTGTCCGACAATATCATAGAAAACGTCACAAATTAATTTCCCTAAGACTTGTGTTTAAGTTGGCTTATTCTAGTATAAATATTGGAAACAGGGGGAGGGGAAGGGGGAGTAGAAATAAATAAAAGTTTGCCAGTTATAATTAATTGTGGTATATCCAGTAAGTTTTGACGGTTGAAATTGTGGGTGACTAGTCAATTACTACTGTATGCAAATTGAAAAAATTGGCAAAATTCAATAGCAAAATAGATGTGGTTGGTACCGGCCATGGGTTCTGTAAGACTTGTGAATCAGAGCACTGTGTACATTGTAACTTGGGTGTACATGTATGAGTAGTTTGTACATTAGGGTCAGATTTATGAAGAACATAACAAAAATTGCATATTATGAAAAAAATATGGTAATTACAGCAATGAACATGAACTGTATAGGAGATCAAATAATTGGTAAAGACATTTCTGCATGCATTATAAATTTGATAAAAAATATCAATTTATGAGGGATTATTTTTTTCTGTATTCCAGTGAGGCATCTGCAAAATTGCATGAATATTCAAAATTAGACCAGCATCTTTTAAACCTGACAGGTTTATATGCAAAAAAAAATATACAAAGTTAAAATAATTAGCTGGGCCACCTGTTCAAAACTAAAACTACCCAAATCCATAACATGACATGTCCACGGCTAATTTTTGTCCCTGTACAAACTTTCTATAACAATACCACTGCAATATATTAGGAATGATGTTAAACGGACAGGATAGTTAACAGGTGTATTGAGTAATTTATACAGGTCATATTATTCAAGTGTTGACATGCATGTTGACAATTAATAAATGATATTGACCTTCCCGTCTCCACCTAGTGAGGTCATTGGTCAGTGAGCGACAGAAAGCGTAATTTGTGGTCATTTTGTACACAAGTACATGTATTTAGATAATACATGTCGTAAAATACAAAATATCCTAGGGGGCTTTATCATGTCCTGTTTACATGAAATAGAATAAGACAGTGTTACAAGAGCTGATTTAATTATTTTGTTGCAATTGAATGTTTTTCAATTTGTAAGTAAAAAACAGGATATACATGTTTGTGCATTTTTATATTTATTGAACGATAAAACAATTTCTTTGATCTGTAGACTGTAAGGAATAAAGTGATTGTATATATATTGTACAAAAAAAATGTATGTGTGCTTGTGAAATGATTTTAAAACAATCAAATGTGTAATAGAAATAGCCTCTCTATGAAATAGAAATAGTCACTAAAATAAAAATTGTGTAGACTTGCTTTGTAAACAGCCATCAGAAATGTTTTTTGGAGACCTGTAGTGATTTAAAATACTTGTACAAATACAAAAATTTACAACTGTATGTAATACTAGTTATGTAAATCAATAGAGGAAATCTATTTGATAGTGTAACTGCTCATGAATCTCTACGGTGATCAACTAAAAATTGTCGTGTCCTTAGAAAGAGAAAACATCTGGAAATTCAGGAATATTTGGACCAAATAGGAAATTCTTTTTGAGTTGTGGTTAGTAGCTTTTGAATATTTAGCATACCAATGAAATACTACATTTTCACCACAAAAATATCCTCCAGCTATCATGGCTATCACAGTTGTGTTTCTAAGTTGTCATTGATAAAAACCACAAATTTATGTAACCATGAATTTACAACAAATTAGAAAGTGCATTATGATGAAAAATCATTTGTGAATTTTAAGAGGTTTTCCTTTTATGAGGTTTTGAAGAAATAAAGTTTGCTTAACATTTTCATTTCATGTACTGTAAATTCATAAATTATTGTGAGGTTTTTATTATTGCGAATAATGCGACTAGGTGAGTATTGCAATAATTAGATCTCGCATTCAGATATCACACATCAGTATGCAGATTTTCCTGAAATCGCAATAATTAGTCTCGCATTTTTATCCATTCTTCAAAAATCGCAATCATAAATAAACGCAATAATTTCTGAATTTACAGTATATAATATATATATATAATTTTGAAAATTTGAACAAGCAAAAGTTAATTTAACGAGCATGACGAACAAGCTTAGGTTTATACTTGTACATGTACTACAGTAATATTTAATATGCTATAAGTATCTAAGCATCAGTTTATTAGCCTGTATGCCCAGTAATATTTAATATGCTATAAGTATCTAAGCATCAGTTTATTAGCCTGTATGCCCAGTAATATTTAATATGCTATAAGTATCTAAGCATCAGTTTATTAGTCTATATGCCCAGTAACATTTAATATGCTATAAGTATCTAAGCATCAGTTTATTAGTCTATATGCCCAGTAACATTTAATATGCTGTAAGTATCTAAGCATCAGTTTATTAGTCTATATGCCCAGTAACATTTAATATGCTATAAGTATCTAAGCATCAGTTTATTAGTCTATATGCCCAGTAATATTTAATATGCTATAAGTATCTAAGCATCAGTTTATTAGCCTGTATGCCCAGTAACATTTAATATGCTATAAGTATCTAAGCATCAGTTTATTAGCCTACATGCCCAGTAACATTTAATATGCTATAAGTATCTAAGCATCAGTTTATTAGTCTATATGCCCAGTAACATTTGATATGCTATAAGTATCTAAGCATCAGTTTATTAGTCTATATGCCCAGTAACATTTAATATGCTATAAGTATCTAAGCATCAGTTTATTAGTCTATATGCCCAGTAACATTTAATATGCTATAAGTATCTAAGCATCAGTTTATTAGTCTATATGCCCAGTAACATTTAATATGCTATAAGTATCTAAGCATCAGTTTATTAGTCTATATGCCCAGTAACATTTAATATGCTATAAGTATCTAAGCATCAGTTTATTAGTCTATATGCCCAGTAACATTTAATATGCTATAAGTATCTAAGCATCAGTTTATTAGTCTATATGCCCAGTAATATTTGATATGCTATAAGTATCTAAGCATCAGTTTATTAGTCTATATGCCCAGTAACATTTAATATGCTATTAGTATCTAAGCATCAGTTTATTAGCCTACATGCCCAGTAACATTTAATATGCTATTAGTATCTAAGCATCAGTTTATTAGCCTACCAGTATATGCCCAGTAACATTTAATATGCTATAAGTATCTAAGCATCAGTTTATTAGCCTACATGTATATGCCTAGTAACTGCTGTATTGTTAGTATTTACATTGTAAAGCATAATTTGAGCATCTTTCAAAGCTAATGGCAGTGGTTCCCAAGGCTTAAAGAAAACAACAGGACATTTGGTCTAGTAAACCATTTTTCTTAACTGGACCAGACTCTTTTTAACAGGACATTTACACTTATACATGTATATGATTTTGACAAAATTGAAAATTTGACTGGTCATTTGGTCCAGTAATGCAGATCACGAAACTGGATCAAATCAATTCTTACTGGTCTTTGCCCAATGTCCGGCAACCTTGGAAAAGACTGTAATGGTTTTCTTTTCTCTCTTTTCTTTCTACCATTGGATGAGTTTGTTGCTTCATGTATTGTATGATTCTCCTGAGTTGTTGGGTTGATGATAACAAGTAGTCTCTTAAAAATAAAAATTCTTCAGTTAAAAAACCACTGTTGGTGTTCACTTTTCACAGTTAATACTGGTGGTCCTTGATTCCCTTAGAAATATTCCTCTGTGTATACTTGAAACCAACTTATTTTAGTATAAAGTGATTTATTTTCACAACTTTCGTGAACTGAAAAATAATGCAAAGTTAATTTAAGCAAATATGTGAAATAAGGGTCCTATGTTATATACAAATGTATACCGTATATGTATTCTTCAACAAAGTTAAATCGCCAAAAAATGAATTGTAATGACGTTTGCTAGAAATGGCTAACAGCAAAAAAGCATCTATGAAAATTAGCTGGTTTACAATATTCCATATACATATAGGTAATTATATACAATCAAATATGTATATAAATGTCATTCTGGGGACTAGAAAAACTGACCTTACAAGAGAGGTAACATTTGAATTGAGGTTCAAAATGCAAAGTTAATTACTACAGCAAGACAAAAAGCAGGTGGCCTGACAAGACAGGTTGGGACCTTTATGGTATGTTTGACTCTATGTAAGTCAAAGAAAAGCAAGACTATAGCAATAGTCTACACAGAACATTATACAGAAAACTTATTCAGAGCAACGCTGAGTAAACATAGTAAAGAGGAGATCAAGCAGAAGTGGTCATGTGATTTCTGATGTACAACATACATGGTCATGTGATTTCTGATGTACAACATACATGGTCATGTGATTTCTGATGTACAACATACATGGTCATGTGATTTCTGATGTACAACATACATGTTCATGTTGATGTTCTGATTATATTTATTTATTCTGGGACCAGAAGATTTGGACCTATTACAGTCTGCACCGTGAGCCACTTGCTCCAAGAATAGGAACATTTTATTCTGATCATGAGTAGTAGAAACTTTTGTAGACACCTCAGAAAAATGTTGGAATATTAGTCTTCGGACTAGTAGTTGGAAAAGATTTTGGTGTAAACTGGCCTAATCCTGATGTGGTGATAATCAAATTTAAATGATGTGTTATTTTCTGCCAGACACTGGATTATCACACACTGACATGTATATCGGTCAGAATTGGACAAAAACAAACCCTTTGGGATGCATTTGTCTAGCATTTAGTCACTTAAAGAAGAACATGCAATATTAAAATGAATCTTCATCACGAAGTTTATTGAGATGTGAGGGCTATAAATTGCATATTATCAAAAGTCCTAGGATGGTGTAACCTTGCAGAGGTCTGGGAGGACATAAGTCTGAAGCTAAAACCAGTAAAACAATTGTCTGACAAAGTTTAACCTGTAAATTTGTTCTTCAGTAAACAAATGTAAAACTGTACGAAACATGAATTTACAGTGACTTAGATCTATTAAAAAAGTGACTTGTCAGAGTAATCTCCCCTTTTATATAAAAAAAATTTAAATATCAAGAAAACAAAAAAAAAATTAACAGTTGTGAACAATATTCAAGAAGAGTGTCCACCATGCACTTGCACTGCACTTTTATTAGAATAGTAAAATAGAATGATATATACAAATGGATGAAAATTATATTTTATACATGTAACTGTTATATATATACAAACATTAATATGATATATAACAACAAACCAGAGTATAATGATTTGTATCACTACAATATAATAGTTATTACGGTGACGTTAAATTCCCTGTCATTTATTCATTATCCACGCACGAATTTATCTCAGAAAAAATATATCTCTGTACATTAACCTCACTTTCAGGTATACAGATGTGATTTCTTTTCTGAGACAAGTGCTTGTGACCATCCACAAGAACCTGTGGTCATCCGATGTTCAGAACTTCAGTACTTTGATTTTTCTAGGAGTTGTGCCACTTTGCACTTTTTGGCCTCAATATACTACTGCAACAGTTTGTCATTGCAACTCCTCTGGAACTACACAACAGAATTTTATGAAACTTTGTAGATTATAATTAATATAAGGACATAATATGTAAATGTGCATATCCACAAGAAATTTTTATCAATTGACTTTTGTTGGAGTTATATGAGTCTTTGAACTTAGGAATCTGGTGAGATTTTGTTTACCCAGTGACAATGTGGGGGCGTGGGGTATGTGAGCGTGCTCACTAAGTTCTTTAATTAATATGGTTTGTGTTGTTTTCAATGATGTACATGTATTGTAGTCTAACGTTTGTATACTTGGTTTATTTTTCAATGTGTGCTTTTTTTTGTCTTTCAAATTCTTAGCCTCAAGATTGGTATTTTTATGCCCAGCTGCAGAGGAGGGCATTAAGTGTCTCGGATGTCATCCCGAAATTGATTTTCATTCTCTAATTTTAGTTTGCCTCAACCAAATGATATGAAACTTATACACAATGCTTATTATCACAAAACACAGATCAAGTTTTAATTTGAATGGCGTCTGAATTTAACCGTTCTAGAGTAATACCTCTTTGCAAATGGAAAAATTGCTGAATTTTTAGTTTCCGTTCTCTAACTTAAGGTTGCCTCAACCAAATGTTATGATTACGTTATGTTATGTTTTACACAATGCTTGTTACCAGAAAACTCAGATTAAGTTGAATTTGGGTGGCGTCACTTTTACAGTTCTTGATTTTTATCCCTATATAACATTATATACAAGCGGGGGCATCATCTGTGTGCCATGGACACATTCTCAATTTATTTTAATATCTTTCCACCTTATGTTCTTAACATTATACATATATATCGGAAAAAAAGAAAATAAAACTTAGAAAACGGCTACATGTACTTCTCAGTAAAAAAATTCCAGGTGCAAGGCTTCAAGCTAACTTTTATGAGAAAAAGTTGTTTTAAAATGATAACCTATAGATGTTAACAAGGTGCTGCTTGAAGATAAGAAATTGTCTGATTGTAAAATGCTGTAGAAGTTCAAAAGATACTCATTAAGTTGTAACAAATCTATTTATAGAATTCTCAAACTGTCTTAATGGCTTTTACAAATGCTTACCTGCAGCAAATCAAGGCTACAAAAGTATTAATTTACAGGACAATTAACATGTTCTTCAGGAATTTTGTTGCTAGCTTATTACTTTTAAAGATTTACACAAAAAATGATAGTGTGATATGTGGTATTTATACATAATATTGCCACATATATATATCTTGGTATACAATGTACATGTATTAAACAAATTTTTATAGTACATCTTGCATGTCTCAAGGTGTGACATATTTACAGTATGATGCTGGGACTTTTAGTTTGTGCTTTAAGTAATTTAATCGCAGTTGAGAAATTTTTTAGACATTATTAGATAGTATGAAACATATATAGATATTATGCACTGGCCTTTGACATGCAAATCGCAAATCGTAATCTGGTGTCTTATGCCAGTAGAAAACCACGATAAAATTTGATAAGTCACAAATAAAAAATAAGCCAATGGAATATTACCTAGAAAGAGGCATGTAGTCTATACTTTGATTTTATTCTTTTTATAAATATAAATCAATTATATGTTCATCGGTCCAGATGCTTGTGTGTTTTATTTTGGAGTAGCCATAACAGATGCATCCCATCAATATTGACCACTGTTAAAAGTCTGTATGTTGTATTTCATACATAGATCAATACATAGTCAACTACTGTAAATTCAGAAATTATTGCGATTTTCGGAGAATAGATAAAAATGTGAGATTGATTATTGCGATTTTAGGAAAATCTGCATGCAGATATTTGTATCAAAATCGGAAAGCAAGTCCCTATTATTGCAATAATCACCCAAGTTGCATTATTTGCAATAATTTTTGAATTTACAGTATTTTAAAAGAACATGATCACTATTTTGCTTTCATTCCTGTATTCACAGTGCATCCATTTTAAACAGTGTTATAGTACTCTTCCTTTTTTCTATATAGTTGTCAAGTGTCTGTGCATCTCTAATTTTACCCTTTCTAAATAATGGGGAAAAAAAGCTCACCATCTTTTTATAACTCAAGCAGAATTTTGACTAAATCTAGACTTTGATTTTGAAATTTTTATATTTGAAACTAGTATTCCTTAGTTTAAACACAAATTTATGAATTAATAAGGAATGTTTTTAATTGTCACACCTACATGTGTACATGTTCATACATTATATATTCTTGAGGTACTGTACATGTCAGTGTTGTGCTTTCAAAATATTATATTTTCATGTCTACTGTCAAAATATTGTTATCAAATATTATGTTCTTATATATGTCATGTATGTGATACTTGTATGTTCCAATTGTCGTAACTACAATCCTGTTCCCTTTCCTCAGAATGTGACCTACCAAATTAGACTTATAACCGCATTAGTACTTACACGAGGAACACGATGGGTGCCACATGTGGAGCAGGATCTGCTTACCCTTTCGGAGAACCTGAGATCACCCCCAGTTTTTGGTTGGGTTCGTGTTGCTCAGTCTTTAGTTTTCTATGTGTTTTGTGTACTGTTATTTGTCTGTTGGTTTTTTATACGACCGCAAAAAAATTTTTGTGGTCGTATATTGGTATGACGTTGGCATCGTCGTCGGCTATGTCGTCCGAAGACACATTAGTTTTCGCACTCTAACTTTAGTTTAAGTGAATGGATCTCAATGAAATTTTACCATAAGGTTCAATACCACAAAAGAAGGTGGGGATTGATTTTGGGGGTTATGGTACCAACAGTTAAGGAATTAGGGGCCAAAAAGGGGCCAAAAATAAGCATTTTTGTAACTTCCAGACATAACTTGTGTGTAAGTGTATGGATCTCTCTGACATTGTACCACAAGGTTCCATATCACAAAGGGAATGCTGGGATTGATTTTGGGGGTAATTGCCTCCAAATTTTAGGAATTAGGGGCCAAAAAGGGGCAAAAAACAAGCATTTTTCTAGCTTCATGACAATAACTTGTGTGTAAGTGTATGGATCTCTCTGACATTGTATCACAAGGTTCCATATCACAAAGGGAATGCTGGGATTGATTTTGGGGGTAATTGCCTCCAAATTTTTGGAATTAGGGGCCAAAAAGGGGCAAAAAGCAAGCATTTTTCTAGTTTCATGACAATAACTTGTAAGTGTATGGATCTTTATGAAATTGTACTACAAGGTTTCATATCACAAAGGGAAAGCTGGAATTGAGTTTGGGGGTAATTGCCCAAAAAGTTTAGGAATAAGGGGCCAAAAAGGGGCCAAAAATAAGCATTTTTCTAGTTTCCAGACAATAACTTGTGTTCAAGTGTATGGATCTCTCTGAAATTGTACTGCAAGGTACCATACCACAAAGCGAAGGCTGAGATTGATTTTGGGGGCAATTCCCTTAAAATTTTAGTAATTACGGGCCATAAAAGGGCAAAAAAACAAGCATTTTTCTAGTTTCAGGACAATAACTTGTGTGTAAGTGTATGGATCTTTATATGAAATTGTACTGCAAGGTTCCATATCACAAAGGGAAAGCTGGGTTTGAGTTTGGGGGTAATTGCCCTAAACGTTTAGGAATTTTTTCTTTAAAATTTTCCATTTTAAATTGGTTATTTCTGATTTATATATAAAAGCAAATAATAATGATATGGTTTGAATAGGTAAATTAAAAATTTTTAAGTTCTTAGACCACTTTCATTCTGTGTGAGAAACCTATGCTGTGTCAAATATTTAATTACAATCCAAATTCAGTGCTGTATCAAGCTTAAATGTTGTGTCCATACTTGCCCCAACTGTTCAGGGTTCGACCTCTGCGGTCGTATCAAGCTGCGCCCCAGCGGAGCATTTTATTTCTTTTTTAGCCCTGGCATTGTCAGTTTATTTTTCGTCTTATGAGTTTGAATGTCCTTTTGGTATCTTTCGCCTCTCTTTTTGAAAATGTTGGACTTATTTTTCTTCCTATTTTTCAGATCCTAAGAGAATACTGATGTTGTCAAAGTAAACTTTCAGCATGTTCTGATATAAAGAGGTAAGACTTAAGCTAATAAATTTACAATCCTTAAAAAAAAAAGTATAAATTTGTCAAGAAGTATGCATATGTTGAAGAGATAAAATTTTGAACACTGACTATACCAATTTAGAGAAATGTTCTGGACTTAATAGGTCTTCAACCGTGCTTTACCAAAATTAATAGGACTTAAACTGTACATTACCTAAGATAATAGGTCTTCAACCGTGCTTTACCAAAATTAATAGGACTTAAACTGTACATTACATAAAATAGTATGACTTGAACTGTGCAGAACTGAAAGTTTTCATATAACGTGTGAGGGTCAGGATGAAAATAAAGGATGCATGTAGATAGGGAGGCAGGAAACGAAACTACATATTTTTTGGACTTGACTAAAAGATCAACAAAATGATTCATAGAAAATGCTTATTCAAGGCTCTTGGTCATTAAACTTGACTCAGTACTCACAGTGCAAAATTTGTGCTTGAAACGTTGAATCTAGTTTTTTAATTGGTTGAATTCTGAGTCATGAAAATCATGCTTGAAATTTATTTATGCCCAGATGCTTTGCTTTTAAATAGGGAAATCCATAGCTTAAGGTGGTACCCAACACCTTGACTAACATTAATTTGGCTCGTTTAATTTTCATAAAATTTTGACAAAATGTTTACTTTGACCCTTTGACAAAAATATAAAAATTTCAAAAAATTTGAACCAACCACTTTATCAGAAAAAATTCTTTGGTTATATAGCAGTTTGACAAACACTAATTTTGATCATTGAGAAGCTTAAATATTTCCTTAACAATACAACGTAATTAAAACGTTTAGCTGATTTTTACAGAGTTATCTCCCTGTAGTGTTAGGTACCACCTTAAGTTTAGGATGATGATGATGATGGATGGCTGCTTAACTGTTCACGTCCAGCGGTAAATTGATATGCATATATTCAGGACGAGAAACTGTTAATGTTATATGAATATTAAACTTGCTTTGTACTAGACTGACTCTCTGAGCCGGATTTTTAAGGGGTTAGTTCACAAGGTAACAGTCCGCAGGAAATCATGTCACCTTACAAAGACACATTATTCTGACTGCAAGCCGACCAGTCTTTGCTCTTTCTCCTTAATGTTGCGTGCTTAGCAGAGAAGCAGCAAATACTAATTTTAAAGTCTTTGCTTTGACCTGGTCGGGGCGGGGTTTGAACCTATGACCTGCCACACTCAAGGCGAACAAGCTACCACAAGACTACCAAGGTGGTCTTAAGTTTAGGAAGATATAATATGACAAACTAAATGATGTAATATGCATTTCATCAAAATACTTTCTTCTTTTTTGTTTTTTGTGGTTACTGTCTCATTGAACATTAACCCCAAATCTCCTTTAATTTATAGACATGTATATATTATTATGAAAAACATTGTCCAAGGTCTGTTGTCAATTGTTAGTTGTTAACAAATATCATCATTGTACTTGTAAGGAAATTGGCCTCTCATTGTAGAATGATTGTACTTTTGTCTTGTTAAGACATTAAATATCTTAATCATTTTGACCTTAAAATGTTCGGTGACAAGTTACATCAAGGGAATAAAGAAACCATGTTGTACTTTTGAAGGAGTGATACATTCAATTCATAGACATGCAGATAGTACATGTAAATTAGTAATAAACTACATTTGTACTATGCAGTGTAGAAAAAAACATGCAGATAGTACATGTAAATTAGTAATAGACTACAAATGTACTATGCCTATGCAGTGCAGATACCCTTTTACCATAGTATCAGTCTTCACGATAAATGCTTGCAGCCACAGGCCTAGGCCTGGCAATCATTTTATTGAAAATTTTGTAAAGATACCAAGGGAGCTATGAAAAACCATAAGTTGAGGAAAGGCACATGCCACAGTGCACAAACGAAAAAAATACAAACATTTCAAGAGAGTTTTCACAGAAAGATAATGAGCAACATAAAACCAACCAAAACTGGGGGATGCAGTGGTGGATCCAGGGGTGGGGTTCCAGGGGTTTGAACCCCTCCCCCCTTTTTTTGACGATGAATGTTTTTGAATTGGGACATATGGTTGGAACCCCCACTTTATCCTGGGTTGGAACCGCCCCTGGGATTACCTCGTATGTACCAGAAGGGTATGCAGTTCATCTCGCACTATTGACACCTGTCAAGTTCCTACTGCTCAAAAAATTTAAAGTAGGCCACATTTGCTCAATTTTTACTGTGCCAGATAAAACATATCTGGGGATTAAGCGTAGCACAATAGCAGATTGACAAATATTTCTTGTTGAACCTTTGAGGTGAGACTTTACCAAATTAATTAACCATGTAATGACTAAATTCAGATTTGAGCGTTTAATAATTTTACTGGACACAGGATAGTAAAGACCCCTACTGATAGAAATAAAACAGACTGATATTGAAAAATAGAAACTAAAAGTAAAAGCAACTAGAACTCCTTTAAAAAAATTAAATTAGGTGATATGAGTTGCTCTGGAATGGAAATCAGTTCCTGTGTAAACAATTGAAATGTTCAGGATTTTGAAAGCTTTGCATGTAAGGCCAACAAAATGTGTGTTTTTCCTGCCTCCTTGTAGAAAAAAAAATTGGTGCATGTAGGTAGGTAAAATGGTTAAATAGTTTTCTTTTTACATATACTATATATACTTTAACGGTGCTTAACCAAAAATGTCCATAAGATGAGTTGGGATAGACATGAGTATTAAGGATAGGTAGAGAGGCAGGATTCAGAACTTTTTTTTATTATGGCCTAAATACAGAAGAACAAAGTCAGTTTGTTCTCACTCACTTATACTTCTCTTTGTAATCCGAGATATTTCATTTAATGGACATTTCACATGTAAACTAGCCTGGCAAGTTGAATAATATATTTTATTTATTCATATTTCTAAATAAATTACCTTAATTGGGATATAATGAACGAGTTCTGTAAAATGTCACTGCTTGTCATTTTGACAAATATCATTTATCCCCACACGTCCTGGGATATAATATTTCAGGATGGTTGATATTTCATTGAAAATTAATATTTTTTTTTATATTTTCCAGATAATATATACAAAATATTGATCTGATAAAAAAGTGTCGGAAAATATGATATCTCATGTGTTATTGTTACATATGAATTATTTTAATTAGATTTTGTGAATGGCGTAGCTTTTAATTCATAATTTTTTGATGAGCAAAAAAAAAAAATGTTTTTATTGAATAGTTTTCAAAAATACTTTTATTTTGAAGAATAAAAACTGTCATTTCAAATCCCTTAGCTTGAATTCCATAGATTTACCACACCTGAAAATCTCTAAAGATAATAGATTATTGCTCTAATGAGCAGTATGAGATAACTTACTTTTGTATGTATATTATTTCATGAGTTTGCAAAATTTTTGAGAAGTATTCAACAATGCAATGAAAAAAAAAAACCAGTTTATATCTGATGGTGAGATTTCTGTGTGAATGAAGTACAGGGCGTGATAGTATCTGGAAATCAAGGAGCTATCTCAATCTGTTGTTTGTTGTGAATTATATGATGTCTGTTGTCTTTTTTTTTCAAAAATGTTTTGATGTGGGTGGTAGAGGGTGTGGCAGTATCTGATGAAATTAGTATGAGCTATTTCAATCGAATGTCTGAGGGTGTGGACTGGGGTTTACAGAAAAGAAAATAATGGGCAAAAATATTAAGAATATAAATAAATGGACCAAAAAAATAAAGAATAGAGAATAATGAGGTGCTAAAATATAAAGAATAGAGAATAATGGGCAAAAAGTATAAAGACTTTAAAAGTATAGAGAAAATTGGCCGAAAAAATTAAAGAATACAGAAATGATGGACCCCCCATCCAGACCCTCATGTCTTCTGTTGCAAAAACCCTTTCATGGGAAACAATCCAATAAGCCTTGTTTAAAAATTACAATCTCACTGATGTTTAAGATGTTACAATATGAAGTTCATTGTCTATGATGGCATTGCTTCAGCCAAAAATGTTTTTCATAATTGACTGCAGAATATTATGCACACGTACCTAGAGTATGTGTAAAGTGATACACTTTCACAATTACATTTTGAGTACATGTATGTTATGAATTTCACTTAGGTGTATTATATACCACCCAGCATATTTGATAGGATGGGCATGTCTGCATAACAGGGATTATAATTCAGTGCTTTGAATGGAAAGAATGATAAAAATTACACAATTATAAAACTTGTGTCTTGTCTCAATGCAAAAAAAGGGGGGTAGGTAGGTACATGGTTTGTTTTTAATTTAAACAATCTGCTACATAGTACATGTATATAAGGAAAATTTTCTGGATTTTCAATTTACTCAACCAAAAATGTCTTTTCTATTGAGGGTGCTTAACCAAAAGTGTCAATAAATTGTATCAGAGTACATAAATCAGGCCGTTAGTTTTCTAGAATGAAATATTTTACATTTGTCATTTCGGGGCCTTTTATAGTTGACTAAGCAGTATTGGTTTTACTCATTGTTGAAGCCTGTACAGTGACCTATAGTTGTAAACTTCTATGTCATTTAGTCTCTTGTGGAGAGTTGTCTCATTGGCAATAATACCACAACTTCTTATTTTTATAGGCATGAAAATTTAGGTTCGGAAGGGAGTAAGAAAACAAAACTATATTCGTTTGGCCTAAGTTCTACTGAAATCTTAATGACTTATACAAGATTTTGTGAAAAGAACACATGTCCTCAAAACAAATTAAGGTCGCTGGTACCAGGAAATGATCCACAGTATCCATTGATATCAGAACAACCTGCTCTTTAGAGTAAGAAAGCCATTATATTGTCCTGGCTGGAAACAGCTAATTAGACAGACATCTGTTTTACTAAACATCAATCAGGAACGATAGGAAGAATAGTTATCTTGCATTGATAAAAACTGACAGAAAAATCATAACTTATGAGGGGTTTTGAATATTGTAGGGGTCAAGAGGAAAGGAATTAAAAATGACAGGGGATCTAAACTAAATTAGGGGTTTGAATTGTTGTAACTTGTATTGGTCAAGAGGAAAGTAAATAAAAACTTTACATGGGATTTCAACTATATGAGGGGTTTAAATTGATGTAGGGGTCAAGAGGAAAGTAATTGAATAAATACAGGGGATCAACTTTTTTAGTGTTTTAGCAGTTGTGTCTGTCCTGACCATCGGGATAGAAAATGATCAGAAAATTGAAACTTTACGAGTTTAGCCATTTTTCAGCTAATGGGTCTAGTGGAGGGGATTATAATTTGACAAAAAAAACAAGAGATAGGGAAAATGGACATAAATAATGTATGTAAGGTAATTTGTGTAAAAAATCTTCATTTTGTTGCAATTTGATGAAAAATGAGAATCTGGTCAAATTTTGTCTAAAGCCAGACGCATCAATGATTAATTCTGTTTGTTCAGATTGAAAAGATTTAAAAGGGTTTAAGAATGGTCTATGCTGACAATGGGCATAGGTCCAGTAGAGCGATACATGCTCTTCAAAGCCTTTCTAGTTTAAGGAAAAGATCGAATAAATAATTGATCATAAGTTCATGAATGCTGATAACTTTATTTGTAAAGATGTACAAAAAAAAAATCAAAAACATTCATTGACGATTGTGTTTTCTTATCAGTTACAACATTCATAAAATTGCCTTGTTGTTATAGCACAATTAACCGTTGTAGTCATACACTCAATTTTTCCCATTTAAGGAAAGATTCCGTGAGAGCATGACAAATACGAGAGTGAACAGTGAAATTACTGTAATAATTGCAATCATTCATGACACTGTTATCTATTATATTATTATTTACTAGGCAGTATTATACAAATTTGAAGTGTTTTATTAAATTAGAGCTCTCTAAAGTGGAGGCTGGAATATAATTGACATCGTTGATCTGATTCACTGGTGAAATATTTGGGGCTCTATTTAGGAATGTGCATTAAAGAAAAGGTCCTTGACATTTTGATGTCATTTTATTCATAATTGATAAAAAAAGTGTCCATTAATTGTATAACTATGGTTTGAGGATTCAAGGGTTAACAACACTAGTTTTTAAAAAAAATATCTGCAAAAGGTCAAACTTTTCATTACAAATACAAAGAAGATCACAGGAATATACAGGAATTAGATTATGTACTTTGTGTCAAGAACTTTCTTGCTTACCATAACCAGTTTCTGCAAAAGGGAAGCAACTGTCTAACTGACCAGTTCCTGTTAATGGACAAATTTTTTATTAAAAGTTCAAAGTAGATCACCAGAATTTACAGGAATTAGATTAAGTACTTTTTGCCTAAAATTCAAAACTGTATCAAGCATCTACTAGCCTACTTAAATTGAAAGTGTTCTTTTTATTACTTTTAATTGTATCTTATAGAGAGTGTATAGACTTATCTTGTGTTATGTAACCAATGATTATCCAAAGATAAGATTCATTAGTTATTTTCTCATAAATAATATGAAATAGTGTGAAATTTGTCTGACGTTTAACATATACATCACTATACTCCTCCACTTAAATACTTAGTAGTATATTCAATCGATTTTGGTGTTGTACAGTAATTATATATATAATGATTTATTTTATTCAGCCTTAAAAATCTAATTTGGTCATGTAGATATAGCCTTGTTAACTTGCTCAAATTACAGTTATCTACGGGACTGTTTGTTTAATTTTTTCTTGTCCATTTTTTGAAAACTGATCAAGATATATCAGGCATTAATTTAAAATGTAAGAATCTAATGTTTACTGACATATTAAAATGCTTTTATTCTGTTGGCACTGTACAATGCACATAGCAGTAATAAGTACAATGTGTCCCAACATGTACATTCATTTCTTTGAAATATAAAAAAATATATATAGTATAGAAGTACAAAATGTAATTGAAATATATAGTAGTACCTCATTGTTTTATCTGTTATTTTTACGATTGTTTTAAGAACTTTATAAAAATAAGGAAATGAAGTATGATAATGCTAATGTGACATAGTGCTAGGTCCGAGTACACAGTTATCGTCCTTTGATTTTCGTTGTCCACGAATAAAGTCCCTAGTGTGGACAGTGTGTTGCTTGCCAATTTTTTTAGTACCCCTTCCAAATGTATTCCTTCATGTTTTATGCCTCAAATAGCAAGTAGGGGGATGAAATTACACTGTAAAAAAATTTGGGTCATGAATTGTAAAGTAAAGTAGTGATTTGGTCCAGCTGAAAAAGGTTAAAAATTAGCACTTCGGAAGCTGTCAAAAGATTTCAAGACCCCCTTAACATAGAATTGTCCATATTTTGAGTTAGAGCCGATGAAGTTTTCTATAATTTTGATATAATTTGTCCCAAAAGTAGTACAACACACTGTAAAAATATTATTGAGAAAGCGCAGGTGGGATTTTTTTTATTTTCATTTATTGTCTAAAAGAAATGCACTACGAAATAACTGTGTACTCGGACCTAAGAGGCGAAATCAGTAAATATAGAATCTGTACTTTGGCAACTTCCCTGAATGATTTAATGGTGTCAATTTGTCAGATAGCATGAAACTAAAGAATTTAAACTTTTATTTGATAGAAATTCTGCAAAAATTACCCATTTTGGCATTATATGGTCAAAATAAGCATTTCAAAGCTTTTTCAATTTTGATGCATAAATGGCATTCTGACTTTCTATGTGACAGGTTTTCCTGTGTCAATATTTGTGTTTCTATGCTTTAACCCAGTTGTATTACTCATTTGTGAACTCTGAATCTACAGAAAATAAGATTATCTCAGACAATATGTGCAAAATGTGTTGTATAAATGACCCTCGTGTAACGGCCTGTTTGGATCAAGTTAAATGTGAGGACCTAGGTACATAAAAGTTGAAGTCCATAATAAAGATTTCACTAAATTTGTATTAAAAGCACTTCACAATGTCTTTTGTACCTGTTTCATTTCACATAGTATCTTTCTTTTCTTATGTTAAATAGCAAGTGGTTCAAATATAAGCCTGCTGAGGCTAAAATTGCATGCAAGTTTTTCACTAAAAAGTGAAAAATCTTTGTATCAGACCATACTGTCTGCAAAAAAAGTAGAATGCAAGAGTCCCTTTATTCTCAGATTTATTGTATCATGTAACCTGAGTATAGAAATTATAAAAGAGACACAAATTTTTATTTCCTATAGCTTCAGTATGCATTTTTAAATGTAAATATGTGCTACGGCCTAAATTGACCCTAAATTATTTTCAGTCTTACTTGGCTTAAGACCCTTTTATACTAATATGGTATGCTATTTGTAATTTTTCTTTCCATTTAAAGTACATTTAATACATATGTAAGGATTATTTATAACCAAAAAACTCCACAAATTTAAAATTGCTGGAAAATAATACATCTTCATGTAAGGCCCCCATTCATTGGAAAACCTCCATTTTTTGGCACAGGCTCATATAAATTTGACTTTTAAATAATTGTGATAAGTCTGATAAATCAAATGAGTATTCTATTGCTTTAAATACATAATATGTCATATATAAAGCCCTTTAAAATGTAATTTTTTGCAATATTTTAATTTTTAAAGCCCCAAATGTCGATAGTTGAAATTTTTCAATTTAAACGTCAAAATTTAACACGCGAAGTTGAATATAGAATTTATCATATTGTCTATAATATATATCCTATTGCCATGAAACTTTGTCAGCAGTCTCATAATTTATTAAGCTTTAGTCATACCAAGTTTTATTAAGATTGGTCAAATTTTTCTATCCTATTAGGTCCGAGTACACAGTTATCGTCCTTTGATTTTCGTTGTCCACGAATAAAGTCCCTAGTGTGGACAGTGTGTTGCTTGCCAATTTTTTTAGTACCCCTTCCAAATGTATTCCTTCATGTTTTATGCCTCAAATAGCAAGTAGGGGGATGAAATTACACTGTAAAAAAATTTGGGTCATGAATTGTAAAGTAAAGTAGTGATTTGGTCCAGCTGAAAAAGGTTAAAAATTAGCACTTTGGAAGCTGTCAAAAGATTTCAAGACCCCCTTAACATAGAATTGTCCATATTTTGAGTTAGAGCCGATGAAGTTTTCTATAATTTTGATATAATTTGTCCCAAAAGTAGTACAACACACTGTAAAAATATTATTGAGAAAGCGCAGGTGGGATTTTTTTTATTTTCATTTATTGTCTAAAAGAAATGCACTACGAAATAACTGTGTACTCGGACCTAAGCTTTTGGATGAATTTTGATTTTTTATGCCCACCTACGATAATAGAGGGGCATTATATTTTTCGGTTCGTTTCACGGTCCACTGAACATAGAAAATGAAAGTGCGTGTGGGGCATCCATGTACTAAGGACACATTCTTGTTTGTATCAAAAAAGATTTGAGCATACTTTGGGTTATCTCCCCTGATCTGATGTTTAACATGATTGTGATTTCCTGTATTAGTTTATTACATTTTTTTAAAAGATTTGATGCATTTCCTTTATTTAATGATTAGTAAGCATGTCCTGTATATAAGCTACGTTTTTTAACATTTGTTTAAAAATAGATTTGTAAATTCATTATTTGATTAAAGATTAATTAATACATCTGGACTTATCTAGGTCTAGGTCTCTCTTTTTCATGATAAGGTTAACTTAGGTAGAATTATAATTGTCTGTGATAGGTCCAAAATTTTTGAAAAGGAGGGGGAATGAGAGGCCTACACTTAATATTTGCCTATAAGGGGAGGCTAATCAGAATAATGTAAAAAAAAATCACTAGAAAGGATAAAAAGACCCTCCCCAGGATATATGGTTTATACATGTATTAGCATTAGACGGAAATACAGGACTGAAAAAAGTTTCACCTCAAATGAATTACTTAGATGACCATCTCAACTATAACTGTAAACATGATCCATGAAGTTTTTTTAAGACAAATGAGTAATGACATACATTGGCAATAAATTGTGTTTCTGGTTTTGAGCCAGTTGGGGATGGTCATTATGATCTCAGCCGTTGTTGTTGATGTGTTTTTGCGATGACTTTTCTCTTTGAAGAATCTTCAGTCTGTTCCAAGTTAACAGGTGGTATAAAAAACCTTTTCTAAGTCATGATCATGTTCAATTTGTTTATCAGATAACAGGCTTTTATATTACTCCCACAACCCATCAAACAAGAGAGCCTGAAAATAGTACTGTAGCTCTAAAAATAGCAGCAAATTTAAAGATCTATTGTATTTAATTGATTTAGATTATTCTGGGTTAGTTTAATGCTTGAATTTTGTCTTCAGTAATAACTGTTTGAGATTTGAAGAGGAAAAGTTTCAAGAAATAAAAAAAATGGATATTTTATGAATTTCAAAAATGTGTAGGAATGATCTGATAGAAGAAAAATCAATATAAACAACAATTTTTGATTTGACAAATGTTTTGAAGAAAAAGAAACAGAGGGAAGGAAAAGTTAGGTTAGCAAGATAACCCTTTATTTATTGAATCGTAGAATGAAGGAGCAAGGGCCTTCATGGCATGAGGAGAGGTGGGATTAATTAATGAGTTTGATTCATCAGTTAAGATGACGTCAGGCCATGTTGTTGTCTGTAGTTTATATACACAGGATGTAACATAAAGAGGTAAGAAAAGAACGATTATAAATTGTTGTGTACATTTTTGTGGTCGGCTACTGTTTAAAATAACAACTATCTTGACCAGGAGAGACATGTTGATAAGGTATGTGTAATTACACAGTGATGATGTACTTAATTTAGATTTGTGTCTCAGACAATGTGTACTGTTATAAGAAGCAGACGGTCTACACTTGCCATATGGTTTCTCCACCCATGCAACCTGTTACAATTGACCTTGACCTTGGATAATCGTGTCATGTTTGACATTTGCATCTCTTCCTCATAATATTTGAAAATTTTGTTATCGTAGATACTCTTATGGTCTTTGACAATTATATATATACCACCAGTGCTGTTTTGTCATTCAATATATGTAAGGATTTTGTGAAACTTATATTATGTTTACTTAAGGTTTATAATTATTAGATACACCCATGAGGGTGATGGCTTGATTGGTGGTATCTAATTTACACCAAGATATTATGGTTTATGCAAAATAATAGATTTTAAATAATTTTGTAGGGGGGTCTTTCAGCAATTCAACCTTACGATATGGAAAACATAATAAATACAAGATTTCATATTACATTAAGTGCCATCTTGGTTTAAATGAGAATGTAAGAATGTTAGTACATTTGTACATGTTGATCTTTGATTTTGGTTTTTTTTGCAACCCAAAACATACTAGGTAACAAACCAATATGGCCATTGTGATTTGTCTCCCCCTGATGTAAATGATAATTATTGTAATATTTTCGTGGTGCTTGAATGTAATGTAAAAACATTGTGTAACAAAAAAATATTAATAACCATAGATTATAAAACGCCCGAAAAAGCATCACGATAATTACAATTATATGATGTTTTGTTAAAAAGAGTGTTAAAATATGACTCAACGAAACATAAAGCAAACTACATACAGCTGTTCTAAAGAAGATCAGATATGACATTAGATATATATGCCTTAAGGTTGAGCATCAGTGTCCCCTTTCTGCTCATGTTATTTTTTCTTCAGCACATGTTAATGTAAAGCCTGTTACAGTGGCGATTTTTCTGCCCCTTCATCTGATCATAATATCATTGTAATCATTATCTATATTGATTACCAGAAAGCTAAAAAAAAAAAGACTAAAACCACCTCAAACTTTTAGTTGGACATCGGTCCAACCACTACACCAAAACTGGTGGACATACTTGATTCATGGTGGTCATACAGGACTAACAGGGCCGCCAGTATTCAAGAACACTTTCATAACAAATATACTTCACTTTTTATCTGTTTACGCTTTGTAAGTTTAAAAGGTTTGGGATTATGAAATTTTTTTTATTCAGAGTCATCATAAGTACAGGGTCGCGTTCAATACCCTAGCAGCTAGATAGCTACTATGTCCTAGATATCTATGTTAGAACGATATGCTAAATAGCTAGGCTATCTAAATGACGTCATTAATAATAACCTATCGGATGCCATTTTGGATTCTCTAGATAGTATGAATTTTTTAGGCTATCTAGACCTATTTAGCGGCTCGGCTAGCTTCACGTTCAGTAGTTGACATCTGTGTAGCCCTACTTAGGAGCTATGATATTGAAAGCATCCTGGTAAGCAAAGACTTTACAGATTGTCTTTATTGATATCCCAGTACACGCAGCACGGGTTCAAATTAGAATGAGTCTAAGGTCCTAGACCTGACTTTTCTGAGAGTGGACTTTACATTTTTGAACTACAAAGTAAAAGACCTAGGCTTTCATTCTTTACACTGATGCTTTATACAGGACCTTTGACATTCTTAAAGAGGACTTTTCACTTGGAAATTCAAATGGTCCTGGCCATGGACCTTTTATGATTTGAAGCAAATTTTAACTTGAGGTCCACCTCAATCAGACTATGGATTAGAAACAGTTTCTATGGATTTTATCTTACTGCAGTCAGATTGTGAATAAGAAGTTTTAACAATCAGTCAGTTCTGTTAAGTGAGATGACCTCACTGTAGTTGGGCTGTAGAGAATAAATTTCATCAGTTGATCATTTTTTTTTTGTCTTGACCTTTCTGCAGTCATTGTGGAAAAGAAACTTAGTCACTGTCTGACTTCATTCAGGCCATCTATAAGATATTAGTCATTCTGTAAGTTTTGGTAAAATTAGTCAGACTGTGTACAAGATATTTGGTCATTGGGTCAGTTTTGCTTTGTCACTTCAGTCAGGCTGTGTATAAGATATTTGGTCTTTGGTTGAGTTTTGTTTTGTGGCTTAAGTCAGGCTTTGTACAAGTTATATGGTTAGTGTGTCAGATTTGATTTGTAACTTCAGTCAGGCTGTGTACAAGTTATTTTGTAAGTGTGTCAGATTTGTTTTGTGGCTTAAGTCAGGCTTTGTACAAGTTATTTGGTTAGTGTGTCAGATTTGTTTTGTGGCTTAAGTCAGGCTGTGTACAAGTTATTTGGTAAGTGTGTCAGATTTGTTTTGTGGCTTAAGTCAGGCTGTGTACAAGTTATTTGGTAAGTGTGTCAGATTTGTTTTGTGACTTCAGTCAGGCTGTGTACAAGGTATGTGGTTAGTGTGTCAGATTTGTTTTGTGGCTTAAGTCAGGCTGTGTACAAGTTATGTGGTTAGTGTGTCAGATTTGTTTTGTGACTTCAGTCAGGCTGTGTACAAGTCATGTGGTTAGTGTGTCAGATTTGATTTGTGGCTCAAGTCAGGCTGTGTACAAGTTATGTGGTTAGTGTGTCAGATTTGTTTTGTGACTTCAGTCAGGCTGTGTACAAGTCATGTGGTTAGTGTGTCAGATTTGTTTTGTGACTTCAGTCAGGCTGTGTACAAGTCATGTGGTTAGTGTGTCAGATTTGTTTTGTGACTTCAGTCAGGCTGTGTACAAGTTATGTGGTTAGTGTGTCAGATTTGTTTTGTGACTTCAGTCAGGCTGTGTACAAGTCATGTGGTTAGTGTTTTAGATTTGTTTTGTGACTTCAGTCAGGCTGTGTACAAGTTATGTGGTTAGTGTGTCAGATTTGTTTTGTGACTTCAGTCAGGCTGTGTACAAGTTATGTGGTTAGTGTGTCAGATTTGTTTTGTGACTTCAGTCAGGCTGTGTACAAGTCATGTGGTTAGTGTGTCAGATTTGTTTTGTGACTTCAGTCAGGCTGTGTACAAGTCGTGTGGTTAGTGTGTCAGATTTGTTTTGTGACTTCAGTCAGGCTGTGTACAAGTTATGTGGTTAGTGTGTCAGATTTGTTTTGTGACTTCAGTCAGGCTGTGTACAAGTCGTGGTTAGTGTGTCAGATTTGTTTTGTGACTTCAGTCAGGCTGTGTACAAGTTATGTGGTTAGTGTGTCAGATTTGTTTTGTGACTTCAGTCAGGCTTAGTACAAGTCATGTGGTTAGTGTGTCAGATTTGTTTTGTGACTTCAGCCAGGCTGAAAACAAGATATTTGGTCAGTGGGTCAGACTTGTTTGTGACATCAGTCAGGCTGTGGATAACCCATTAGGATAAGACAAACTGTCATTGGGTTAGAATTGTTTTGTGACTTCAGTCAGGCTGTGTACAAGATATTGGTGAGTGGGTCAGAATTGTTTGTGACATCAGTCAGGCTGTGGATAACCCATTATGTAATTGGGTCAGATTTGTTTTGTGACTTCAGTCAGGCTGTGTACAAGATATTGGTGAGTGGGTCAGAATTGTTTGTGACATCAGTCAGGCTGTGGATAACCCATTATGTAATTGGGTCAGATTTGTTTTGTGACTTCAGTCAGGCTGTGTATAAGATATTGGTGAGTGGGTCAGAATTGTTTTGTGACTTCAGTCAGGCTGTGAACAAGATATTTGGTCATAGGGGCAGTTTTGCTTCTTGACTTCAGATTGTGGATTATTTGGTCAGTGGGTCATCCATTATTTATCCTTGGTCATGTTAATCTCACAATGTCAGTATATATACATAAGTAATACTAATGTATATATACTGACTAGATAACTCAGTAAAAACATTTACAAACATGTCACCTATAGTATAAATACGATTTAGTGTAAAGGCTAAGGATAACTACATCATGTATATTGTAAACCAAATTATTTTCGTGTTTAGCCCTTTCTAGCCCACTTCATGGTGAAGTTATTTAGCAATTTTCAACCTTTCTGTAGCTACATATAGTTTAATAAGGAAAGATCCAAGTTTTATATTCTCGACTATTTTTATTTGAGTTTTCCACTCTACTTTAACTTACAGTTACTAGTTTACATTAATCAATAGCAAAATTAATGAAAAACTTGGATACTGTATGAAGTACAAAAGCATTTTTACCTCACCTTGCCTAGTTAAGGACCATGTGAGCTATTGCCATCACTTGGGTCTTTTGTCTCATAAACCTTTAAAAAAATCTTCTCCTGAAACCGGTAGATCAATAATCAAAATTAAGCTAAATGATGTTGAGTTTATAAGTATTAAGATATTGTTTTTTTTGTCCCTACCAATCTAAAACCTGAACGCCTTTGAATGAAAATAGAACATAAATGTCTAAATGGAAGTAATTGTCTAGTATCTTGAAAACCATAATCTTGACAGAAATGCTCAGTATGTCAAGATCCACATACTTTCAATTTGAACCCAAAGTATCTGATAACCTAAATTGGAATTACTGCCCTTAAATAATAATTTTTACCAATTTTCATGTTTTGCCTAAGATCTCAAAAACTAGAAGGAAGCTATTCTTATCACTTGGTGTCTGTTGTCCATCCTAACTTATACACAATAATCTCTTCTTCTGAATTAATCTGCTTGCCCAATTAGAACTGAACTTGGCCACAATCATCATTATGGATATCAAGTCTTAAAATTATGCCCAATATTATAACACTGAATGCAAATCAACATTGCTGACAATTGGCTAAAATAGAACATATTGAAGGAAAATGCAAGTTTTGTCTATTATCTTGTAAACGGCTACAGTCAGAGAAAATCTGACAGGGGCAGAAATGATTGATTGTTGGTGTTTTAACACCACTTTTAAGTGGCACATTTGGGCTATTTAGTGGTGGCCAGTTTTTATTGGTGGAGGAAGCCTGAGTGCCTGGAGAAAACCACAGACCTTCGATAGGAAAACTGACAATCCTAGTAAATTAAGATTTGAGTCAAGTGCACCCGCACGAACGGGGTTCAAACTCACAACCTCAGTGTTGACTGGCTAGTCAGAACTACTTAGACCACTTGGCCACCCAGGCCCCCAGGGCAGAAATGATAGGATTAACTTACTGTCTGTTTACATCTTAACTGTCAGATGACTTCTTATGGGAGATTTATTCCTGAAATGAAGATTTTTACCAATTTGGCCACCCTTAAAAGATTGTTTGTTTGATGTTGCATACTCATGCCTTGTAGGGTTGGGAAGGTAGTTTGGGATTTTATTTTTTTTTTGGGCCAACAACATAGACAAGATAAGTAAGAGCACTAAAAAAACTTTTTAAAAAAATTGAAATTATTTGTCATAAAAATTTTCAGGTAGGCTGCTTATTAGGTGGGTAGGTAGGCAACTTCAAGCAAGTTCAATTTTTTTTTGTTCTTTTTATGCCCCCGCCATAGCGGAGGGGGCATTAAGTTTTACCCTTGTCCGTACGTCCCGAAATAGGTTTCCGTTCTCTAACTATAGTTTGCCTCCACCAAATGTTATGAAACTTATACGCAATGCTTATTACCACAAAACACAGATCAAGTCTGAATTTTAGTGACGTCACTTTTACCGTTCTAGAGTTATGCCCCTTTACAAATGGAAAAATTGCTGAATTTTTTGTTTCTGTTCTCTAACTTTAGTTTGCCTCAACCAAATGTTGTGAAACTTTTGCACAATGCTAATTACCACAAAACACAGATCAAGTTCGAATTTTGGTGACATCACTTTTACCGTTCTAGAGTTATGTCCCTTTACAAATGAAAAAATTGCTGAATTTTTCGTTTCTGTTCTCTAACTTAAGTTTGCTTCAACTAAATGTTATGAAACTTTTAAACAATGCTTATTGCCACAAAACTCAGACAAAAAAAGTACAAGTTTGGGTAGGGTCACTTTTACAGTTCTTGAGATATGTCCCGTTATATGCAAGTGGGGACATGATCTGTGTCCCATGGACACATTCCCCATTTATTTTTTTCATTTTTGCCAATTTTGAAAACTTATAATAGATAGAAAGGAACTTTGAAAATGCAAAAATAATCAGCAAAACAAGTTCAAAATAAGTCAACATGGCCCAAATCATATGTAGATGCCTTATTGGAGTTTTTGCCCTTTAATGACAATGTGTACCTTTTTTTTTTTCGGCTGCAAAAAAATTTTGCGGTTGTATATTGGTATGATGTTGGCGTCGTCGTCAACCGAAGACACATTGGTTTTCGCACTCTAACTTTAGTTTAAGTGAATGGATCTCTATGAAATTTAATCATAAGTCTCAATACCACAAAAGGAAGGTTGGGATTGATTTTGAGGGTTATGGTACTAACAGTTAAGGAATTAGGGGCCAAAAATAAGCATTTTTGTAACTTCCAGACATTACTTGTGTGTTAGTGTATGGATCTCTCTGACATTGTACCACAAGGTTCCATAATACAAAGGGAATGCTGGGATTGAGTTTGGGGGCAATTGCCTCAAAATTTTAGGAATTAGGGGCCAAAAAAGGGGCAAAAAACAAGCATTTTTCTAGTTTCATGACAATTACTTGTGTTTAAGTGAATGGATCTCTCTGAAATTGTACTGCATGGTACCATACCACAAAGGGAAGACTGGGATTGAGTTTGGGGGTGATTAATCTTAAGGGGGTTCAACAAATTTTGGGGGAGGGATTTTTTTTTCTTTAAAATTTTCCATTTTAAATTGGTTATTTCTGATTTATATATAAAAGCAAATAATAATGATATGGTTAGAATAGGTAAATTTCTACAAATAAGTCAACATGTCTGTGTTTGCGTTGTTTCCTACTATCTTGAAAATTATAATAGATTGATAAAAATTTTAAAACATAAATGATCAGCAGGACAATTTCTACAATAACATCAACATTATCCATATTGTCAGTCAATTTTTTGCCGGAGTTATTGCCCTTAAATGGCAATTTTTATCAGAGTTATTGGCTTTAAATGACAATTTTATCCTTTTCATTTTGGGCAAAATTATAGAAGATAGAGAGAAATGACTAGCAGAACGCTATCAACCAAAAAGACATTTTAGTAATGAGTTATATTCTTAGGTCTACAGTGTTGGAGATTGTCCATTGTTCTCATAATGCACACAGATCCAGGTGAGTGGCTTAGGCTCTTTTAGAGTCTCTAGTTCAACAAGTTACTACTCTGACATTATACAGTTACTTATTCTCAAGACTATTATATAATCTGCACTTATGGATAAAAATAAATATTTAATTGAAATCACAGATTTTTTGGTATTTTCTTTTTGAGATTCAATTTTGTCAGTGTATTGCAAACTAATTTTCTAGCTACATTGGAAAACTGCATTATGCAGCAATTTTTACTCTTAATTGTCAAAGCGATTTTTTATGCATATGTACTTGCACAGAAGTAATTAAAATTTTAAACAGTTTATGATTGGTTTCTGAAAGGAAAATGTGAAGATTGCATTTTTTTAAATCTGTCTGATGCAGGTGCATTTCTTTAAAAGCTGTTTTCTGTTTTGTCCATTAGACATTTCATATAAATATTAATAGGATATTTTATGCAGTTCCACTTTGTTGTTAGACAATTTGTACAAATATAAATAGCATATATGATGTAATTCAAGTTTCTTGGCCATTGACCCTAAAGATCATACAACTTCAGTGAAGGCATGCAAGAGGCTAAAGTGCAAGAAGGTAAAATGAAAATTGTAGTTATATTTAGAATTAATTTACTGATTTCGCCACATTTTCCTACAAGTTATTTTTAGAATGGGGAGAATGACTGAAAGAATGGTGGTCAAATGCCCGGCTTATAAGTTTTAAAGTGTATTTGGGAAATTCAAATTTTAAGGATGGGGGGGGCCAAAAAAAAAAAAAATGCAGTGGAGCCTGAGCCCCACACTGTTTGAACAGTCTGCTTTTTTATACGAAAAAAAAAAATTATAAAGATTGCAAAAGCTTAAATGATTATAACTTCTCAAGTTTCTGTGTATTTACCACATCGTTATAACTAGCCAATGTTTGGATTTATCTATGATGAAGAAGGTAAATCAAGAAAAGTGCTTCATACCCTCTCATACCCACAAAATTTATAAACGTGTTATTTTCATTTATTTGAAAATCAGGTTATTTTAAGTGTTTTAAGTTAATAGGATTTAAGATGATTTTATTTTTAGTTATTTTTCTGTAATACTTTACACCGTTAGTCTTGATATTCTCCAAATCTCCTTCAAATATAAGATGTCTATCTAACAGGTTGTTCTATGAAAAGATAAATTATAAATACTTCCTGTTTACCCAGCATGGGATCATATTATCAGGGATACAGTTTAGTGGTAAAAATATGATGATTTTGTGATATTACTTGAATTTCTTTTTAGGTCATTGAAATAGGAAGAAAAAGTCCTATGGTTTGTTAACCTTTTTTCTTTCTGATATGTCACAAGACTTAAAATAATTTCAGTATATACTAGAAAACTTGAGACTTTTAAGAGTTGGGACCACTTAACCAGCACAGACTCGGGGAAAAATCTGTATTTCAGAAACACACTTCACAGACTTAAAGTTTATATATAGTCTCTTAAGTTGTAATTGGTTTTATAAAATCCTAAAATACAATATTGATATTCAAGTCAGAAGTATTGTGATATATTTGTATTTGCATATTTTTAATCAAGTTCCCAGCATGCCACAGTTGTAGCTGTTGTCAAATACAAAATAGTTTCCTCTTCTTTATATTGTCTCAGACATCCCTAATAATGCAGTTCATTTTATTCTGTTGTCAGTTTGGTGACAGTGCTCTTTATACAATTCCAGTTGTGGTTTGGAAAAAAAATTACTCTGTCAACTATTTAATCTAAAATTTTAGGGAGAGGACTGGCAAATGAGTTTTAACAGTTTCCAAGTTACTTAAATTACACATCATGACAACCTGGAATATATATATTAATAATAGTTGAAAAGTTTAATTTTCGAACTATTGATAGATATTTCTGATTTTGTTATGAAGGGGAAGTGCTGATTTAATATCTCTTTTATGAGTCTTAATTAAGAATATTATTTTTTTACCTAAATATTTGGATCTATAACTATAAGGCACAATCTCATTAAAATACAGTTACAGATCCTGTGTCCAAGCTTTGCTTACGAAGGATCTGACAACACTCCGTTTTACTTTCTGTTCTGGTGATTATTACATTAGCCAATGAAATTTCAGCCTTCAAATTTTTGAACGTTTATATTAATCCAACAAAACCAGAGGATCTAGAAAAGTCTTTAAAACAGAAAGTAGAATGAAGCGTTTTCATATCCTTGTACGCAAAGCTTGGATGCACGATCTGCATTTTAATCAGATTGTATAAGGCATATCTACACAGCGATAGTTTTTGATTAACTTTATTTCAGCAAGAGTTATTTCCCTTTGCAGCCATGTTGGATGTCAAAGTACACAATTTCCTTCATATGTGTGTCGTTGGGTTGCTGTCTTGAAGTGCAAATACCCAAACTCTCCTTTATTCATATCAGTCTGTTGTGGAAAATAGAATTTTGTTCAGTTTGTTGCGGGGAGCAAGTGGCATAATTTTGTGCAACCACATGCAGTAGTCAGACATTTTAATGCCACATTTTTTGTAATGTTCATTTCGATTGGACGAGGCACAAATTTCAGGGCGTCAATTCAATGATTGATGGTTTGATATAGTGTGCATATCTGCAGTTGTCTTGTGACTTATTGATGTAAAATCGCTAATTAATGCTTGCAAATCTTAAAATATATAATACTGTTATCTCCTAATTAAACTTTTAATGGTATGTTTAAACAATAGTAAAGCTATTTTGCCTCCTGGAAGTACTAAAATAGAGAATTACCAAATGAGTTTTATATTTTGTAAGTGCACAAAGTATTGTAAATTTCAGACAGCTTGTCATCAGAGCACAGTTATTTTTGACAGTAAAAGTATTGTCTAAATTGCTTTATGTTTTGTGTATATAAAGTTATTAATTTGTATTGGAATAATCTTCCCAAGTGGGAATGATATATTTATTTTATAGACAAGAGTTTTTTGCAATTCAGCACAATCGAATTACTAGCCATATATGAATATTTTAGATGATATTTTATCTCAACCGGAGGAAATCATTAGTGTTAGCTTAAATTGGATATGAAATTGTCCATTTCCTTTTTTTGAAATTAAAGATCAGATGACTTAAATTGACCTTTGACTTTTTATAAAGAGGTCTGTTTAGGGGGTTTAACTCATATTTTGTGATAAAGTTCATCTAAATTAATTTTAATTTTTAAGAAATTATTAAATTTGCATGTTTTTGATAATTTATCACATTTCCATGATATGAATTATGCATAGTGTAAAAGAATTAAAAAAATAATCCTTCAATTGGTCCCCTCCTGACGCAACTGTCAAATGAAAATATCAAATGAATAAAAATGAAGCTCTCCAAAGGTTTTGGTCTGTCAGTTATGAATCATTATCAGATGGGAAATTGTCAAGAAGTGGGTATGGCAAGTGTAACTCTCCTCTACTGAAGGTAAAGAAATACGATACAGAGAGCTCCTCTACCAGGTTAGGGAATGGCAAACATTTGTAGGAGGCTTTGTGAGTAACATTTATTTATGTTTTTAAGTTTTGGGAAATAAAATCAAAGTTTGGCTTGTGGCTTGAACTTTTTTTAAAAGTCCAGTTGTTTCTTAAGATGGTGGTGGTATATTGTAGGTTAAGACAGAAACCATATTGGCTTAAACCTTTTTCTACAATTAATGTTTTGAACATTCCGAATTCTTTTTTAATGATCTACAGGAATTTTAATTCCATCACTCCAGGAATTAGGCTCTATTGCATTCACCATATCCTTCCATTTTTCAATTTTTGTCCCCCCTATCTTATGTACTACTGAACAGAATGTTTCCATATTTGGTCAGCAGCTGGACAGTGATGAGTTATAATGTGTGAAAGTTTTTCTGATCTGTCAGCCTTCTACTTCCTCTTTAACAATACTTTGAATAACGAGTAAGGGCACAACCAGGAAGTTTTCCAAAGGAAATCAAAAATCGTAGCGCTTCTCATAGATCCTTGTTTTAAACTATTGGTGCCAATTTAAAGCAATGGAGTATATCTTCAATTAGATCGGATTCAACCGATATGTTCCAATTGTCGTAACCACAATCCCGTCCCCTTTTCTTTGAATGTAAAGTACCTAATTAGACTTATCACTGAGTTTGTACTGACATGAGCAACACGACGGGTGCCACATGTGGAGCAGGATTTGTTTACCCTTTCAGAGCACCTGATATCTCCTACGGTTTTTGTTGGGGTTTGTGTTGCTCAGTCTTTAGTTTTCTATGTTGTATACTGTGTACTGCGGTTTTTTCTCGGTCTTTTTTTGTTTTTTGCCATGGCATTGTCACTTTGTTTTCAACTTAGATGAGTTTAATTATCCCTTTGTATCTTTCTCCTCTCTTTTTATTAGTTTTAGAATCGAGCTCTAGAAAATTTTAATAATGATGATGGTTTTTTTACCCAATGCTATTTTTAGAAGTGGGGGTATTTTAATTTTTACAGGGATTGTCCTTTCTTCACGATTAACCACAAGTATTTTGTCCCAGGTCAGTAAAAATGTTGTCAGACTAGTAACATTCCTGAAATATTAAGCCTCATATTAAAGAGGGTAGGAATGCCCTTTACCGTCAGGTTTCAAACGGTCATTTTTTGCTACCATTAGCGTCAAATTGGTAATTTTATCGTGATTCGTCAGAGGTCTGAAATAACTAACCGTTACTGTTATTTTTGGAACAATTTAACGTGATTCGTCAAAATCAGTCAATTTTTTTATAGTCATAAATAAAATGTACATTTTATCGTCATGCACCAAAAATTACCGTTAACGTCATTTGGCAAGATTTTATATCGTCATTTGTTAAGAAGATACCCCCATTACGACCCTCTCATAAGCCTTATAAATTCAAAGAGATTTTATGTGCAGACTGATTTGTGGCTTGTAAGTTGTTTTGCATAATAATAAATGTAGGGCGAACACCAATTGTACATATGTACCCATTGGAATTACAAGCCAGATGAAATATTAATTACACAAATAGCTTATTTTGTTTTAAAAATATCAGTATATTAATACTGTCTTGTAAGAATTTAACTTACTATAGTTTTGTTTCCATTGCATTGATTTAAAAAAAAATGTTTAAGTAGATTTGTTTTTATGTCATACAACTAAAGATTGTAAGTGAAAAATAAGATCAAATAATAGGTTTATAAGTATGTCATGAACTTCCCTGTATTATTATTTCCAGATATATTTGACTTCACCGCCATGTCTAGATTGTCAAAATTTCAATAAATGGCTTGCTTACAAGATTGTGTAATTTGTATTTTATATGTAGAGAGCTCTAAAACTGTGGAAGCCGTTATCAAAAACTATTTTCTATTGTTCATGAACTGCCAAGTCAGTCAATTTCTAGATTGTTAAAATTTCAATAAATGCCTTGCTTGCAAGATTGTGTAATTTGTATTTTAGATGTAGAGAAAACTTTGGAAGCCATATCAAAAAGTATTTTCCATTGTTCATGAATGTCTAGATTGTGAAAATTTCAATAAATGCCTTGCTTGCAAGATTGTGTAATTTTGTTGTATCTTACATATATAGAGAAACTTTGGAAGCCATTATTAGAAAAGTATTTTCCATTGTTCATGAACTGCCAAGTCAGTCTATGTCTGTATTGTAAAAATTTCAATAAATGCCTTGCTTGCAAGATTGTGTAATTTGTATTTTAGATGTAGAGAAAACTTTGGAAGCCAAATATCAAAAAGTATTTTCCATTGTTCATGAATGTCTAGATTGTGAAAATTTCAATACCGGTAAATGCCTTGCTTGCAAGATTGTGTAATTTTGTTGTATCTTACATATAGAGAAACTTTGGAAGCCATTATTAGAAAAGTATTTTCCATTGTTCATGGACTGCCAATTCAGTCTATGTCTGTATTGTAAAAATTTCAATAAATGCCTTGCTTGCAAGATTGTGTAATTTGTATTTTCCATATATAGAAGACTTTGGAAGCCATTATCAAACAAGTATTTTCTATTTTTCATTGTCAAGTCAGTCTATGTCTGTATTGTCAAGATTTCAATAAATGCCTTGCTTGCAAGATTGTGTAATTTGTATTTTACATGTATAGAAAACTTTGGAAGCCATTATCAAAAAGTATTTTCCTATTGTTGGCTGCCAATTCCATCAATTCTCGGAAGACTTGGAGCATCATTAAGATGAAGTTAGACTCTGAGATTGATCCTAAGCTAGGATGAATATTTAATACATGAATAATAATAGAAAAGAGAGAGATGTAATTGACCGTCAAATGGACCATTGATTAATGGCTACAGAACTGTATCAAGCTATGGAATTTTGTAGCTGAGTTCTTATCCTTAACATGGAGTATCTACGGAAAGATCTTTTTAACTGACTTCTAATTGGCTTCAGAAATTGTAATTTAAATAAGATTCTGTTTCTGTTATTTTATAGGACTTTGATCAATTTGTTGCATCTACTGGGGCCAATGTCTCACATTGTAAAATAAATAAATGAAGCTTCAAATTCATTCTAGTAATTTTAAACTGTAAAATCTACCTAAAAATGGTAATATTTTATTAAGTAACATTATCCTTTCCCCCTCTTAAAAAAAAAAGAAAGAAAAAAGAAATATTAGGTAAAAAATAGTTTTGACAATCCATCATGGAATCCTTACACCTCCCCCTTCCACCCCTAAAAAAACAAACAAAAAACCATGCACACATTCACACACTCTAAAAGTTTGGTTAACTTTTATTTCAAGTGAGTGAAAATTCAGACCCGTAGGCCATTTATAATATACTCAGTTATTAAATTTTGGATTATTTCCACAATGTTTCCGTGGCCAGTACAAATACCATAGTCTGACCTTTTCATTTGCATGCTATTATAATGGTAATGATAATTTCACAGATAGTCCTATTACTTCATTAAGATAACATATGCCTTCATATTCTCTGTGTAATTGGTTTTCATGCTGTTTGTTAGGCCTGTTAAGGACTCAATTAGTACTTTGTTTGTAATTGATTATCGGTGATTATGTTATCCGTTTTACATGTAAATTTCAATAAACAGATGTCCATTACATTCTCTCTGTGTTTAAGTGACGATTGGTTTAAAAAATTTATTTAGAGAATGGGTGTTGTTCGGTACTTTAGAAATCGGTAAAATTTTATATTAAACATATTCTGATTTCAAGTAGAATCAGCGTTTTATCTACTGACATCAAACGTTTCATCAAAGTGTTTTTAAATGAATTTAGAAATCGTAGGAAAACTTAAATTCACTTATTAAATTTTTGATATGCATATTAAGTGAATTCAAATTTCAATACAATTTATTCTCTTCGAAAAAAAAGTCAAAAAGGAGCAATTATCCCTCAAGTTTGTAAAAGTGATTACAGAAAAGTATGATGGCATGTTTAAAGACAATAAAAATAAAATTTATTATCAATTCACCTTATCCAAAAATAACAGAATTATCAACTAAGGCAGTTTTACTGTACATATACTAAGATATACTGCCACGGCAGGATTTACTGTACATATACTAAGATATACTGCCACGGCAGGATTTAGTGTACATAAACTGAAATATACTGCCAAGGCAGGTTTAACTGGACATATACTGAGATATACTGCCACGGACGTTTTTTACTGTACATTATACTGAGAAATCTACTTATACCAAGCTATAGGCAAGTTTAACTGTACATATACTGAGATATACTGAGATAAACTGCCATGGCAGATTTTACTGTACATATACTTAGATATACTTCCAAGACAGGTGTTACTGTAAATATACTGAAAAACTACTTAAAACAAGGAATTATTTGAATCTGGAATAATTTAGAATTCTGGAAAATTGATGAGAAATTTATGATGAAAACTAATCCAACTAAATAGGGTTAGCCATGCACGCATGTCTAAGGGGGATAGTTAGTTCATACTGAAATGATAGTGCAAGTAAAATTAACCTTAGCCATGCGTGCATGGCTAACCCTATTTAGTTGGGTTAGTTTTCGTCATACATTTCTAATCAATTTTCCAGAATTCAAAATTATTCTAGATTCAAATAATTCCTTGTTTTAAGCAGATTTTTACTGTACTTTATACTGAGAAATTATCTACTTAAGAAGATTTAACTGTAAATCTACTTTAGGCAGGTTTTTACTGAATATTATACTGAGAAATCTACTTATACCAAGCTATAGGCAAGTTTAACTGTACATATACTGAGATATACTGAGATAAACTGCCATGGCAGATTTTACTGTACATATACTTAGATATACTTCCAAGACAGGTGTTACTGTAAATATACTGAAAAACTACTTAAAACAAGGAATTATTTGAATCTGGAATAATTTAGAATTCTGGAAAATTGATGAGAAATTTATGATGAAAACTAATCCAACTAAATAGGGTTAGCCATGCACGCATGTCTAAGGGGGATAGTTAGTTCATACTGAAATGATAGTGCAAGTAAAATTAACCTTAGCCATGCGTGCATGGCTAACCCTATTTAGTTGGGTTAGTTTTCGTCATACATTTCTAATCAATTTTCCAGAATTCAAAATTATTCTAGATTCAAATAATTCCTTGTTTTAAGCAGATTTTTACTGTACTTTATACTGAGAAATTATCTACTTAAGAAGATTTAACTGTAAATCTACTTTAGGCAGGTTTTTACTGAATATTATACTGAGATATCTACTTAGGCAGGTTTAACTGTACATATACTGAGGAAACTTTAAATGTACACTAGTTTATTAGGTTTACTATACTTATGTTATGCTAACTGTACAAACTGATATATTTACTTAGGCATGTTTTACTGTTCATTTATTGATAAATTTAATTAATTTATTTAATTGAATTTTTTAAGCCAATTTCTGTTTCATTTGGCTTATTTTTAAGCACTTACAAAGTTGCTTTAAATGCTTTTTTCTGGTTAAAAAAGAAAGTAGCATATGTCGACATTATCCCAAGACAATATAAGAATCTATGATAAGGTTTTTTAGCATCAGTTGGAACCCATTTGTTAATTTTCCAGACCACTAAACAATTGTCCATAATCATATAATTTACCAATAAATGTTTATTTGGGTTTTATAGCATGTCATGTGCATGGTGTATGTACCTAATTATACAGAATTATCGTAGATTATTGAATATTACTGGAAATCGTAGAATTGTCCCATTTATCAATATTACACTCTAACAGAAGTATGCTTTTATCTGCACAAGTGAGGCCAGAGAAGAAAAATGTGTGTTTTAAGTAATCTGAAACACGTTAATTTGGGAGGGGGGAGTAATTTTCACTGCATTCATTACTTAAATGCCAATCATTATCTAAAATATCAATGAATTGCTTTATTTACTCTATAAGTCTAAGGCATCACCACTGCAGAAACGTAATGGTCAATAAATTTTCCCTGGACAAAGGTTAAGGATCTCTTGCATTTAAAGTCTTGTGGAATCATGAAGAATTATTTGGTGCCAGTTTTACCTGAAAAAGTTCTTTAATTTATCAGGTTGCAGTTATATAAGAAGAGATTTTAGTTTCTTTAAAATACCCACTTAAATGCATGTTCTCTTCACAAAAAATTTTAATGATGCATTTTTCACAAGACAATCATACATGTGTCACACAAATATCTGTTATAATGAGGGTCTCAATAGGGTTTACAGAATACAGAATAATGGGCAAAAAAAAAGAGAAAATGGGGGGCTAAAATAGAAAGAATAGAGAATAATGGGCAAACAAATAAAAGAGCAGAGAAAATGGCCTAAAGATTTAAAGAATAGAAAAATGAAGACCCCTCCCTTTCTAGACCCTCTTATAAGACAGTCATACTTGCATGTCATTCTTTCAGCATATGATTCAGTAAGTGTATGAGTGAGACTATGAACCATTGACCTTGTCTGGGTTACTAGAACATTCAGGGTATTTTATCATTAAGTTTTTTTTAATATTTTGATAAAGTTTGGATACAGTCATATATTGTAGTGAATAGCAGGAAGCAGTATTTACTTAAATCATAGATAAGGATTTCTGATCATGATTTTGATAACATTGTGTAGAATTTTTACATGCTCTGCTTAAGAGTCATTCAATTTATGTGTAAACTTTTCATCATTCTGATAGCTATGGATTTTTTACCATTTTTTTTTAAGAGACATGCCTACCATTTTGTACATTGCATTATGGTAGTTCTGATGAATTTTTGGAAGTGTGGTATATCTGAAATGTCTTATAAAATTTTGACTGATGTTTTAAGAACTGTTGTAAAGATATGGGCTTGTTATATTATTTCCTCACCAATTTCATTTAGTCTTCAAGAAAGATGAAGATCTGAAGTGTGACCTAAATTTGGACTTACAGGTTGTCAGAATAATCTCTAATCAGAAAAGCACTGTACAACACTTGATACCAGCAAGGTACCAGTTCTTTATCATCAAGGTAGAAAAGTCATGAATTTTGTCTTTTAAATACAGTTGTGAAATTCGTATTAAGTCTCAGGAAACATGGAATTAGTTTGGAATTGTAACGGTAATTTTCTACTTGGATTCATATGGTCATATTAGAATGGAGAAAAATGCACATGAAATATCAAACATAACGGCACATTAACAAAATTATTGGGTCTCGTAGGACGTTGATATTTGATGCTATTAAGAAAAATGCTAATTGTGCCTGAATAGCCGTAGTTATGCAAATGATAGACTTTCCGCAGATAGGGATGGGAATAGAAGCCGTCCCATTTTAGATTGTGGTGTTATCCTCGGTGAATTCACGTCGTCCTGTAATATTGATGAAGTTGTCGATTGTTAAGGAAATATCATATCTAAATTGGTTTATTGGGAAAACGTTGGGAGAGAGAACGAGGATGGATTTTGTCTCTGGGTCAGCAAGAGAGATCGTGGCTTTTGTTAAAATGATGTGCATTGGAAAATTTCATGGTAGGTAGACAGCTCTTTCTGATATTTTTTTTAAGGTCTTTCCACTACGTAAGGAAAGACCTTATTGTTTTTGTAATGTTTTTTTTTGTTTTTTGTTGTTGTTTAAAGTGATAAATGAACTTGAAAAACTAAATTAATGTGGAATGGAAAATTTCTTGATATGTGGATATCTCTTTACAATTTTATTTATTTTTAGTTATTGTTTTCGAAAAGAAAAGAAATAAATGAACTAAACAAACTTTTTTAGTAATTCATCAATGTAAGTTTGTAAGTACTTTTAGAACTGTCAATTAAAAAAAAAAATAAATAATTGAAGATGTGGGTAGTTCAGTTTAGTACACTGTTATTGATCAATTCAGACAAATTTTAATATTACGATATATTTATGAAAGTTGTGTGTGTGTAGAAATTAAATGATCGAGCTAATAAGAAGTGAGAAAAAAAGGGAAATCACGATAAAATCAGGTAAAGGTGTATTTATGTCAGTAATTTAAAAAAAAATTCTATTGTTGAAGAAGTATGTCAAATTTAGGTAAAAACATTATTATGTTAGTCTTTTAAAAAATTTCTTTTTAAGTCAACGGGGAGTCGGGTCAAACATTTTTCTTCAGTTGTAACATTTTGTTCTTTTCTTGTAAAATTGTTCAAGTATAACAGTGTTGATGTACTATTATTAATTTTAGTCGCTGATCATGTTTTTATAAAAATAGAATTGTCATATTGTATAATAATTCATCATTTTGATGAGATAATTATGTGCCACTGCTGTAGGCCTCCTGTACCTTTCTTTGTCCTTGTATAAATGAAAATAACGCTTATAAATTTTGTGCATCTAACACGCTATTCTTGATTTACCGTAATCAGGAATCCTCAAACTTAAAAATTGTATACCTTTCTTGTCCTTGTATAATGAATCAAAATAACACTTGTAAATTTTTGTTTTTCCAAAGGTTATTCTGGATTTACTGTCATTTAAGGAATGCTCTCAAACTCAAAAATGTTAATGCCAAGAAGGTATAAATACTTGAACACTTTAGGAACTATATGACGAAAAGGGACCTAAAAAGAAAAAGGTTAGCCTTACCCAAGGGAGTTGAAACCTTTAACAGTTTCTTGATCATTTCTCAATTTATCAATGGAGAATTTAAGAAAAGAATGTTATTTATATATAAATCATAGCAGTATATTTAAGGAGTTATATTGTACAAGTTTAATAAGAAGTAGTTACCTTCAGAATGAAGTGAGATTTTTTAATTTGGCAACAACAGAAATTGTATTGTGGTATAAGCTGCCCATTTATTCTTCAAATAAAAATCTAACTTGAAATAAGGAAATAGTGGTCTTTAATGTTAATTGTTTCCAACATTTTATAATTGTACTACATGTATCGAATGTGTAAGCTACTGAAATGTACTGTCTGAACTGAAGTTCTTCGTGCTGTCATATTAGGCTTTGATTAGGATGAAACATAGAACACAGAAGAAATATAATATTTAATACACCATATTAAGAACTAAATGTAACATGTAACAGTAAGAACAATCAACAATTGAGTGAAATAATTCTGTGACTACAGTAATTGGTTTGTTCTATCAATCCAGTGTGTTATAAGTATGATTCACGATAAAGTGTTGAGTCATTTTTACAAGTGATTAAGCTAAAACCAAAATGTTTACTTCGATAATAGGTAGGTCTGATTTGTAATCGGCAGAAAAATATATATGACAGAAAATTTAATCATTACTTTTTTAAAAAATGTTAAAATTTGAAATGAGATTATATGTTAGGATGAAAGTTCACTATCTATTTAAATAGCATTTAATTTTTTTTAAGTCTTTTTATTCAAGAACATTCAATATAAAACCAAACAGTTAGAAATAAAAAGTTTGGGCTAAAAAAATTTACATATTGTGACAGTTCTTTTGTAAAGTTTTGTTGATTTTGGTGTGAATTACAACCTCAGATATAGAAACTTAACAAAATTCATGAATTCAGTCATTAATTTTGTTCAAAGTTTGGTGAATTTTTATGAATATTGACAGACATACAAACAATTATTTATCCTCAAACCAGGAAAATCTACAAATACAGTAGTTTTTCTTATGAAAGGTAATATTAATTGTAGATGCAGACTTACGTATGTTCAGTGATTAGTACCTGATTAACAGTTAGTATATGTTATAAGTTTTCAATAATTGACATTGATGAACTGCACAATTGGCAAAAAAAAAAAACCCAAAAACCCACTTCATCAACTTGGTATGTCCAAAGCTCAAACTTAAAAATTTTAAAGTCAAGGAAATGCTTTAAAATACTTGAAGAGCTAAATGGCCAAAAGTGACAAGTAAAAAATAGCCAAATCCATCTAAGGTCAACTTTGCATGAAGGAGTTATAGAACCTTAGATTCTTAATCATTTTTTATCAACGGATTTGTTTAAATCAGTAAAAATGAGATTGGATCTCACCCCCCTCTCTTTTAACCAGTATAACCTGCAACTACCCCCCATTTTAAAGATGATACTTACACAAAGAAAAGATATATTTATATACCAGTTATATGTATATAATTAAGTATTTACACTAAATGAAAGCTATTTCTGTATGTGCATTACTCTGCTTCTGGTTTCAATTTAAAGAAGAGCAAAAAACATCTATATGTTTAATTAATGGAGGCTGTACAGAATTGATAAATAACACCTGACAATCAGGAATGCACCTAGAACTATTTTTATACACCTACTGGTATAAGGATTGGGAATATACCCAAATCTATAATTAGAACAGATATACCAGGAAGTTTTACCTTCTTTAAAGTCTTTGGAGGTTCTTATCTAAAGCTGGCGTTACCCCGTAGATGTATTTTTGTAACCTGTTTGTCATTTGTAAAACCAAGTACTTTTGGTTTTGTCAACATTGAAGTTCTGTGAGTATTTGCAGTTGAATCAATTTTGATATTGAGAAGGAACTTATTATATTGTTGAGGGGTTGATAAATTTTGAAGAAAGAAGAAGATTTAAAAAGGAAGAAAAGGTTAACAGGAAGGCTAATTGGAAAGTAGAAAAAAACTTTGCTTTCATTTTTTGTTCACCTGTTCTTGATAATGCATTGTAATTCAATATACACATTTCAGAGTTATGAATATTTTTTATTGTCTAAGCATGCATTTGGGGGAGGGTCAGATGAAGGGCTAGGATTTAGATAGTCTCAGATTATCAAGGAATAATAATGTTCTATGAACAAAATTTATGTAGGCTAAGATATCTGTTTTGGTTTCGAATTGTGTGGGATTTAACTCTTAAGGATACATTTTGTACAATTTCATATTTTCATAGCCTTCGACAGCTGGTAACTGAACAAATTCCTTGTTTACTTAAGGTTTTATTTCTTTCTCTTGTACTATTAACTTTTTTCAAAAGAGAGGGGAAACTTGCAATAATGTCAGTTTTTTATTTTATTTTAGAGAAAGTTTTTTATTATTATTAAGTAATAACAGTACTGTATTTGAAGTGTTAATACCTGCACTATCAGTTTGTTTTATGATGGTCTTAAGTATCTGTTTTACTTGCACTACATCAAATACAATCCCTATTCTAAATTATGCAATTCACAAATAAAATTTTCAAAATAAAACATTTGAAAATATCTCTGAATAAACTCATTAAAGATACCAGGTATATGATTTGGTATTCCAGACTCGTTTTTTCATCTACATTTATAAGACTCATCAGTGGAATTTCGAATCAAACCAGTTGAAAGGTCAAATCAAATATGAAGTTGAAGAAAATTAAAACCAAAAATTCCAAAAAGAAATATTGACTGTGATTGTGCATTGTTGTCACTATGACCGGACTATTTGGACTGTGCAGTGTGAAAATAGTTTTAAACATTTTATTTATTCAATTGTTTTAATGTATATTTAGGTTTTGCATTTATTTTATTATTCTGAACTTTGTTGTAAATTTAGGCATAAGTGTTTTACACGGATTATGTGTCATAATCTTGGACAAAGGACTTAAATTCATTTACTCAGTATTCATTTAATTATTTATTCTCTGTAACAGTTTAGACAATAATTTACTTATACGTGTCGGACATCAATTACTCTTCTAAACTATTGTTATTTCTATTTGGCATATGTTAATCTTCTTAATCCTTTAATTGCTTGTGCTTATAACAAGGAATTATTTGAATCTGGAATAATTTTGAATTCTGGAAAATTGATCAGAAATTTATGATGAAAACTAACCCAACTAAATAGGGTTAGCCATGCACGCATGGCTAAGGGGTGTTAGTTAGTTCATACTGAAATGATAGTGAAAGTAAAATTAACCTTAGCCATGCGTGCATGGCTAACCCCATTTAGTTGGGTTAGTTTTCATCATACATTTCTAATCAGTTTTCCAGAATTCAAAATTATTCCAGATTCAATTAATTCCTTGTTTTATATATATTGTTATTGTTTGTATGTTACTTTACATTTGGTTTGGAGTTTGTTGTTCTGTATTGCCGGATTGCTAAAATAAAAATTTGAGGAGCGAAATATTCCTTCTTGATTTCCATTTAGCAGGAACGCCATTTTACCCGGCTATATCACTATAAATGACTCTGACAGTCATCCCTGAAATTGACAGCAGAGTAGTTACTCAGAATCCAATAGAAAAAGGCATATTTAAATGCTTAAGAATACATTGTACAAAGAATCAGGGTTTTAAATTTTGATTCCCTTCAAGATAACCGTAATGAAAGAAGTGAAAATCAGGTCTCATAGGTGCAATTGACTTGATTATTTTTAACATATAATCTTCAAATTTCAGTTTCTAGTATTGTATTTATTTTCAAAGAAGTTTGGTACATTAAAAGGTATTAACTTTGTATAAAATTACATAGATAAGCCAATATTTTACCCCTGGGGCTTTACATTGGCCTTTTTCCTTTATGGTTCTATTCATTTGATGACAACATTGGGATTTTGTATTATTGATACTGCATGGTTTTATTTGGGCATGCCTGTAGGCCACTTGTAATAGTTTTGAAGACAGTATTTGACTTAATAAGACGACTTAACATTCAAATAAAAAAGAATATAATTTAAAATGGTAAATTGGGTTACTGTAAACCAACTAATTTTCGCTAGTAGTAAAATATAATGAATAATAATCGATAACATGTAAAACTTGAATTTTTCCTTATTTATATACATTAAGTAAATTTGAGAATTGCGAAATTAAATCACCACGAAATGGACTAGAAAGGACATAACGAGAAATTAAGTTGGTTTACTGAGTATTTCTTCTGAAGTTTTCAAGATATCTGCAGATTTTGATCTTGAATTCAAGGAAATGATATTAAATATGCTTTTATTTCAGCTTAATATTCCTTTTCAAAATAAGGAGATGTGCTATGTATGATTGCCATTATGAGGCTAACTATCCACTTCACAACATCATTTTCCTGGAGGGTTGGGTTGGGGGTAATGGGGCTGACTGTCAGTTTTGTATTTAAACTAACTTATTAGTTGAAATCACTCAACATGCTTTTTTGGTGAATATCCTGTAGTCTTTCATCATCCAGGGTGTGTCGAACACTTTGATCACTACTTATATTGTGTGGGAAGAAAATAATGAATTGTATTGGAAAATTAATTATTAGTCAGTTTGTGAACATCTAGCGACAAATCTTAGATCATTAAATCTATGCATATTCAAAATGTTAACATGCAATGGAGAGAAGCCCCCCCCCCTTTTTCCACCACCACCACCAATTATATTAAATAAAAAAGTAGATAAAAGATATGAATCATTTGTACATCAGTGTAGATGCAAGAACAAAAAGCAATGGAAATAAATTTGAGCTTTCCATTCAAAAGGGAATATTTTTATCTGTATATTTTATATATGCACTTGAAATTTGATTCTTAAACTTCTCGAATGTGAATGTTGGATCAGTGAAAAAGAATAAAAAAAGTCAATTGCAAATATATAGTGTTATAAAAGTTGAATGTAGAAGGGAAAACACAGTGAAAGACTGAGTGAAAAATCATGACGTGAAAAATGTTCTGTGTCAAAAAAATTGATCGTGAGAAAGATGAATTACAAAAAAGGAGATTTGGACAAAACTCTAATGTAAAACTGTTCTGTTGTTCAGTAAAGGATTGTAATTTGATACTGTGTTAGAAAGGGTAAATACCATTACACTGGAATATAGAGCTTTTCTTCACTCAATTATTACCATTGAATTTATCAGACGCTAGAAGTCCATAGAACTTGCTATGTTCATTTGATGAATATTGAGATCACTTTTGAAACATCAAAATCAACTCAACTTCCAAAAAAAAGGCGATAGAAGATGTAAATTTTACCACGTTAGACCGACACATGATATTTTAGTTTAATTTATGGATATTCAATACGAGTATTGTAAAGTTTTATTCATTTACATTTTTATCATAGCTTGCTGTCATTAATGATTGATTGTTTAAATATCGAATGGAAAGCTCACTATCTCTTTTAGCAATCGGCGAAATATATAAGAAATTAACAACTTATACATAAATGGAATTTTTTTTTTATAACCTGACAATAATGCTTCTTTCCCTATTTGAATCAGTGGTATGCTTGCCAATGAACTTTTGTGAAAAAACACCAAAAAAATCTTACAAGTTTATTTCCTGTAGATTCATATAAAATGTTTTTCAAATGATTGAATTTTAAAGACACTTTTATTTTCTTTTTCAGATTTTCGTCAATGTGATAAAAGAACTTTAGACAAAACTTGATAGAGACAACAACACTACTGAGGAAACACAATATTGTAGTTGATAAAGGGAGACAATCAAGATGGCTACCCTCTCGCTGAAAATCAGCGTTGTTGGGCAGAATGTTGTAAAGACGATGCAGTTTGAACCAAACATGCAAGTTTTTGATGCCTGTAGAATTATCAGAGACAAATTGATTGAGACTACTACAGAAAAAATAAATCGTAAGTCTTTTTGTTAACTTTTGAGATCACCCCCCGTTTTTTGGTGGGGTTTGTATTGCTCTGCCCAGTCTTAAATTTTCTATGTTGTTTGTCTTTTCGTGGTTTTAAAATTTTCTGCGTTAGTTTGTCTTCTACACTTGAGCTTGAATATCTCTTTGGTATCTTTTGCCGCTCTTTCACAAGAATCAACATGCATGAGAGTTTTTTTCAGTTTGTACTTGATTTCTAGATTTTGCCATGTATATAATATATATTTTGTCCTTATATATTCCCTTACCAAATATGGAAGTTTTTTTTCATTTCTTGGTTTCAGTACCTACTGTACTTTCACTCATGGAGTCAATCCCAAAGATAGCTAATGCTATTAATTTTGTTCCAAGTTTAAAAAATAAATTGACTTGCTGAATAGCAATATGACTGACTAGTGAACTTATACCTTGAAGATGAATCTTTTTTAAATAATCAGTTTTACAAGCCAGAATTTTGTCATCTTTTGACTCAGACTATGACATTTGGCATAATGAGGCCTTTCACATGAAGTGATGACTAAAACATTTCAAAAATGAATAACAGAATGTGATGTAAATTTTATTCAGTTTGAGATTTTTATTCTGAGTTGATCTAGAACAAATAAGATTTATTGTATCAGATTTTGAAACTGTGAAGTCGTTTATTTTCGTGGGTTTCAATTTTTGTTGATTGTGGAGAAAATTGTATCTTCGTGGATACTTGATTTTATGGTTTTTAAAAATTCTAAAAACAAAGATGAAAAACATTAGTATTTTGTTGAGCTTTAGATTTGTGGTTTCCCTTTACTTACTTATCCACGAAAAATTGGTACCCAACGAATATTAATGATTAATAGTAAAATAAACTTGTATGAGAAATTAATTAGCCATGAACTCAAGTAAGCAACAATGATATTTTAACATGTTTTATACATTAAAATCTTTGATGCCATAAATGATCATAACTTTAATATGGCATCTGTCTAACGTGATCGTAAGTTAGGGAAAATTACAAATATCATATATTAATAGGTCCATTTGAAAAGGCTATCAATCAACAGATTGGACCAAAATGGAATAATAACATAATTGGTCATTAAGTGGAAAATGTCAGCATTTGACTGCCTATCAAAGTTTGTCATATGTTCCTGAATAGATATCTGAAAATGTCATCCATGTATGAACTTTCAGCCATTCATAATAGCAAACAAAAAAAAATATGGTTCGCCATGTATTTTTGAAGTTCCTGGTATTTCATTTGTATGTTTCAATGAGTCAGGGAGGGATAATTTTTCCCTGGTGTTTGGAATGTGGACGATTTGGTAGTTGTGATTTCAAAGTGAGTGAAAAATTAAACTTTATATTAAATAATTATTCTATTAAAAATAAATTTTTCCATCATGACTATGTTCAAAAGCAGCAAAAAAAACTTAAGTCAAATTAGATATGCATTATTTATAATTGTGAATTTTTTCTTATTCAAAACCACCATGAAGTTCAGTAAACATTTGTTCCAAAAAGAAGACCTATTAAATTTGTCAAAATTCTCTAAATCATATTTTATTTGTACTAAAGAAAGGGCATGTCAGAAAACTGTTTCAATAAAAAATTTTCTTAACCATTTCAGAAATTTTTTTATTAGGGCTAAAATAAATTTATTAATGAAAGGGCATGTCTGAAAACAGTTTGAATAAAAAAGTAAAATGTAACAAGCATATTACTAATACTTGCTATCAAAGATTATATGATTGTTTACAGAAAACATTTTAGTGAAACCTTTTAAAAATATAATTTACAAAACGGCTTGTCAGTTTTACACTTTTTTTCTGTGATGTTTTATTTGATTTATTGTAATTAATAATTTTGTCAAAAACCATTGATTTCTTTATTTGTAAGGACCAGCTAGTTTTCATAGAAATGAAGATATCGGCTGCTCTGGTGTCAGATTTTGAAGATAAATTACATTTTCAATTAAAGAAGCAAGCATGTTTATAGTGTTTTATGGAGATGCTTAAGTAAGGCATCAAAATAGAAAACAGAATAATCTTAAATTTATTACCAGATATTAATGTCTTGCTTTAAAAATTTGTCCTGAATTTTATTGATAAACTCATAAAATAATAGAAAATTTTGTTCAAGGTAATGGCTCCTACTTTTGAAAGTAAGAAGACTGTCACTTGCCCAGTAGTCGACATTTTGTTTTAAAAATGAGAAATGCTAGATACTTAAATCATTTATAAAATGTTGAATTATTTGAAACACTAAGATTATTGCTTTCTAATTCCAGGCATAGATAGCCTATCCGTATATATGACAACTTTTTGGAATTTTAGGTTTTCTTTGCTTTTCGACTACAGTTGTGTTGCTTTTTTTGTTTTTAGACTTTTTCAGTTTTTGTATTTACTAGTTCTGCTTCCAAAGATTTTTCTTTATAAGGTGCAAAAGTTCTGTAGGCTGTGTGTTTCAGTTAAATCAAGTGAAAGATTTACACCAGGCTAAACGTTTTTCTATTGAGAAGAAAACCCATTACTGGTAAATAAATCTCACTTATTCATACTTAGGAGAATTCTAAAAATAAACTTGATTCAATATTTTCAGCTTATACCATTTAGCTGTCATTTTCGATAGGAAAACAGAATTGGATTTTCTATCGGTGATACTTCTTAATGTTAAAAGAAAAAAAAATTAGCATTTCAGTTCGATTTAACTGAAAAATATTCTGCTTAATTTCAACTTAAATTATCGTCAGATAAGTGGCATCTTACAGTGATATTTTAGAAAAAGAAGAAAAAAAAATATTTGTAGAATTCCTTTGTAAATAATTTTAAGTTTTGTCATTTTATTCAAATTGCAGCCTTCACAGGGAGAGATGTCAATTCCATGTGTGTCAGAATTTTATAATTACAATATTGTTACTGACGTTTTTGATTAGTAGTCATTTTCAAAAATAGCAACCGTGAAAAATTCCTCCGATTTTAGAAGTATTTGGAAAATTACAATGAATGATTGGCTATAAAATTATTTCTAAAGAGTCCAATAGATGAATTGGTGTAATTTGTCAGAAGACATTGCCTTATTTTCGGCCATCGATCACGTTCAGCTATTTTGCCAACATTGAATGGCGTAAGATTATTAATTTCTTGTAAATCAATATTGTAATTGGCTACATTAAAATGATAAAGTCTTTTATCGTGTAAATCGGGGGAAAAGATTCATCGTCCTAATGCAGTTGATACGATTTATCACTAAAACGTTTTATGTCTTGTTTAAACATAGTGTTTCAAGTATTGTCTTTGTTGATTGTATTTGTGCTCTGGAACAATTGAGAAATTGATATTTAAAGCATGTTTAGTTAGAGAGGAATGGACAGATTTTTATCTGTATACAAGATTTCCAATAGGCTGACACTTCACGTTTAGGACATTGCTATATGAGGGTCTTAAAAGAGAATCATAGGCAAAAAATACAGAATAAAAGGCAAAAAAAATAGAGAAAAGAGAAAAGAAGGCCAAAAAATAAAGAATTGAGAATAACAAGTTGCTTAAATATGAAGAATAGAGAATGATGGGCAATAGAAATAAAGAATAGAGAAAATTGGCCTAAAAAATTAAAGAATACAGAAATAAAGGACCCCCATCCAGACCCTCTTATATAACCTATACCAACAAAATCTACACAAAATGAGTAAATACCCCATTGAAAATTATTCTTCCCTAAAAAAATTACCGGTACTCCAAATACTAACAACATGAATGATCCCGATATAGACGCCTTTTGAAATATGTTGATTTAATTCTCAACTTTGACTGCAGGTGAATCAGGGTTTGTCTTATGGTTTTGGAACATATGATGACCAATAATTATCTTTTTTGGTGAAATTTGTTGTTTGGTTGCTGTCTCTTAGTCTAACATTTAACTCTCATCTTATTATTCTTGGATCATTATATACCTTTCAAAAAGTGTGAGCAAACATACTTTTATTCTTGGTGGTGAAAAAAGACCCATGTACCTACCCTGTAATTCCTTGACAAAAAACCTGAATCACATATTTTTTGGTTTGGCCTTGACAAAATTTCATGGTCACTATTGCAATTGCAGCAAATGTTATAACAAAATAAAGTCTAAAAAGTAAAACTTTAAGTTTTTTTTTATAATGTGCCTCTCTATTAAAGACATCGAAATATAGAAATGTTTATAAATGTTCATCATTTTAATAGCTGAAATACAAAACTAATTTGTTAATATTCCATATGAATGATATATTTCTCCGTTAACACTTTCTGCAATATTGATTGGTTAAAACTTGAAAATACTTGATTCCATGTCAGTTGTGAGTTTTATCCTGTATTGTATTAGGCAACAAAAATCTTTGACTTTTCCGACCCTATCATTCAAATTACATGCTTGATTATGCACGATTTGATTGAAGAAAAAAATTGTAGTCATGAGACCCTGCAGTTCTTTATTCAAATTAGATTGGTTGGTATTAAACCAAGTACCGCTATACAATTCCGAGATTGCATAATTCAACAGATAACGGAAGATCGGAACCAGAAATATCATTTATCGTAGATATTATTGCCATGAATTTGTCCTAAGCAATAACTGTTCAGTTCTCTGCTTAATTTAACACGGTGCCAATGCTGATTATAAAGTACTGGTGAGAGTTCTTTTGTACTATAAAATTAATGCTTAAAACTGTGAAAAGTTGTAGGTTGAATAACCTCTCTTCAGGCTATTGGTGATAATCAAAGTTTCAGATATTAGAGTTTAAGACAATTAGTGGAAAATCTAGTGATTGATTCTTTTAAGTTTGAAAAAAAAAGAAAACAAAAATTGGTTTAAAATTGAAGATAGGAATGTTTTAAATTGGAGAAGAGATTTTTGTTTATACATGAGATGAAATTATGTAAATTCAGAAATGTTTACATGTATTTATTGTGGTTGTTGAACAATTGTAGGATTATTTATTGTGATTTCAGGAATTGTTGCATACAAATAATCCTATCAAAATTTGAAATGCGAGTTTTTACGTTTTCTAAACCTATCCTAGCTGTCACAATTTTCATATAATAAAAACTTCACAAAACTTTCTGAATATACATTATTTATTTATTTTTGCATTATTATATTTTGAAAGATTATTTGTGGGATTGACATGAATGACATTTCGTCCCTTTCCCTGGCCTTATCTCAGCTACATTTATTTTGACCTGTCTATTTAGCTATCAAAGTTATGATAGGCAGATTAAGTTCAAGTTTCTGACAAGGATGTTCAATAAAAAATGTTGTGGCAACCCAACAACGCAAAAAAACATAAGATAGGGTCAAAATACGGTATTCAGCAATAAACAGGTGTCTATAGTGGAAAATCTAGTGATTGATTCTTTTAAAATTTTTAAAATGAAAAAAAAAAATTTGGTTTAAAATTGAAGATAGGAATGTTTTAAATTGGAGAAGAGATTTTTGTTTATACATGAGATGAAATTATGTAAATTATACTATATGCCAAGCTCTAATCTTTCCTAAGTCTTAACAAATGTGGTTAGGGCTGTTTTGATTTGACATGGTCAGGTCTTTATTTATTTTTTACATTTATTAAGGCCAAGTAAATTTAATAAGTAGATTTTCATCCAAATTTTTGAAAAAAATGGGGTGGGTGGGAGGATTTTATTTTTTATTTTTTATTAGATATGAAACGCTCTTGTGACGTGTTCTTCATATATGCAAGTGTAATAATAAGGTTCTATCATGTATATACATGTATAACGAATCAAACATACAAAGAAATGCAAAAACCAAAATTTGAAACAGGATGTTATTAATGAAACGAAATTATCGACAGTTACCGGTAACGAAAATGAACAAAATCCGGAAATCGTAAATTTTTCAAAATAAAAAAGATTGGGGCGGAACGATTTCAGAGGGGCGGGCGGGGATGAAAATCTATCAATTAATTTTAATTGGCCTAATAACATTCTTTTATTTAGATGGCCCTTTTTACATCATATTTGTATGACTCACATATGACAAAGTCTGATATCTTGACACTTAGCTCCATTAACATTTTTGGCGTTTGTGGGAAAAATTTTCTTTTCTTGGAAACTTCATGGTTTTAACAACTTTTGCATACTATACCTTACAAACTAAAAATATGGAGGAAATAAAATACAACAGCATCATTTTAATCATTTACACTGCTGTAATGAAATTCCGTATTTGAATATGTAACAGAGCAACGTGGAGGTTAAAGGTGCATAAACTTATGAAACTTGACGGCATCCAATTACACTTGACAAAACTTGTCTGACATCTTGGCTTCATCAAGACGATGGGAAGAAAAAGTAATAACTTTGTAAAAATATAGCAGCCTTTTCATACATTTTCTCACAAAATGTCACAGACAGTTTAATTTCCACTGGTACAGCCAGACTGGATAGACTATAATAGTATTGGATTATAAACCCCATTACATAGACTTAAGACAGAGGCAAATTGACCGTGTAAGTTACTAATTCTATTCACTTGATGTCATTTCTTACCATTTGGTTAAAAATTTCCATACTGGACAGTATTGTGTCTAGACCAGTGGCCATTTTAGTTCATGATAGATAAGAGTATTATTAGGCCAAGAATAATTTTTGTTTTACGTAACTCCAAGATTGTTCTTGATAAAGATCATTGCAACGTTCTTCTTGATCAGAATAAGGATTAAAAAACTACCAATGTTAATCATAATAAAATAACTCAAATTATTTGCAAATCAAGATGTTGAACAATTGGAAAACAATTTCCTGAATCTGAAAAGTCTATAGTCAGATGAAAGTCATGTGACACACCAGGTTTTCAGGTGTAAAACCTCCTATTTGATTCACATCTGTTGAAATATTGAAAACTACATAACCTTGCAATATATATAACAAAGGTAGATAACCCTGTAATATACATAGCAAAGGTAAATAACCCAGCAATATATATAACAAAGGTAGATAACCCTGCAATATACATAGCAAAGGTAGATAACCCTGCTATGTACATGGCAAGGGTAAATGAACCTGAGAATTTAGGCACAAATATTTTGTATTGTTTGTTGGAAACTCAGTTTGTAACAAATTAAATAATAAATTGACCTTGGGAAGTATAAGAATACAGAATAGTTATTCTTTTAGACTTTTCCTTCTTAAAATATCCTAAATTTGCTTGTATTTTTTGCTATTAAATGTGTTTTTTGAAAACTCGAAATGAAACAGTTAAAAAAACAATTGACATTGTCAAGTGTAAAACTAGTATAAGTATAATTTCCTTAATGTTTGAAAGCCTTTTGTGTATTTTTTGGAAGTTTAGACATATATTTTTAATGAAGAAAACAAATATTTTTTGTCTTGTCCTATGTTAGCATTGAATAAAGCCTCATGAATACTTCAGAATTGTTTTATGTAAATATAAGCTGTATTTTATGCATGACAGAGACAAATATGATCCCAATTTGGCAGATTTTCTTAAAAGCATTTATTGGGAATAGTTTTACAAAAACAATTGATTAGGTATTGGTTAAGCTGGTGTATAGTTAGATTGGAATACAGATGCAAAACTAGTCTTTAATGAGTTGATGTATTGGTTAAAGAAATCAGAGGTGATAGAAATATACTTTGTCCTTTTTCTCTGGACTGACATTATTTCTATTGTTTGTGATGTCTATTCTGCTATCTAAAAAGTAAAATAACAAAAATACTGAACTCCATGGAAATTCAAAACGGAAAGTCCCTTATCAAATGGTAAAATCAAAAGCTCTAACACATCAAACGAATGGAAAACAACTGTCATATTAGGCATTTCCTTGTGTAGAAAATAGTGGATTAAACCTGGTTAAATAGGTAGCTAAACCTCTCACTTGTATGATGACACCTTCTGTGGATTCATTTATTTCCGTTGGTACTAATTTTCATGGATTAAGAAAAAGTTGAATTTTTGTGGATATTTGATTTAGTTGTTTTGCCAAAGTCTCCATATATTCCCAAAAGAAAATTTGTAAATAGTTGAACTTTTAAATCTGTGGTCCCTCTAGCTATATCCATGAAATCCAGGAAAATTGGTATCCAAGGAATAGAAATAAATCCACAGTTAATCCAACATCTTCTCAAATACATATTTGTATAAATACTTTACTGAAAAATGGGTCCAATTTTGCGTCAAGGAGTCATAATTTGAAAAGTAATAAAATATATGTATAAACTAATCTTATATGCAGAAAAAGATTAAAGTAAAATAGGAAGATTTAATAGCTAGTTTTTTTTCGACAATAATCATTTTTAACATAATGATGAAACCACTAATTTTATGATGTTTTAATCTCTTGACCTTGGCATCTGGTATTTTAATGATTTAATTTGTGCTTGTTAATTAAGTCTACTTATGGCCAGTGGATTCAGGTTCAGGAAGAGAAACAATTTACTTCCTGTTCTCAATCTTAACACACCCATTTACATTCACAAGTATAGCTTGATACTGTTGGTAGATTTAGAAACCTCAAATCAAAAGCTTTATTTTGATTTAAAACTTTAGACATCTTAGAACTCTGCATTTAACACTTTTACGACTATTGATTACAATAATAAGAACATGCAGCTATTCCAATAAAACATCATGATTATATACTTAATATTTGGTGTATATCCAAGACCAATAAAAGTAAAATATAGCTAATTGATGGGATGTGTCTGACAAGGGAGATTTACTGTCTGGGATTGAATTAGATCTGGATTCAGGACGGTGAACTTTGGATTTTTACGGAGACTGTTATCGTGTTGATATCTGTACCAATTTCATTTTTTTATTAGTTCAATATTACAGTTTATGATTAGATGAGTGGATCCAGAAATTTTAAAAGGGTGTGTGTGTAATAAGGGGGGATAGAGCCTAATTTTCCATAAATTTGAAAAAAATTGCAAAATATTCTCTTTGTGTAAATTTGATGTATAAGGAAGATCAGAGACAGAAACAAAAAAAACGTGAAAAATAAAACCTCGGGATAAATTTAACCTTAGATATCATGAAATTTATAACTCTGCAAAAATAAACCACTGCAGTATAGCATTATCCAGAGAATGGTAAAACGCTTAAGTTAGGCAATCATTTCCAAGGAGAGTCTGCTTTTGTGGACGACTGGTAATTCATGACACATATATTCAAAAATAAGAGTAAAAATAAATTTAGTTATTTATATTTTTCAGCTGGAGAATTTGGACTGTTCCTATCAGATGAAGATCCACGTAAAGGAATATGGTTAGAAAATGGCAGAACACTAGACTACTATCTACTAAGAAGTGGTGTAAGTCTTCTACAGCTCTCAAACAGTATAATATAATATATGTATTTTTTATTTGAGTCAGTCGTGTGTTGATGCATTCAATGTTTTGAGAAAACATCATACGATTCATTAAATAATTGAAACCAAAATGTCACCAATAAGCAACAAGTTAATTGTTTAAATTCATCATTCTTAGTTCATATTCAGTAAATTTTCAAATTCTTTTGATTGTTGGTTTATAAGATACTTTGAATTTAAGTATTTATTCTAAATGCACAGGAAGAAATGATATCTTTAATAAGTTATAAAATCAGAATTTATTTTCCTTCCTGTTCAACATTTGAAGTACTTGTAGAATAGAGATTAAAATTACAAAAATCCGGACTTGGACTCGTATAACATTCTGAGTAAAAAGAAATAAACACTTTGTATTGATAAGTCTGTTGAAGTGGTACTTCTCTTTGCTAATGTAAGGAGAGAGGTTTCCGTAACTACTTCAAATCTTCCTGATGCATTTGGAAGGTGGGATGCGATAAATTTATTTTTCTCTTATTTTGGAAAATTAATTTATTCAGAAATTGAAGAATTTCAACTGCATTGCTAATAATTTTTTTGTTATTTTTTGGTTGATTATTTTAGCAAGAAAAGTCTATCAAAAGTATAATGGGTATTTAAATTTTTCTAATTTACCCCCTGTGTCAGAATTTCGTGTGAAACAGATCATTACTGTATTCTCTTGTCATTTTAAGTTCACTAAGGAAGTGTATACTACATTCAAAGTCTTTATATTAATTCATATCGTGAAACAGCAATTCATGTATGGGAGTAATATTTAGAAATGAATTTCTTGGACATAGTAATAAGGGGGTAAGAGAACATGGGAATGAGGGGACGGGAAGCTGGAGTCAGGGCGGGAACCAGGTGAAGGGGAGTAAAAATAGGGATAAATAAGCATCTGGTTTAAAAAAAATGCATCGAAAACAGAACTGCCCCATACCTTTGAAATATGGACTAGCTCTTATACAATCTACATTACATAGTCACAGAATTTTGCTTGAAACTATCATACATCACAGCTATATTCCTATCTGTTATGTATCATTGTTTGTAAATACTGTCCCTGGGTAATTTCTGGTGTTTGTAATTCTATCACTGGTCTGTTGGACAAAAAATATTGATATAATAGAATAAATGTATGTTGAAATAAAGGGATAGGAATCAGACTGGCATAAAAATCAATTAGTGTGCTTGATCTTAGGCCAATGAAAATTAATTGATAGATTTTCATCCCCGCCCGCCCCTCTGAAATCGTTCCGCCCCAATTTTTTTTATTTTGAAAAATTTACGATTTCCGGATTTTGTTCATTTTCGTTACCGGTAACTGTCGATAATTTCGTTTCATTAATAACATCCTGTTTCAAATTTTGGTTTTTGCATTTCTTTGTATGTTTGATTCGTTATACATGTATATACATGATAGAACCTTATTATTACACTTGCATATATGAAGAACACGTCACAAGAGCGTTTCATATCTAATAAAAAATAAAAAATAAAATCCTCCCACCCACCCCATTTTTTTCAAAAATTTGGATGAAAATCTACTAATTAAATTTACTTGGCCTTATATAACAATTTTCTTCCATTTAAAAGCGAAAATGCTACCATTTGACTGGTCTGCTCTTAATGACCTTTAGGTTATTAGGGAAAGGCATGTATACTTATAACTTTTCTAGAATTGAAATATTGTATTGTAATATAATTTGAAAAAGTGAATATTGATAAATATATTATCTTTACAGGACTTACTAGAGTACAAAAAGAAACTGAGGATTTTACAGATCAGAACTTTAGATGATGCTAACAAGAAAATCCAGATAGATGACAGCTTCCAAGTTGGACAGCTCATGGTGACAATCTGTACTAAAATGGGTAAGATACTGGTTCTGTTTATATAGTGCAGGGCACCAGTAACAGTGACAATCTCGACTAAAATGGGTAAGATACTGGTTCTGTTTATATAGTGGAGGTAACCAGTAGTACTACGACTAAGGGATGTTTAACGACTTTGACTACCCATGAGAGTCCGGCACGGTCAGGAAACCAGTAGTAAGATACTGGTTCTGTTTACATAGTGTAGGTAACCATGTAGTACTACGACTAGGGGATGTTTAACGACCTTGACTACCCATGAGGGTCCCACGTGGTCAGGAAACTAGTAGTAAGATACTGGTTCTGTTTATATAGCGTAGGTAACCAGTAGTACTAAGACTAGGGGATGTTTAACGACTTTGACTACCCATGAGAGTCCCGCACGGTCAGGAAACCAGTAGTAAGATACCGATCCTGTTTATATAGTGCAGGTAACCAGTAGTAAGAGATACTGGTTCTGTTTATATAGTGCAGGTAACCATTAGTAAGAGATACTGGTTCTGTTTCTATAAAGTGTAATTCACCAGTAATAGTTTGAACAGTATTTCATCTGTTGATTTATTAGATTCCTTGACTGTATGAATAATGTGAACTTTTATACAGTACCATGGTCAGCTAGATTGGTTAGTTTGCTTGCTAAGTTTGTTGGGAAGTTTCTCAAGCATTACAATTAACATTGACACTTGCAGACAGTGACATATGTGGAGCTTCAGTCTGGTTTTAGAGAAAAATGATTGGATAAATTTTATATTCAAAATATTTATTCTGTTGAGAATACATGAGCAAGCTTAGCAAACTCAACTAATTAAACTTGTGATAGGCATGCTACTGTAGACATGCTCAATTAGGTTCTTATAATAATGTTGATGAGAAGATATTGAACATCTTGAATTGAGATTTTTCCCCCGTGGAAGAATTGAAAACTGCCATTATGACATCATTTGCTGTTTAGTTTCTTTAACTTTATCCATGTGTGCTAGTAAGGTCGTTGATGCCAAAAGAAATTGCCTTTTAGTGTCCTTAACTTTATCCATGTGTGCTAGGAAGGTTGTTGAAGCCAAAAGAAATTGCTTTTTAGTTTCCTTAACTTTATTCATGTATGCTAGGATCTTCATTGAAGCCAAAAACATACATGGGACCCAGGGAAAGCACTTCCAAATCTCAACTATGGGTGGGTGTCCTATGTTTGCCTCTATAGGTGGTTACCCCATTTTTAAAGTGCCTTCCATGGGTACTATATATGTTTTAATGGAACAGCCCTGTGTATTTACCTTTTTCAGTGTATATATTTTTTCATGTTATATAATATTTATATATTCTGTATTGTAGGAATATCAAACCATGAAGAATACTCATTAGTTTTAGAAATGCCGGAGGATGAGAGAGAGAAAACCTTAACATTAAAACGAGACAAATCCATTGCCAAAGATCAGAAAAAATTAGATGAAATGAGAAAAAAACTACACACAGATGATGAGAGTTTGTATTAGTTTTTCTGTGTATATTAATTTGTGGATTGAAATTTTTGTGTTTTGCAGACGAGATAGTTATTGGTTTCTGGTTTTATAAATTCAAATACCAGTCTTTTTTTCATGCATGAATTTTGAAATAACAGACTTTTGATAAATTTTAACTGGATATTGAAATTTTTATAATCATAGTCTTATATACAGAATGTATCAAACCACAAAAAAATCAATTTTTCCTCTATATCGAATTGAATTGAAAAATTTATTTAAATGTATTCATATTTTTGTAGAAAACTATGACTTAATTAAGCAAATACAGTGTGCACTAATAAAATGGTAAAGACTTAATGATTAAAATGTTTTCCAATTTCAGTGGACTGGTTAGATCATTCTAAAACTTTACGAGAACAGGGAGTTACAGATAATGATGTATTACTGTTGAGGAGGAAATTTTTCTTCTCTGACCAGAACATAGATCAGAGGGACCCTATACAGCTAAACTTATTGTTTGTACAGGTAGAGTATAATTACTGTGTTTTACATTATATGTGTGAAGGGTCAGTGTCAGAAGTTTTTTCCCAGAGAAATCCAATAGAGAAAAAAAGGAGTTATTTTAGGGACAATTTGGCTTAATCAAGGAAATTTTACATTTGTTCAACGAAAGTCACAGAATACTGTAAATTGTTTTATTTTTTGCTGAGTTTCTCGATTTCTAGGGCTAACCTTTTCATGAGGTTTTATTTTCGCATTTATCTTGTTTGAGACTTATTTTTCTGTAAATAGTAAATTTATGTGAGGGGATATAGTTTCGCAATGTTGTCCCAATTGTGAAATTAGCAAAAATAAAGCTCTGACAAATATCTTCCACTTTACAGTATAATCAGACACAAATATTGACTGGTAAAGTATTATCTGCAATATTGACATAAAATTGCAGGCTGAAAACTCACTACATTGGTGCAAAATGATTTTTATGTCTGTGTTACAAAGATCACACATTTTTGGATGGTGGAAAATATAAAATTTATGGAATTTTCTAAAAATGTTACCCATTTTTTTTTTTTTTTAGCAATTTCTGTAATTGCAAATGTGTTGAGCCTTGCTCTTAATACTGTTCATCCTCTCTGCTCGTGCAGAACCTTGGCTGTATAACATTAAGGTCTTTTAATGTAGAACAAATTTGACAGGTTGAGAAGTATACAAAAAAAAATAAGTTTCTTTTTCTACAATTGAGGAAAAACTGATATGTTAAAATAGGGAGATTATTGCCAGGATAATTAAAAAAAGATTTGTTGAAATATTTGATTTTTACTTGCAGTGTAGAGATGCAGTGTTGAATGGTACCCACCCTGTTACTCAAGATGAAGCTATACAACTAGCAGGGTTCCAGTGTCAAATTCAGTTTGGAAACTTTGTCGAGGGTAAACACAAACCAGGATTTCTGGAGTAAGTGAATAAATTTACCATGACAACCATTTATTTATTAGCCAAGATGTGGGTGAAAATTTTAAGGGTTTCAATCTATTTAACAACAATCTAAAATCATAGTAAAGAATGCCATTCCTTGCCTCACTCGGGGAGCTAACCAGTAATAGAAGTCCACAGCATCACTGGCAAAGAAAGCCAACAGAACAGTGAAAAAGAAATAGTTTTTCATGTTTAACTACTTGTCATCTAATTCTTTTAATAAATTCTTAATATCCAATGAAAAAAAGTACTTAATAATAATTTCAGGGGAATTTAAAAAAGAGACAGATACAAATCCTGAAAACCTTAAAAAAAATGAATAATATTTTCAATTTCTATTTGCAGATTAAAAGAATTTCTTCCCAAGGAATACATTAAGACCAAAGGAATAGAAAAGAAAATTTTTCTTGTAAGTATATGCTAACTATGAAGCAATTTAAAATGGTATAGGCACTTGTCTGTTGTTTATATCTTATGTTTACCTCTTTATACCCTTTTTTGTTGTAATGTGCTGTAGGGTAATACTCATTCTTGGAATCTGTACAGAGACCAATAGTTTTTTATCATGGTCATTTTGTTTTATTATGATTATGATAATATGGCTTGAACATATCTTTTAAACTTGAACACAATATCATCAATCATAAAATACAAGTCAAGTTCAATTTTGAGGGTTTTGACATTAATTGTAAAAGAGTTATTCCCCTTAGTTATCGTTGAATTTTTAATATTCTATTACCAAATTTTTTTTTCAGGAACATGAGAAACTGAGAAATAAAGGTTTAAATGAATTTGAAGCCAAGGCCAAGTACACACAAATGTGTAGATCTCTAAAAACTTATGGTATTACGTTCTTCTTAGTCAAGGTAAGTGGAACTAAGTACAAGATTGGATAAGATTTATTTGCATAACATTTTTTTTTTAAATGTTTGTTACCTCACTATTTATGCAGAGGACACGTGTTTCTGGAATGAACTTTGTCTGTATGCTCAAGATCAAAAATCTAGAAAGCCAAAAATATAAAATGTTTGAAAGCAAGCAAAATAACCAAAATACCCTAAAACAACAACAAAAGCTGTCTAAGGCCAACTTCCAAATGGAACTGTAAGCTTGGTTATATTTCAATTACATAAGTAATGAACTGGATATTTACTAATAAAAAGTATCATTTTAATCATACCAGGGTTGAAGCACTGTAACTACCAACAAATTTATGCAAATTATTTATAACTAATCACACATACTTTAGATTTGATGGCAATAAACTGCATGCTCTCATAGTTGTGTCTTCTTTATATCTATATTTGTATTTCTTTGGAAAATCTTCACTTGTTAGTAGGTCTCATTTGCACATAAAACAATTCCCATATTACACTGTGTTGCTACCCTTTATGTTATTTTGAAAAATCATAATGATAATTTGACTGTAACTAAATGTATCAAAATACAACTATGTTTTAATTGATTTTTTATGTTTTTTGAACAGGAGAAGATGCCTGGTAAAAACAAACTAACGCCACGTTTACTTGGTATTACAAAGGAAAGTGTTGTCAGAATGGACGAAAAAACTAAAGAGGTAAAAGTTTATTTAAGGTGGTACCTAACACTACAGGGAGATAACTCTGTAAAAATCAGCTAAACGTTTTAATTACGTTGTATTGTTAAGGAAATATTAAGCTTCTCAATGATCAAAATTAGTGTTTGTCAAACTGCTATATAACCAAAGAAATTTTTCTGATAAAGTGGTTGGTTAAAATTTTTATATTTTTGTCAAAGGGTCAAATTAAACATTTTGTCAAAATTTTATGAAAATTAAACGAGCCAAATTAATTTTAGTCAAGGTGTTGGGTACCACCTTAATCCCTGAGATTTTGAAAAGAATTAAAAATATTTAATAGAAGATCTATCTAGGACTTTTATAGCATCATTTATTTAAAGAATACACTAAATATAGAAATAATTGCATGCAATAATTAATGGCATCATTGTGCAGGGAACAAATTTATATGAGTCCAATTAATGCTATTTCAGAATTTGCTGCAACATTCCTAAAATTTGAACAGCATCCATGAAACAGATTATAAACTTGATACTGCTAATAATAAAAATGAAAATGAGAAACTTATATATTAAAACTTTTTCTGTTGTTGATTTCAGATCTTAAAGACTTGGCCACTTACCACAGTTAGGAGATGGGCTGCATCACCAAACAGTTTTACTTTGGTAAGAACTGAAATTTTATACATGTTTGTATAGTGACCAGTAAAATATTTTCTTTCTTGATTCAAGTTTAAAAGGATTATTGCACAAAATAAATTTAGTATGTTAGACCTTTTATATTTTTAAAGGCAACAGCTCATGCATGACATACAAGTTTTCCACATATCATATCTGTGAGTAGCCAAAAAGTTGTTAAGATTTTGGATGTAGGTAAAGGCAACAGCTCATGCATGACATACAAGTTTTCCACATATCATATCTGTGAGTAGCCAAAAAGTTGTTAAGATTTTGGATGTAGGTAAAGGCAACAGCTCATGCATGACATACAAGTTTTCCACATATCATATCTGTGAGTAGCCAAAAAGTTGTTAAGATTTTGGATGTAGGTAAAGGCAACAGCCCATGCATGACATACAAGCTTTCCACATATCATATCTGTGAGTAGCCAAAAAGTTGTTAAGATTTTGGATGTAGGTAAAGGCAACAGCTCATGCATGACATACAAGTTTTCCACATATCATATCTGTGAGTAGCCAAAAAGTTGTTAAGATTTTGGATGTAGGTAAAGGCAACAGCTCATGCATGACATACAAGTTTTCCACATATCATATCTGTGAGTAGCCAAAAAGTTGTTAAGATTTTGGATGTAGGTAAACAATCTTTTTTGGAAAGGAATTGGTTCCTATTTAAGGATGTTCGCTCCTCTGGGTTTTTGAATTTTTGTCAGATATTCGGAATCCCCTGGTTTTACCCATGTAGTGCCATTAAAAAATGTGCCCATTAACCCCCTACTTTTCTTTCCATAATTTGATTACATATAGTTTAAAATGTCATCTTTGAAAATGTTATAAAATCCTTGTTATTTTTTCATCGTTTTTGAAAGCAAAAAGATGCCAATGTTAAATGTATGAAAAATCTAGAGAAAATTATTTCCCGCCAAATTTTCAATGGCTTATATCTCGAAAACAAGCACAAGGACCCTTCATTTTTTTCTGCTTTTTTAGTTTCTTTATTTGTATACTATCAATTTGTATCAGTCTTTTAAAAAGCTTGTTATTTTGAAACAGAGTAGCAAACATCCTTAAGTTTGCCTGACCAATGTATAAAGTGCTTATTTTAGGTTAGTTGTGTCAATTTTGTTAATGAGGTCATAGAGAACTAACAACTAATTATTCTGTACTAGAGTGCTGATTATACCATACTATTAGTTTCTTAATAAAATTTATACAATTCTGAAAGGATTGAAGATTTTTTACTATTTTTGCAAATTCAGGGGTCCTATGAAGGATCTTATCATACCTTCTTTAGTATTTGACTTTTTCAGACCAATGATACATTTTATTTTCAGGATTTTGGTGATTACTCTGACAACTATTATTCAGTACAGACACAGGAAGGAGAACAGATCTCCAGACTCATAGCTGGTTATATTGATATTATACTCAGCAAGGTAAGTTAAAGGCTACATAAAGTCATTTTGGTAATTTTTTTATAAAGTTCTTGCTTTTTCTTTTTTCTTTTTTTTATATAAAGTTCTTGTATCAGGTGTCACAATAATTTTCTAATTTATGGTTATAGTCTGAGATATTACTGGACATGACTGATAAATTACTTTGACTTGAAAACTAATGATTGTTAGTTTGCCAAAGAATAATCCCTAATGCTTTTCGCTTGTCGTACTAAACTTGAAGGGGTGAAAATTGATATAGTTAATAGAGTTTTATTCTAAACAAGCACTGTAGACATGGAAATCATTGTCGTAGAAAATGGGTTGATGCATTTGAATTTCAATAATAAAACCTACAATCGGTCTGGCTATTAATTTAATATCCTCACGTCTGTTGGAAGTTTATTTTGGCAATAAAACAGTCTAGTCCTAAAGTAAATATAAGTTGACAAAGGAACTAGGACATAATCAATATAAAACCTATAAAAATATAAAATACTGGAAAAATCATTCATGGAACCAGGATTGGTCACCCACAGAATGATAAATTTTTTTCTGTGGATAAGATAATTTCATAAAATTCAAATGATAATTTATTGAGGTAGAAAAAAATTGCAATGTTTTCCGATTGATTTTAAAGTTGTAATACATTATTTTACAGAAAAAAGCCAAAGATCACCTTGGTATAGATGGTGAAGATGAAGCTCCTATTTCTGAGGATAATGTGGCACCATCACAGTAAGTTATTAGCTTATTACCAGTATCTAAAGATAATGTCACACCATCACACGATTATTACAAGTAAAAGAAGTAAAGATTGATAAATAATTGTTTGATTGTTAGTGTTTATAAAATAAGAAGATGTGGTATAATTGCCAATGAGACAACTCTCCACCAGAGACCAAATGGCATTAAAGTTAACAACTATAGGTCTCTGTACTACCTCCATCAATGAGCAAACCCATACCGCATAGCTATAAAAGGCCCCTAAATGACAAATGTAAAACAATTTAAACGAGAAAACTTACGGCCTGATTTATGTAAAAAACAATGAACAAAATACAAATACGATATACAGCAACAAATGACATAACAGACCATCAGTCATTAGACATAGTATCAATATATAGGTCTGAAAACTGTGATTTTAAGGCCGAATCTCCTATGAATTTTATTCACCCTCTATGGTCCGTAGGGGGTCAGTAGTGAACCGTATAACGAATTTATCCCACGAAGGACTTTTTCTGCTGCTTTTTGTAGAAAAATAAACCATGCAACACAACAACATCTATAGATGACGTCACCATTAACAGGAGATGTGACGTCATGAACCCCCTATGAAATTTACTAACCCCCTACGGATCCATAGGGGGTCACCACGTGACGGCGTTTAACCAATGACAACGTGATAATTTACCCGCGGTGCGATAATATGTCATGGACCATCAGTCATCAGACATAGTTACATTATAGGTCTAAATAATGTGATTTAATTATAGGGCCACCATTATCCAGAGAAACCAGGCTAAGATTGGTCATGCAGATGTTGGATCTGTTGCCATGCCAGCAGTATTAAGGGGAGCTAATACTGGACAATCCAGTTTTTCTGTAGGATCAGTGGGATCGGCTCAGCATAGTCAGGTGTCAAATGAAGCGCATGTAGGGCATGCTAATAGACAGGTGTGATATTTACTACTAACAAAATAACACTTTTCCCATTGGTTACCAAAAAAGGGGGACTTGATAATAGTTTTCTCTCTGTTTGGTTTTGCAAAACTTTCTACTTTCTTTTTGGTTTTGCAAAATTTGACTTTATTTTTGGATTTGCAAATTTTCTACTTTCTGTTTGGTTTTGCAAAATGTTCTACTTTCTGTTTGGTTTTACAAAACTTTCTACTTTCTGTTTGGTTTTACAAAACTTTCTTCTTTCTGTTTGAAAGCAAAAGTCAGGACTTGATAACAAACATTCTTCTTTCTGTTTGGTTTTGCAAAACGTTCTACTTTCTGTTTGCCTTTGAAAACTTTCTACTTTCTGTTTGGTTTTACAAGAATTTCTTCTGTCTGTTGGGTAGCAAAAATGGGGAACAGTTTGATGATCTTTATGTTTTAAGTATGTGATTTGGCAATAGGAGATTGATAGGGTTTAGGTAGTAAAATTACTCTATTTAGATGTTTAATATTGATTTAGATAGACAAGTTTTCATGATTGGTATTATATCGGTTTGTTCAGTTGAGAAAATAACAGTGCGAACATCCATTTCTTTAACACACCTGTGATTTTCTGCCTTGTTTATTACAATTTTTACACAGCAAATCATAGTTGATCAATGACCAATTAAGTGTTTCTGATTAAGAAAAGAAGTATGTAATTTGGGTATATTCCTAGATACATTAAACATATACCGGTACTTAAAAACAACCTTTTCAACAGATTGACTGGCAATACAAAGTAACAGCAAAGTCAGAGTTTGCAAATGTGCTAGATGGTTAAATGGAAATTCAGTCTAGTTAATGATTATTATTTATTGCTCCTTATAAATTATTTTGTATTAGGAATTTCCCCAAAATCTATCAAACATTCAATCCGTGTAAAGCCTAGTTGTATTGTTTTGCAAAAGTTTTTTCTGGTGTTTCCTCTCAGACCCCTGTCCTTCCCAAAGTGTACAAACATCTGTGGTGTCACCCTTACAAACTTTAAAATCATGATCCCACACTACTATTCAAATTGTTATTATCTAGAGCAAGATCTGTTTTACATGTTTGGCTATGGACCAAAGGTTTTTTCAATTGTTCCAATTAGAAAGGCAACCTCCTCCTCCTCAAGTGTTGTAGCAAAAATGGTTATTGTGCAAGACTTCCAAAGTGAAGGTTGCCATTTCTGGCAACTTTTTTTTTCCAGTATAGTCTAGCAAAAATAATTATTCAGACTGCCAAACTGACTTTGCCAGGCAAGGCAGCTGCCCCATGTACATGATCTGTGTAACAAAAAATGACTCGAGCCGACTTGCTGACCTAGATTTAACTGGTCATTGACCTAGTAAGGTAGGTGTTGACTGAACCCAATACCTAACCAGCACTTTAAATATTGTGCACTGCTATCAACTGATGTGACCTTTCACCTTTTTTTATTCCCATTTACTAATACAATGATAGTAACATTTCACTGTTGTACAGCGTATGTTGTTTTTCTATTAGATATATTTTTTACAATTTATTACATTTTAAAAATTATTAGTTAATTCCAAGACAGTTTACTACATTAGAATTTATTATGAACTCCTTTTTTTATTTTAAGTAGCGAGCATGTAAATTCAGTTTGTAGTACACGCATTACTGTAGCAGTTTATAAATTAGGTTTTAGTGTGTATGAACAATTTTGTATGTGTATTTTTCTCTTTGGATATTTTTTTCTAGGACTAGATGTACAATGAATCCCACACAAAGTAGCCTTTGCGGTTCTCTAATTTTTGTGATATTTTCACATTTCTTGATTGGTGTAAGAAAATTATTTCTCCTCACTAGTGAAATATCTGTTCTCGGCAAATGATTAGTAAAAATTTAATTATGACGTCAAATTTTCTTTGTTTCTTCTGAATTTCCTATTGTGACGTCATAAAAAAAGGCGACCATGCTTGATGATGTCACATATCAAGAACACAACTTTCTGCAAATCTTTGAAAAGGAAGTATAAAAATCATTAGAGAAACAGATTCCACCACCATAACTCGTGTATTACGATATTTTTCCACTCTCAACAGTTAAATTTTAATTATTTAAAAAGCTTGGCAAGCCTCACGCTTTAAATATTAAAATTTAACTGTCTCGAGTGGAGAAATATCGTAACACACTTGTTGCAGTGGTGAAATCTATATTTCTGATGTCATATTTTAGAATATTACTGTGGATTAATAATTATTTGTGGGGTTTCAATTTTCCCATATTTCGTGAGCAAAGGTAAAGTACAAATCTAAATTTTCAAGGAAGTGTAAATTTTCCAAATGGATATTGAATTAAGAACACTCAATTTTAAATTTTGTAGTCAGCGGTTATTACTTTGATACCGGTAATTATACTAGCTTTAAATGTTTGTTCTCGAATAAGAAGGGATATGATTAGGAAAAGTGGAGTTAAGATGTATATGGTTTGAAATATTATTACGAGTACGACAGAGCTTTCTTAGTTGTACCAGAAGTGGTATAAACAAGGTTGGGGTCTAAAGATTTTGTTAGGCAGAATTAAGAATTTGCAGCCTGTTGTAATTATATTGGTAATTATACCAGCTTTTATTGTATGTTCTTGTACAAAGACTGCAGTCTGCAGTAATTATGCAAACTTTAACTGTATGTTCTTGAACAACAGAGAATATGAAGTGAAAAGAGATACTGTAGTTAGAATAGCCATTGGTCAAGACTATATGAACCATGGTCAGCTACACGTACAAGATCAGGCTTTCTGTAATTATGTCAGGTTTATGTGTAAAATTTGGTTTATGGTGGTGGCATTGTTTGTGTATCTCATTTGACCTATCCCATGTATTATTGACCTTCCCCATGTTTTATTGTCCTTCTCTGATACAAAATTTTATAACTTCCATGATATATGTGTCAGAAAAAGTGTATTTCATTATTAAATTTTAAAAAAAGATATTGGTTCAGTTCATAAATAAACTATTGATTTTGTCACCTTTATCATATGAAGAGTAACTTTTTTATGGTTCTCACTTCACCAGTTTTCACACTGATTATTGAAGAATAAATAAATGTCATATGAGGTCATTCAGAATTCATTAACAGAAACATTGGTTCACACCTAGGTTATTAAAAAAAAAAATAAGTTCCATTTTGATCTAAAAACAAAGATGAGAATTGCAGATTTGCTTTAATAATGCATCGTGGCTTTATGGATATTTCTGGTAAATCGTCAGTATTATATACTCTTAGATTCAGAAAAGGTTGGGTTTTTTTTTTTTAAAGTTCCAGGTTTTCTGTAAACATTTAATCAAATGATGCCAAAAACATATAAATACAAAAGTCAGAATGTGTTGTTATTTTAATAGATAATGAAAGCAAAATTTTTTTTACATGTATTTCATATCAGTGCCATATAAGTATTTTTGCAGATTAAAATCTGAATTTGAAAAAAACTATCGATTTCTACTATTATAATTTTTCAGAAAATCAGACATGAAATAAATGCAGCAATTTTCATTCTTCCAATTTCGAATAAAATGATATAACTAAATGTTTGGTTGCCTTTATACAGAGCCAGAACATACGAGAACAGACGCTGTCACATTCACAGAGGGCGCTGATTACCATTATAGACGAGGGAATGACGTCCATCAAGAAGGCTCAATCACAGATGGATGCCGGTGCCACACTACCACAGCTTGGTGATGATGCTGTATGTATACTCTTTAATGAAAGAGACTAAACCGACTTCATTTTTTTGCGAATGATTTTTTTTTTTTGAGAAGAAATATAATGCAGATATAAACTGTCACAAATATTTGAAACATGTAAACCAAATAATTATTCACAAGTGATTTATTTGGCATCTTTTTCTAGTAGAAAAATGATGCAAATATATATTGTCAAGAATATATGAAACTTATATCTTCCCTTATGAAAATACATCAGGAAAATTAGAAAATCACACAAAACAATTGCTAGAGGTCATCTAGAAAGGTCAAAATGCAAAATAAATTATCTTGAGAAAATAACTTGGTATACAGTTTATATTTAACACTATGAACATTAATATTGTACACCTTTTACTTAGTTTTATTTTTGGTAACCCTCTTTCAAATAAGGTGATGTTGACCTACATTTCACACAAGTATGGCTTGGTACAGTTTTGCACAAGGTCAAGATAGAAACCACTACAAATCATGAGGGAATGGACTTTTGTCGGTTGATCTTTCATTTCAAGTAACAAGGATACCCGTACTATAATACGGTCACCTTGACTTTCACTAATGATTTTAGATTTAAAAAAATGAATAACCAGCAACCCAATAAGTTGTTGTAACTGACAACTCAATTTCCTTATTTAAATTTCCTTAGGTATTTCCCCAGATCTTAAAAGAAAGGTTTCGTACAACACATTGAAAAAGGGTATGGCTTTCTACAGTGATTGTACACAATCTAACAACCAATTTTGGGACATAGTTGCTGTGAGTTTTTTCTTAAAGAAAATGTTGAAAAATTAAAGTATAAGCAAATAAACTGTAAAATATATGTGTGTAACTGAAATAAAAATGATTAACAATTTATTTTTAATTTGTAAACAGGCCTCCAAGAAATGGCGTCAAAATACTTTAGATTTGTCACGACAGAAAGTGAGTGCTGAGGTATCTGCTATGAATGCAGCAACAGCACAGCTAGTAACTTTGTCAGCAGGGGACGAGGAGCCTGATCCTCAAGCAGTTAGCTCTGCTGTAGCTCAAATGTAAGTCAAACTTATGTTGGACTGGTGTAGTGATATATACATGAAATGTATAGGGTAGGATAGTATATTATGTTCTTGAAAAAGACAAATATTAAAAGACAATATATTTATCTTGAAATTGTGGAAATTAAATAACTGTTGCTAAACCATACTATAGTCTATTCATTTAATTTTGTGGAATTAATTATCGTGGATTCAGAATTAATTCATACTTGATTTCGTTGATTTAGAAAATTCTGCATATATAAAGCCTAGAGGAAATTTTTATTTCACTAAACATTGGAATTCGTGGTTCACTTATACCCACAAAATACACAATAGGTAGTACACGATGAATAATAATGAATCCACAGTATTTTAAGAGCTGCGTCAGATAGAAATCGACCTTGTGCAAGTGCACATATAAATGTACATGTATAAGACTTTGAATGATGTTTGAACATTCAAATACATAATAAAAGATGAATTTGAATCTGTTTTGTAAGGTTCTTATATCAACTCAATTTTCAAACAGTTATAGACTTTACATAGGCATTTTTCAACCCGAAATAAGTTAACAGATGTATCGATATTCATTTGCATTAGGTCGATTGCTATCTGACGCGCACTCATATGTAATGAAAGAAAATCCAATGAAATGATGTGATTATTTTCAATTTATTACATGCATTCTATACATTTGTTAGGAATCCTTAAGGGATTTAAATATTCTGTCACTTCATAGACTAGAGAAGTCAATTTTGACTAATTCTTAAAATTATACTTTTTGTTTTAGCACCTCCAACATAGGAGAGTTCTCTCACGATGTGCGTATGTTAGCAGCTCTACATGAAGACCAGAATACTGGTAACAACTTAATGAATGCAGCTAAACGTCTTGCTGGTGCTTTCTCAGATTTACTTAATGCTGCACAACCTAATGCAAGAGATGTAAGTTACAGATATGGAAATAAGTTTAATCTAATGTCCTTTATGGTCAGGAGGATGTTTCGAAAGATCCTTTGTAAAAAATACTTTAAAGGATGTTTATATTTTACTTGTAAAGACATATGTTTTTTCTTTTAATTTCAAATGCCATTAAAAATGTTTTAGAATATAGAATTGCAAATGTATGGTGAAAATTTCAAAAAATTTGTTGAGTGGGACAAATTTAAGCTAGGGGATATTTTTTTCGAATTTCTCTTAAATGTAAAAAAATAATTTCCATGGGGAAAATATTCACTTTATGTTACTTCTGGAGTGTTATGGAAACAGTGATGTAAAAAATAACTAAAAATTTTATTTTTACAGAGGCAAAATATAATAGCAGCTGCCAAGATTGTTGGTGAGGCTAGTCAGGAAGTGATGTACGGTGTTGGAGAAACAGCAGAAGACCTAGACAGAATGTACCAAGAGACTCTTCTGGCCCTGGCCAAGGCTGTGGCTGGTGCTACATCTACCCTAGTACTCAAGGCTAAGGGTGTGGCTAGTTCTACAGATGACCAGGGATTACAGAACAAAGTCATTAACTCTGCTACAAGCTGTGCTCTTGCTACGTCACAATTGGTGGCATGTACTAAGGTAATGTGTAGTTGTTGATAAAAAAATAAACACATATTTAAAGATTTAAGATACAATTAATAAGTTCTAACATACAAACATAAATTAAAATTCTGTTTTTTTTTTTACCCAGTTAGGCCAAGTAAATTTAATTAGTAGATTTTCATCCAAATTTTTGAAAAAAATGGGGTGGGTGGGAGGATTTTATTTTTTATTTTTTATTAGATATGAAACGCTCTTGTGACATGTTCTTCATATATGCAAGTGTAATAATAAGGTTCTATCATGTATATACATGTATAACGAATCAAACATACAAAGTAATGTAAAAACCAAAATTTGAAACAGGATGTTATTAATGAAACGAAATTATCGACAGTTACCGGTAACGAAAATGAACAAAATCCGGAAATCGTAAATTTTTCAAAATAAAAAAAATTGGGGCGGGGCGGGGATGAAAAGCTATCAATTAATTTTAATCGGCCTTAGTGAGAAGGTAAAGGCTGTTGACTGTTTTGTTAGTTCATTATTATGACTGTTTTGAAGGAAGGCCCATCTCTAAGTAGGTGCAACTCACAAGAGCAATGCAATTTTGTCAGTGGAGGTATATATAGGAAATTACTAAGGTTTATTTAAGCATTGGTTATCTTGATTTCCATTATGTACCTGAGAATTTTTTGTAATTTTTGCATTTAACTCCAAATGTATTTATATTTCTGTTTAAAATTTAAAATGGAATTATGGCCCTTTATAATGAAGAACCCTGCTGTTCATGGTTAAAAATAAAAAAAAAAAACACAAAAAATTGTAAGGCCCTTTTACTGACTATAAATTTCTTCCTGCAGGTGGTTGCTCCAACAATAGCTAGTCCAGCATGTCAGGAACAGTTAATAGAAGCAGCCAAACAAGTGGCCCAGTCAGTAGAGGGCATTGTTGATGCTGCTCAGCAGGCATGCCGTGATGATAGACTTCTACAGGATCTGGGTGCTGCTGCTACCATGGTAACACAGGCATTGAATGATCTGTTGCAGCATATCAAGAAAGGAGCTGGACCCACTCATGTATGTGTTATAATTTGATGATCATATCTGTCAAAATACAAGTTAATGCTTCTGCCAATTTTTCAATGGGAACTGATCTTAGATGAAATATTGACAGCATAAAATCACTAAGAAGAGATCTACTATAACAGGACTATATATCTTATAATTTGTAATAAAGAATTGATATAAGGAAAGTTCTTGCAAATCCTAGAGGATGATGAATCTTTGCAGACAATATATTTATTCTGTTATATGAAAATATAAGATGATGTGGCATGATTGCCAATGAGGTAACCTCCACCAGAAACCAAATGACATAAAAGCTAATAACTATAGTTCACGCCTTCGTTGCCATTTGTGTATTTTTTTTAATTTCTAAAAGTTATTTGCTTTATGTTAATATTTGTAGGCCCACGAGGCTCATGAAGAGGCAGTGGACACTATTTTGGCTGGAACAGACAAGATTGTTAGTTATTTTGGTGATGCTCATGAGATGGTTAAACAGGCTAGGCAGCTTGCACAGGTACTTAGTAACTGCTGGATATTCCCTGGCAAAAATAAAAATTCAATTTCATAATGTCCAACTTAAATGGAAATTTTATTTTGAATATATGAGATTATGAGCTAGGATTTTATTGTGAATTTACAAGACATTTTTTTTATTTCTCTACTTCTTATATTTTATGATCAATTGAAACACACATAAAAATAGGGAGCTACATATAGAGGCAATTTTAAAATTTCACTTACATTTTTGCTGTACAAAAAAGTATTTTGACACCCATCCACAAATGATATTCATAAGTACCTTCCCTGTGTCCAATATATGTTTTTATGGAACAGCCCTGAGCAAGTTCCTCCCTTGTTGTAGTAAATTTGTTTGCTCTAGATGAATTGATTTTGCAATGTTTGTCTATTGTAAGGATCTTCTGTGTTGAATATGAAATTTTAATTAATGAACCTTGTTTGCAGAAATTATGGAAATCTCTGTTTTATAAAATGATTTATAAGAATTTTGATTTGATGACAAATGTTGTTTGTAGGCCACCTCCATGTTGGTTAATGCTATCAAAGGTGATGCTGAAGGTCATAGTGATTCAGACATGCAGAAACGATTACTGGCAGCAGCCAAAGCCCTCGCTGATGCTACAGCTAAAATGGTGGAGGCTGCAAAGGTAGATAACCCTGTCATATTTCTGCTACTGTAAATTCTTAAATTATTGTTAAGTTTTAATTATTGGGAATAATGTGACTGGGTGGGTATCACAATAATAAGAACTCGCATTCTGAAATCTGATGAATATGTATGCAGCTTTTTCTGTAATAGCAATACATGTAATTATTCTTACATTTTGGTCTGTCATATAGAAATCATAAAAATCATTATCATAGAAAATAAAAAATGCATGCAATAATTTCTGAATTTACATTATATACATGTATTAAAAATTTTACATTGTTAAAATTATTTATTAAATTGCTTTAAAATGGGAAATTGAATTGCTACAAAAGATATTGATGTTTTCTATTGAGATCCTTACAAATTTATTTAAAATGTTAGTGTTTGAAATTTCTACATCATTGAATTAAAAATTTATTTTTAAATTGTTTCTATGAGTAATAAGCCTATCTGTATGAGGAAAATACAAATAGCATTTCATTCATTATAATTGTTTGTTGTTAGGGATGTGCCTCAAATCCTAATAATTATAATGAGTTTCATATCCTAAATGATTGTACTAAGTTAGCCTAACTATATGTTTAAATGAAACTGACAGCTCTTTCATTAATATTTTTTGTTTGTAGGGATGTGCATCAAATCCTAATGATGCTTTGCAGCAACACAGACTGAGACAAGCAGCAGAGGACCTAAGGTCTGCCACTAACATTGCTGCTAGTAATGCATTGAAAAAGAAAGTCATTAAACGTCTTGAGGTAAGTACAAAATAATAAATATATCGGTATGACATGCGTACAATAGTCAGACATGATGTTTTGTAGAGTAATTACAAAATAATAAGTGTTTCTGAATGACCTGTCAACGATAGAAGGAGCATAGTATTTTCACAGTTCATGGAACATATTTATTGATTTCTAGAACTTGAGGTTTTAATTTTCCATTTTTTCTTGTACCTGATTCCGATCTTCCTCAAGGGAGGACATTTTTTTCAATTTTATATTAATAGTGAATTAAGCCAAAATGATACTCTTGCTAAACTTCCCCAATGTACAAAACATGAAGATGATAGGATTGCTGTATGTCAGAAACACCTAAACCATAAAGACTACATGCAAATGATATTTTATGAACTGTTTTACATAAGGGGAAATGTTTATACAATTTTATCTTAATTGGGAAATAGGGGGGGGGGGGGGGGGGGGAACAGTTGCAAAAATTCTCCACTGTACAGTAAATTAACTATTCAAATCATGTTCAAAATTGAATCGAATACATAAAGATGAGATGACTGCCATGCATTAAAGTATAATTCTAATATGATGTTTTTTTTTCATTTAAGGAATGACTGTAATATTTTTTGTGTCTATGAAGAAATAACATCAAAAATATGGTGCACACTGAATAACCTGTGTAGTGGGTTATTTAAAAGTGTGCACCAAATTTTTGAGGTAATTTCGAATAGATAGAAAAAATATTACAGTCATTCTTTATAATTTAATTCTAAATTCCATTTTTAAGAGGTTAATCATGAAAAAACATTGATGACGTCACAGTCACATGACAAAATTATGTCTATGAGCTGATAGACAAAAAACTTTCAGCCAATCAGAAGACATGTTATATCCTAAATTAAATTATTACTTAGAAATCAAAGCCATGTTCTAATTGCAATGTGAGTTACAGATATAATTAGACCCCAAATATCAGTGATATTTTTGATGGTTACAGAATGCAGCCAGACAAGCAGCCTCAGCTTCCACACAGCTGGTGAATGCAGCAAAATCTGCCAATACTACCAATACAAATACATCCTCTCAACATCAACTGGACATTCAGATTAAGGTTTGTATAGTTATAATGCTATGGCCATTGTTATTGTTGGGTAATATTGGAGTCATGTACACACAAGATAATGAAATAAGGGATGGGGTAATCATAATCTGTAATAGTATTTGATTGTAATTCATTGTATTTTTAAATGCCCTTATACGGGGCGTATTATGGTTTACCGTTGTCCGTCCGTTCGTCTGTTCGTCCGTCGTCAACATGTCGGACAATAACTCGAATTGCTTTAACCAAATTGCATAAAACTGTTTTATATCTCTCAAAATAACCTCCCTTTAGTTTTTTTTTTATAAATTTGACATTGAGGAGTTATCGAACTTTATTCTTTGTGCTCATGGCGCAGCTCTTTATTCCAAGTAATCAACAGTAATCTGTAATCGTCAAAACTATGATTACATGAAATCGTATTTTACCTTAATTGTGAATAAAGTTAAAACAAATCTCTCAAAAAATTAATTATTATTAATCGATTACACAAAAATCCAAGTAATCGATAATCAATTGATTACTTTTGACAGTAATGGTGGCCATCCCTGAATGAAATAAGAAAAGAAAATTCCATGATGAAAATTAGGGATGTTTCAGTATATCAGTTAACTTTTTAGATACCATTTAGAAAGTTTTAGAATAAAAACAAAATTAATCTAAGAAATAACTTTACTTCTGTATATATTTGTACTTGTATCTTGGGGAGTTTAAATGATCATCTACAAATCATTCTTCAGGTGCCTGAATCACTATCAACACATTACCAGTTTTCTATTAAAGCCGTTTTCTATTAACATGATAAACCCTAAATTTAAGGGGTTTTCATCTATCTAAGAGGACCCTGTACTTTAGGGTTAGGGTTCAGTTTAGGGATAGAGCTAGGTTAGGGCTAATGTAAGGGTTAGGTATTGGTAAGGAATGGTTTTAGGATTATGGTTAATTAGAATAACCCTATATGGGGTTAGTGCCTTAAATTAAATGAAAGAAAGCCAAATGTGTTACCTTACAAATAAGATGTCAAGAACTCTATATTATCCATTTCACAGGAAATAAATGAAGAGTTACCTAAACTTGTACAGGCCTTCAGAGCTTCAATGTTAAACACAGACAGTGCTACTGCTCAACTGAATCTCATCAACCAGAGTAAAGATTTTATACAGGTAGGGTGGCTTTCACTTTGCTAAATTATAATTCAATATTATATTAGCTGCGTCGGATAGAAATCGACCTTATGCAAATGAATATCAATACATCTGTTATCCTTTTTCGGGTTGAAAAAATCTCTTTGGAAAGTCTGTTACTGTTTGAAAATTGAGTTGTTATAAGAACACTACAAAACAGACCAAAATTCATCTTTCATTTCGTATTTGAATGTTTCAAAATCAATCAAAATCTTATAAATGTACATACATGAGTGCGCTTGCATAAGGTCCATTTCTATCCGACGAAGCTCATATACTGTGAGTTAAGTATTATCCATGGGATACCAGTTTTCATGGATTGCCTTGATAAAGATGGACCTGTAATTCAAGTGTTCAGCGGAATGCAATATTTCTATAGACATTTATTGTGGATTCATTATTATTCGTTGGATACCAATGTTCGTGGGTTTCGTGAGTATAGGTGAACCATGAATTCAAAAGTTCAACGAATAACAAATTTTCTATAAGCTTTGCATGCAGTGATTGGCAAAACCACGAAATCAAATATCCATGAAAATGCAAGTTTTCTTCAATCCACGAAAATTGATACCCACGAAAATAAATGAATCCACAGTATGCAGAATTGGTCAAAACCATCATATCAAGTATTCAGGATACAATTTTTCCTCAATCCACAAAAAGTTGTTATAATAAAAAGAAATGAATCCACAGGAATAGAGAATGAGTTAGAGTTACATACATGTTTATACTTTTGAAAATAAGGACATTTGTTGTGATTGCTAATTAGACAATTATCCACTTTAGACCAAATGACATTGATATTAACTCACTTAATAATATTGATACATAAATTTTTCAGTGAATTCATGTCTTTCAGGAAACAAAGAAGACAAATTTTGTGAGAAAGCTATTTTTAAATTAATGCAATTTTTTTCCCCTTGAAAAAGTTACATTTGCTTTAGATATGTTAACCAATTAATTCTTTTCTTTCACAGCCTGCTAGTGCCTTAATAGCTGCATCTAATGCTGCCAATCCAACGATTGGTGACCAGGCTGCAGCCTTGAACTTGAGCCATACTGTCAAGGTCATGTCCAATGCCTTGGCTGAACTTAGGTCATCAACCTCTAAATCAGAAGAGGCGTATGGCTCTCTGGAGATAGACAGTGCCTTAGACCAGTTACAAACACTCGACTCTGAAATGATTGAAGTCAAAAGATCTGCCCAGCATGGTCAACTTAGACCTCTACCAGGAGAAACTGTAAGTCACCCTTGTCCAAGTCCCAGAGGTCCAAAATCTTTCCTTGGTTATAAACCCTGGATTGTATAATCTTCATTTTCACTTTCTTTATTTCCTTTATCAGAAAAAAACATAACAGTTAACCAAGTGGGCTGCATGTTTTTGATACTGTAAATTCAGAAATTTTTGTGATGTTTTTATTATTGCAAAAATTGTGACAAGATAGGTGTCCCAAAAATTGTGAAAAGATAGGTGTCCCAAAAATTGCATTTTCAATTTTCATAGATATAAGAAGATGTGGTTTGAGTGCCAATGAGACAACTCTCCATCCAAGTCAAAATTTATAAAAGTAAACCATTATAGGTCAAAGTACGGTCTTCAACACGGAGCCTTGGCTCACACCATTATTTGTTTGCAGCATTCCTGAAATTTCAATAATGAAACTCACATTTGTGTTGATTGTCTAACAATCGAAATAATGAATGCACACAATAATTTTTGAATTTACAGTAGTCTGTGCATATCAAAATGCCACAGACTCCTAGAGTTCCACATTTTAGGATGAAAAATGAGAATTAAAAATTGTCCCCTCTTTGTATTTTCTGAAGTTTTTCTGTAATTGTTGAAAGATAATATATATATATGTTAACTTTATTGCAGGCTGAGTCCTCAGCATCTAAACTTGGAGCTACGTCTAAGACAGTAGGATCTGCCATGGCACAGCTCTTGACTGCTGCTTCACAAGTATGTATTCTAGATCTAAATATATTACATTTCATTAAATCCCCTTTTTAAACTTGACCCATGAAGTAAAAGAAATTACATTGAAGAAGAATGACAGTCAGTTCAGAAAAGGTACTTTATTCTTAATACCAGTATTGTAGACAAAAAAAAAATAAATCAATGATAAATAATACTGCATTAAAGAGTATGTTAAATTTATTAATTAGAAACCATGAATTCTTTTGTAGGGTAATGATAACTATGTTGGAATAGCTGCGAAAGATACTGCCAATGCTTTACGTGTCCTGGCCGATGCCACCAGAGGTGTTGCAGCTACCTCAGATGACCGGGAAGTACAGGAACTTGTTGTGGATAGTGCAAGGGAGGTAATTAACCAGTCAACAAAATTACTAGAGGAGGCAAAGAGAGCCATGAATGATCCTGAAAATCCAGAGAATCAACAGAGATTAAACCAGGTAATTAAATTCTTAAAGAGATTTAGAACGATAAAATGAAAGATTTACTGCTTCTAATTTTTTTTAAAACCAGATTAAGAGTGATCCAATATTGTCATATTCTAAAAGATTATCCAGAAGGTAACGTTAACATTTTCTCAACAAAAACTCATTAAAAAATTAAGTATACTAAATTTCACATTTGTTAGAGGGGAAAAAAAATATATCTCGGCATGAAAACTGCTAATTTATGATAATATGAAACTGTTAGTCATATCATAAAAAAAAATAAAACTTTTTATAAAAACATTTAGAAAATGGGAGTTTTTCTAGGTAGGGTGCTTTATTTGGATACAAACATCTTTTCTTTTGCCAAAAAATAGTTTCTTAGATAATACAATAATCGAATTATATATTATTATAGGTTGCCAAATCGGTATCCAATGCACTGAACAACTGTGTAAACTGCTTGCCAGGACAGAGAGATATAGACAATGCTATCAGACAGATCACAGATTCTTTCCAAGCTTTGGCTGTAACACAGGTAAATATAACTGTTCCGTAGACAATATTTGTTTCCTTATTTTTATGTTTATTCTGATTGTAAGGGGGCAACGAGGATCTTTTATAGTTTACTTTCTTGGTATGTTGCTCACTGACCCATATCTCATCTTGGCAATTTTTTCTTCATGACACTTTACCCCTAAACACACAAGGTAATATAAATGTAATTAGGGTTTCTATGATAGCCAACTATAGAAATTACCAGATGACATACAGAGAAAGAACGGATATTGCTCTATCACATCACATGTGTATTAAGCAAGCATGGCAACCTCTCACTATCTGAAGTGTTGAAAAAAAATTTCATGGCATTTGTATGTTTAACTGCTTTTACCTGCGTCACTGATGATAGTTTGAAATTTTACAACTCTCATTGCACACTGAACATTTTCATCAAACTTTTATTGTCTTCTACGAAGGCAAACAATTTTATATTAGGTCTAGTGCTTGATAATGATGAGTTGAAATGTGTAAGCGATATTTACATCTGCTGTGCAGCTACTATATAAAAATAAGGAGATGTGGTATGATTGCCAATGAGACAACTATCCACCAGAGTTCAAATGAAGTGGATGTAAACTCCCTGTTTGTCAATTGTTTGATATTTTACAACACTCATTGTTCAAGGAAAATTTTTGTCTTAGTTTTCTTGGCTTCAAAAGGAATGATTTATATTTGGTCTGGACCTCTTCGTCAGATATGACTTGGTACACTTGTGACCTCAATCAATTACATGCAACCAAGCAGGTCTTGTTTTTATAATAACATGGCTTTCTGACATGTTACAATCAAGCAAGATTCATTAGTGGGCAGTAAATTACTATGACTTTACCCCTCCCCCTAAAAAAAAACCTAAACTTATATATATACTAATGATTATTTCACAGTTTCCATCAACAAATAAGAATTTCCAGGATGTACAGTTAGAAATGAACAATGTAGCTGTCAATCTGAACCAAGCCGCTAGTGACATTGTCACATCATCACGTGGTGCTCCAAAACTTCTGGCCGAGTCCACTCGCCAATATAGTGCCACCTATGAGGAATTTGTGAAAACTGGACTGACCATCGCTGGAATTACAAAAGATCATGAAACACAGAGCCAGATTGTAGGAGGATTGAGAAGTGTTTCCATGGTTTCTAGTAAACTTTTAATGGCTTCAAAACAAGTGTCTGCTGATCCTAATGCACCAAACTCCAAGAATCTCTTACAGAATGCTGCAAGGTAAATTTTTATACGTACATGTATGATCTAGTACTAAAATTGAATAACTGCTGAGGGGAGGTAACTCTAGTACTAAAATTGAGAAACTGCGAAGGGGAGGTAACTGTTGATAATTTTGTGAATGAAAAATTTATATACTGTGGATTCATTATTATTCGTGGGATACCAACTTTTCGTGGATTTCGTGGACACAGGTGAACCGCGAATTTAAATATTCTATGAATTACAAATTTTCTGTGGGCTTGTATGAAGACTTTGGCAAAACAATGAAATCAAATATCGACGAAAATGCAAGTTTTCCTCAAACCATTAAAATTGGTACATATGAAAATAAATGAACCACAGTTGTCCTCAGATAAATTTGTGCAGTTACATATTTTTATACTTGAGTAAATACTTAGGTTATGAATTAAGAGAACATTATTCATGTACAAAAAAAGAAAAATACAGCTTTCTGTCTTTGGACTTGATGTCTACAAGTTACTACATTTAAGGTGGTGTAAACATACGTTACATTAAATGTTGAATTAAGTTTAGCTATATTTTGTTTTTATTTATATTCACAGGGCAGTAACAGAAAGTATTAACCAGTTAATAAACACTTGTACAGTGTCAGCACCTGGACAGAAGGAGTGTGACAATGCTCTTAGACAAATACAGGTACTCAAATATGGATATGTCTTACTAGCCAGAGACTAAAAATGTAGAAAGAATGAAGAATTTATATATTTAAATGAAAGCCATTCAAAATTGTTTCAATACAAAAAAAAAAACTATCAAAATACAAAAATAAAATATAAAGAACAGAGAATAATGAGGTGCTAAAGTATAAAGAACAGAGAATAATGAGGTGCTAAAATATAAAAAACAGAGAATAATGAGGTGCTAAAATATAAAGAACAGAGAATAATGAGGTGCTAAAATATAAAGAAATGAGAATAATGGGCAAAAAGTATAAAGAATAGAGAAAAATGGCCTAAAAAAATTAAAGAATACAGAAATGAAGGATCCCCATCCAGACCCTTGTATTGCATGACTTGGTACAGGAACATAATTTGTTGGGATTAAATGTGTCTTTCAAAAAATACAAGAACACTAGCAAGTATAAATGATTTAAAAAGCTGAAATAAACATAAATATCTGGTACTCTTTATGTATTAATGTTCAAATCACACTTTATTTAATTTTGTTTGCAGATGATGCAGAATCTATTAGAGAGTGCTAATGAACCTGTGACAGATATGTCCTACTTTGAATGTCTAGATGCTGTCATGGAGAGGTCAAAGGTAAATCTATTTAACCTTTAACCTTTCAACTTATATAATTATGTCGCAACATACAGTTTATATATCTTCATATCCATTGGTTAACAAATACATACAGATAATGTTTGTTACAGCTGAGTCATTTCAACTGTTAACCAGTTTTATACAAGTGGTCCATTTTGTTTATATTTTACATATGATATTTACAAAATGTTTAGCTGTTGAAACTAAAATTGTGCTGTTTTCTCATTAGTACAAAACATCAAATTATCCAATTAATAATTACAGTAATTGAACACTTCTTTTAAAGACTGTTATATGTGTTTTGTGCTGAGGGACGTAAAGCAACCACTAATCAATCAATCAATCAATATTATATGTGTTCAAAACATGTAAGATATATACTTGGATAAATTGACTGCTGATTTACATAATTTTCATATGAGAGATTTTGATTCAGCTACTATCTCTTTCAATAGATTTTTTAACAATAATAGAAATACACATTTAAAAGATAATAGGTTAACAAATGAATGACCTTTGCTGTAATGAGCTGCATACTGAGATATGATTTTGGCATAATACACATTCTAACACATGAACATCATACATGTATCATTGCATACATTTTACTAATTTGAAGAAGAAGAAAAAATGGCTGAAAATAAAACACTTACTTATATCAATTAATTATCTCCCCTTTTTTGTTGTTATCCTCTGCTCTTTTGATTGCTTTCTTATTAAGGGCTTATATAGTTTTTTTTTAATAAATGTACTTTTATAATAGTCTGTGAAACCTTGTCAGCTGTATGGTCAATTTCAGATATGGCAAAATATTCTGAATTTTTAGGCTTTCTCTCGTATAATAGTCTCTATATTAACAACTGGAAATTGTTTTTCATTTCGTTGCAACATAAATGATATTTTTTGAATAAATTTCGGAAGAAGAAAAAACCAAACCAGTTCAACAAGGTTTCATTATTATTTTGATTTGACCTTCAGAGAATGTTTTCATTTGACCTTTAGATAATGTTACAATGATATTTAGCAGTAATTTGTTTTTGAGAGCATGTTAGATAATTTCTGCTTGTTAATGCTATATTTGGTTGAATGGTTTTGATGTGTACAGGTTGTTTCAGGGACATGTTTGGGTAAATTTAGTTGTTTTATGTATTTTTAACACCTTGTTCTCTCACAATTAGTTGCTTCTAGTTAAGTGTGTATCCAGACAAAAAAAAAATGGAATGGCAAGTAAGATTTGATAAATTGAGTGAAAGGGTTGGAAGGCATTTTTGTTTTACAAACATATGTTAAGTTATGAACCATGTCCTTTCTCTTCTTTAAGAAGATTTTATAAACAACCACCACCCATAATGGAAAAGTCCAACTGAACTGTGGCTGGATTATATTTTGTGGTGAAAAACTTTTAAAGTTTGGAGTGGGGTGTGTGTTTATTTTGAATGACAAAAAAAAAAAAAAATCTTAAAAGGAATTGGTCTGTTTTTATACGCCCGTTTACGGGACGTATTATGGTATACCGTTGTCCGTCTGTCCGTCCGTCCGTCTGTCCGTCCGTCGTCAACATGTCGGACATTAACTCAAAAACGCTTTAACCAATTTGCATAAAACTTTGGTGAATTGTTTATATCTATTGACGTGAGCTCCCTTTCATTTTTTATAAATTTTAGATTTTACATTTCCGAGTTATGGGGTTTTATTCATTAAAAAAAGGGGGATTTTCCAGTTTTCGGACAATAACTCGAGAATGCTTTCACCAACTTGCAAGAAATTGTGGTGAATTGTTTATATCTATTGACATGAGCTCCCTTTTGATTTTTATATATTTTAGATTTTACATTTCCGATTTACAGGGTTTTATTCATAAAAAAAAGGGGGATTTTCCAGTTTTCAGACAAAAAATCAACAATGCTTTCAGCAGTTCTTATGAAACTTTGGTGAATTGTTTACATCTATTGATGTAAGCTCGTTTAGAATTTTATAAATTTTACATTTTACATTTCTGAGTTATGGGGTTTTATTCATTAAAAAAGGAGGGATTTTCCAGTTTTTGGACAATAACTCAAAAATGCTGTCAGAAATTCTCATGAAACTATTTGAATTATTTATATCTATTGATGTAAGCTCCTTTTACATTTTCATAAATTTTTAATATGACATTGAGAATAAATTGAACTTTATTTGTTTATAGTCTGACAACAGATTTACTAAGTATTGCGCAACAGCACAGTGTATTGCACAACAGCAAGAAATCTTTAATTGAATATAAATTCAATTCATATAACCAGTTTAAAGTTTTTTGACTACATTTATTCAGAAACCTATAATATGTTAAGTATTTAATACAATCCAAATTCAGACCTGTATCAAGCTTGAATATTGTGTCCATTTTTGTCCCAACTGTTCAGGGTTGGACCTTTGCGGGCGTATCCAGCTGCGCTCAGCGAAGCAGTTTATTGATGTATTTGACCTCCTTGATTGACATTTATTGCATGACTATCTGAAATTAGAATAGAACTCGGATCCTGGATACACACTTTTATTTTCCATTGCATGTTAAAGGTTCAGGTTAATCTGTCGGCATGAAAGTCTGTTCATGTTTTTGTTTTAAGTGTTGTAGTAAATGATATATGTAAATGTCTTGTTTGGTGGAAATTTGTTTTGACATTAATCATATTATATGAATCTTAATACCAAGCATTCTTCATTGATTGAAAATTCAATTTAAAATGAACATGCCATGGTTAGTGTTTATGTGAATTAAATGGAACCTTTGTTTTCCCTTCCAAATTTTAGCAGCAATTTTCCATGTTCTTGTTCACTAACACTATGTTACCATCCCATTGTACAGTGCACTTAACAGTATTCACAAGATCATTCCAAATTAATAAGGGCTATTCCATTAATATGGATGGGGGAGGGTAGGAAGGAACACTTGTTCACTAACGCTATGTTACCATCCCATTGTATAGTGCACTAAATAGTATTCACAAGGTCATTCCAAATTGATAAGGGCTATTCCATTAATATGGATGGGGGAGGGTAGGAAGGAACACTTGTTCATGTTCACCTTGTTCACTAACACTATGTTACCATCCCATTGTATAGTGCACTTAACAGTATTCACAAGGTCATTCCAAATTAATAAGGGCTATTCCATTGATATGGATGGGGGAGGGTAGGAAGGAACACTTGTTCATGTTCACCTTGTTCACTAACACTATGTTACCATCCCATTGTATAGTGCACAGTATTCACAAGGTCATTCCAAATGAATAAGGACTATTCCATTAATATGGATGGGGGAGGGTAGGAAAGAACTTTCAAAATCCTCCCACACCTAACATACTTTATTTGAGTAATTTTTTTTTATACATTTCTGACATTCAGGCCTCGACAATAACGCTTGTCCGATTGTCCGGTACCAGAGGGAAAAAAAGTCGGACAAGTAAAAGCTATATCAAGCTTGTCCGACGGGACAAGTAAAATTATTCTGCAGAAAATAAATTTAATCCAACTTTGATGAACAAAGTAATTATAAACAAAAAACAAGAAAAGAAGATAAAAACAAGTATTAATTTGACATGTTTACTTGCAAACCTATAATTTTAAACTGGTTCTTTGTCAGGTACTTTTTAATAGGCAAAAGGCATACTATTCTCGGAAACCAGTTTTACTGATCCGAATCAGCGATGCGCTTTGTAGAAAAGGTAACTTTACAAGACAGTTCTTCACCAGCTCGGAAACGATTCGGCTCCTAAGTTTAATAGACAGTTTGGCACCGTAGGAGACATATTTAATAGATATGATTAATAGACAGTTTGGCAACGCAGGAGACAATTTGGGCCCAAGACAAATCAGTACCTGGTTTCCCACCTTATTCTGTTGCTTTATAATAAATACCATACCGGTAATTTTTTTAACAAAAATATTTTTTAAATAAAAATGAAGAAATTATTTACCATAAAATTCACAAAATCATATTTGATCATATGTAGAAAGAAACAATACTTGCAATACGGTGACCTATAGTTGTTAATTTCTGTGTCATTTGGTCTCTTGCAGAGAGTTGTCTCATTGGCAATCATACATATCTTCTTTTTTTTATTGATTGCATTTGAATAATCTTTTTTCAACTTAAACAACCAGGATACAAATCCAATGAGTGTACATTGACAGGCCTATCAGACGGTGCCTCATGTGCAGAGTCTGATGAGACTTTGGCATTGATGAAAACTAGAACTTAAGCCCTGTGACATGACTGGATTCAGTTGTTCTCGACTCATATTTTTGAAAAGTATTTTAAAAGATATAAATCAAATTCTGTTCTATTGTTTTAATTCATTTTGTTCCTTGAATCAACTTATAAGGCAAAAAAGGTTATTATTAAGAATTGTTTTGGACAAGTTACAATTTCATTCGGACAAGTAAGTTTTGGGTTGTACTTGTCCTACTGGACAAGTTGAAAAAAAAGTTATTGTAGAGGCCTGACATTGACCTCATATTGTATATTAGTTCACAATAAGATGGAGGAACTATCATTCCTTTGTTGTCTTCATGGTTAGCAAAACTGTAGTAAATTTCTTACTTTTAAATTGATACATTAAGAGTATACAACTCTGTTTATGTAGAAGCAGAGGATAAATTAATAGCTGCTAATTAGTACCTGCTTAACCATACATTTATTTGTATTGGCCACTTTAATTGTCCAGGATTACTTAACAATTATTTGAGTGATGTCTTGTTGAATACATGTTTGTTCCATTCTTGAATGCATATTATGTAGACACAAAATTATTCTATTTTTTGAATTTTCTTGAAATGATTCAGATATACTGATAAATCAGTCAAAATGAAAATGCAAAATTACATAAATGTTGTAAGAAATATTTGCAGGTTCTGCTATAAATCATTTAGAAAATAATGGATAAACATAAGATATAAAGGCACTCTTTGATAGAAATGGATTTGCTTTGGTTTTAACCAATTCAAGTAGTCTCATAAAAGTATGTTTGTAGGTTTAATATTGGATTGTATGAAAATAATGTCTTTCTGATAAAGTTATTGTTGTGTTAACACTTCTCAATATTGCATTATCAAAAAAGATCTTAATCGAAAATGTAACTAAAATTGATTTATTCAGCATTGTGCATATCAGGTATTATCAGGAGGAAACTATGAAACAAGATTCATCAATGCATGCAACAGTAGAATTAGGAGGTTTTGTTTGGTTAAAAAAACCTCTTAGAAAAAATAATTCTTTTGTAATTGGTCTAGGATCAGCCTTTTAAAGATTGAGTTTTGAAGTCTGAGGTTCCATTTTCAAAAGAAGATGGCATTTTTGTATAAACAATATTTCTGGTAGCAATATTTTTGATGACAGACAGTTCTAAAAAATACCCTGAATTTTTTATCATGTGCCTGCTACTTTAAAGTCTTAAGTAATATTTACCAACTTTTATGCATTCTATACATTTTTTTTACAGAACCTTGGCGAGTCCATGACCGGTATAACTAACCATGCTAAGAAAGGAGAGTTAGATGATTTCTGTGATTCAGTTCACAACTTTGCTGGGTCAGTTTGTGGCCTAACAGAGGCTTCATCACAGGTTAGATTTTATTATTCAGTTCACAACTTTGCTGGGTCAGTTTGTGGCCTAACAGAGGCTTCATCACAGGTTCGATTTTATTATTCAGTTCACAACTTTGCTTGGTCAGTTTGTGGCCTAATAGAGGCTTCATCACAGGTTAGATTTTATTATTCAGTTCACAACTTTGCTGGGTCAGTTTGTGGCCTAACAGAGGCTTCATCACAGGTTAGATTTTATTATTCTGTTCACAACTTTGCTGGGTCAGTTTGTGGCCTAACAGAGGCTTCATCACAGGTTAGATTTTATTATTCTGTTCATAACTTTGCTGGGTCAGTTTGTGGCCTAACAGAGGCTTCATCACAGGTTAGATTTTATTTAATAGAAAGAATAATATCATTGCTGTAAATGTAAAGTTGATAATTTCTTCGGAGATTTATTATTTTTAAAAAATAGAATATATGTAACAGGTATAACTATATATTTATTCATTAAATTGAAAATTTGACTGAACAAAATTGTTTGTGAAGCAAAAGGAATGCAATTTTAACAACAACAAAAAATTTTTTTGGTGGGGGAGAAGGTCTACCAAGTGAACCATTGTGGCAAGGTAGATGAAAACAGATAGGGAAAGGAGAATACAAAAAATGCATAAAAAAGATAACAGGATTCACCAAAAGTACTAGGAAGTACATTCAAGCACATCAATCACCAACAATCGACTCCTCCAAGAAAAAAAAAACTGAAACACAAACAAAGACAACAAGGAACGTAACACACTGTTAAGATATGAAATCATTGTTCATTTATCTACTGAAATACAATGTACGAAAGAATTTTAGAAGTCAAGGACGAAATTGGGACAACTATTTAGTATAATTCTTTCTGTATGTACTGATTGTGAAATAGTTTTGCCTTGTTTTCTTTTTACAAAGAAATATAGAATTGAATGTTTCAATGTATTTGTATTTATAGGCAGCTTATTTAGTTGGAATATCAGACAAGGCCTCAGAACCAGGACGGCCAGGATTAGTAGACCAGTCACAGTTTGCCAGGGCAAATCAGGCAATACAACTGGCCTGTCAGAACCTTGCCAATCCAGCAAGCTCTCAACAACAGGTAAACTATAGAATATATATAATTTATAAGTATTAGATAGTTCAATGAAAATGACTTAATTGTGCAAATCTGTGTATAGATGGATTTTATGACTCTGTATGCCTTTATATGTGGGGTCCATTGTTTTAATACTATATTGCTACCCATGTTTTGTCCTTCATAAAAACTGAAGATATTTTTAGCTCACCGTTCCAAAGGAACTGTGAGCTTTTGCCATCATTTGGCGTCCGTCGTCGTCCGTCTGGTGTAAACTATTTCATTCATCTTCTCCTCTGAAACTACTGAGACTGATATCTCAAAAACCAAAGCATTTAGAGCAAATCTGACATAGGGTTAAAGTTCTATCCGCGCTGAAATTTTCAGTTGAATCTGATAACCCATTGTTGGATTGCTGCCATTAAATTGGTAATTTTAAGGAAATTTTGCTGTTTTTGGTTATTATCTTGAATATTATTAATGATAAAGATAAACTGAACTGCAAAAATGTTCAGCAAGGTAAGATCTACGAATAAGTTCATATGATCAAAATTGTCAATTGACCCCTTATGGAGTTATTGCCCTTTAAGGACAATTTTACACAATTTGTTTGTCATGTTTTTTATCTTTAAAAAATCTTCTTCTCTGAAACTGCTGAACCAATTCCAACCAAACTTAAGCTGAATGATTCTAAGGGTATCTAGAATAAAGTTTGTGTTTTATTTTCTGTTTTGTAAAAAAAACCTGGCCGCCATGGCTAAAAAAAGAACGTAGGGGTAAAATGCAATTTTTGGCTTATATCTCAAAAACCAAAGCATTTAGAGCTAATCTGATGAGATGAAAAAATGTTTATTAGGCCAAGCTCTGTCTGCCCTGAAATTTTGAGATGAATCTAACAATCCATTGTTGGATTGCTGCCACTTAATTGGTAATTTTTCACAATTTGTTCATTTAGTTTGCTTACTTTAAAAAATCTTCTCCTTTGAAACCGTTGAATCAATTTCAGCCAAATTTGGGCTGAATGAGTTTCAGAGTATCTAGTATAAATTTTGTATTTTATTTTCTTGTAAGTCAAGAAACATAGCCACTAAGGGTAAATTGAAACATAGGAGTAAAATGCATTTCTTTGATTTTGAAGAAAATATAACAGATACAAAGAACATTTTGATGGAAGTTTTAAGCCATTCATTAATATATATTGAAAAGCAAATAATCATTGATGAAAGATTTAAGCAAAAAATTACAGGTGAGCGATTCAGGCTCTTGAGAGCCTCTTGTTTACTGAAACATATCATATGTGTCAGATATTTTTGTTACCATTTTCTGATCTATTTTGTTGTAAATGTCCTATAAATTATATTCAGCCATTGGGACAAAGTTTTTTTTCGTTTTGATGTATGAAGAATGAAATTATCTGTAATTATACAAATATAAGCTATATAGATTTATCATTATTTAGAAATTTTATGATGCTTATTTTTTTTTTAGAATTATTTTTTTAAATTCACTTTCAATAATTCATTTTAACAACCCAATTAATCCAGGTCTAATATGCTCCTTCATTATTCTTTTATAAGTATTACTCTTCATGGACATCTAGGTCAATGGTACGTTTCTGCATACAATATATGTATGTCTTTTAGACAATCAACTTTCTTCCATTTTAGTTTATTTTTTATCTGTTCTGCAATGTGATATTTTATTAAGAGAGTCAAAGGTCAGAAATATGCTGGAAGAATTCAAAAGATTGAATATTATCGCAACATTTTTTGTTTGTTTGTTTTTTCTTTTCTTTTTTATTGGCAAGAGTTCCTTTTGAAGCTCTCTTCATGTCTGCTATGCTTATTCTGTCAACAGAGATGGGTTGAAAAGAAAGTCTTTCCAAGATGGTTACCTGCGGCATTTTCAATAACTGTTTTCTTATAACTAAAAACTTCAAAATTAAGAAAAAGGGGACAAAGTAATTATGGATGGAACTCATCCAGGATTTTCAATGAACTTTGACTCTCACAAACATTTCCTACCTCACTATTGTCTTGTCTGCTAGTACACACGTGTAATTGTGTATTTTATTGACTCCTCTAAACATTACATATGAGTCTTCTTTAAAATCATGTATGCCATATATTCATATTTGCCTTTAATTTAATCCGAGTAATTCAGTCCCTCCCCCTAATTGATCTTTCGAACTTGCAAGCACCTGAATTCCTTACACACTAAAAAATCTTCAGGATCCCTGGATTTTGATTGGTGCCTTGTAGGAGAGGTGACCAATCAGTAGTCAGCTCAATTTTATTGAAATAGGGAAATCCTGAGCTAATTCTAAATGATTGATTGATGATTTTTCATTGGCCGTTAATGTAGCCAATAAAGAGCACTGGAATATAAGGACTGAATTATTCGGGTTAAATTTAATTATGTAAATCATATAAATCATCATTGATATTCATGTATCAAGGTATCTTCGGGAGGGGGGTATAAATAAATGAATACCCATACATGGAATAAGTACATAAGTAAACAAGAGCAAATGATTGTAAAATACTTATAGATGTACTATAGATATGTTAAACTCTCGGTCAAATGGAAAAGGGGGAGAGTTTGTGATTAGGTTAGTTTAAGGAGAACCATTAGTAGTAGGTCAATTATGTTTGGTATGCAGATGCATAAGAGGTTATTTGGCTCCACCCCCTCAGTCATGGTCTATTGACTTTGAATGTTTTGCATAGTTTACATGTTAAAAGTTTGTGATAAGTTCAGTTAAAGATGCACCAATTAAAGTTAAGTTGTTAATGTATATTTGGTATGCAGTTGTATAAGCATTTGCAAGTCTCATTTCCATGGCCCTGTCCCCTTATCATGGCTATTTTACTTTGAAACTTTTGAATAGTTTACGTTTAGGTTAGTTTGAAGGGAACCTACCACTAATGATAAGTTAATGGTATTTGGAAGTTTTATAAGCATTGGCATTTATCATTTCCCTGGAGGTTTTTGACCTTGCACCTTCATTCATGGTTTATTGACTTCGAATGTTTTTCATAGTTTTCATGCGTAAATATTGCCATTTTAATTTCAACATTTGTATTATGCTATCAAAATTACAAAAATGCAAAAAAATATCTCTGTGTTAACAGTTTCTATTTAAGAAAAGAATTGTTTTACATTTTTTACTGTAGTCATTTGTATACAAAAAAATAGTTCCCCTGTTTTATGCACAATAACCAGAAAACTCTTGTAAATCTGCAGTTAATTTTGACAGTTTTCTCCCTTAAATATTTAGTCTAAATCTTTACCTAATTCCCTTTTAAATAGGGATTTAATCGCTTAAATGTTGTAAGTAATTTTGTCATTTTCTTTTTATGAGATACTTTCTTCAATATATATTTTAAAACAAATATTGTAAATAATTTTAACTATGAAAAAGCTGTTTATGGAGTGTTTGGAATCAAGTTTGTGTCTTTTTGAATAATGTGTATGCCTTTTGAAAGAATGTTAAACACAAGTATATTTCACATGCAAGTGACTTGGTCAGCACATCATATGCCTGTGAATGTGTCATCAAAATATCTAGAAAAATAGTTCTATAAGAAATAGTTAACTATTCAGACATTATACGACACAGATGAGATGTATATTAATCAATTCGTGAATATATGAAACTTTTTGTAAAGAAATATAGGATTGTATTATAGTTGCTTTATACTGAAATATGTCTAACAACATTAATATATATTTCACAGTGTAAATAATGTAATAAAAATAATTTAAAACCATTTTTTCCTTAAAATATTTCATAATTAATTGCTTTGTCTTCTAAATTATTGGGATTTTTTTCATTGACATTAAATCATCTCTATCATTGGTAGTTTTAGTATTTAGGGGTTTTGCATTTACCATGAAATAGTTTTTCTGCAACCAGTTGTATCTGTGATCAATAGATGGCCCAATTCTAGCTTTTATGGATATGACAATGCTATTGAAAATGTAAATTGTTGATATTTTACAGCAAGTTGTTTCAATCAGCAGGAGAAATAACCTTAGATTTGGTCCTTAGGCAATATATATGTATTTGGGCTATATTTATATATATTTTGACAGATTTAACCTTCTAAAATGTTCACTTATTATTATATTTATCTTGTGAATTTTGTGACATACCAATGCAATATGCTATTTATATATTTTATTTAATTGCAATGTGCTCTTGCGGTTTATGTTATTGGAAAGACACCATAATTTCTATGGAATCATGTGACTGACTTTAGGTTAGCCAATCAAATATCAGATTGATAATATTCAAATATTATGAATGACCTATTTCAGGTTCTGTCTGCTGCTACTGTTGTTGCCAAACATACTTCATCATTGTGTAATGCCTGTCGTCTGGCATCTTCAAAAACAACCAATCCCGTTGCAAAGAGACATTTTGTGCAGAGTGCTAAAGATGTAGCCAATAGCACAGCAGCTCTTGTTAAAGCTATTAAAGCATTGGACAGTGATTTCAATGAACAAAATAGACAGAAATGTGCCGAGGCTGCTAAGCCGTTGATCAATGCTGTGGATGAGTTATCTACCTTTGCTTCCTCGCCAGAGTTTGCCAGTATGCCTGCAAAAATAAGTGCAGAGGTAAAAATTGATAAAATAGTTGAATCAAATTAAAAATAATGTTACCAAATGATGTTTGCTTTCATGAAGTTATTTTTTGTTCTGGAAATAACTTTGTTAATAAAATTGAAATATGGTGGTTGAGATGTAAAGATGGAGCAATAAAAGTCACTGGTGTTTGAGAGGATGTCGCTGTTGTTGTTATAAATTGTGTCTAATCCCGTTTGCTACTCTTGCAAATAAAATGTGTTAACTAAATTCAACACCAGGTGTAAAAAATCATGTAAATCAAAATTCACTTTTTTTCAGTAAAAATTGTAATTTATAAGGAATCCATCATAAATTCATACCATTTAAAAGTGTTATTATATTTGATGTTATTTTTTCCAGGCAAGAATTGCCCAGGAGCCAATCATCCAGGCTGGCAAGGCAATGATAGGAGGAGCTTCCAACATGGTCCAAGCAGCCAAACAATTGGCTGTCAATCCTAAAGATCCGCCCACTTACCAGATGTATTCAAGCTACTCAAAGAGTGTGTCTGATGCCATTAAGAAATTAGTAGCATCAATCAAGTATGTAGTCAGTTCTGATTGGTTGTCAGTTTGTAAGATCTGCCCACATTAGTTATACATTTTGGCTATTTTGATTTATAGGATAGGGAAATAACTTTGTAAATATACAGTTGTGGAATTCTCTTTTTTTAGAGTATTTATCCCAGAAAATAGTTCATATAAAAATAAGTAGATGTAATAAGATTGCCAATGAGACAACTATCAATCCAAGTTCAAATGAAGTGGATGTAAGCAATTATAGGCAACTGTACGGCCTTCAACAATAAGAAAAACCATATTTGCTTTATATATGTGGTAATTTATATGATCATTGTTTTTAGTAAAGAATAATAAAAAAAGGACGTATTCCAAATCTGCAGTATAATTACAATATAAATTTCAATTTTAGGGACTGTGCTCCTGGTCAGAAAGAGTGTGATGATTCATTGGACACCATTAATCAATGTGTCCGTAGTCTTGACCAGGCTTCCTTGTCTGCAATCAGTCAAAGCCTTACACCTAGAACTGAGAAAACATTAAGGGTAAGTTCATAAGCACCAGTGCTTCCAAGGTCGACCAGAATAGAAATGTGTTCATTTATTATCTTTTAAGTTCCAGTTTCTTTCAAATTTAGCATTAAAATGATAATATACACGCATTCATTAAAATATTGAGTTGAACTTTTTTTCTTTCTTTTCGGTTTGTCAAATTAAAGTTGTGTGATATGTGCCTTGAAGAAAATTCAAGTTTATTTTGTTTATACAAAAGTACTCAAAAGTCAAATAATTTATTATGTTAAAATATTTAATTTGATTTTTTTAACTTATTATTCGGTTGACCTTTTCAAGTATTTCAAACTTTTTGAACAGGGCTTCCAAGAACAGATAATAGGAAGTGCTAGGGAAATTCTGGATATGGTTGACAAAGTGAAAGTAGCTGCTAAATCTGAACCAGAAAATCTAGGTTATAGGGTAAGTTACTGTAGACGAAGTGAAAGTAGCTGCTTATTCTGAACCAGAAAATCTAGGTTATAGGGTCAGTTACTATAGACAAAGTGAAAGTAGCTGCTTATTCTGAACCAGAAAATCTATGTTATAGGGTAAGTTACTGTAGACAAAGGGAAAGTAGCTGCTTACTTTGAACCAGAAAATCTAGGTTATAGGGTCAGTAAAAGGAAATCAGATGGCGATTGATAAAGATCATGCAAAACAAGAGAAATCACTTAACCTCAATTATAGTCTAAAAGCTTGCCATAGAAATTAATGATGTCTCTTCTAAGGTCATATTAGAAAATTCCTGGATTCTCAAATGTTTAACCTGAAATTATCAAATCCTGTATGCTTGTGAAACAAAGAAAAACTTGTCTTGATAAACACCAATACAATCTGATCAAATCTATTATCAGATTTTCATCATATTTATACTGTAAAATATCAGCTGCTTGACATAATATGGAGCCATTTTTATGCCCCTTCGCTAGGCGATGGGGGCATTTAAAAGTGTAACTCTTGACTGTCTTTTTGTCCGTTCCATCTTTGTTTCTGCACTCTAACCTAGGTTTTTTCATCCAAATATTATGAAACTCATACACAATGCTGAGAACCAAAACTCGCAGACTGAGTTTTGAATATGGGCAGTGAGTCACTTACCATTCTAGAGTTATGCCATGCCACTTTATAACTTGAAGAAGTGCTAATTTTTTGGTTTCCACACTCTCAGTTTAGTTTGCTTACGTATTATAAGTGAGTTTGAGCGGGGGCATTTGTGTCCTCTGACACATTTTCTTTTATTTAAACGGTTCGAAGTGCTCACTTGACAAATGTCTTTATATTGTGACGTAAAGCTGGTTTTTTGCAGTACCAATATGAAAAAAACCTGATAACAAAACTTCTTATATTAAAGAGGGCCAGATATTTAACATTTTCCAGTTATAAACCATTAGGGCTGTGTCAAAAACATATGTGGGACTAAGGGAAGGGAAATTGGAATCTCTTCTTTGGATTGGTGTCAAATATAATGAAAATGGAAGTGAAAATCTAAATTTTTTGCTATAGATGGTTACCCCAATTTGAAAGAGCATTCCTTAGGTACCATGTATGCTTAAATGGGACAGTCCTCGGTCAGTTCTCTGTAAAATTATGTACAATGACAACTAAATCTATTACAGGTTACTATGATGGCCAGTTATTTTGAACCAGTAGCCGATGGAGCAGTGGGTGCTGCATCCCAGTCTACAACATCAAAACAACAGACACACACACTGGATCTTACCAAAACCGTCATGGAATCGGCGCTACAGTTCTTATTCGCCTGTAAAGAAGGGGGAGGTAATCCAAAAGCCACTCATACTCATGAAAATATTGAAACAGCTGCTGAGAACACGAGGGATGTGTTACAAGATCTGTTACAAGCCATGGAGGAAGCTGCTTCACAGGCAGGCATGGTCACCAGTATGATAGAGAAAATTACAAAATCTATAACTAAGGTGAGAGTTACCTCCCTTTGAAATAACCAAATCTATTAATAAGGTGAGAGTTGTTGCCCCTTACTTTGCTGATCTTATGATGTTCACATCTACTTTTGTACATGTACTAGTTAAGTACTATTACTAAACTCTCTTGAAAATGTACCAAATAATATAAGTAATTCCAAACTATTGTACTATTTTATCACCATTTTTTTTCAATACTAGAGTAACTGCTCTTTGAAATTACCAAATCTATTACTAAGGTGAGAGTTGATGCCCCTTAATTTGCTAGTCTTATGATGGTTACATCTACTTTCTTTTGAACATTACACTACAAACCAGTTAAAGTCTGAAATGGCCTATATCTGTACTCTACTGTACTGATTTTTACTCGACCAGTCTGAATTGGTCTGAATTTTACTCGACATTACTCGACCCCAGTCTTAACCATACTCGACCGTACTGATTTGTACTTGACCCTTATCTTTGCCATTGAAAATAGTCTGAACTATTACTTGACCAGTCTGAAACAGTATTAACCCATTCTCGACCTGCACTCGACCTATTTTTTCAGTCTAAACCATAATCGACCAAAGGTCTGAACAATACTCGACCAGTCTGAACCATACTTGACCAAATAACCTCTACTTTTTTTTAATTTTAGTTGTTAAAATTAATTTCTTTTTTTCTGACATGATAACAGCCACAATAAAATAAAGATATATATAAAAACATATTTTTACATCCTTACATGATTCTCAGATTTATCAAATAGAGATAGTTAAATCAAATTATCTTATATAATAATTTAATTATATTAATTTTAAGTTTTAGAGTTTTGTTAAAAAAAAAAGATTCTTTTACCTAAAAACCACACTTTTACTGAGGGTAATAAAACCTTATTAAGGTGCTTCTTGGTTGGCATGTGTTTTTTTTTTTAAACTTAATTTTTGTCGAGCCTGCGACTTTTGTCGCAGAAAGCTCGACATAGGGATAGTGATCCGGCGGCGGCGGCGTTAGCTAACTTCTTAAAAGCTTTATATTTTAGAAGGTGGAAGGTCTGGATGCTTCATACTTTGTATATGGATGCCTCATGTTACGAAGTTTCCGTCAGTCACATGTCCAATGTCCTTGACCTCATTTTCATGGTTCAGTGACTACTTGAAAAAAAAGTTAAGATTTTTTGTAATGTTAGATTCTCTCTTATTATAAGTAATAGGATAACTATATTTGGTATGTGCGTACCTTGCAAGGTCCTCATGCCCGTCAGACAGTTTTCACTTGACCTCGACCTCATTTCATGGATCAGTGAACAAGGTTAAGTTTTGGTGGTCAAGTCCATATCTCAGATACTATAAGCAATAGGTCTAGTATATTCGGTGTATGGAAGGACTGTAAGGTGTACATGTCCAACTGGCAGGTGTCATCTGACCTTGACCTCATTTTCATGGTTCAGTGGTTATAGTTAAGTTTTTGTGTTTTGGTCTGTTTTTCTTATACTGTATGCCATAGGTCTACTATATTTGGTGTATGGAAATATTTTATGATCTATTTGGCAGTCACACAGGTTTTATTTGACCTTGACCTCATTTTCAAGGTTCATTGCTCAGTGTTAAGTTTTTGTGTTTTGGTCTGTTTTTCTTAAACTATAAGCAATAGGTCAACTATATTTGTTGTATGGAAGAATTGTTAGCTGTACATGCCTGCCTAGCATGGTTCATCTGACCTTGACCTCATTTTCATGGTTCATTGGTCAATGTTTAGTTTTCTTGGTTAATGTTAAGTTTATGTGACAGTTGTAATAAAGCTTTATATTTAGGACTATCAACATAATATCAATGATTAGTAAAGAAGGCGAGACATTTCAGCGTGTGCACTCTTGTCCTAAATTCCTAAAGAAAAACTATATAGGTTTTATGGTTACATACAATAGTTATATAATTATCTTTTTAATGAGTTAACAACAGCCAAAAAATCACTGAAACTGTTTAACCTTATATTAGAAATATATCTATTCTTATCATAATTTGGGATATATATCAAAAAGGGATAAAAAAGTTAAAGAAATGAATAAAAAAAAATTTCTGAATAGTGGTAAAGTATAAAGTAATACCTCCTGCTTGGGGCAAACTCATTAAAAAGATCACACCTGGTCAGAGAGAATTAATTTCTAATTAACATTCAGTAAAAATTGCAACATCCTGTAAAACTTATATCGCAAGGCCTTTTGAATTCACTAGATAAGTAATACACGAGTTTAAGAAAAATAGGGCTTTCTTTTTACCTGTAAAACACATGTACTGAGGTAATTAAACCTTATTAAAGCTCTTCTTGTATGCCATGTCTTTAATTTTGACAAAAGTTATTTAAATTTAATTAAAATAAATTTTTTCTGCAACTTTGGAACACATTTCCTTTTTTAAATGGTTATCAAGGATCGGTCTCTAAAAACACCGCAAGGATTGCTATGGAAGTTCTATTATCATGATTATATTAAATTCTTGGTTTTACAAAACAAAGGTGTGATCTTTTAAATTTATTAAGTTGCTTTATATACTATTCTAAATATATTTGAATAAAAAAAATGTTCACTGCATTATTAACTAAACTCAACTGACACCATAAATCTATACAAGGCTTAAGTAAATGGTGAAAATTGTCCAATACCATAAAATATATCTGAAACATTCAAAAAGTTTTGAATAACATTGTAAATATTAGTCACAATTCAGTTTGAGATTATTGGATCAGCTTGTTTTATTTTTATTTTAAAGGTGATATACATATATGTAAGTGTTGATGAATTTGGTGTTGAATTTATATTATGTTTATTATAAAATTTTGGTTTCAATGCCATATTGAATACATTTTAAATTTCAAATTGTTGTTCAAATTTCTAGCCAGGGGAAATAGCTGTTAAAAACAGTTCCTAAATTGATGAAATGCAATAGATAGATACAAAAAATATGTCTAGGTTGGTTAAGACTTGGTCAAGTATGGTTCAGACTAGGTCAAGTATGGTTCAGGCTAGGTCTAGTATGGTTCAGACTAGGTCGAGTATGGTTCAGACTAGGTCGAGCATTGTTCAGACTAGGTCGAGCATGGCTCAGACGCAATTAAAATGGTTAAGTACTGGTCGAGTGTGCCACAGTCCAGTACAAGTTCAGACTGTTAAGTATGGTTCAGACTACAGTCGAGTATAATCAAGTAAATTTCAGACCAATTCAGACTGGTCGAGTAAAAATCAGTACAGTCGAGTACAAATATAGACCATTTCAGACTTTCAATGGTTTGTAGTGTTAACTAATTAATACTGTAACTTTACAGTATTGAAAATATACTTAAATAATGTAGGGCTGATGTACCGTTCCTACTCGCTTATTAGTCGGAAAATTGGGAGTAAAATTCATAATCCAGAGAGGGGGACCGACTAATAGACGAGATCTAGCGACCAGAGGAAAAATCCAAGCTTGAGAAAAGTGGTCAGGAGTGAATTTCCTGGTCAAAACTACGTTTTTGATTGCCAAACCTACACAAATCAATAAATAAAAAGTTTTTGTTGAAAATAAATTACTACAATACTGTCTTTGTGTTTTATTTGTTCTTTGGTAAACATTTTCTGCAAATTCGTGTTGAAATCCTACTGTTTCCGGTTTGTGTATTGATTTTCATGGTCACATGGTTTTCCTATAAACCCAAAAGAAGAGCCAAGAACCAAAAATGAAAAGGAGATAACAATGTACCAAATATGTGAAAGAATGTTTTCAGCGGAGTTATTGTGTCATTATTGTGATATCATGATATCAATTCAATGCTTATAAATCAAATAATTATCAAAAAATAATTTTAAGATTCATTCCCAAAATCAAAATATTATTTATTAAAGTGTCTCAGGTGAGACAAAGAGTTGTATTTACTTAGGGTGTGAAAACTATCAGTGATAGGTAAACAGATGACACTAATGAGTTGGAGTTAGTTATTTTAATATATTGATTAGCTTCACTTAATTTTTTTAATCTTTTAATCATCACAATATAATAAGAATTATGAAGTGTACATGCTCATTTAACACCGAGTTATGTATGCTGTGAAAAATATTTTCATCAAGTATTGATTGACTTTAAATTTTTCAGGTTCATATTGGTTTATATTCGCTTTTCTCAAACAATAGGTTGTTAGTCATACCCTACAAAATCATTGATGCATTACGTAAACAACACATGGCTACTCAAACATTTGAACAGTGAACAAAACAAGAGAAATGAATACATCTTTATTATTAACAGCAATATAAATTATCATGATGAGCATCAACTTAATTCAAACCAAACAAACATTAATGCAGAAATGAATATTGTTCCTGGATTTGCATTGGTTTTACTAGCGTTCAGTTACTGTCAGCTGGAAAAAAAAATGCCCAAATTTTGTCCGACTTATACGAGGGTCAAGACTAAATCCTTAGAATTTGGAGCTGAAAAGGGCACCCGACTTATAGTAGGATCGACTATTAGGCGAGTTTCTACGGTAGTACTTCCGACCTGTTGTACTAACTTGGTACATACCATAATTTTTCAATACTAGATTTGTACTACACATTTGAAGTACCAGATTTGTACATTTTGTTTTTCACAATTATACTGTGAAATTATGGTATGTTTTCAGTATGAACTACAGTACTGCAGAAGTATCTGTAAAGTTGTTTTAAGGAAATTTTATTTCGTATGTATTGGCATATTATTTGTCTTAGAAGTAACATGCAGTCAAAATGGATTTTTCTTTTTTAATGCAAAATTGTAACAAACTGAAATGAATTTACCTAATTTCAAATGAAATTTTTAAATGTAAACTGATTTTTTCTTAAGGAAATATTGCTCTAAATATAAAAAAAAAAAGAGTCAAGGCAAATAAATTGGTGATTTATTAAAATATTTCAATTTGTTAAATAAAAAAGAGGAAAGTGCTCTTGTATATAAGTTATATAAAATTTTGGATCAGAATTGATTCAGTTAAAACCTAGTTGTAGTGCTATTCAATAAACAAATTGACGACTTATCATTTCTCCATGCATTTAGATAACAGTGAGGGTGAGTTGTTTTGAAAGGACATACCTATAACCAGAAAATACACAAAGTTTTTAAATTCATTATCCTTCAGCCTAAGTTGATTTGCACTCTAACCTGATCTTATCAGTCCGGGCTATTCCATTCAAATGAATGTGTGAGGGTAGGAAGAGACTTCAAAAATCCTCTTTCAACCAGCATACTTTCTATAAGAAATTTTGCATACATTGGAGAACATACAACGGTAATTGACCTATGACGAAAGAAAAAAAAAAAAATCCCATCCTACCCTCCCACATACATTTTAATGGAATAGCCCTCACAATATCTTTCAGATTTATTAGCTACATTATTGTACATTTATGTAAGTTCCTTGCGAATCATTGATATGTCCTGGATCTTGGACCTTGGACCTTCAATATATTAAACCTGGCTTATACTTGTAAAAGTTATAAATAAGCTCACTTTTATTGTGTCATTGATAATCCTGCAGTATTCAAAGTGTAATAAAAGAATGCTTTCTGGTACATTTGGCTTATTTTGGAGGAAAAATCACATCCTTCTATTTTAAATTTGATACACATACTTTTTTTTCTATTTTCTTAATCCTATACCTTTGATTTTAAATAAATTGAATATATCATATGAATTTTTTGAGAGAGGAGAAATATCGTATTGCACACGACTCGGCTGTGGATTCTGTTTCTATATTGATTTTTAGATGAAATGTAGACAAATTTTGGTGATCTTATTCAGTAAAATGCAAAAAGATGTGTTCTTTCTGTGTGACCTCATCAGTCATTGTTGCTTTTTTAATGACGTCACAATATGAAATTCAAAGGAAGGCAAGAACATTTGACATCACAATTAAGTAAGAACCTATGAAGAACTGCGATCAAAAGAGCCACAAAATGTTTATTAAAAATTAACCAAATATTTATTTTGGAAAAGTATAGATCGGCTAAAATTTAGAGAAATGTTTTTATTGATATTTCAGACTGACCAGAAGATCCAGATCAGTGAAACAGAATCATATGTAGATTTCCAAACCAACATGGTCAGCGTGGCCAAGAAGATAGCCATGACAGCACAAGACATGGTTGGTAAATCCACCAGTAATCCAGCAGAACTTGGATCATTAGCCAATCAACTTACAAGAGATTACGACCTTCTGGCTGCCAACTCTGCAGGAGCTGCTGCCGCCTCAGCTAGTTCTGATGTAAGTGTTAAATAAATTATTTCAAAGGTTGTTAGCGAGATATTTTCATTGTTTGTTAGAAAATACATTTTATTACCAAGTTTATTTTGTATAGATGTTAAGGAGATGTTTTAAAATGTCTTTTCAGAAAGCCCCCACCATCATGTGGGTGACACATTGAAAATTTTGATAGCAATATTTCTATGCAGCATCTCTTTAAATCGGAACAACTAATCTCGCATTCAAGATTGTTGTTTAACAATGGCAATAATGAAAGGATGCAAAATAATTTAATTTACAGTATTAAAATGTTTATATTTTGATATTTCTTCAGCTTGTAACGTTTGAGAATAAAGTGAGACTGGAAACGGGGAATGTGTCAAAGAGACAAAAACCCAACAAAAAACAGAACACTACAATCAATTTGTATATAAGTATTAGTTGTTATTGATAAAATTTAATCATGGTCCATGGCACTTCTAACATGTTTATCCTTTCGTATCTAGGTGTCTAATAGAATAAGGACTACCGTGATGGATCTGGGAAAGAGTTGTATAGAACTAGTACAAGATTCTGGTAACCTACAGAGCAACCCAGGTGACACATATGCTCAAAGAGACCTGGCTGATCATGCTAGGAGTGTTAATGAAAAGGTAATAAACCTGTTTCATTTCCATGTTAATCATATGAAATTCATGAACAACTCTAATCATCACAAATTTTGTTTCAAATCCATTTTGATCTATAAAAATTGTTGTTGTATATTGTCATAGAAAACTATCATATCAATGTTATATAATTGTTGGCATTGGCTGTTGTGTATATGGTAAAATCACATAAATTTCATAAGGATAAAAACACTAGTAGATTTTTCTGAAATTTAGACAAAGTTATATATATTGGGTCAGAATTTTGATTAAAGTAATGAAATAGTCTTTCTTTTTTGTTGTTCAATATCTAAAGACTAAGCTTTTCTTAACATGACTTCAGGCTATCGTAAATTTGTTTTATCATGCAAACTGACTGACACATTTTTTTAAGTGTAACACTGGACTTTAAGCAGCCATCTAATATTGAAACGATTTTCATTGGTTTATAATGATATAAAAATACTTTGTTTTTACAGGTATCATTTGTATTGGCCTCATTACAAGCAGGATCTAGAGGTACCCAGGCCTGTATTAATGCCGCTAGTACTGTCAGTGGCATCATCGCTGACCTTGACACCACCATTATGTTTGCCACCGCTGGAACACTGAACAGAGAAGGGGAGGAAAGCTTTACTGATCATAGGTAAATGTGGTTACATCTATTTATAGAGGGCTTACAAGGGAGAATAAAGATGTCTTCATTTTACAATATTTATTTTACAGCACTGTGTGTAAGTAGCAAAGGTAGTGATTGCTAAATGCAGGTTTGACTGTATTTTTATTCAGAGCTAGTTTGCCAATGTTCTTTTTTTGCAATTTACCAAAATTGATTGATATATGATCTAAAGTCATTGGAAAAATTGATCATAACTTTTTAGTTGAAGTTTTATGAAAGCATGTCCATAAAATATATAGGACCTCATATGGTTTTATGTTAAAATAAATAAAATGCCATCTGACACTCTCAAAATTGATTTCCTGGCAGCTCTTTAAAAAAGTGAAATGTATTTCTGATATTTTAATTTTTTTTAGGGAGAATATATTGAAGACAGCTAAGGCTTTAGTTGAAGATACCAAAACATTGGTGGCAGGTGCTGCCTCCAACCAAGAACAGCTGGCAGGGGCTGCCCAACAAGCTGTCAAAACCATCACTCGATTGGCTGATGTGGTCAAATTTGGAGCATCCTCACTGGGAGCTGACCAACCAGAGGCTCAGGTAATAACAAATTATCGTTTGATGACTGATTTTTACAAATTTTCATTATATGTCAAATGCTTAATTAATGTTATCAGGTTTAATGAAATTTCCCTCTTGAATCTGACTTATTGCTTTTTATACGCCCGTTTACGGGTCGTATTATGGTATACCGATGTCCGTCTGTCCGTCCGTCCGTCATCAACATGTTGGACATTAATTCAAAAACGCTTTAACCAATATGCATGAAACTTTAGTGAATTGTTTATATCTATTGACGTGAGCTCCCTTTCATTTTTTATAAATTTCAGATTTACCATTTCTGAGTTTTGGGGTTTTATTCATTAAAAAAGGGGGGATTTTCCAGTTTTCGGACAATAACTCAAAAACAATTTCACCAATTTGCATGAAACGTTTGTGAATTGTTCATATCTATCGACGTGAGCTCCCTTTTGTTTTTTATAAATTTCGGATTTACCGTTTCCGAGTTTTGGGGTTTTATTCATTAAAAAAGGGGGGATTTTCCAGTTTTCGGACAATAACTCAAACAAAATTTCACCAATTTGCATGAAACTTTTGTGAATTGTTCATATCTATTGACGTGAGCTCCCTTTTGTTTTTTATAAATTTCTGTTTTACCGTTTCCGAGTTTTGGGGTTTTATTCATTAAAAAAGGGGTGATTTTCCAGTTTACAGACAATAACTCAAAAACGATTTCACCAATTTGCAGGAAACTTTGGTGAATTGTTTTTTTCCATTGACATGAGCTCTCTTTTGATTTTTATAAATTTCAGACTATAAGTTTCCGATTTATGGGGTTTTATTCATTACAAAAAGGGGGATTTTCCAGTTTTCGGACAATACATGTAACTCAAAAATGCTTTCAGCATTTTTTATGAAACTTTGGTAAATTGTTTATATCTCTTTTTGTAAGCTCCTTTTTGATTTTTATAAATTTTCGAGTTTATGTTTCCAAGTTATAAGATTTTATTTGTTTATAGTATGACAACAGATTTACTAAGTATTGCGCAACAGCACAGTGTATTGCACAACAGCAAGAATCTTTCATATACTGTAAATTCTGAAATTATTGCGATGTTTTTATCATTGCGAAAAATGCGACAGGGTTTTAATCGCAATAATTTAAACTCGCATTTTGAAATATCTTCTATGAATTAAACAGGATTGTTCTCAATATCGCAAAAATTAGAATCGCATTTTAGTCTAAAATGACAAAATCGCAATAATAAATGCACGCAATAATTTCTGAATTTACAGTAACCAATTTTAAGTTCTTTGACTAAATTTATTCAGAAACCTATAATATATCAAATATTTAATTTCAATCCATATTCAGACCTGTATCAAGCTTGAATATTGTGTCCATTTTTGTCCCAACTGTTCAGGGTTGGACCTCTGCGGGCGTATCCAGCTGCGCTCAGCGAAGCAGTTTATTAATAAATTTACATGGTTATATATGATTTTTTGTGTGTTTTGAAGTACAAACATACACACTGTCAATATTGACAGCTCTTACAGATTATCACAGATAAATGTCTTATGCAGCAATCTAAAAGTGATTGTTGTATGACGTCAGTAGGTCTAAATTAGAATCTAGAATGACAATAAGCTCTATTCAGAAACTAAGGAAGGTCTTTGCTATAATTTAAGTATGTAAATGTCTGACCTATCAAGGAATTTCTATCAATTGGTGTCAGAATTTGAGGTAGCGTTTTGGAAATATTAGCAAAACACTTGCATATCAAAATGTTTTAATGTCTACTTTTGGATCATTTCAGGTGTTATTAATAAATGCAGTGAAGGATGTTGCATCAGCCTTGGCTGATCTTATCAGTGCTACCAAAAATGCCTCTGGTAAAAGTGTACAAGACCCTGCTATGTTACATCTCAAAGAATCTGCTAAGGTAAATAACTTCCTTGTTTGGTTCGGGTTCAGAATGAATTTATATGTATTTGCAATTTTCAGATTTTCAAATGCATAAAAAAACAAAACCTTAAAAAAACGAGGGCATTTATGTATATTAATTTTTTTTATGATAGTTGGTGGAGGGGGTCAGCTTGAATTTACTATATTAGATCTATATATTTCATAATCAAGTAGTTAACATATTATTTGTATATTCTTATATTTCTCTGTAGTGAATGATTGTATATCTCTCTATACAATAGATAATCAAACTTTAAAGTAGGGAACTTAGATATAAGATATAAATATAAGTGCATAATTTGAAAAAAAGGCAATTTTCTTAAAGAGGCATCAGTGCTAATTATCACTGAAAATATTTATGTATTGTCTGGTTTTGTCCTTAAATGTGCAACTAAATTAAGGTTAAAGCAAAATAGTTTGTATAACTGTTCAGTTAAATCATCTGAATGAAGAAAGAAAGAAAAATCTATTGCTACTGAATTCAATAATGGAAAAATTTATGGAATCATTTGTTACTAAATTGAAAAAATTCAGCTTACATTTTCAAATGTATCCATCTTAAGTATTTTGTATATTTCTGAAATGAATATATAAAGAAAATTGACAAGGGATGGATAAAACACCATGGATTTTGTGGCACTATTTGCTGTGGTGACCCTTCATAGCAATCTGATTAAAATACAGAATCTATGTCCAAGCTTTGCTGACAAGGATCTGAAAAAACTCTATTCTACTTTCTGTTATAAAGACCTTTTTGTATTCTCTGGTTTTGTCGAATTAATACACACCTTCACAAATTTGAAGGCTGAAATTTCATTGGCTAATGTAAATATTACCAGAACAGAAAGTAGAATGAAGTGTTGTCAGATCCTGGTAAGCAAAGCTTGGACAAAGGATCTGATTTTTAATCAAATTGCCTCATGCTTGGGGCTGTTCCATTAAAATGTATGTGGGAGGGTAGGAAGGGAAGTTTAATTATTGAATGTGGGTCATGGGTCTTTTTGTCAGTATGCGTCTATTACCATTATGCAAAATTATCTAAAAAACGGTTCTTGGTTGTAGGGATATTTTGAAAGTCCTTTCCTACCCTCCCACATACATTTTAATGGAATAGCCCTTACTTTATATCTATGGAAAAACCTAGATGTATATTGGTTATATTTCAGAAAGCAGATTATGTACTGAGTCATATGCCACAGCGGTATCAAATTTCTTGTTCAAGCATGCTCTGAGTGAAAGGGCTTGCAATAATCTGATTGGTAGAAAATTGCCTTACCATATTCCATGCAGGACTAAAAAATTTCAGTGTCTATAGTGAATGTGGTTCATGTGTCATTGTTGCCATGGATGCATTTGTTAACATATACAACTTGGTTTCTCCATAGCAACCATCATGTTAAACCCCTGTTTTTAGTAGAATGGAATCCTGTTTATATAAATGTTTGTGTGCTATGCCAACTTTAAATTTTGTTATTTTCAGTGTCTGTGTTTTTAGCAAAACAATTTTTTCCAATTGTTCGTACTTGTCTTTAAAAAAATGTATTTTTTGGATGAGAAACACCTTTTTATACTTCATCAATCCAAAATGCTTCTTTCTTTTTATGAAAATTGAATAGAGTTTTAACAGACTTTGAACAAAATTTAATGGTGGTATCAGATATTTGCCCATACACATTGTATCAAGGATATACATGCAAAGCAAATTGTAATGAAATTAGTTAGTTCTTGCAAATTAACTTCACTGAAAAAATATCCAGTGTCCAAAAAACAAAGAAAATTTATTGAAATTAAATGTCTGGTTGGAAACCAAAGATTTAGTCGTATCAAGGTCATGTGTATAGTGCTAAAAACTGAGTGGCATACAGCAGTCTTTACAATATACTATTGCAGCCACAGGCCAGACTCTCACAAAAGTGATTTTTTTTGGGTAAAGATGTTGTCAGCCTATTGTCAATACATATCAGTAAATTAGTAAGCCATGGCTGGTGGGCGGGCCTGGCCTGTGGTTGAGTGAAGACTGCTACAACATTTGATACACACAATCTGCAGTGCGTGTATATCCTTTTTGAGTTTGTTACAAATATTATGAAGTGTTATCAGCAGCTTAATTAGTATGTTGTTATTACTAAGATGACTTCTAATACTATCATACTAGGAGATTGATATTGTTGTATTCTGTAGAAAGAATTTAACAATTATCGGTAAACTGGCTATTTTTTTTTCGTTTTTTTTTTTTGTCTCCTTAGCCAGTTTAATACTGAATACTGTAGTCAAAAGAACTTGGATCTTTTTTTCTTCTTCTTCTCTGAAAGACTGTAGTCATATAAAATATTTCCCTTGAATCTCTCCCTTCCAACTGAAAAATGTTTCTATTTCGTAAGTTTAACTGACTGTAATTTGTGTTTCTATTTCGTTATTTAACTGACTGTCATGTGACTAAGCTTGGGAGGGAAAATGATTCTAATTTTTTCGTATTTTTCGCAACCTTTGTATAGGTTATAAAGCATAATAAGGAGTTCTGAAACTTTGTGTCATGATTTTAAAGGAAAAGTATTAAACATATCACTGTACATGCCAATATTGTTATTTGTAGATTATATAATTTGTGGTAGAATGCTTTTGTATGGTACATATCAGTCATTAAATTCATTTTCACGATCTCTTATAATTTCTACGAAATATATTTTAAAATAGGTGAATTAAGTTCAAAATTTTTAAATTTCAAAGTTATTTTTGACTTGTTTTATTTTATTTCAAACATTGTATAAACAAATGAAAAGGTTGATTTAAAGAGTTTATCATTCGTTCATTGATAGAATATTAGGCCTCACTCAGAACTTTTAAACGGCCTGATTTAAATTGGACCAAGTGAAATATTAAATAAAACAGCTTTAGGTTGATTATAGAGGTTTGCTGATAGTCAGCACTTTTGGTCTAAGAATCCAAACAGTTATGTACCAAAAGTAGAGTAATGAGTAAAAATCGTCCTTTATTTATTTTCACTGGAGGTACAAACATTTATAAGAAAATCATTATTCATTATTGGTGATTATTTGTTGTTTTTATATTTTAGATAGTTCAGTGATGGTGCTGTGACAAAAGCATATTTTGTTTGTTCAATTTCTATTTAGCTGCCATTTTTCAGGAATGACATCAAAACAAAAAGAGCCACAAAAAATCTCTTTTTCAAAATTGAAATTGAAAATCTTGTTCTTGACTCTCTTCATTCGAAACATGAAAGCTGTTTTATTTTTCATATGAAATACCCTTTGAAAAAGAAAATTCTTGTTAAAAAAGTTTTTCAATTTTATCATTAACAGTCACATATTTAATTGACTGATAATTTCATTTATAAAGAAAATATAAAAAAAAAGGATACAAACTTTTACAAAAATAAAATAGAAATTTGACAGACAATTATTTGCTTTGTCAATTAATTGTTGTTTCGATTTCTGTAAAATAATATCATTTAATGTTTTTACATAAATGATTAAAAATATTGAGTTTGTTATTGGTTATTAAAGCCTTAATATTTTTTATTTATCTCCTCCTTGTAGATACATTTACACAGAAAAAAAATCACAGGGTTTTTTCTTTTACCCTTTTGAAATAGAAAATAACTTTCTTGTTGATTAAATATTGTATTTACAGTCTTTAGAGGATAAGGCAGGTATTTCTAGACTGGTTGTATGACATTTATATGTCAAGTGTTGGGTGCTTGAGTTCTTTCTCAGTCTTAATTAAAAAGATATCAAGATGAACTTGACCTTCAGAATGTCAAATGTAGCAACTATTTGTCAGTTTCTGAAGAAATGTCCCACTTAGTTTTTCTGTGCTTGTAATAGTTTCCGCCATGGAATTATAGAATTATGCAATACACACTATGAAAAATAACAGTCATCTACACTATAATCAAGTGAAAATATCCATTGCTTACATGTATCAAAATTACACAAGGATAAAAAAAAAAGAAGTTATGTTACCTAAATTTTTTACAGAATCTATTATGTTTATATATTCAGGTTTAAAACAAGATAGATTGTGGATTATAATAGTAATACTTGCTGTTGTCTGCTAATGAAAGGAATAGTCATATAGTATTATCATAAATTGTAAAATTATATGTCTATGTTGGTGAACAGAGTAATTTACTTTGGTGATAATTTTGTTTCCAAGGTAACCTTGTAAGGTATATATAGGTACTGAAATTAGTCGGGAAATCAAAAATATTACCAAAGTGTTTCGGCATACCCAGTTTACCCTTGTATTACTAATTTTTGGACATAAGAAAATTTTCAAAATGTGAGGATGGCCACAAATTCTATGGCCATTTTCAGTATGTTTAATTCAAGTGAAAATCTAAGATAAAATTTAAATAGATTGAAATAACCAGGGGGCACTGTAAGATGCAATTTTATACTACGAATACTTTTAAAAAAATTCAAACAATGGAGATAAAAAAAAATATTTATGTATTTAAGAAGAGTTATTTCCCTTTTTAGGTAATGGTAACAAATGTGACATCCCTGCTGAAAACAGTCAAGACAGTGGAGGATGAGGCTTCCAGAGGTACACAGGCTCTAGAGGGTACAATTGAGGCCATCAACCAAGAAATAAAGGTGAGTATTCCCCCCTTTCTAAAAGTAAAGAACAGATAAGGTTATGGAGAACACATTTTAGGCCATTACCTCAAAACTAGATAAGTTATCTCCCCTTATAAACAGGATTTTAATCAAACACATTTAAATCAAAAAGACACCTTGAAGTCACTTAACAGTCTTTAGTAATATGTTATAGTGTGTCTTTTTATGTTGTAAATGTTTCACTACTGTCTCAGGTTAGGGCGAAGGTTGACGCCTGTTAAAACGTTTAAACCCACTGCATTTTTATGCACCTGTCCTAAGTCAGTAGCCTGCTGTTCAGTGGTTGTCATTTGTTGGTGTGGTTCATAAGTGTTTCTCGTTTCTCGTTTTTCATATAGATTAGACCGTTAGTTTTCCTGTTTGAATTGTTTTACACTTGTCATTTTGGGGCCCTTTATAGTTTGCTGTTTGGTGTGAGCCAAGGCTCTGTGTTGAAGGCTGTACTTTGACCGATAATTGTTAACTTTTTACACATTGCGACTTGGATGGAGAGTTGTCTCATTGGCGCTCATACCATATCTTCTTATTTATATTTAGTAATAAACTATTAATTATACAAATGTTATAGTTCCTGCACTGTATTAAAGCTCAGGAAGGTTTAGTGGAGGTCATCACCTTATATAAATAGCCTGCCAAATGTGTACAGGTCATAAACCTGTTACTGCCGAAACCATCATGTACAAATGTGTGTTGCCCTGAAACATTCACTTAGTTAGAAATTTCTTTTTTAGAAGTGAAAATTGTAAATTATTATATATTAAAACATTTTAAAGGCATAACAATGTTTTAAAATGTATAATAATGTACTAATCCAGAAATATGAGTGTTAACCTAATAGTTTGAAATTTCTTTACATTCCAGGCTTATGATAGTACACCAGGCACAGACAAGAAAGCCTCTGCAGAAGATCTGATACGCTTGACCAAACCTATTACCATGGCAACAGCCAAAGCAGTTGCTGCTGGTAACTCCTGTAGACAGGAAGATGTCATCGTGGCAGCCAACATGGGAAGAAAAGCAGTGTTTGATTTATTAGGTGTTTGTAAGGTAGGTCATGTGCCTCATATGTAATACAATTAAGGGGTCATTCTGCTAATAGAAGGACATTTCTCGAGATATAAATCAAAACTGATACTAGCGTCTATTGCAAATGTTCATCAAGAGTTGATTTACTGATTGAAATGTTTCATTGAATGTTTTGTGTGTCCTTTTTTACCTACTTACTTAGTCTTAATTATGCCATTTTGGCACATAAAATTAGGACCATTTGCCTCTGCTCATCTCTGTATAAAAGGCACCATAGAAACATAGATGTCCTTTATACAGACTGTAAAACATTATTGACAAGGACTATATTTAATTAGGCTTTTGCTAGTCAGCTTTCATATTTTCCACATTGGTTGAACATAATACAATTGTATAGTATGCATTGGTTTTACACATGATCTTTTTTAAGGGATAAATTGTCACCATGTCTTCCAAATTTCCTTTGTTTATGACAATGTTGGAATTTTTATGCAACTGAAATCTTAGTATTATGATATTGTTTTTGTTCATAGTGAATGGACACTTGTATAATTTTGAGTTTTTATTGCAGGCTGCTGCATTAACAGCCGAGACAACAGAGACAAGACAGAGAACTGTTAGAGCAGGACATGCTGCTGCCGTAACTTATAATGAACTGTTACGGCAAGTTCACACTGTAAGTATAGGGAACCAGTCTTTTACAATGTTCAACTAATATAATTCTTATAAAAATCATACAAAGCTATACATGATTGTATATATAAAAAAAGAGAAGTTTTCATGCCCCTGCCGTCACCGGAGGGGGCAATAAGTGTTAGTTACCCTTGTCCAACCGTACGTACGTTCCAAAATTGGTTTCCATTCTCTAACTTTAGTTTGCCTCAACCAAATGTTATGAAATTTAAACACAATGCTTATTACCACAAAATACAGATCAAGTTCGAATTTGTGTGGCGTCAATTTTACCGTTCTTGGGTTATGCCCCTTATTTATGTTATATGTTAGCGGGGGCATTATCTGTGTCCCATGGACACATTTTCCATTTATTTAAAACTGCATTGTTAAATTTAAATTAAAGAGTAGATGAACACTTTAAAAATTGCTTCAAAGAAAATGTCTGAGCTACTTTCCACAATAAAGTACAATTCTAAAAAATGTTTTTCTTATACATGCTATGACACTTGTGATATGATTCTATTTAGGAAACACAACATGTTTTCTTCTGCAATTTAAATATGTACCAGATTTTGAGGAGTATTTCTTCTGACGACAGTGATATCTGAATTTTGTGTGTTTCCTTTTCAGTGTGTGCAGAAACCTACTGCGGAGGCAAAACAGAGCCTGATCAATATATCTCGACAAGTGGCTAACTCAGTCACAGAAATAGTTCACTCAGCAGAAGTTATCAAAGGTTTGTCTTATATCATACTGTTTTTACCATACCTCCTTGGGGCTGTTCCTTAGAAACATACATGGTACCTAGGGGAGGCACCTTGAAATATTTATTATTAGATACATTTTTTTGTGTGCAGTTAAAATGTAAATTTCTTAATTTGCCTCTTTGGGTGGTCTTCCCTATTTTTGAAGTGCCTTCACTGAGAACCATGTGTGTTTTAATGGTACAGCCCTTAGCTCTTCCTCAAATGTCCCTGTGTTTTATCCAGATTTAACTGTGTGAAATGGGAAGAAGTTTTTTTATTTGACCTTAGTAAAGGTTTTGGACAAAGATAATTTAGTACAAGATGTACATTATGAAAAGAATAATAAATGTAGTACAGGATATACAATATAAAAATAATTTAGGCACAAGAGATGTGTTATAAAAAAATGACTGAATAGCAAGATGTTCATCATATTTATTTCTTGAATACTTCTGATCTTATATTTTAATTTGATAAATAAGAAATATTTTAACCTTTCAGTAAAAAAATAAATCATTCCAAAACATGAATTTAAAAATTTGATACGTAGACTAAGGATATATTTAACATGGCTTTATTATATTGTTTTGTGTTGAGGAATTGTTTATTTGAATTCAGCATGAGATTGATGCTTGACGCTTCACGATTTACAATGCTTATAAGCTGCTAAAGTCTTGTAATATTGATCATGGTCATTTCATATACATCTTATTTCTGATAGGACTCTTTTTTTTTTAGCATTTATTAATAGACAGAACAGCAGACGTTAATAAAAAAATATAAAAAGCTTTAACTATTGTGTGCATTCTTTTTCTTCTTATTACAAAGTAAAGAATAGATTTCTCGACTTATTTCTGGTAGGACATATGGTTTTATTAATGGAATAAACAGCAGATCTTAATAATATAAAATTTCTCTTGCTTTTTCTTATGTTTGATTTCCTATTTTTCTTGTGGCAATGCTAAAAATGATTTCTTACTTATTTCGTTTCAAAACTCTATTTTGTATGTGATATAACAGAAATGATCAAATTAAGAAATATAGTTAATAATTTTTTTTATGGAAGCATTTTCTCCATGATTTTTAAAAATAACTAACCCCCCAAAAAAGAAGAATTAAATTCTTAATAAGATTAACAATAATTAATTAGAATGTATTAAGAGCTTATTTACATTAATTACTGCAGATTTTCCCATTGCCTCATTCTATCATTTGTGTCTTGTGTTTGACGATTTTATGTGTGCACACTTTTGTTTTGTTCTACGAGACCACATGCTTTCCTTTTGTTTTTAGTCAATAATATGTACGATAGAAGTAAAGGAGTGCCGCGAGCAGTTTTCTTGGGTAATTTTTGTTTTGCACGCAGTCATTTTACGTTGTTTTTAATACCAAAGTAGATCCTTTAGACAGCCCCCCATAAGATCAGCACGATTTGTTTTTGTTGCTGTGGTTTTATATACATTCGTCACAATTTTGATATTTTCCCGTACAAAAAGTATTTTCCTAATTGTTATGATATATTATTGTAATTCTACTTCATATTTATTTGTTAGCCTTACTCATAGGTAGGTGTAAATCCAATTCCCTTTCCCATCAAATATTGTTGACATGTTGTTATTATATTTTAATATAAATATCTTATTTATTATATAATTTATTTAGCCATTTTTTAATTTAAAAAAAAAAATAAAATATATTTGTTGTCGATTGTTTTAATGCGCTATTCTATTCTTTTAAGTTTGTAAAAATGGCCACAAGTAGCTAAATTCTGGCTTTATAAATTTGATCTCAATTGATTGGATTATCTCCCATATATTGAAGAGATGTCTTTTCTTTGTTACTGTTATGTATGTAATTTTGTAAAATTTGACGTGTTCAGGCCATTCCATTAAGCATTGTTTCTCAAGCCCCACTATCATTGAAATTATTGTGCATCTAAAATTTAAAAAGAAATTCTGATCAAAGTCTTTTATTTCAAATTTCACCACAAGTTAACATGATGTCTTTCAATGAAATAAGTAGAAATGTTGATAATTTTCAATATTTTGAGTTTTCAAAATAATGTATCACAATGTTCTTGAGAAATATTACAAAAATTGGACAGGACTCCAAAGGTGTCAACATTTTGTTTTTCCATAAGCTTTACTGTTTTTAAATGATCCATTGAGGAGACCAGAAAATGTTCACATTGAAAATAGAATAAAACAAAATAAATTTTAAAAAAACAGGTACTCGCCTGCACAATTGGTTTGAGAAACAACTTTTATTTTCGAAAGGCCTTAAGTGTAATGATTAATGATTTTACTGCTGATTGTGTTTAAAGCTTGATTTTTTGCGTTCAATGAACATTTCTTAATGGTTAAAAGAACTTCAGTTTATTTTTAACACCTTTCATTTGAACAAATATTTCATATGATCATCATTGTATATATTTTTATCATCAGGCATGTGTTTCCCAAAAAATGTTATGTCTGAAATAAGAAATGTTCAATTGTTTGTGACGTACATGTGATTTTAATCAAAAGATCTCTTGTGATTCTGAAAATTCTTTTGTCATTGAAAGAAAAACCATTTGAACAATACTTTAAGATTATATATACTATAAATGAAATTATATTGAATCTAAATATCTATGCAATATTATTATCATATTTCCTACATACAGCAAACCATATGGGTTGGTGAATTTATCACAACTAACTGTCTATTATAAAAAGCCTTATTTTTAGATGCGCTTAAGTAAATTACCATTAAGTAGAATGCAGTGGTTTCATTAAATGATGAAGGTACCAGTTTATATGGCTGTAGCAAAAGTTGCTAATTTAACAATTCAACATTTGTTGATGTCAAAAGTAATTGGAATATATATTTCATTGAGAAATTAAAATTTTTGTCATGAAATAAATCCATTAGATAATAATGAACCCACACATTCTAATTCTTTTTCAGATAGAAAGTTTTATTGCTTTTTTTTTTTAACTCTTTTTTAGAAATTAGTATGAAAAAGACTTACTATTAATTTGCCTTAGCGATCTGAAATAGTCAGTGATATGATATATATGACATGAGAGAATGGCTGTGGTCAATCTATATATAATTTGATTATTTTCCTCCACAGCCAACAATGAAATAAGATGGTCATATATCGTCCCAGGTAACCAATACGGAATGCCGATTGTTACTGGTTCCCTGTTTAGTGGTTATGGCCATGGAAAGTGATTAAATTTTTTTCTTAGATAACCTCAGACATTTTTTAATATTGTCTTCCTTAAGAAGTGAAAATATTGTCATTCTTGAATGACGGGTGAATGCCTTTCCATGGCCATGTAATGATCTTCAAAGTTTAAGGGAACCAGTCTGAATGCCAGTAGGATAGTTGAGTTCTTTCCCCTTTGATGTTGTTGATTAGTTTTGAAGAAAGTCTTAATAGGATATTAATCTAATAATACTTAAGAAGGTCAAAAATACAATTAAAAACAAAATATGATCAGTGCAACAGATCACTGAAGATCAGTTTACAGTTACTGCGGTCACTGTTGTCCTGTGTCTGTCCAACCGTAAAATGCCACAAGACCCAGTGCTTGTGACAATACAATTGCTTTTTTTTTAAGTTCAAGGTGTGAATTTCAATTTGAAAGCTGGCAAAAGATTTATTTGTTGATTATCTTCCAAACTGTTAAATACAGTGAGTCTAATGAAGAGAAGTTTGAAGCATGAATCCATTTAATGTCCTGAAGTAATTGTACTGTATGCTTTTCTTACTAACAGTTACATTAAGTGTTTCGTAATGATGTTTATTAATGCATATACGATTTAAGTCAGAATGTTAGCAGAGAGTACCTTTTACAGTTTATATCCTTTGAAGTCCTTGACCTTTGTTTTGACCTTTGATACACAGAGGAATACATTCATTGGTTGTAATCGATAAAAAAAAATTGCCTAATGCATATGCATCTGATATTAACATTGCTCAATATTTCATATTTTCGTAAAGTTGCCCTATAATTCTGCATGAGTTATTTCTGGCATCAGAAATACACAGTATGTTGTTGAATGATGTTAAACCCTACACAAAAATAAGTGTCCAATCCCATCAAAACCAACCATGGCATGCTTTATTGATTGACCATAATGTTAACAGCATGAATTTCCTCTGTAGATGTTCAATGCTACAAAGCAATGGATTCAGAAATTTATTAAATTTCATCCTCATAATTTATATTGGACAGTTTTAGCCTCCTCTTGAAAGACATCTTACCTTATTAAACAACCATTGAAAACATTTCACTTTTTATGATTAGGATTGTGGGTAATTTTGTTGTGTTTACATCATAGTGAAGATAACGTGTAGCGATTGGTTGCATATTCTTTGTTTAGGAGGTTCTTAAACTAATCTTTCCTTGTAAGCAGTGGAAAATATTTCCTAGAATGCATTAGATTGTGAAATGGTGTCCATAGTAGAAGCACATAGATGAATATTTTTTTTTTGTCTGAGCTTCAAAATGAACTTAATAGATGTTGTTATAAGATGAGAAATAATAAAATGGGCTAAGTTCTATTGAAATGTGTTCACAACGAATTCTTTAACATTCATGTAAAGGACTGGATATGTATATACACTTTGGTAATGTGATGAAAGAAGTTAGATATTAATTTAACATATCATGTATATTTTTAGGCTCTGATTGGGTCGATCCAGAAGACCCTACTGTGATAGCGGAGAATGAATTACTAGGGGCAGCTAACTCTATTGAAGCCGCTGCTAAAAAATTGGCATTACTTAAACCAAGACAGAAAGTCAGGGTAAGGTATTTAACACACCATGGATTCGTTATTGTTTTAGGGATACTAATTTTCGTGGATTTGAATACAACACAATACAAATGATCTTTAGACCTGTATGCAGAATTTGTCCAGAATTTTTAAATCGAGTATCAACAAAATATTTTTTTTCAATCCACGAAAATTTGTTTCCACTAAAAAAGAATGAATTCACAGTAATCTATACAAGGAACTTAGTTATTGTTCACTTACATCACTAACTCAATAAGTCTGTTGCTGGGGTGTTTATAATTAAGTTGACTTTAAGGTATTTTGTTATTTTGTTGGATGGATAGTTTGGCAGCCAGCATTACATGCATAATTTAATAGGACTAATGTACAAAAAACAAACACTAATCGATTTGTAGGTTAGGCCAGGTGTTTATAATGTAAAACTGGGCATACTTTTTTGGTGCAACAACAGGCCACTTTTAATACCTCTTTCTTAAGACTTTAACTCTCAATCCCCGATAACAATTTGATCAAAACAATTTTTTTTATCTTTCATCGTCGAACAGATTTGTCCCTTAAGATGGGGTTTACTCCTGGGAGGGGAAGGGTTTTAATGAAACCATTATTTAGAAATAGTTGCATTTCTATATATTCATACATGCTACAATGTCCTATAGTTGTTAACTACTACGACATTTGGTGGAGAGTTGTCTCATTGGCAACATACCACATCTTCTTATTTTTATATATTGTCTTGCGTGTTCGGTATGATGGGTAGATTATGATTGAATATGGAGAAAAATGGTTGTGCTTGTTACCTTGGTTACTTGATTTTATGATTTTGATGAGTCATGTTGGTTTAAGATTTGGTTAACTATTTAGCCATGTTGTACTGTATAAAAGTTAAGAAGAAGAGGATAATGTTTTTAAATTATTCTTGGATTAAGTCGCACTGTAGATTATGTTTGATTGTATTTCACTGTATACTACTAACATTGGTGATGGATAACTGCTAACTACTGTCAGATATGTTTGATATATTTGGTGGTAGATTATAGTCACCGAGTATCAAACATGTCATGACAGTGGCAAGCGTATAACAGCGGTGGTGGGTTGTTTGTAGTGGAGAATAGTAGTCACGTTCTGCAGAAAAGAAGGGTTGTGATTAAAGAGGGACTAATTTCTACAGAGGTGATTAGTTGTTTGTAATCAGAAAAGTCATCAACTTCTACAGAGGTGATTTGTTGTTTGCAGTCGAGAATAGTCATCAACTTTTATAGAGGTGTTGAGTTGTGATAGACGGGCCAAGTTCTACACAGGTGATGGGTTGTTTGTAGTCCGAAATAGTGGCCAACATCTACAGATGTGGTGGGTTGTGATTATAGACAGGCCAAGTTCTACAGAGCTGGTGGGTTGTTATTATAGACAGACCAAGTTCTACAGAGGTGGTGGGTTGTAATTATAGAGGGGCCAAGTTCTTCAGAGGTGATGGGTTGTTTTTGTTGAGAACAGTCGTAATCTTCTACAGAGGTGTTGGGTTTTAATTATAAATGGATATAATTAGTTTGTTCTTATTAGAAAATGTCAATAACTAAGTAGTCTGTAGTTTGAAGTTAGATGTAAATTGTCAGTGTTTTATTTTAGCTGAAATCATTGTTATTTACATGGGTAAGTGTTCACTTCAAATAATCACATCAAGCAAATTCTTAGTAAACTATTAGAAATCAGAAAAAACTATGAAAGATTTTGCTTCGAAAAGGACCTTAACTTTTTCTAGTTCATTCCTGATATCCTTTGATAATTTTCAAAACTTAAAGATTTTCTAAGTCTTCTATAAAACAGGCGTGATGTTTTTGATCGAGTTGTCAAAAATCTTCAGTGGATAACATTCAGCTTCTTGATAAGATAACATAAAATTTGACAAATGTGTCTAAATTGATTGAAAAGTAAAATAGTTTTGGTAACACTTTGTTGTGATTATTTGGGAGAAAAAAAATCTTGATGTATAAGGACCTTTCCAGCATTTTCTGGTGAACCATCATGTCCCATGCTTTTTGATATTATTTATTTTGGGTTTTTTTCCTCAGAATGTGGAAAACAGGATTTTATTCTACGCTTCCCCTTATCTTGGAGGTTATTCTTAACTCCTTTTTGTAAGTAAATATTTGAAAATTTCTGCTTCATATTTACCATATATCTTTATATATTGATTATTGAATTGTTGAGATTTTTAAATATAAGATGTTTGAATTGAAATGAACCGACAAAAAGACTCATATTTATGTCGTTTGAAGCAGGCTCAATTTGATGTAAACAGATTATTGGCAAAAATGGTTATTTTATTGACGTAAGTAAAATACCCCACCTCCAAATTAATTTTTTTAAATTCCAAGTTCTCATTGGTTTAATAGTCTTAACTAAATTAAACTAACTTATAGTCAGAATTTGGAAAAAAATCTTGCTAAATCATGTTGGTTTATAGTGTCGAAAGTCCCTGGTATCTATTCCTCAAAGGAAAAAGTTATCTGCTTTTTTTTCCTTCTATTTTTACTAAAAAAACTGTCTTTGAGATTATGAACAAGAAACAAGGTTAACATGTTCTGTTTTGTTCATTATGATTCTATCTTGTATTTTTAGGAAGCTGACATGAGTCTGAACTTTGAAGAACAGATCTTAGATGCTGCTAAATCCATTGCAGCGGCCACAGCGGCTCTTGTAAAGTCAGCATCAGCGGCACAAAAAGAATTAGTGGCACAAGGAAAGGTAAATAGTCCTTATTTTACGATATATCTGTCATAATTATTTTTTAGTTTCTTATAATTTGGTGTATTTCATCACTACAAGGCCAGTAGGTTTATCATTACAACATCTTAAAAGTGAATTTGGAAGATTCCCAGTTTTAAAGATTAGCTTACAATAAAATTTATGTTAGCACATAGAAAGATCTAAATCATGTTTCACAAGTTGTTTTGTAAAGTAGATTTGAAAAGAAGTATGTTCTTTCTAAATTTTACTTCCAACTATTTAAGTAAAAAAAAATAACGAAACAAGTTGATCATTTGTGAGCAGGGTTCCTAGAACATTTAGTTGTGTACTTCTGGTCAAAATTCTTAGAAGCATGGTGACATTATACAGCTTTTTTTTTCATACTAATGTTGTCTCTGTGTTTGACTTACACAAGAAAAAGGTACATGATGTTTGCATGTCTTAGAACAATGGTACCTTATAATTGCTCTGAAGCATGAAGATCTGAAGATTTGAGAAACAAAAGTTGCAATACCTGCTTTTACCCGTAGAATGCTTATATTTCTGTTCAACCTATTTTGGTCTGTTTTGTAAGTTTAGTAAATTTAAGAATCCAGTACCAGATAGACTATAGTACCAGACCATATCAGACATCCCAAAATTAGAAAGTTTAGAAAAAAGTGTCAGTATAGAATTCCTAATGATAGTTCAACTTTTCTATTCATTGTTTTTGTTTTAATTTGTACTAGTAACATTTAGACCCTTGATTAACTAAGAAAGGTCTATGAAAATTTATCATTTATTAACAAACCGGGTCTACCCTAACATATACATATGTTCATTCCAGTGATAGACCTGTTCTTTTAACAATAACACTGGTCATGTGACCCTCCTTCTCTAAAGTTTGAAAGCAAATCTTTAACACATTGTATGAAATAATATTTCAGCCAGTAGACCTGATGCCTGCAGCTTTACTGAAAGGCCTGTTTAGAACAGTTAAAGTTTAATGGCGATGGCCAAGGTTTCTGTGAACTACTTGTTAGTACAGATAAAAAAAAATGTTCATTTGAAGCAGTGAAAGCAGTCATCTCTGCAGAAATTATTCTATTCCACTTTTAGCGTAGTTCAAATAATGGCAATCTAATACCGTCCATTACAATTTCCTTATTATACATAAGAAATAACTTTTTGTAGACATTTCAGCTTTTACTTTTGATGTGCAAAATGATTTCTATTTGTGCACCAGCCCTTTTAGTTTAAAACTGGTTTGTATTATTGATAAGTCAAAAGACATATTTAAGTTGATTACTGTACATGATCTTTCTTCTTGTTTTATTATGAATGATTGCCTGTTAGTATATTAACTGTGATTAGAAGTTAACATTACTGCTTTTCAGATCCGTACTAGAAAAGAGGTAAAATTATAACACGCTTTGTAGTGGTGGTGTGCTTTGCAATTGTATTTTTATAAAAATGGCAGAGGGTTTATAAAAATAGCTGTGTAAATAAGGAATATTAATCAATAGAGGAAGCTAGCTTGTATCAAAGGGATTATCTCAAGATGGATGGTTTTCACCTTGATATTTTCTGGAAAATATACATTTAGATATATCCCTTCTATTAAATACTTTAAAGGAAAAAAAGTCATCTAGAATATAGGCTGAGGAATCCTGCAATGGTGTTTTCCTAAGGTCATCTCAGAATGGCAGGAAACAATTCATTGACAATTCACTTTTCATTTTGAGATAGTCCCTACTTATCTATAGGTTCATCAAGTGATTTAAAAATTTGGTTGTAGACAAGTACTTAGATTTGCAGGGACAGTCTTCACTGTTTTCTTTAAAGTAATAGTACTAAGAGTAGAGATGTGTTTTAGTCTTGCTTATGTAAAATCATTCTTCTTGCTGTTGTTTCATGATTTTCATGAGATTATACAGATACTGATTATTTAAATCTATTGCAAACCAAGTATTGTCAAGTGGAAGAAAATTCTTGGCATAAAATTGCATGAATTCACAATGATCTAAAAGCTTCCAACAATAATCTGCTTTCTCTTTTAAAATGCATACCACTTGAAAAAAAAATTGGAGGAGAAGGGGAGAGGGAAAAAGGGAAGGGGGTGTTGCAGTACCAGTGGTCAAAACCAGTTTGTGATTTAAAAAAATTCTCTTTTACATTTACAGGCAAAATGTTTGACTTCAACTTTATTTTTGCCTTTTTTACAAAAAATCAAATAAAGTAAGCTTTTCAAAATGGTCAATATATAAACTACTGTAACTGGAAATGGTAAAGATTTTAACTAGAAAATGGTCAACATTTTAGCTGAAAATTGTTAATAAGGTTTAAGTTACCCTTAAATGACAATTTGAATCCGGTTTCATATCTAGTTCAAGCTACATGGTTAAACATTATGTCTGGAAAAACTTTGGAATTAAAATTATGCTTTCTTGCTTCTTTTTTTATTATCAGAAGATTAAAAGAATGGAACATGAATTTTGTGTGTTGACTATCTGTGTTGTATCTGAACTATCTGAACATACTACAATAAGATAGATGTAGAAATTCTTATACAATGTCTTATTTGCTTGATGAAAAGCTTCATAATGGACATCCCTTCATAGGACCATATGAATATACAAAAAAAATATATTATTGTATAATATGCATGTTTATTTACCACAATATTATTGTATACAAATTTTATGTGCTCTCTTACTCTTTGTCTGTTGTATGTCTTTAATAGAATTTATATTTTGCAAAAAAACAGTTAAAACCTTAAGATCTGTGAAATTGCTTTTCCAGTAGCATTGAATCTATTACAGAAAAACTGCTCAATTGCATAACTTTATTGCATAACTTTATTGAATGACTTAACATATAATTGTTGTATGATTTGTTCTCTGTTTTCTGATTTCATCTTAACATACTTGATACCTAACATGTAAATAATCTGACAGAGTGGATTGATTAATGACAACAATAGCATGAACTTAAATAAACAACTTGAACTAAAACTTTTTTTATTTAACAAAATTTTCGTTGAGTGATCTTGCTGATTTCTTACCTGTCAATATATATAAAACAGTGTTGTTTGATGTATTGGTAAAATGCATGAAAGTAGAAGCAATATTATTAATCATTATTATTGATATTTCTAAGGTAGAAGTTACTTCCCTTTGTAGATAGAAGCTGCATACCACAAAGCCGATTTCCAGAATGATGATGGACAGTGGTCACAGGGACTTATCTCAGCAGTAAGTTCAGTATTTTCACTGCCTTTATGTAATGTAATGAAGATGTGAAAATCTTAGCATTAAGGATTGTTTATTATCAACAACCACTATAATCTTTTCTTATTTTTTTTGGGGGGGGGGGGGGGGGGTGTTTAAAGTTTTATATTGGAAAGATTTTTTAATGTATTAGTTATAGCCTTTCACTGAGCCTTAAACTACTCACGATTTTTTTTTTTTTTTTTTGAATGCTTTTTAGTAAACACTATGTTTCTTTTGCTTTCGTGAGTAATTCTAAAAGTCTAAACTATGAGTTACGCAGTTAAAATTTTTTTTTAAGGTTTTGTATTCCAAGCTAATGAGTTTCACAATATATAAACTTTATAGGAAGTTTTTCATGAATCAAAAGAAAGATAGATTATTCTAAGATGATTGCATATATACAATTTATGAAGAAAGGTTAATAAATTTCAACATGTTTTTATAGGCAAGAATGGTAGCAGGAGCAACACACAGTTTATGTGAGTCGGCTAATGCTATGGTACAAGGTAACGCTACGGAGGAGAAACTTATTGCATCAGCTAAAGAGGTAGCAGGATCAACAGCAGCATTATTGGTGGCCTGTAAGGTCAAGGCTGATCCAGGGTCAATGGCCATGCAGAGGTTACAGGTTGGTATAGTGCAAAGATATATGGCCTGATCTTATTTTGATTTTGACTTTTCCATCAAACAAAAAAATCAAACATAGATGCAAAAACAAGATAACAATGTCCTTACATTATGTGATGGAAATTAATTTTTTGGTATCAGTCAGCATAAATGCTGTGGATTCATTATTATTTGTTGGATACCAATTTTCGTGGGTTTCGTGGGTACAGGTGAACCACGAATTCAAAATTTCAACGAATTACAAATTTTCTATTGGCCTACTATGCAGAGATTGGCAAAACCATAAAATCAATTATCTGCGAAAATAGAGGAGTTTTCCTCAATCCACAAAAATTGATACCAACGAAAATAAATGATTCCACAGTAGCTTAAAAAGTATGTTGACTCAAGGATGACCTATAGTTGCTAACATCTACATCATTTGGTCTCAGTGGATAGTTTTCTTATTGACAATTATGTCACATCTCCTTATTTAATATTAACCATAGATTTTTGAATTGGTATTTGCTGCTTTTCTGCCACACCCAATTTTGGAGTAAGAGCAAAGACTGGTTGGCTCGGAGTCAGAATAGCACGTAGTATTAGGTTTATATGCCTACCTGCAGCAGACTAAGATAGACTGCCTGGTACAAAGCAAGGTGTATGTTATCATCTGAATATGTAATATTTGCCACTGGATGTTAAATAGCCATCAATCATCCAACTTATGCATATGTTTCATGTTTCCATAATTCAAACACTTTATTTAAAATGGGTCAATTCATTATGTAGAAACTATTCATGTGCAAAATTTACATTGTAAAAGGTAATGCATGCATAATATAAAATTGAATGTTGTTTGTTTTGAATTTATATGTAATGAAAGCAAGTGACCATCACAAGTTTGAAAGCTCAATGCACAATTGAATATCTGCACAAGAAATATTTTCAATTTGTAGACATTTTATCAATCTTTTTAAGACATATTTTCAATCTTATTCAGACATATTTTCAATATTGTTAGACATATTTTCAATTTTTTTTCTTGTTACTAGTCTGCTGGTAATGCGGTAAAGAGAGCTACAGATGCTTTAGTGAAGGCAGCACAACAAGCCAAAGGAATGACAGAGGAGACTGAGGATGTAAACATAGATGCCACCAGAGTGGGAGGAATAAGACAGGTTAGGACATATTATAATCTTAGGTTAAAAGGGCCAGATCATTGGAGTCTTCTTTCCGCGGAGCTCTGAGTAGTATATCCATATCATTTTCATAATCTTGCTTGGGACCAATGAGATGAAAAATCATTTTTTTGCTGGTCAGTTGCTTTTTATTCTTACGGAAATTGTTTCGACTTTTAATTGTACACAGTTGTTATGTTGGGATCTACTTTCTAGAGCTTTCAGTAGTGTATTATTTGCAAGAGTATTATGGATCTGAGCTGATTGGGTCTAAGGAGATGAAAAATAGTATTTTTGCCCGTCATTTGATTTTTTATTTGTTGTTTAATTTGGATGGATTATGTCCCTTTGATAGATTTTAAGTATAAGAGGTCTAGTGAAATAGTAAGTCCAGCAGTAAGTTGTTGAAAGTAGTCGGTTCAGCTGAGTACTCATAAAGATAAAGAGTACAACATGAAAACAGAAATTGTCTTTCAATCCTACCTGGAACTTGACACATTCAAGATAATGGACCAAACATGATCCCAAAAGTCCATTTAAATGGACCCATTATCACAATGAATGTAATGAATAAAGTCAATGCATTAATGCAAAAACAAGTTTGAGGTACTCATTTTGAATTTAGATTTCCAAAAGAATCTTACCACTTGTCATTGTTGAAGCCCGTACAGTGACCTATAATTGCTTATATCCACGTTATTTGAACTCTGATGGATAGTTGTCTCATTGGCAATCTTACCACATCTCTTTATATTCATAATGTCAGTTTTTAAATTCGTTCATTCAACGAACTGTTTTCAATTATTTAATTACCTCCCTTTTAATATAAGAAGAATAGACTTGGCTCAGAGTCTGACTAGGGTGACATTTATTCCCATGGAGTGATACCTTTTGAACTGGATCATTTAAAATCTGACTAAGCCTGAAGCTCAGGTTTCATATTGTTATGACATTAAGATATTCTCATTATGATATGTATGTAATATTTGCCACTGGACTATAAACACCAATCCATCCTTATAATATAGTTTTCAAGGATTGGGTCCCAAATATAAAAATCAGTGAAACTCTGTAGGCAAATTGAGTCATTTAAGAGGAAAACTTTAATGCTTTCACATACAAATTCTTCCTAAAATGACAATTTATTTAAAGGAATTACAAGCTCACGAAGACATGTTAATCATGGAAAGGAAACTACAGGAAGCTCGAGAACGACTGGCTAAAATTAGAAAAGCCAAATATACCAAAGAGTGTAAGATGGCATTGCTTTGTAACATCAACAGACTGTTGCTATACTCTTCACTGTTTTCCTCTTCTTTTTTTTTTTTTAGGGATAATGATAATTATTAATAATTCATATGTCTGTATTAATCTTCTCCTTCATTCACCCAACCTCTGTATTACTGTAAATTCACAAATTATTGCAAGGTTTTTATTAATGCGAATAATGCTATTGGCTGAGTATCGCAATAATAAGAACCCGCATTTTGATATTTGATACATATATCTGTATGGAGATTTTCCTGAAATCATAATAATTAATCTTGCATTTTAGTGCATTTTTCTAAAATTGCAATAATAAATGCAGGCAGTAATTTCTGAATTTACAGTAATCGTTTCATTCATTAAAACATTTCAGTTTCACTAGACTGATCACTTCAAAGCAATATTCATATCTGTATTTTCCATTCAATTCCATTCTTCTGTTATAGGTTTATTTTTAGAAATTTCAAAGGTCAAACTCATTATCCTCCTTAATAATCAAATTAACACAAGGGAAAATATTGGGGTTCTTATTAATGGACCTACAAATAAACCCCTCGCAAAATTTTCACACTTTTAAAGATCAGAGTTATACAGTGTGTTCTAAATTGATTAAAGAATCAAATGTATCATTTTGTATATTTGGAAAGTAATAACATCAACTATGGCATATTTTGGTATGAGGCACATAAGAACATACTATTTAAGTAAATTTAGACAACATTTTAACAATAAAAAGATGCATTTAGGATTTATAAAAGAGTTCTAAGAAATGATTAATTGGATATTGTGGTCTTTGTAATTAGGCCAATAAAGAAATGTGTCTTTAGGGTTTCCTTCAAGTTATTATGTGGGTAGGACAGAATTTTCTTAAGTTATAATCCAGATTATATCATATTTTTACGAAGTCCAGTTCCAGTATTTTACACACTGCTTTACCATAACTTTAGGCAATTTGTAAATGAGTGAAGTGCCAATGTTAAACAAGTTTCTGGTCATTTCTGTCGTGATTTTGATGGTTTTAAACTTACTTTTGTCACTGATTTTGTTCATACTTTGTAGATAGATGTTCACTAATGCAAAAAATCATAGACTATTACACGCTAGCTTTTAACTAGATGTGGAAAACATTATGATGCTACACAAAAATATTGCATTGATATTGCTTTGGTGAGAGAGGCAATAAACTTTATAACAACCTTGATGTGTCCACTTAGACAATAAAAATTCATCATCACAATACCATGAAAGTAAAGGCATAAGCTTCTATTCATAGGGGGTCTCATTTGGGGGAGGGTGTCTGATCCTGGATCCCGCCTATCATTGTAATAATAGCGCCTGTAATTTCATGTGACCCGCCTAACTTCGTTTCCCATTTTCAGGCAAAACAATTTGACTTTCATGTGTCATGCTTACAAAAAATCTGCCAATCCCAGATCACGCTTACACCCCAATGAGACCCACTTCATAAACAAAAATATTAGGGTTTTTGTCATGAGAAAGGTAAAACCTCAGTCAAAAAACTTGAAATATTTTTGGGTCATAAAGACTTGCTGCAAAGTGTAATAAATTAACTAGACAGTTCTTTCATATCAAATGTCTGTTTTAAATGACATGGCCGAATTGGCCCTAATCAAAAGTATTTCCAACCGTCTCTGATTTTCAGTCAAATGTTCAATCTGTATTTTAATAAAACAATGCAGTTTTGGTTTACAACATACCCTTGTGATAAGATATACAGCCAGAAAATAATAGAAAATTCAGTAGCTTTGCTTGCAATCTAAAATTTATTCAAAATGTTCTTAATAGTAGCCTAATTTTGCTTTAATAAAAAGAATCTTGCATATAATGTCATTAATTACATCACAGTCAAATAAGTCAACAAGGCTTGCCTTTTATTTAGATTTTTCTTAAAGCTTTTCTTTTGATGCAGCAGCATTTAAAAATGAAAATAATGCTTTAATAGTTTTGTGTGCCTTTAAAAGCTGTGTTTAACAATGATGTCGCATAATTTTTAATTTTTTTGTATACTACTGGGCCAAATTAGCCCCAAAATGTACCTTTTCCTTTAGAATTTTTTTTTTAGATAATTCCTCCGCAATGTTCATTTTCATTCATAATTTATATTTTAATAGGTTTTATCTGAACTTAATTTTTATTTTTATCTCAACTTGATTTGTATTTTCATAGGGTTAACCTCAACTTAACTTGTATTTTAATCTCATAGGAATTTGTATTTTGATAGGGTTAATCTGAACTTAATTTGTATTTTAATAGGGTTAATCTGAACTTAATTTGTATTTTGATAGGGTTAATCTGAACTTAATTTGTATTGTAATAGGGTTAATCTGAACTTAATTTGTATTTTGATAGGGTTAATCTGAACTTAATTTGTATTTTGATAGGGTTAATCTGAACTTAATTTGTATTTTAATAGGGTTAATCTGACTTAATTTGTATTTTAATAGGATTAATCTGAACTTAATTTGTATTTTAATAGGGTTAATCTAAACTTAATTTGTATTTTCATAGGGTTAATCTGAACTCAATTTGTATTTTCATAGGGTTAATCTGAACTCAATTTGTATTTTAATAGGGTTAATCTGACTTAATTTGTATTTTAATAGGATTAATCTGAACTTAATTTGTATTTTCATAGGGTTAATCTGAACTTAATTTGTATTTTATTAGAGTTAATCTGAACTTAATTTGTATTTTCATAGGGTTAATCTGAACTTAATTTGTATTTTCATAGGGTTAATCTGAGTTTGTGTTAGTTACATGCTTTTGATTGAATTATTTGGTTCCATAGTAAATGATATTTCTGTTGAGTTAGTCAGTTTTATCAAGAAGAAGTTACAAAATATATTACAATTATATTTTAAGAGGGAAAATGTAATCTGACTGTCATATCTATGACATCTCAATTCTTCCTATCAAATCTTTTAACAAGGACATGTCTTTTATTATTTTAGGAATATGCATGAACATCTATTTTAACAAAGATATGCATTGAAAAATTATATATAGAGAAAATCTTAACAACTTAACATTTCTCCAAGAGTAATTTTCAATTTTAAACAATATATAGAGTCATATTAAGATGCTCCAAGTGGTTGTAAGTATATTATGGAATTCATTATTTTATATATTTTGCAAACTTGTACCACTTATATGTACATTATATTCTTAAGATGTTGTTCTTAGATAATATTTAAGACAATTCTAGAAAATATCCATTGATTTATAAAAAATCATTTTTATATTACATTTATTTAATTTTATTTTAATTTTGTTTTTGTGGGAGGGGGGATGAGTTATCTGAAAGAGAGAATTACATCACATCACTGTTTGAAGTTTCTAACCAATCACAACATTTTGGTTAACACTTTACCCAGAATGCATTACATTCTGAATTGGTAAGTTGCAATCTGGTTGATATAAGTTCAAATACAGATAATCTGAAAAGTATAGAACAACAATGGAAGTTTGATAGTGAATTTAATAAATCATCTCTGACAATATAATTATACAATTTTCAAATATTTATTACAGGAATTGCAGGCACAGGAAGAAATCTTAAAGAGAGAAAAAGAACTTGAAAGAGCCAGACTGAAGCTGGCAGAAATTAGGAAAGCTCGTTACAAACCAGACGATTATGATTCATCATCATCTAACTTTTGAAAGACTAAACCATAATATCTGTGTGTTCATTGTCTAATCAAGATTTATTATTTAAAGTGTATGCATAGTCAAACCTGTATATAAAGGTCACCCTCAGAAACAGAAAAAAACTGACCTAATAAGAGCTGTGACCCTTGAATTGAGTTTCAAAATGTATATGTATTACTACAGTGGGCTAAGACAGGTTTTCACTTAATAGGGGCGACCTTTATAGCAGGTTTGACTGTATTTTGTATTGTTAAAGAAGAACAATTTTTAATAGATATTTGTAAATATACGGAAAAGAAGTGCCATGTTATTGATTGAAGTTTTTGTCCCATATTGTAGTGGATGTGCTGGTGAGGTTAAAGTTCATGCTCACAATTTTACATATCAGAATTCATCAGTGAAGTCATTGTAAGGAAATTCATTATCAAGTCAGAGAATGATTTCAAAAGTGGGCGTTGTTTATGTTCACTTTAGTTTTACTAAATAATACAAATGTTAAATAATTTTTGAAATGGTGCAAAAATATGCACACACAGTCTGTAAAATTACAATCAAACTGTAATTATCAAAATGTCTTTGACCCAGAGCTTGTGAAAAAAATATTTATCAATACTATATTAAACACCTGTTTGCAATATAAGAATACTTATAAATACTCCTTCGTAGTATAGTCCATTTCTATATGTACAAACCTTAAGCTATTTTATAATTAGCTTATGTTTGCATTTTTGCATTTTTCTTAAAATGTCTTTTTTTTTGTAATACTTGTATTTTTTTTAATGCATACAAGTATGTCTTTTAGCTTACATAGGAAATAAGTTCATGCAGTCTGTCAGCATTGTAATGATAAATATGGACTTAAGTGCTAAAAATACAGCATGTTTAATATTTAGGAAACACATAGTTTAATAACCTGTTTGCAACTTGTTGAGTGGCACATATTTAAATGTTGTAATATTATCGGAGTGTTTTTGGAGTAAATTTTAGGATATATTTTAGTCTTTTTATACATGTTTATACACATTTTATTTGTGATACAAGCTTATTTACATTTTGAAAAAATCTCTTTCTCTATGATAGATTGTCAAATTTACGTGTTGACCTTTCTTACATTAGAGGCAATTTTACTTCATAAATTTGACCTTATGAGTGTGGCATCAAAAGCTTTACAATTGCAGGCTAATTTTCAGAGAAATTATCATTTTTGTGATATTGATGTTTATTGACCTAAATAGTATACCGATAAAAGTATTTTCAAAGATTTAAGTTTGAAAATATTGAGATGTGGGGTATATTTTATTGAGACATCAAGATGAAGAGCAAAAACAAAGTTGCTCAACAATTCATTACAGTTGTGATTTCAATGATACATAGAATGTCCCTGATCAGGTAATTGCTAATGTCAGTCCCAATCAGGTGAAATTAAGTAATTAGAGTATGAGTAAAAATTACTGTCAGTACTCTGGGATAACTCTGGGATATATGCAAACAAGATGATAATGACAGTCCTTAAAGTTGAAAAGTACTTATTTTTATTTAAGAAAACCAACTTATGTTTATTAAAAGCAAGTTTATTGATATATAAGTCTTCCTTATATGCCATATATAGTTGAATTTTTTAATGCAATAAAACCTAACCACATTGTACGTAGCTATATTAATAGTCAATAGAAAAAATTAATAGTAGGTTATATTTTATATCTACCATGAAAATTCGCCTACCAAAGATTTGTTATTTTTCCATAATTTATTTCTCCTTGATAATAATGTGATGTTTAAGTATATTCAGACATCCAGCAAAAGTTTTCCTGGAATATTTCTGATAAAATTGTGGATAGAATCAGACAAAACATCAATGGTTATTTTATAACATACAAAAATGATGCACCTGTGTGCCATTCATTTCTGGTAGATGTAAATGAAAATTTACTAACTATGTAAACTTTGCCTTTCCATATTTTATTGTTGTAATATATGTAATGTGATAATGATATATAAATAATTATGTTAATATTGTATAGAATATTAAAGAAATTAATTATTATTTAATTTGTATGTATGTCACCTAGTTTTAATCCTATTAAAGCATACATTTTGGTATAGGTAAAGGAGTGTTGAAAATGTTTACCAAATTCAACCGCATTCGTGAAAAATTCAAACATTGTAAAAGTATCATATCATGTCACAGAATATAGGCCATATTTTCAATCACATTTACTTCATTTGAAAAAAATTAGGATTGAAAATCAAGGGTGGAAACTGTAAACCTTTCCCCATATCTGCGGAGGTCCATTTACTTGATCAAAAGCCTAAACTCAATGGTCCAAATCAAAAATAGGACACTATTAAAGTGCTCCTAATATTTACTCTGAATTAGTGTCCTTAATATTAAGTTGGTTTGTTGAATTTTAGGTGATTGCAGATTTAAATAAAAGCGACTTTTGTTTTGATAAATGTATAAGCTCCATTTGAAGTATTCTGTTGTAGGGTTATTTGTTATTAGATATATTGCTTTGCAAAGTTATCACGAAGTGGCCTTTATATATAGAGTTTTAGATTTTTATAAATCTGGTAGCATTCTATTTCTCATAGAAACTGTATACTATTGTATGCTAAATATCTTATTCAGAAGCAAAGTTTTATTTGTGGACATGCCCTTCGGTTATTTCTGTTTTTTTGTCCACTTTATTTATGTCAAACAACTAATTAAAAAAGCTTGTTGGTTGTGGGGGAATTTGACAGTTTTTTTCATACTCTCCCTTATCCATTCAAATGGATAGCCAGTATGGCCTAAAATTAAATATATGAGCTGCATCGGATAGAAATCAACCTAATACAAGTGCAAGTATACATGTACATTTTTTAGACTTTGATTGATTTTGAAACATTCAAATACAAAATAAAAGATTAATTTTGGTCTGCTTTGTGGATTTTTTTTTAACAGCTCAATTTTCAAACAGTTACAGACTTTCCATAGAGATTTTTTCAACCTGAAATAGGTTAACAGATGTACTGATATTCATTTGCATAAGGTCTATTTCTTTCCAAAACAGCTCATATGTTATTAATAAGGAAACTGATGGATAGAATATAAGGAATACAAAATTGTAATAAATTTACGACAAAGAGAAATCAATAAAAATATATTTGCTTTTATATATTTTGAAAATTTTTAAGTTGTTGGGAAAATTTATTTACTGCGGTAGAGGGGAGCTTGCTCGGATTTAAATACAGCATATTGTTATATAAGTGTATGGAGTGTACAGAAAATATATCCAGTGCTTCTAAATAAAATACTAGTCCATTATTGATAGAATTTTGTATATATTAGCTCTGTTGCTTAGCAACATAATATATTGAAAGATATGTTATTTACATACATTTGCACTTTTTGTTTTATAATTTATATACTGTACCAGTGGCAGATGATGTCATTAGAAGATCAGACAAAATGTCAGTCAGAATGTTGACAATTATAAATTAAAAACAAATCCACTTCATTTTAGTTCAGCATTAGTTTAGGATCAAATTTATTAGATTTTCATCAAATTAGACCCATTATCATCCCTTGGTTATTGGGACACCTGCTAATGCCTGCCTTTTCCCCTCAGATGAGATGTAGCCTGAAATTGAGAGGCAATTCAGATTTTATCCCTTTATTCCATCATTTGCTGTAGATTTTTTTCTTTGGGGCTATTAATGATTTAATTTTAAAGGAATTTGGGGGATGGGGGAATTGAAAGACACCTTATATTAATAACATTGGGGTAGTGGGATTCAAAACAGGTTTCACACAATAATACACGAAACAGGTTACATTAAATTTCTAATTAAAAAAATGCTTTATGTAATTTGAAAATACTGCTTCAGACTATGGGAAAGCTTCATTGTAATTTCTTTTTGTTTGTTTGTTTTTAATGACATCTCTGCCCAACTAATTTGCATATCATTAAAATAAAGCTTGTTTGTATTATAAATGTTGACAATAATAAATGAATTAATATTTGTATTTTTTTTGGTACTTTTTGGTTATATTCAGCCTAAAGTGATGTTGTCACCTTAAGAGTTTTATAGCTTCCATCATAAGTTATTCGATCAATTTAGTGTTATCCAGTTAAGTGTATTTTTTTTAGTGGAGTGTTTTTTATATTCTTATAATGATTTTAATAGAAAAACAAAGGATATGGGGTATCTATCCATCTATGACACAAAATCAGTACATGCACAGCAAAAAACACACAAACAGCAAAGGAACAGCGCTTTTATTGCTGTTCTTCATCTCAAAGTCACAGTGAGGCCTTCCACCTTTTTATTCAAATCGCTCCTTATATTTCTAAATATTTTAACATCCTTGGCTTTAAAGTGTTTATGTTTGAGTGTTCCTGATTTTTGGCTCACCTGGTTCAAAGGGCCAAGTGAGCTTTTCTCATCACTTGTCGTCCATTCTCCGTCATCGTTAGCTTTTACAAAAATCTTCTCCTCTGAAACTGCTTGGCCAAATTTAACCAAACTTGGCCACAATCATCATAATGGTATCTAGTTTTAAAAAAATGTGTGTGATGACCCCGCATGCCAACCAACATGGCCGACATGGCTAAAAAAAAATAGGGGTAAAATGCAAGTTTTGTCTATTATCTTGAAAACTGCTATAAGTAGAGAAAATCTGACGGGGCAAAAATGTTCAGAATAATGAGCTCTACCAAGGATTTGTATAGTAAGAAGGTCTTACTATACAAATCCGTGGCTCTACCTATTGTTCATTTACATCAAAACTGTCAGACGACTTCTTATAGGATTTATTGTCCTTAAATGACGTATTTTACCAAATTTTTCATTTTGCCTATTATCTTGAAAATTATAATAGGTGAAGAGAAACTTTAAATAGCAAAAATGATTAGCAAGACAAGATCTACAAATAATTTTACATGCTTGAAATCGTTAGACGACTCCTTATTGAGTTGTTGCCCTTTAAGGACGATTTTTATGCCCCCGCCGTAGTGGAGGGGTCATTAAGTTTACCCCTGTACGTCTGTCCGTCAGTACGTTCTTGCGTCCCGAAATTGGTTTCCATTCTCTTAACTTTAGTTTGCCTCAACCAAATGTTATGAAACTTATACACAATGCTTATTACCATAATACATAGATCAAGTTTGCATTTGGGTGGCTTCACTTTTACCTTTCTAGAGTTATGCCCTTTTACAAATGGAAAAAATGTTGAATTTTTCGTTTCCGTTCTCTAACTTAAGTTTGCCTCAACTAATGCTATGAATCTTATACATTATGCTTATTAATACAAAACACAGATCAAGTGTGAATTACGGTGGCGTCACTTTTACCTTTCTAGAGTTATGCCCCTTTACAAATGAAAAAAATGCTGAATTTTTCGTTTCCGTTCTCTTACTTAATTTTGCCTCAACCAAATGTTATGAAACTTATACACAATGCTTTTTACCACAAAACTCAGATCAAGTACGAATTTGGGTACCGTCACTTTTACCGTTCTTGAGTAATGTCCCTTTATAATGTTATATGCAAGCGGGTGCATCATCTGTGTCCCATGGACACATTCCCCATTTATTATCAATTGTTTGTGTTTAGGCTAATATCTGAAAAACTATAATCGATAGATAGAAACCTAAATAAGCAGAAATGGCCAGAAAGACAAGATCTACAATCAAGTTTAATAGTTGCAATTGTCTGACGATGCCTTATTAGAGTTATTGCTCTTTAATGACAATTTTTATCACTTTTTTGCATTTTTGCCTAATATCTGGAAAATTATAATAGATAGATAGAAATTTAAATATGCAAAAATGATCAGCAAGACAAGATCTACAACCTTAACAATGATCACCCATTTTGAGTGTTCTGCCTTATATCTTGAAAACTATTATAGATAGATAACCACTTTTTAAAGCAAAAATGATCAGCAAGACTAGATCTTCAAATAGGTCAAGATAACCGAAATCGTCAGTCGATCAACTCTATATTGGAGTTCTTACTCTTAAATGATAGATTTTTACCAATATTTTACGCTTTTGGCTAAAATCTTTAAAACTATAAAGGATAGATAGACACTTTAAGATATAAAAAAAATATCAGCAAGATAAGATCTGCAAGTAAGTAAAAATTTTGCCAAAATCGTTAGTAGACTCTTTATAAGAGTGATTGCCGTTAAATGACAGGTTTTTTTTACCCTTTTTGTGTTTTGGTCATAAACTAAAGAAGATAGAGAGAAACTTTAAACAGAAAACATGATAAGCAATACAAGATCAACAAAAATGAGATTTTTGTCATGAATTTAAATCTAGTCCACAATGTTGGAAAGTGTCCATTGTTGAAGATGCACATAGATCTAGGTGAGCGACACAGGCTCTACAGAGCCTCTAGTTAAACTTACATGTATACCTCGAATGAATTTGACATAAGCGGTCATATCAGTACCAGAATCTATGACAAACGAGACGATTTTAATTTTGAAATATAAATTCCCCCCACCTTAGCAGCAATATATCAACTTCACCTGCATATTGGATATACATTTCATAGCTCATTCGGTATTCAAGAGCTTGCAGCTGGTGGAATATTACTATTTTCTTGTAGACCAAAGGCAAGACCTTCTCTGGCTTTAGCACATTGTATAGACTTGTTATGTAGACGATATAGAAATGAGTATTTCAGTGACTTTACTGACACAATATCAGCTGCTTTGAAGGATTTAAGGGAAACGATGGACACTAGATTGGCTTTAGCTAAATCCAGAGAAGGTCTTCCCTATGGCCTACAAAATTTTTTTGCTGAATTAATCTTTCGTGTAGACCGGACGTTTATAACAAAGCAATTTACCAGCAGCTGCAGGAAATGTAAGTAGTAAAAGAATTAACAGTACGTGAAAATGTGATAACTGAAACTCTTAGAGTTCTTCGATGCCAAATTGGCGGTTGTAATAGAGCAAATAAAACAAACATTAGGCAATGCCAAAGAAATTATAGGAATAGCAAGCAAAAGTGCAAGAAAAGATCGCAAGGAACTTCATATAAGATTCATTGAAATGAAGGATGACCAAGAGAAAAGACTCTTGGAATTTGCAACCGACATACGATCTCGTAAATCAGAGTCCAAGTGGAAAAAGTGTCCCAGCAAAAAGAACTTTAGCAGGAGAAGCAGACCATACTAGGGGGGGGGGGGGAGGGGGGGGGGGGGTGGTGGTTATGGCTCTAATGTTTAAGGAATAAGGGGAAAAAAGGTTAAAAAACAAGGGTTTCCATTTTAATAGACAAATAATTGAGTAAAGAACATTATTTAAAAGCAGTGTAAGGTTGGTAATTCAAACTCATTTAAATATCTCATCTACACTGCTTTTAAATTATGTAAATTGGAAATTTGCCAATAACTTTATTGTTAATAAATGCATTGGAAATTTGCCAACAATTTTAGTGTAATAAACTTCATTGGAAATTTGCCAATATAAAATTTTGCTGATGAAGGTTTTTTGTTTACCTTTAGCCTTGACTATGAAGTCATTTTCTATTTTTATAGCCTTATGATGTAGTTGAATTCTTTAATACTTTTATGATGTGTTTAAATGGGGTTTTATCATGTTTATGGTTGCAAATTTATTGTTTTAGTATAACAAACTCCATTTAAAATTTGCCAATAAAAAAAATTTTTGTTTATTTTTAGCTATGATTATGATGTCATTTTCTATTTTACTTTTATGGTTGCAAAGAAATTTTTATTTTTAGATATTACTGTTAAATGATGCTGATTAAGGTTTTTGCTATGTTTAGCCATGACTATGATGTCATTTTCTATTTTAATATCTGTTATGATGTATTTAAATGGGCTTTTATGGTTACAAAGGAATTTTATTTTTAGATATTACTATAAAATGTTGCTGATGCTGATTAAGGATTTTGTTTATTTTTAGCCATGACTATGATGTCATTTTCTATTTTAATACCTTTATGATGTAATTTCCATTTTTAGATATTACTGTTAAATGATGCTGATTAAGGGTTTTTTGCTATGTTTAGCCATGACTATGATGTCATTTTCTATTTTAATATCTTTATGATGTATTTAAATGGGCTTTTATGGTTACAAAGGAATTTTATTTTTAGATATTACTTTAAATGTTGCTGATTAAGGATTTTTGTTTATTTTTAGCCATGACTATGATGTCACTTTCTATTTTAATACCTTTATGATGTATTTAAATGGGCTCCCATGTATTTAGATTTTAGATTATTTATACATGTTACCAAATTGGTCCACATTGAACAAAAACGGTCCAAATTTCAACTTTATTACATTACATCAAACATTGAATTCTACATATTCTTTGATATATTGAAATTAACAAACAATTTAGTTTATGGATATTCCACCATAATAGGTAAATTAAATTTTTTCCAGTTCTTACACCACATTCATCCTGTGTCAGAAACCTATGCTGTGTCAAATATTTAATGACAATCCAAAGTCATAGCTGTATCAAGCTTGAATTTTGTGTCCATACTTGCCCCAACTGTTCAGGGTTCGACCTCTGCGGTCGTATCAAGCTGCGCCCCAGCGAAGCATTTTATTGCCTATTATCTTGAAAATTATAATAGGTGAAGAGAAACTTTAAATAGCAAAAATGATTAGCAAGACAAGATCTACAAATAATTTTACATGCTTGAAATCGTTAGACGACTCCTTATTGAGTTGTTGCCCTTTAAGGACGATTTTTATGCCCCCCGCCATAGCGGAGGGGTCATTAAGTTTACGTCTGTCCGTCAGTACGTTCTTGCGTCCCGAAATTGGTTTCCATTCTCTAACTTTATTTTGCCTCAACCAAATGTTATGAAACTTATACACAATGCTTATTACCATAATACACAGATCAAGTTTGCATTTGGGTGGCTCCACTTTTACCTTTCTAGAGTTATGCCCCTTTACAAATGGAAAAATTGTTGAATTTTTCGTTTCCGTTCTCTAACTTAAGTTTGCCTCAACTAATGCTATGAATCTTATACATTATGCTTATTAATACAAAACACAGATCAAGTTTGAATTACGGTGGCGTCACTTTTACCATTCTAGAGTTATGCCCCTTTACAAATGGAAAAAATGCTGAATTTTTCGTTTCCGTTCTCTTACTTAAGTTTGCCTCAACCAAATGTTATGAAACTTATACACAATGCTTTTTACCACAAAACACAGATCAAGTACCGTTACTTTTACCGTTCTTGAGTAATTTCCCTTTATAATGTTATATGCAAGCGGGTGCATCAACTGTGTCCCATGGACACATTCCCCATTTATTATCAATTGTTTGTTTTTAGGCTAATATCTGAAAAACTGTATAATCGATAGATAGAAACCTAAATAAGCAGAAATGGTCAGAAAGACAAGATCTACAACCAAGTTTAATAGTTGCAATTGTCTGACGATGCCTTATTAGAGTTATTGCTCTTTAATGACAATTTTTATCAATTTTTTGCATTTTTGCCTTATATCTGGAAAATTATAATAGATAGATAGAAATTTAAATATGCAAAAATGATCAGCAAGACAAGATCTACAACCTTAATAACAATGATCACCCATTTTGACTGTTCTGCCTTATATCTTGAAAACTTTTATAGATAGATAACCACTTTATAAAGCAAAAATGATCAGCAATACTAGATCTTCAAATAAGTCAAGATAACCGAAATCGTCAGTCGATCAACTCTATATTGGAGTTCTTACTCTTAAATGATAGATTTTACCAATATTTTACGCTTTTGGCTAAAATCTTTAAAACTATAAAGGATAGATAGACACTTTAAAATATGAAAAAATGTCAGCAAGAAAAGATCTGCAAGTAAGTATAATTTTGCCAAAATCGTTAGTAGACTCTTTATATGAGTGATTGCCGTTACATGACAGTTTTTTTTACCCTTTTTGTGTTTTGGTCAAAAACTAAAGAAGATAGAGAGAAACTTTAAACAGAAAACATGATAAGCAATACAAGATCAACAAAAATGAGATTTTTGTCATGAATTTAAATCTAGTCCACAATGTTGGAAAGTGTCCATTGTTGAAGATGCACATAGACCTAGGTGAGCGACACAGGCTCTTCAGAGCCTCTAGTTAAACTTACATGTATACCTCGAATGAATTTGACATAAGCGGTCATATCAGTACCAGAATCTATGACAAACGAGACGATTTTAATTTTGAAATATAAATTCCCCCCACCTTAGCAGCAATATATCAACTTCACCTGCATATTGGATATACATTTCATAGCTCATTCGGTATTCAAGAGCTTGCAGCTGGTGGAATATTACTATTTTCTTGTAGACCAAAGGCAAGACCTTCTCTGGCTTTAGCAGATTGTATAGACTTGTTATGTAGACGAGATAGACATGAGTATTTCAGTGACTTTGCTGACACAATATCAGCTGCTTTGAAGGATTTAAGGGAAAAGATGGACACTAGATTGGCTTAAGCTAAATCTAGAGAAGGTCTTCCCTATGGCCTACAAAATTTTTTTGCAGAATTAATCTTTCGTGTAGACCGGACGTTTATAACAAAGCAATTTACCAGCAGCTGCAGGAAATGTAAGTAGTAAAAGAATTAACAGTACGTGAAAATGTGATAACTGAAACTCTTAAGAGTTGGCGGTTGAAATAGAGCAAATAAAACAAACATTAGGCAATGCCAAAGAAATTATAGGAATAGCAAGCAAAAGTGCAGGAAAAGATTGCAAGGAACTTCATATAAGATTCATTGAAATGAAGGATGACCAAGAGAAAAGACTCTTGGAATTTGCAACCGACATACGATCTCGTAAATCAGAGTCCAAGTGGAAAAAGGGTCCCAGCAAAAAGAACTTTAGCAGGAGAAGCAGACCATACTAGAAAAAAATAATTTGCATACTTTGTGCACAAGTATTATAAGCGGACGATAAATATTTCATTGTTTTTATATTATACATGGAATATTAATCTCAGTCATTATTAAAGGTACGTTAATTTGTATTACTGATCTTATGTTTGTATTTTTGGCACATCATTCGGAAATAAACAAAATCCAAAGGTTTGAAATTCATTCCTGCCCGGATTGTTCAATAGGAGTATAATTGACAGTGAAACATTTAATTACCTTATCAATGGTAATAAAATTGATTATGGAACTGGACATATATAGGTATAAGAAGATGTGGTATGGGTGCCAATGAGACAACTCTCCATCCAAATCAAAATTTATAAAAGTAAACCATTATAGGCCAAAGTACGGTCTTCAACACGGAGCCTTGGCTCACACCGAACAGAAAGCTATAAAGGGCCACCAAAAATTACTAGTGTAAAACCATTCAAACGGGAAAACCAACGGTCTAATCTATATAAAAAACGAGAAACGAGAAACAGTTATGAACCACATCAACAAACGACAACTACTGAACATCAGATTCCTGACTTAGGACAGGTGCAAACAATTGCAGCGGGTTTAAACGTTTTAATGGTACCAAACATTCACTCTTATCTGAAACAATAGTGAAACATCACAAACATAGAAATACACACTATAAAATATCAATTGAAATGGCTTAACTCAATCAAAAGACATAATAACACCAGTGAACATACACTGATAAAATAAATTTGATCTATGAATCAATGTAAATACAAAAAAAAATAAACTAAGTTAAGAATAATTAAAGTAACATGTTATACCGCTGTGAAATGTTAAACAATTTAAGAAAAACAATATGCTTGAACAAAAATATCAGCCATTTGCAATTACTTTAAACATAGGTAAATGAAAATAGTGTTGTTGTTAGGTATAACTAGAAGCTGGAAAAAGGAAGGAGAAATAAATGTGGCAAATAGAATAAAGCTTGCAAGACGAACTTTGTATGCACTAATGGGCTCTGGGGTGCATGGGACAAATGGTTTGGATCCAGTAACATCTTATAAAATCTACAACACATTTGTTCTGCCAAGACTCCTTTATGGATTGGTAGCCATTCCTTTAAATAAGACCAATATAACACAGCTGGAATCTTTTCTTAGAAAGAATTTAATACATCTCCAATCTCTTCCTCAACGTACTGCAATAGCTGCAATATACCTTTGATTGGCGGACTCCCAATCGAAGCTGAACTTCACAAAAAGCAATTGTCTTTTCTTCACAATTTACTTTCTTCGAACGTTCAAAGAGTTAAAGATATCATCATCAGACAAATATCGGTTAACTACGATAACCCGAACAGCTTTTTCTCTACAATTCGAGAAATCCTATTGAAGTATGGACTGCCTCCGATTCATCTTCTTCAAGAATCTCTCCCTTCAAAAATGAAATGGAAATCTCTTGTAACGAAGCAATTGAACACCTACTGGCTAAATACTTTAAGGGACGATGCTGAATCTAAATCAACTCTAAGATATATGGAAACTAAACATGTTCTTATTAGCAAAAATCATCCAGTTTGGAATATTTTTGACAAAACAAAAGCTGAAGTTCGAAAAGCTATTATTTAAACTAGAATTGTTTCAGGAACATTTATACCAAATTCTGATAGAGCGAAATTAAATCAATCACCTTCTCCACTTTGTCAATTATGTAATCTTTTTAAGGAAAATATCTCTTATTTTCTCCTGGATTGTCCACTGTTATCCAAAACTAGAATTACATATTTTGAACCGATCAAGGACTATGTTACTCAACATACAACAGAAGAAATCTGGCAAAGTGTCTTTCAATTCAAACCAAATATTATCAGCCTAATTAGAAACTGCAGACATTTCTCACAAATATTAGCAGATATCAATATAATGAACGCGATAGAAGCCAAAACTAGGGAGATGTGCTATAAACTCTATATAACACGCTTAAAGTTGCTTGAGGCAATGGATGGTTGACGGTCTGAAATAAACAGTTTTTAGTCCGTATAATTTGTGTTTTATTATTCATAAATGACAGTTGGATTTTATGCGTAAATAGAAGAGTTTTACTGTGTATATTACCGTTGGACATTAACTTTTAAAATATATACATTATATTTTACCGTGTAAATACTACTTTTACATGGATTTTATCCTTTGTGTTCCTTATAAAGGAAGCTAATACTGAGAGAAGAAGTACAGTTCAAATGGATAAAGGAGATATTTTTACAAAATAAATAATAACTTTGATGTTTATATGCACATATTACCAAAAATCCATAAATTAAATCAATCCGACATCTCCAATATCAAACGCAATGGGTATACTATTCAAAATATAGTTCCACCTGGTCGGCCAAATTGTCACGATTACAGAATATATTTAAGCCGTTATGTCGATTATTTTCTTGTGCCTGTCGTGCAAAAACAACCAACATACATAAAAGACACGTCTGATTTCATACACAAATTGGAAACAATTAAACCACGTGTTGATTGTCTGCTATGCAGTTTTGATATAAGCCAAATGTTTACAAATCGTCAAATAAAATATTACCTGTAGTGAGAATTGCCAACGATAATTTTGACAAATCACAATACAAAATCAAATGCCCACCAATAGAGGATCTACTACACTTAGAACTGTTCTCGTCAATAATATAGAAAATGAAAACAACACGTTAGATAATTTCATGCGTCAGTAGCGCTTTCTAGATTAACCTTCACCAGTAATGCCCAAAGCCGAATATTTGAAAGCCGAGAATGTATAAGAACCGAAACAGTTGAAGAGCTACATGACAAACAAAAATACCTAAAAATTGGCCGAATCCATCGAAGGTGGAGTTGAAACCTTAGTTTCTTTATAATTTCAAAATTTATAAACTGACAATTTTGGAAAGGTTTGTTACAAATCATGTCAGTACCGAAGTACTGACAACTGAGCTGATGATACCCTCGGGGACTGATAGTTCACCAGCAGAGGTATCGACCCAGTGCTGTACAAAATGAAAACAACACGTTAAATAATTTCATGCGTCTGATGCGCTTTTCTGGATTATCCTTCATCATATATTTGCATTTAATGGACTTCTATATCAATAATGTCTTGGTGCTGCTATTGGGGATTGCTGTTCCCCGGAATGTTTTAATATTTGAATGTACAACATCATGAAAGAAATTCTTTCTAAATTTCAAAAGAGAAATAATATATTTTATTATGTCAGATATTATAATTTACCATGGCAACAAGCAAGAGCTGATTGCTATTTTTAAATGGCTAATAGCCACCACAAGTTCTTAAAATTCGCATAGGATATTTCAAACACTGAAATCACATTTTTAGATGTTCACTTATTCGAAGGAAAAAGATTTCTTAATGAAAACATATTGGATTTAAAAACACATTTTAAGCCTACCAACTCATTTTTATACCTAAATCGGAACAGTTGTCACATTAGACATGTGTTTTCCGGTTTTATCAGGGGTGAGGTAATACGATACATCAGAAACACAAATAATATAGATGAAGTACAACAAATTCTTTCACAGTTCAAATTGAACTTGATCAACAGAGAGTATAAGGAGAGAGAGATAAATTTCTGCATAAATAAGACAATAACAAGAGATAGAAAATCTCTACTTAGAAAAAATTCAAAAAGACACAAAAAGGAAATTCCTTTAGTTGTGTCAACCAAATACGAAAACTGAGAAAATACATCATCAAACATTGGCATATCTAACATAAAAGATGTGATTTGCAATACGATTTTCCAACTATAGCATATACAAGGCACACACATTTAGCAGATTTGCTAACATCAACTAAAATAAGAAATTAAAAAATATAGGACAGTCCCTGATGATGGCGGGCCTATGTTTAAACCAATTAAAAATCTATAACAACAGAAACACAAGATAAGTGTAGGATTGATACAAACATTTATATAAATCTATCCAGTCAGTTCCATTATTTTACCAGAACATACAAATGACCTCATGGATGAAGTCTTTTCACTATTTATTGAAATAAAGTTTGACATAAATCAAATAAGGAAGTTTGAATTCGACCGTGAATGTCGGGATCCATTTGAATTGAAATGATATTGCAATATCAACGTGCATGAGGACACTCAAAATAGAAAAAAATGTCATTGTTATTTATAACGCTGTAAAATATTTGTATCTGAGTAAACCCTCAGCAAAGTTGAATCAATATCTTGACTTCCCTAACTTAGTATTTAATGATAAACTTAATAAACTTTCCTTATTTTTGTCATTTCCTTGTTAGTCACGATGGGTTATACGTGGGTATACGTTTAACTATATTTATCCATCACTTATGAACAAGGACGATTGCGCGATATGCTAGAGGATCATATAAAACGTTCAAAACAAGAATTGTTGGTAACCAATCAAAGAATTTCATACTTATACAACAATTGCATGTACAACGACAATACACTTGAAAAGCAGGCTAAGAAGAACTGGAATGCATTATACGCAAAATACAACGATTTAAAAAATGACAAAAGTTTGATAAAATCTAATTTGGATGCACTTCGTACGAACCATTTGAATTTACAGAGTTATACTATACTATTGGAACAAGAAGTGACATCGCTCCGACACCTGAAAGAAGTAACAGATTTAAAAACCGTCCTGAAATTGCGCAAGGAGACAAATATATTACGCGAAAAATTGAAAATAACGAACATGTCATTAAATTCTGTTAGAAATGAATTGGAGGGTAGAAATCAAGATTTCGTTGCGCTTCTGAATACGGCCAATTCGACAGAAAACAAATTTGAATTTTCTGTTAAAGCGCTTGTTGCTAAACTGCAGTATCAACAAAATCAAACTAAACTAGAAATGAAACTGATGCAAGATGAAATGCAGAAGGTGAGAACCCACCAAAATCAGACATTTACTCATCTACATGAAAATCTGATCGCTGTAGAGGGGATTCAAAATTTATCTATTGGAAAGCTAGACTTGGAAATACATGACATGTCAAATCGAGGTAAGTTGTGTGCGTTACTCTCTTTTCACCTTGTCAGTTGTCATTTGAAAACATCAAGAAAACTTTCCGCGTTAAACTGTTATAACCGAATTGAAAAAAATGTGTGCAAACTTGGGTTTTATAACTGACATATTTCACATAAAGGCATATGATACTGAAACTGCATCAATTAAAAATCAAAGAAAATGATGCTAAATAAAATCCGGACGTAACTGAATTTGATCTTTTTATATTTCCCACGATAATGTCCAGAATATTTGAATGGTATTTTCGACAGCACATATGATAAGACAGTAAGATTTACACCTCAAACAGACGTGATAAAATAGAGAAATGCTGACTTTTCTTTCAATACTTGCTCTTAATATAACATTAACATATGAACACACACATTCAACGTTAATATAGATATTTATTTTCTATGGGCGATTAAACAGTTTTCAGAAACATTCTCTTTGGCAACCTGAATTTTCATGAGCTAATGCGTTGAAGAGAGTAATAGAAATGAATATCTGTTTTTATCGCTATTTTACGAAATTATCCTTTGATCTTGCTGACTGATAATTTCCTTTCTCAGCACAGTAGAGTGATATGAAAAATTATCGCTAGAAACTAAGGGCGGACGTGCCGTTGTCAATGAAATAAACAACGTCGTAGGTAAAATAGCGATAAACGGATTATCATTGGTCATCTCAACTCGATTGCTTTTCTCACTTTCGCCGTACCGGCTCAAGCGAGAAAATCAATCTCGTTGAGATGACCAACGATAATCTATAAATTTGCATAATTGATGCAAAACGTGGTTTTTATTCAATTTCTATTATCTTTATTACTTATGTCTGATAATTATTTAGAACAATACGGTAAACTGTATTGTTACTAATGTGTAATCTTATATATGGTTATAACTTGGGTTTAATGATATGATTTTTACTTACATAAAGATATAGGTAATTTTACTTTTCTATCTTTATTTTTTGTAGCTGCATTTACAGTATGTGCAAAAGATAAAACATACGGCCGCGGAAGTAACATTCATTTTACTCGTGTGAAAACAAGATAAGGAGTCAGCAATTCGACTTTGTCTACTTTAGCAAATTCCGGAATGTTCAAAGGTGAAAAGGCTGGTCTTTATCTTATATCAGCATATCTTACGACAGACACTAAAACATATGTAGAGTTTCAAATGTACAGGAATAAGGCTGTGCTGCTTGCTGTGTTATCTCCTGCAATCACTGGTGACAGTTTACGAACAAGTACCTTACTGATTCTCCAATTTCTAAATATACATGATACCATCCATATACAGACGGAATTTACAGCATTAGTTTATCCAGATTATTATTCATGTATTTCGTTCCTACAGCTTACCAATTGTTAAACATTTTAATTCGCTTATACGACAATGCTACATATACTTGCTAATGAAAAATAGTGAAACAGTATTTGTCAAGACTCGTGCCAATAATATGATAGATCATGACTGTAGACTGCCGTTTAAAATAATAAAGTATATATAAATATATCACTTAACAGAGGCAGACATATACATTTATTAATTTACAGTGATTGTATGCTTCTAAAATAGATTAGCATCCTGTAATTATACTGAAGAGATGAGTAGATGATCATTTCTGTACACTAAAAGAATACTTCGTGTATTGCATCAGCTATCCTTGTTTAATTCCTACGAGAAGGTAACACCTCCCGAAACGAAAGCTGATTTTTATCAGCTATAGTTAGAGGAGGGCATAAGGTGTCTGCGCAATATGAAATAAATAGATGTGATGTGATTGTAAATGAGGCAACCACCCACCAGATACCAAATGAAGTGGATGTAAATAACTCTAGGTAACCGTGCGACCTTCAACAATGAGCAAAACGCATATCACATAGCAAGTAATAAAATGCCTCGACTTGACACAGTGTAAAAAAATCAAACGCAAAAAAATGAAGATCTCTATGAGGCAAAAAAACAACTAGCATAAAAACAAGACACAAAGCACCGAAATATGAGTACTCGAAAGCTAGTTCAAAGCCAAATACAAATATTAAATAAATCGTGTTCTACCATACTTAAGTGAGTATTAATATTCTAATTCATTCAAACATTTCAGCTGCACTAGACTGATCACATGAAGTCCATATCATTTCTGTATTTTCTTAAAGCTGACATACAGTGAATTCATTTATTTTCGTGGAGTCAAATTTTCGTGGATTGAAGAAAAAAGTATTTTCGTGGATATTTGATAATTATCAAAGTCTGACTTAAAGCATATTCGTGGTTCACACAAAAAATGAAAAATGATATGTCACAAATAGTTAAGAATCCAAAGCATTTGCAAAGGAATATAGAAGATAGTGGTCTGAAATATTAACGAATTAAATTTATCGGCAATTAGTACATTTTCTTTGATTCTTCTGTTAACATTTGTTTAGATCATTGACAGGAATTGATATTAAAAAATATTAGGTAATGACATTACATATCAGTATATAAACGTCGCGTGTTCGTGTTCATCTGCGTCGGTCTATCGGTAAAATGTACGCAACTTCATTCATACAACCGAACAGCTATCACAACGTTTTGAAAGCGTTAAAGTAGTTTTAATAACTAATTCATTTTATTTCATATTCTTAACAACCAAGCCGAGAATAAGAGTAATGGCATTTTATTTTTTAATACTGACTTCATCAGCTCGAATATCAGCTCGCCCTAGTGTGCTCACTTTGTATTATTGCTGATAAAGTCAGTATCAAAAACAAAATTGCCATTATTCTATATGTATCTTGTGGTAGATTTGGAAAGTAATAGCATTAATTATGACATATTTGTTATGAAGCACACTAGAACATTATATCATAGTAAATTTAGATGACATTTTGAAGATGAAATGATGATTTTGGGTTTTAGTGTCCGGCTATCTGGGTAAATATTGCGGACGTCATGATCCTATTCTTGCAGTTATGGATCTGCTATTGTTCTTTTCCCTTTTTTCTTGCTCCGCAGTTTGAATGGTCTCTTAATCTGGCATGGTTATCGGAGATGTATGTGATGATGTACGAAGTAGGTCGGGGCCATCGATGTCAAACCCCTCTGTAAAATCTATCATACAACGCTTATGTCTAGGTTTGGAGTGAGTATAGAAAAATCGGCGATAACATGACTTCTTCTTGGATTTGTTTGGGCTTGTGACAATGTCCGTCATGATATCATGAATCCCTCTGGTTCTCCACGATATTTTTTTGGTGTGAGTGGTATAACAATAACTGTCCTTGGCTTGCGTCTGACATATGATGTCTGCGCTTGTACTGGTGGTAGGTTCAGGGGTAGCAGAGGAAGCAACCACCTTTTTAGGAGTCCATCCACTGGGTGAAACGCTAGATATTTCGTCTCCAGGTAGACGGAGGCATCTCTTTCCTTTGTAGGGCCGGCTTAGGGTTCCTGGATGTGGTGTCTGGGTCCTTAATTGGCCTTGATCCAGGTGAGTTGGAATATAACATGGTTAGAACTAGAGGTAAATATCCATTTTAAATTTTTTTTCTTCTAACTTTATGGTTGCTAGTAGCGCTTTCAAATCATTTGGTATTTCCATAACGAGTACTCCTGATGTTGACGGTTCAAAGTACAACTCGCGCAACTGATATTATTTTAAAGATAAAAAGGTGCATTTAGGTCTTTCAAAATCAAGTTATCTAATCTAAGTCAGGTTTGATTTCCCCAGCAAATTCTGTAAATAACAAATTTAATTTTGTATTTTCATGCTTTTTGTTTGCCTAACTAATTTGCATATCATTAAAAAAATAAAGCTTGTTTATATTATAAAGGTTGACAATAATAATGAATTAATATTTGTACTTTTTTGGGGGTATATCTTGTATTCAGCCTTAAGTGATATTGTCATCAAAACATTCTTACAACCTCAAACATAATAGTCTATCCTTATCAAATTACTCTGTTACATTTAAATGAAAACAAATTCCAAAAGCTTTGCATATTATAATGGATTTTGTCCATTTGATAACTTTGACTCAAACAGCTCTGACCACTGAACAAAATGACAGGTGTGGCATGCTAAACAGGATATGTTGGACATCTAGAGTACCCTACTGCATTCTAGCTTTGACAGGAGTTTTTATCGCTAAAAGTGTGTTACTTCTTTTTGTCTGCTGTTTCTGTATTAGAGTGTGGATTGGGAGGGGGGATTTATACAATCAAACCCCTTATGTTGCTGGCTTGACAATTTTCCAGAATCACATCACTACTGATGAGATTTTTCAAACCTACTGCATTGAGCAGAGCACAACATTCATACATCCTATCCACAGTTAATTCAGAAATGTAATAATGAAATATATAATCAAAAAGTTTTTAAAAATGTTATTGAATTAGCCCCAGTGCATTTTAGTTTAAAACGGAATGTCAAGATCCATCCACTCAATCATGCATTCAAGATGTTGACAAATAGCTACCCATGTTAATTAACTCGATTTAGTCCGGCAGATTGGTGTAAAAATTGTGGGTTTGATGATAAAAGCACCACATTTGCCATGGTAGTAGTTTTGGGTGTTTCAAGCAATATTAGCTATGGACCCACCTTGAAATTTCAATATGGCGGCTATTTCCAAGATGGCAGCCATAAAATATCAAAATCAACATATATCACCTAGATAAGGTCACATTTAAGGTCAAATTTAGCATGGAAGTAGTGCTGGGTGTTTCAAAATAATTAGCTGTGAACCCACCTTGAAATTTTGATATGGCGGCTTTTTTCCAAACTGGCCGCCACAAAAAATCAAAAACAACAAATATCCCTTATATTAGTTCGAATTTGTCATTTTATTAGTGCTAGGTGCTTCAAACAATATAAGATATGAACCGAAATCGAAATTTCAGCATGGCGATTTTTTCCAAGATGGACGCCATAAGAATTCATAATCAACAAATATCCCTTATAGAAGGTTACAAAGGGTTTTATTTTGTCGTACATTCAGTAAAACTAAGTGCCCTATAATACCAAGTGCATGACACATTTATATACTAAAGACATCCATCAAAACATATGTGAGGAAAATATAGAGAAACGTATCTACGGTACCATTCTTGCAGAACAGTAGTCAACAACTATGGATCGCGTATAAAGACATTGGCGTTATTCCAAAATTTAAGATAGACTTAACTAGAATGTATACTTCTCGATTCTAACAGTTTTCTTTATGATCAATTGGAAGAGGACATAGTAATGATCTGAAAAAAATTGCAGTAATCTCAGGCTTGCCAGGCCATTAACAAAGCATGTGCTTGCTTATCCTGTTTAATGATTATTTTGGTGTTGCATTTTAATAAGCAATCGCAACAATCTGTGTGTATGACAACGGTATTTGAAAAAAGCTGCGTTTGCTGGTAGTTCAAAAAGACATGATGTAGGCAAAAGTTTTTTTCCCACAGTCATTAAAACATTAGTTGATAATCTTTTGGCCAAATATTCAGATGCCGTCGAGTTATTCTATTGAGGCAAATACGACGCTATCCATTTCAAAGTTATTTTTTGTTAGTTTTTATCTATTCTTCTTTAATATTACTTTCAACTGAACTAAAACCATTTCATAGTGTATATAGGCCTTCTTATGAATGCTAGGACTAGAAAAGGAGGTTACTAAATGACCAAAATATACAGTTTACGTTTGTTGTTTATGAAAGATCCGGCGTTGAAACATTCAACATTGAATATGTGGTTCCTCCCTCGAATCCTGGTGGTTATACAACAGCAGCCGTGGACAATATTGACAACAACAAGAGTTCAACTACGGCTAAATAATCGTTACATTTAGCATCTTCAAAGTCCAACTCGGCAAATTCGTCATAACTTTATGCTTTGAATATATGCATTTCCCTTATAATCTCTGGTACTTTCATCTATATGTTATGCGCCAGCACAACTGTTCTTATTATTGCTCTAACTTAGTATATAATATATATATATTACTATAGAATAAGATACAATGTATATCCTTAATACTAACCAAATATAACCACGCGTTTCATACTAACATCTTACAATTACCGTTTTATGCACTTTGTCAATTGTCTAAACAGAAATATATGTATGCCAACCCGGTACAATTAGTCAATTGTGCAACTCTATCCTTACATGGTATAGATAACACAAAGATAACACAGATGGCTTGCAGACATTAAATATGTCTGGACATCAGTCCATGAATCTAGAGCCAAAACATATGGTCTTCCGCCTTTATATTTCAGTCCGCATTGACCAATGTTTCAGGAAGATATAAAATCTTTCATAACGATTCCTCATTCCATGAATACAATTCAACAATGTGTTATGTTTTTCCGAGACATGTATCAATTATCACTTGTGATCAATTTTTTTGTTGCTTTTGCAAAAGCGATACAGTGGAACTCTGCAAACATATTTCTATCAGAACAAAGAATGTTTTTGTTTTAGGTCTTCATATAGAAATTGAATCGTTGAGAATCCTATATGATTGGTTAGAAAACAGTGGTTGAACAAGTGTTCCATCAAGGAAACATAGTACTTCATGAAGAGCAGGTTCTGTTTTAGAGGCTTTCATGCATCATTAACAAGACATTTCCACGAGGTTACAGTAGATGTACTTCTCATTTTTATGCAAATATCCTGACATAATTTTTACTGATGATCGGGACACTGATGAGAACTGTGTAACATTCAAAGAATGCAGTAACAAGAGGGAAATTGAGAGCCCACTTAACCACAACTGGTCTGTAACATTAAAGATTGAACTTGACATGTTATGTGAGATCATTAAGAGAATGCTCAATCTGGGTGCATTAAAATTTCCTTATACTGCTTATTTATTCATTCGTTGCATTTCTCCTTCCAAATTATGGCTTCCAGTACCCGTGCGCTATATTATGTCATTTAACTATACAGTTTAAATGTTGCCAACGTAATTTGAAAATGGAAATGTAGATTAAGCCCATGCGTAGATTTACACATTTGAAAAAGGAGAAGGTGGGGCAATCAGATTGACAATAAATATCGCACAACTACAGCATTTAATGGTGTTTTGTCTAGAAATTGCCATAGTAATTAACAAGTTGCAATCCACCTTTAAAATGATTAAATGGGATTAGGTAAACCACATGATGTTCTACATCAGGAACGTTTTAAAAGCAAACACACAACATTCTCAAAGCATTATAAAGCTAAAGGCGGGGAATGTTTCGCCATTTTACCCAGAGTGCTACTTATAGTGACTGTGGGTGGTATATGCCATATGGACATTTATCACAAAGGTATCAGCATTTTGTAATGAGCTAATAAAATGTGGTTGACAGATATAAAACGAATGTCACGGTAGATGAAGTTGCGCGAGGACAATTGTGTTATGTAAAGACTAAATGGGCTGTCCTTATGAAACATTTTGAACATTGCATTGAAAATATGTTGTTGTTTAGATGATAAAAAAGATGGAGAAGATACTTAGGCACTCAAAAATCATTAGTAAAACAAAACTAGATAAGAAAATGGATAAAAAACGCAAAAAGAACTAACAGCAGTCAAGAAATCACTACATAAATCATAAAACTTGAGCAACACAAACCCAACTAAAACAGGGGATGATTTCAGGTGCTCAAGAAGGATCAGCAGTTCCTGTTCAACAAGTGACACCTGCTTAGGTGCTCTTGTTTAAATCGATTAATGAGTCATATTCAGTAATTAGCCATATATCATATAATAGTGGATTTATAAAATGTCTTCTTTCTAACCCCTAGAATCACAAAATTTAAAATATGCAAAAACCATTGGTACATGAAAATTATACAAAAATTGACCGAATGTGTACGTTTGAAATAAAATAAGGTTTCCAATGCTTGTACGATGGATAAACAAGACTTAATTTGACAACACAAACATTGAAAAATAAAGAGCAAATAACACAACATTGAAAGCATAAACAACACAAGTTCCTTTTCGTTAAAACCAGGGGTATTCGTAGGTGTTCCGGAAGGATGTGTAGTTTCTGGCCAACTGGAAGCACCCGTGATGCTAATATGATTACCGTTTATAACTAGAAATTTGGTCATAAATCGTTTTATGGATCATCTTGATGTTACCAGAATCGGGAAAAAAAGGATCGTGACAAGAAGAAGTAAAACATATTAATTTTCATTTGTGACTCAGATGGTACCTAATGTTCAAACAAATCCTGATGGCGTCCATGAAACGTTCAAATGTTTCCATTTAAAGATCTTTGATTTAATAATCTTGCAAGCAGCATCCATGTATCAAGAAAATACAATCTCTAGAATATTGTATGAATTGCAAAATGCAATTCGATTGAATATAAGCAAAGCCTTCTCTTCGTTTTGTTCATTTTCGCTTTTTGGCGGTCATTTTGAAATTTTTCGCCATTTTGAAAAATATTTAAAAGTCTTATATAACGTCATGATTAACTAGAAACGTTGGATTACATTTTATATGTTTTTAAAAGATTTGGATTGAATATTATTTGCTTTCAATTAGACATGGTTGTGAAATTTAGACTGATTGGCATACATCTTGAGTATGGCCGCCATATTGGATTTTTCGGAGTGGGTCCATAGCTTAGATTGACTATCAAATATATATCTACTATTGTGCAAAGTTTCATGCTTTTATCATCAAACCCACAATTCTTCTAAAAATATGAACGAATCAGCTGGACTAATTGGAAAATTCAGAACTTTTCTACTTCGAAGTGGACATTTAAGCCATGTATGACCGACTGCCATTTTGATTGAATGAAGCAAAAGCTATCTAGAAATCCAACCGTTTCACAACTAAATGAAGTACTAATGTATGTTGACTTACTTATAGAATGATTTTTTTAAATGACCGCCATATTTTTTGCGGTCGTATAATGTTATGACGTTGTCGTCGTCCGAAGACATTTGGTTTCTAGACTTGATCATAAGTGTATGGATCTCTATGAAATCGAATCACAAGGTTCCATACCACAAAAGGAAGTTTTGGATTGATTTTGGGGGTTATTTTCCTTAACTGTTTAGGAATTAGGGGCCAAAAACATTCACTTTTCTTTTTTCAGGACAATAACTTGGTTGGTTGGGATTCAATTTGGGGTTATGGCACAAACCGTTTGGAATAAAGGGTTAATGTTGTCTTTGTGTATGGTAGAAAATCCTTGGTGTTTCGAATAATTCAGCATTGAATTCACATAAAATTTATTGAATGTCTTGTCAGCGTCTAGGTACCGCACTGACTCTATTGAAAGAATATCATGAGGAGAATATTTGATTACCGTTCTCTGTTGGATAGTCGTGATTGATGACACCTTTTTTTATGATCTGCCCTTCCAATTTCTCCGATACGAGCGCCACTGAAGAGTCTTAAGTATACGAATCGTGCGTCGGACGTACCAATTTATAAGCATGGTATTTGTTATCAGTTTTTAAAAGTTCTTTATCATTTATTTGGATATATAAGTCTTTTTTATTTAACAATCATATTTCCGATTTCGAAGCAGTGTAAAGAAAAATATATATTTTGATATAAACCCTGTAGCTTTTACAGGACAATTATATCTATATTTGTCATGTCCGAAAAATTGTAAAATCTCTTTGAAAGAGTCCGAAATATCGCCCGAATTTTAAAATGATTTTGTAAAGTCATCAACGACTACAGTTCATCTCACAGCTGATAAGTGAAATAAAGAAAAAAGTCTGTTGCCAAACAAACAAAAAATTATATGGCCTTATCCTTTGTTGGTATCCTACATAATACCATTATTAGTGCAAATGAACAGTGAATCTTTTTTGCATGTTGAGACGAAACAATATCTTGTGAAGCTTGAAATACAATTTTATCAATAAACACAACTTGATCTAGATTGACTTTAAATAATTATCTCCTCAAACTTTGTACTGAATGATAAATGTTTTATTTATATGTTGTCTGTATTTTTATCGTTTAAATAAGAGCCATGATGGGGTTATCATGGGTATTCGTTGTTTCACATTTATTTCTTGCTTGTGATGGTTTTTTATTAGATGACAAAACTAATCCCGCGACCACATCCGGGCCATTACTTACTGACCAACATTACAATTTTCTCATCAATCTAATCATGAACGAACGACAAACGCGTGCGAAGCTAGAACAGCACGTTGGACGTTTGGAACAAGAATTACTGGCAACCCAACAAGGCGTAACGGACATATACCACACTAGTACGGACAATAACGCTACTCTAGAACAGCAAGCAAAGAATTGGAATGTATTATACGCAAAATACAATGATTTAGAATACGACAACAGTTTGATAAAGTCGAAATTGGATGAGCTTCGTACGAACCATTCGAACTTAGAAAGTTACACTAAATTGTTGGAACAAGAAATGGCATCTCTTCGACAACTGAAAGGAGTCACAGATTTACAAACAGTCCTCAATGTGCGCAATGAGACAAACATATTACGAGATGAATTAAAAATCACGAATAATTCCCTTAATTTCGTAAGAAATGAAGCCGAGGCTAGAAAACAAGATTTTGTTGCGCTATTAAATAAAGCCGAATCTACTGAACACAAACTGGATTTTTTTGTTAAGGCGATAGACAACAATATAAACAATTTTACTGAAACACTACAGTCGTATGTGTATAAACAAAATCAGACAGAACTCGAAATAAAACAGATGCAAAACGAAATGCAGAACCAAAATCTTACACTTAAACATTTTCAAGAAAATCTTAATATTACAGAAGGAAAGTTAAACATGGAAATCCATAACATGTCAAATCGAGGTAAGCAAGTCATGCAGCATCTTTGAACCGTCTGTTCTTTATCTTTGTAAATTCTATGAAAATAAGTTTGGTAATGACATAATAAAAATGGTAAAGTATCATAAAATTGTTGTCCAATGGACATTTTACATAAACGTCTGTACACAAACGAAATGTCCGAACATAATCATTTTCGATCGGTTAATTTTTCATCTTTATAGTGGAGCTGTTAAAATAATTTCAATAATTGTATCTTAACGACAGCGAAATATTATTCCACAAACAGATTGATAAAAATGGTGGCACCATGAAAATCTTCACAGTTTCTCAGTACATGCTGTATTTATAATTTGGTACTGAAATGCGATATAATTGCCATTATCTTAGCTTACACAGCTGAAATATTGCTTTACATGATTACATTGTTAACAGAACGGTAGTCTTCTGGATTAACAACACTATCTGGCATGTGTTACACTATGCCAATATTATTACTATCATTATCATCATACTTGTGTATAATGGTATATTTTTTTGTTGGTATTAATGCTTCTTTTGTTTTGTTTTGCTTTTTTCTTATGGTTTGGTCATTACTTATGTATAACTCTATGGTTAAAATTTACGTTCTATATAGGGTCTTCATTCAAATAATGTCTGTCATTCTATTTGTAGCTGCATTTACAGTATGTGCAACTCAAATTATATATTCCGACGAGAGTATCATTATGTTCCCTACTGTACAGACAAGAAATGGTGTCAGCAATTCAACCTTGACAGCTTTGGGAAATTCTGGAAAATTTAGATGTGAAAAAGCTGGTCTCTATCTTATATCAGGATTTTTCATGACAGATAAAAAAGAATACGCGCGTCTTGATTTATACAAGAATGTTGAACTCATTGCTAAAATTTATTTATCAGTGACTGCTGGCTACAGTTATCAAACAAGTACCCTCTTGAATCTACAACATTTGAATATACATGATACTATCTATTTAAAGTCTGGAACGACAATGGAAGTTTACGGTAATACTTATTCATGTATGTCGTTCCTGCAGCTTACCAATTGATAAACTGATAAAAGCTAATACACGATACGGCACCTTATACAAAAATGTAATATATGATATATAATGTAAATTTGAAAAGCCATTCAATATATTTTTCATTATCTTCAAATGAAACGTTGATGTGTTTCTTCTCTTAAAAATTTCCTGTGATTGTTGTAATCGTAAATTATGATCTTTAAATACAAAAATTGTTTAATTGAAATATCTACGCCTTCTGTTTGTTAACTTTGACAAATTATAAATAGGCAGATCTAAATACTTGAAGCGAAAAGGTTAGGAGGTTTGATCATAAGGAAGAATCGGGAAGAGAATATTAAAAGTATTATTCGTTGTTAGTTTATTTTTCTACCGTTCATTGTATCGTTCGTTGATATTCTTCTGACCATATTTGTTTCGGAATCTTAAGGCTGTTAAGTTACGGCCATAATACATGTTTTTTAAAGTGGTCAAAACGTTTTTTTTCGATTTATGCTATTTTATCAACTCACTAGAATATTTAGGAACTTGAGATCCAACCATTCTATGATAATACAATATTTCGCTTCACCATTGTGATCGTTCCATTTCTTAGAACTTAAAACAACATTATAGAGACAATTGCAGTTTTTAAAGTATACTTCCAAATACAGAATACTCCCATATGGAATATCAAAATACATATTCCTATAAAAGATGAAATGACCCAATCAATAGGTTCTTGCAAGTTGAGTAATTGAGGCCAGTGATTACGATTTACTTGGGAATTCAACTGCATTGGATTATCCCAGATCTGTTCGGTTTGTCTTGTATCCTTCGAAGACTTGAGGGTCAGTCTTCATAAGAACCAGGGTTACAACTAAGTTGAGTGCACATTAAAAAATATTTATAGCAGACTACTAGTATTTGTAAATACTTTATTTTGTTGTATAAGTAGAAATGCATTTCAGTTTCAAGATAGAGAAAAGAATATTGCTCCTCAGTCATGCTTCAGTTACTTTTACATTATTCAAATGTTACGGTTTTTAGATGAAGTGTTTCATTTTCACAATTCTTATCTCTAAATGATTTCAAGCAACATTCTAGAGACAAGTGCATTTTTTAAGAATGCTTTTACATACAGAATAAGACTCTAGTCCCATATGGAATACCAAAATACCTGTTACTATAAACAGAGAATCAACTCAATCAATAGTTACTTGCAGGTATGTTTATTAAGGTCGACGATGACGGGTTACTTTTGGTATCAGTTTCGTTTGGCTATCCCGAATCTATACGTTTTTGTTTTACATCATTTGAATATTTTCCAAGTTTAATGTTGATAATTCTAAGATTGAAGTTGATAATTCCAAGATTTAAGTCGACAATTTGAAAAAATAAATAAAAAAGGATGTCCCTAATACGCTTCCAAGTGTGTGGAGAATAAAGAAGTATTTAAAACAAACTACTAGATTTGGTAAATTTTCACAAGTATCAACAAATTTTTGTTTCAACTCAAATACATAAATCTGACCATTTGTCATGCTTTATAGGCTTGAAATTTAACATAACTAAAGTATGTATTTTGACCGATCAACCCTCATTTTTCATATTTGCCAAGTTTTCTACTTTTGTCTACATCAAGTCACAAATTACTGAATATTAGGTTGACGATTTTATTCGCCATTTGTCTATGAAATGTAAGATTTACATAATATTATACGATAACAATATTTCTTTTAATAAAATAGGATAGCTACGCAAGACGGACATGTAATAGTTTTCTCTGTATGAAAGATTTCCGTTAATTACTTTTTTTAGACATGCATTCTTTATTTAGAAAATCAGCAATCATTAGTTCTACTTTGATATTGAACATGTCCTGGTCTTGAATGTGTAATTTAAGATTAAGATATAAACATTGATGCTGTGTCTTTATAGGACCAAAAGGTTGTAAATTCTCTTTAAAACGGGACTTAAATATAGCCTACATACGCGTAAACAAAATGACAGAGAATACTCGGAATTTGACATTTAGTTAATTTGACAAGCACATGTTCATTTGAAAAAACAAGTTGTAAAACGCATATCATATTATTATATCAAGATGCTGAAACCCAAAGTAAATTTTCAATGCAGTATGAAAAGGCATTTAAAATATCGATCAGCAAACAAAATCTATAAATACAAATCTTTATCTTTTCAAGCTTTGTACTTAATGATAGTATTTATTAGCTATTTATATGAGTAATGCAGTATTTATATCATTTCAATGACACATACGATGGGTTTCTCGTGGGTATTTGCAATAATATTTTATTTGTTTCTGGGTTGTGAAGGATTTTTATTAGATGACAAAACTAAATCCGCAACAACATCCAGGTCATTGCTAACCGACGAAAATTACAATGCCCTTTTTAATTTAATCGTACACGAACGACAATCGCGCGCAAAGCTAGAGCAGCAGCTAGCACGTTTGGAACAAGAATTGATTGCAACCCAACAAGGGGTTACAGACATATACCACGCTGGCACGGACAATAACGCTACTCTGGAAAAGCAGGCCAAAAATTGGAATATAATACGCACAGAATGCAACGACTTAAAGACTGAAAATAATTTATTAAAATTGAAAGTTGATTCTCTTTATAGAAAGCATTCAAATTTAGAAAATTATACCAAAGTGTTGGAACAGGAATTGACATCTCTCCAAAATCTGAAAGGTTTCACTGATTTACAAACGGTCATGAATGTGCTCAATGAGACAAAACTATTACGAGAGGAATTGAAAATCACGAACAATTCACTTAATTCCGTTAGAAATGATGCCGAAGCAAGAAAACAAGATTTTATTGCGCTTCTGAATAAAGCAGATTCAATCGAAAACAAACTAGATTTCGTAGTTAAAGCGTTCCATAACAATTTAAATAATGTCAATGATACACTAGAATATTACGAGCATAAACAAAATCAGACAGAACTCGAAATAAAATGGATTCAAAATGAAATGCAGAAGTACGAATTGAGCCAAAACATATCTGTCGGAAAGCTAGACTTGGAAATCCATAACATGTCAAATCGAGGTAAGCATGTGTGTTTACGGCGAAAGGTGGTAAAGACATAATGAAAAATGTAGGGATGTTCGATGTCGTAATGCAACTGTTCTTTTATCGAAATACAAAATAACAAAAAAAAAACAAAACGCATAGACGTATCATTCGATCAGTTAATTATTTATCCCGATAACTTGTATCTTTTAAAAGAGAGAGTGTTGGTTTCTTTTCGGATAGCATTTCCGTAAGACAGTAATAGTCTTGTAAGCAAACAGGTGTGATACATTAAAGTGATGTTGTTTTTTTTCAATGCCTTTTGGTATAAAAGTAGAATATTAATTTTCTAATTCACGAATATGTTTTATCTACATAAAAATAACTTGTAGGGAAATTCGTATTTTAGTGCAGTGATTATTTTCTATTTATTATTTATTAGGTTCATTACATTTGTGCGCATTTTGGAATTATTTTTTGTTTAAGTTTGATGTTTGCGTGTAGCTTTTGTTTACATTTGCGTGCGTTCATTTCACAGGAAGACACAGGTTAACTATACTTATTTATTTATTTATTTAGCTATTTACAAGTACCCCATCCTTTGAATGGTATTACAGAAAGATTTATACTATTTAGTAATGATGTTTACGCGCACATTTAATGGTATCGCGCACAAATGTAAAACACCGATTTTAGAATTATGTAATTACTAATATAATGGAAAACGGTATCTTTATTATTATTTCTTAATGTCTATCGTTTTATTTCTAGTGGCATTTACAGTGTGTGCAAGTTCAAACACATATACCAGCGGAAGTATAATTCTTTTTCCTAATGTTCAGACACGTTATGGTGTCAGTGATTCAACTGTGTCTGGGTTAGGAAATTATGGAACGTTCAAATGTGAAAAAGCTGGTCTTTATCTGATATCAGCATTTCTTATGACAAACACTAAAGGGCATGTAGAGTTTCATTTGTACAAGAACAGCAATCTCATTGCTGCATTGTTATTTTCTGTGACCAATTACCAAACAAGTTCCATTTCAATTGTACAATATTTAGATATATCCGATAGTATATATATAAAATCTTCAAATAGTGGGTACATTTACGGCAATTATTATTCATGTATGTCGTTCCTACAGCTTACAAATTGAAAACAAAAGTGTGAATTTGCGGATACGCCGCACCCTATATTTTGTACAACTTATTTTTTGAACATAAAACATGCATTTGCTGCAACATGTTTTTAACAATATCATGTTCATATGACGTTTTTTATTATTCTAATATGAGACTCATTATGGAATTCGTTTATGAACCTTCAGTTCAATATGAATTGTGATTGTAGTAATCCGAAATTTGGTCATAAATAAAACTGTATCTTTGTGATTTTTTACTAAAGTAATCATAAAAGATGTACTGTTTTATACATGCAAGGGATATATGAACCCAATATCTCAATGAACCTCTCTATCGTTTTCTTGCAAAATTCAAATAAGGTAAATAAAAATAAAATATAGACATTTTCGTATACGACCGACCATAACATCTAGTGCAAAATAGCAAAAACTACGAAACATAACCTCATTTTGAGATCTTGTCATTAACTTAAAGATATAAGCAACTGATTTACATTGAAAAATAACTTACTATAAAATGTGTTTTATTGAGATGTTAATGCGTTTAAAATATTTCGGGTAAAGCTTCTGCTTACATATCTTTTGACCAAAAATTATGAGTGAAATTACCATTTGAGGTCAATTACGTAAATTTCTATATGTTTATGATGTCATGATATAACCTGTTCATTTATCAATTAAATCAACATAATTTTGAAAGGCTTGAGAGTTTACTATTTTGTAATTTCAGGAGCAAGATAAGGGTATGGATTTTCACAGATAGAATATTCACATATTCATAGTGAGGCTTATTTATTTATTTTCGATTTCGTACAGATTTATCCTGCATGTATTGGGGCAGAATATTTATTTGCATCTTCTCTTAGGCTGGATTATTTATTTTCAGTTTTACCAGGCCAGCTGAATCATTTTCAAAATCCCTCTGCCCTTTCCCTTCCCAAAAAATCAAATGGTAGTCTCGTAATACATAGTTCAGACGGTGCTTACGTTGGTTTAAACGGTGATTGCCATGATTGTTATTTTGATGGTAAAACAATCGAGATGTACACAATATTTAAACCAAGACATCTAACCTCCTTCGTATTTGAAGAGTAGTTGTAATATTTATAATACTCGATATTAAAGTAAAACACGTTTAAAACGCTCATAGCAGTATTCATATCTATTGCATCCCTAACGATAGTAATTGTCACGATTATATATTGAAGCCAGTAGGCCGCCCTTACGAGGGAACAGTAATAAACGGGAGACTACCGGTTTAAGCGTTAATCACATCTTGTTCTTTGGCGTGCGTTTACTCATCCGGTAATCACTAGAGGCAACTAAGAATAAAATTTATATGCGTTGTTTCTGAAATATTAAACTGCTTTGTTCTGATAGGTTTTAAATATAAAAAAATCCACTAGCCCAGTCATGTTTCAGGTTTCACGATGAGTGTACAGAAAACGTATTTTTAGCTGACTACTATATACATATATACTATTGGTTAATATTTTATGTTGATGCATAGAATCAATGAATTTCAGTTTCAAGAAAAATAAGAGAATATTGGCCCTCGGTCATGCGTCGGTTATTTTTGAAGTTCTTATTGTTTTTAAATGTTACGTTTTTTAGTGTGAACACGAATAAATATTCCAACTATTGATTTTTGGCATGACCTAGTTCTTGAAAGTGGAAAAATTGGATGCTTAGATATGCACCTTGCTGTCATATGCTAACAGAACACTTTAACAATGTCCTGAACCGAAAAATTGCAAATTCTCTCAAATAAGGACAGAAATATCGCCCACATTTCAAGAAATGATAGTTTTGGTCATTAATGACTGTATGTCTTCTCACTTCAAATCTTGATGTCTAATCATCCTCAAGTTTTGAGTTCAATTTATACCTACCTACTGTATGTTAACAAAATTTGAATATACATTTGGACCCTACAATATTTCTTTATAAGTGCTAATAACTACTCTCCCCGCACCCATCCAACCACCACCACAAAAAAGGAAGAAAAATGAATTTTAAAAATTGCAATGTCACCTGATCATCAAAATTATGACCATATTTTACATGGCGCTGACTTATTTCCTAAATAACATCTTTATGCAAATTTAGACCATTCAATGCTTCTTAATGAAAATTCTATTAATGAGTAAACTTACCATGCTTACACAAAAGAGTGTAGAGTGTCATTTTGTTGACCTGCTTAAAAAGACATCCCAACATGGTAGCTTAAATATTTCTATCTGAGTATTACGACAACGGGTTCCACAAGTGAAGCAGAATCTGATTACCATTCCGGAGTATCTGAAATCCTCCCCGGTTTTTGTTGTGGTTCGTGCTGCTCAATCATATAGGGTGTTGTGGATCTGCTTTGTCTAATAGTTGTTTTTCTTATGCATTGTCGTGTTATTTTCTGTTGTTCTTTAACTTACGATTTTTGGTAATCCCTTTGGTATCATATGCCTCTTGTTTATAGTACACGAGGGACTTTTAAATAAAGCAAAACATATAGGGCATGCTGATCTGCTTTTCATACATTACACCTTCAATTTTTAGCGCATAGAAATGCGGTTTATTTGATAAAATGCTACTGCCTATTTGTACACAGAGGGAGGTTGACGCAATGAGCACTTACTACGAACTCATTCGAACGCTTTGTAGTCGAACATGGGCTTTAACAATACGACATAGAATACTTGAAATTTGTTAGTTAAAATAATTTGACCAGCACAATAAGAGAGAAAACAACGTGTAAAACGCGTATCAATTTGGGATATCAAGATGCACACACTCAAGGTAAAATTTGTATTGCCTTCTGAAAATATAAAGAATATTTTTTTATCAATGAATAAACAAACCTTACATATATTCTCTATGGCATGGTATTGGTTGCAAAAATTTGATATTTTTCATTTAAATGCAATATTTCTTATTTAGTTGGTATATTTCTTCATTTAAATGCAATATTTTTTTATTTGAATGGTATATTTTTTCATTTAAATGAAATATTTTTTATTCAAATGGTATAATTTTTCATTCAAATGGTATAATTTTCATTCAAATGCAATAGTTTTTATTCAATTGGTATAAAACGTCATTTGAATGCAATATTTTTTATTCAATTGGTATAGTAGTTTTTTTTATTTATATGCAATTATTGCATTATGGGAAATTCTTTGACGTCATAAGGTCAAATTTGCAACAACGTTTGCGATTGGTCGGAAATTGTTTGGATTTCTCCCCTTTCTTTCTAAACATGGGTGACCAAGAATTAAAAAAACGCGTCAGAATATCGCCCCTCTAACTAAATCTAACGTTCGTGCGAGTCGTGCACTGGCTGTTAAAATCTTGTGGTCATAACTAGTATTTCTATTGCAAAATTTCGATGGTCAAAACGTTCGGTCCACTATTCAAAAACCGTTTCATTGTATATGGATTTATATGCAAGTATATCATTTTTTTAAGATAGATTAGACACCATTGGTTTTCCCGTTTGAATGGTTTTACACTACTAAATTTTTGGGGGCCCTTTATAGCTTGCTGTTCGGTTTGAGCCAAGGCTCCGTATTGAAGACCGTACGTTGCCCTTTAATGGTTTACATTTACAAATTATGACTTGGATGGAGAGTTGTCTCATCGGCACTCATACCACATCTTCTTATATCTATATACAACGCAAACCAGACTTTTCTCAGACTGTTTTCTTTTTTTAATAAATCCTTTGCCGCGCGTTGTGTACTGATTGATAACTCAGTCTGGGAGAACAAGATTTATTTCAGTACCAGTTGTAATTAGATTTGAGCAAACTTCCAGTAATTGCAAATACTCTTATGTCGGTGCTTTGTGTCTATTGTCTTAATGTTATTTTTTTTTGTGCGTCTCGTACCGATCTTTTGAGTTAATTTGCTGATTTGTGCAGGTTGTTATTTTATTGTACTGTTACACCATTGTCCCAGCTTCGGGATGGGTTGCTCACAAACATGTTGTTGTACTGTTACACCGCTGTCCCAGATTAGGGGGAGGATTGGGATCCTGCTTTTTATGTTTAACCCCGCCACATTCTGTATGTATGTGCTTGTCCCAAGTCAGGAGCCTGTAATTCAGTGGTTGCCGTTTGTTGCTTTGTTATACACATTTGTGTTTCGTTCATTTTTTTGTACACTAATTCGTTAGTTTTCTCGATTGATTTTTTTTACATTTTGATTTCGGGGCCTTTTATAGCTGACTATGCGGTGTTGGCTTTGCTTATTGTCGAAGGCCGTACGGTGACTTATAGCTGTTGATTTCTGTGTCATTTGATCTCTTGTGGAGAGTTGTCTCATTTGCAATCATACCATATCTTCGTTTTAATATCCACCCTGCCATATTCTTTATTTGCCTGTCCCAGGGATGGAGCCTGTAGTTTAGTGGTTGTCGTTGGTTCCTGTCGCGACTCATATTAGATATTTTGTAAATTGTTTTGTTATGTATAATTAGGCTGGTTTTTTTTCGTTTGAATTGTTCACACTTTTCATGTCGGGCCTTTTATAGACGACTTTACAGTATCAGGTTTTTGTCATTGTTGAAGGCCTTACGATTGTCAACAAAAAACATTTGTCTACATGACGGCAAAAAGCTCTACAGAGCTTGTGTTTGTTGTATTTCATGTAACCCGACTTAAAATAATTTTTTCTTATCTTATTTTATCTTATCTATAATTGCTTACATCCACTTCATATTTGAACTCCGGTGGATAGTTGCCTTGTTAGCAATCATATTCCATCTCTTCATTTTTATATTATATACGTGACTTCTAAACTCGTGTTTTCCTGAACATGCATGAAATAATTTTCACTGGGCGTTAAAATTAGCAACAAACAATCAACCAATTTAAACTTGTGTTAAATAAGAGGAAAACCATTTGATATTTATTTATTTGTTGGGGTGGGGGACAGAAGGATTTCATATATGAATATGGTTGCCTGGTAAGAGCTGGAAAATAGGCATGATTAGCGACAGATTGAAATGAATAATAATGCCTCTCCTCCCTTCCCCATCCATATATTTATCCAGCTTATCGTCCTACAGGGATGTCCTACTAAGGCTGTCATACCATAAAAACGTTTATAAAACAGCTCACATTCTAATATATCTGCATTCATAAATTTATTAATTTCATTTAGACTAAACGACGCCATGTTTGTTATGTGCCTCTGTCGTCAACCTATCAAAAAAAGAAGAGGTGGAAGAGAGCCAGAAGATCTTCCCAATGCAAAAAAAAAAACAGAAATGGACTTCTTCTGGCTCACTTCCGAAGAACAAAAAAAAAAAAAACGCGCCCCATTGATATGTTTTAAAAACGCCTTGCCCCTACCCTTTTATCAAAAAAAAAAGGGCATTATTAAATTTATAAACATATATATAATCAAAATTAAAATGCTATTGTATTTTTATAAGACCTACTTTATTGCATGACCTGGGACTAATGACATATATCGATAAGTCCTAGCATACATTAATTATTATAATATGAAAATTGTTTTTTGTTTTAATAACCACATATGATGCTATGCTATGCATGAGTCACCATTTATCATTATGAATAAAACTATATGAATTAATTTTTTTTTTCATTCTACATTGAACTTTTGATGTCGTCACTAATGTGCAAAAATATAGATAAGAGGCGGGACTAAACCTATAGATTACATAATAAAGAAATGATGAAATATACAGAATACGTTGATTGACTTTTGGTTGCCTTATGTCCAGTGGCAAATATGTCACGCATGTTTAGGACAAATATAATAGAGATCAAAGGATAAAGAATAGAGTGAAATGGTAAAAACTAAAAGATATAGAATTATAGAAACGATCTTTGATCAGAAATCTCTACCCTCACACACACACCATAACCATTACTGCCAATACTCGCATATATACATCTCTATACAAATATCTAAATTCGAACCTACTCTCCCCGCTCTCTAGACACCGAGGTTTTTGATCCGCCCCTGTTAAATGTGTCTAATCATATACATTTTGTACGGGTCTAAATAATAGCTAAACGTACAATCATATAATTTGCTGAATACCTAATTATATTATATAATGTGTCACAAAATAAACTTGTATACCCCCCTTCCCAATGCAGTATTGAAAAGTAAATCATTTAAAAGTCCTGAAGATAAAATATGTTTTGAAATATGCCCTGCATACTTATTTATGCAAAGACATATAGTAATTATTGAACTACTGTGGGGCTTGAAAAAAAATCTATTTAAGGGATTCGGAGACGAGAACAGTAAAAAAAAGCTCAGCAACGAATCCTAAATGTAAAATGATTTGCAGCATAAGACATGAGAGCACATATCATAGATAGTATTAATATGAAGTTCACGCCTCATAAAGTGAAGTCCTATGTCATAGGACTATTGTTGTAACATTGGTTAGTAACTGGTTCCAATTTATCCTGAATTGTCTTTATTAAAGAATTAGTTCCGGAGTATAACAGCTTATGTCTCTACTTGTGGGTTTCTGGTTCTGCTGTCGTAATTAGGTGATTTTTTTTCTACATGTAGTAAAAAAAAGGGGGCTTAGTCCAAATAATTGTAACGCCCTGGATGCTTTTTATTCTTTTTTCATGTGTGCCTTCCTGCAACGTCTCTGAGGATCAAGAAAAGTAAAAAATGATATAGCACTAAAGAACATCATGATTACATGTATCTGGACTAAGAAGGGGGAGGGGGGCTAGCTGTGTATTTTTTTTTATTTCAATGTGTAGACTGTAGGAGAGTTTCTTCAGAAAAGGTTTTCATTGGAGGTGTTTTTGCCATGCAAGCAGGCATCTGTTTCTATCCACGAACAAGTTGTGTTTCAAATTAATTAGTATATCTTGTCACTCGCATTTTTTTATCGTCCTGGCCATTATTGGCATTAACAGCCAGTGCACGAGCTTGCACGAACGCCAAATTTAGTTAGAGGGGCGATATTCTGACGCATTTTTTAATTCATGGTCACTCAAGTTTACAAAGAAAGGGGAGAAATTCAAACAATTACCGACCAATCACAAACGTTGTTGCAAATTTGACCTTATGACGTCAAAGAATTTCCCATAATGCAATTATTGCATATAAATAAAAAACTAATACTAGTATACCAATTGAATAAAAAATATTGCATTCAAATGACATTTTATACCAATTGAAAAAAAAATATTGCATTTGAACGAAAATTATACCATTTGAATGAAAATTATACCATTTGAATGAAAAATTATCCAATTTGAATGAAAAATTATACCATCTTAATAAAAAAAAATTGCATTTAAATGAAAAAATATACCATTCAATTAAAAAAATATTGCATTTGAATGAAGAAATATACCAATTAAATAAGAAATATTGCATTAATATGAAAAATATCAAATTTTTGCAACCAATACCATGCCATACTTCTCAACTTTAAACTGAATAATAAATTGAGTCAGGTTTGTTGATAGGTAGTGCAGTGTTTAATCATTTCAATGACAGGCACGATGAGTTTCTTAATACTATTTGCAGTTATAACTTTATTTCTTGACTGTGACGGATTTCTATTAGACGACAGAACTAAACTCTCAACAACATCTGGTCCATTGTTAATTGACCAACATTATAATGCCCTTATTAGTTTAATCATGAACAAACGACAGGCTCGCACCAAGCTAGAGCAGCATGCTGTACGTTTGGACCAAGAACTACTTGCAATCAAACAAAGAGTAACTGATGTAGAGGGAATTCAAAACTTATCTGTTTGAAAGCTAGACTTGGAAATAGATCACATGTCAAATCGAAGTAAACAAGAATAGTATTCTCTGTATTCTCTATTCTGTGTTTTTGGTAAATACTAAAATATTAAGAATATAGAAGCCTTTAAGAAAAAACTAAGGATGCAACTGACATTATACAGAAAGGCATGGAATATTAAAACAACTTTTAAAAAATATTTACAAATACAATAAATCTGAACGTAATATATTTGTTTTCGGCCTTATAATTTTTCATCTTAAAAGTAGGAAGATGGTGATATCTTCTGAAATTTATTGTTAACAAATTTTGAACTTTTTAGAAACACTAAGGTCTTCAACTTCGTACATGATTTTGACCTCCCAACTGTTTTGATTCAAGTGTCACTGAAAATCTAATATAGACGAAGCGCTCGTCTGACGTACCAAATTATATGCTTGGTATCTTTATTCTTGCTGTAAATATCAAACTGCGTTGCGGTAGTTGGCTATGTATGAGCATTCATCCTGAAAGCTAAGCAAATTACCTTACATGTTTGATATGTACACTTAATCTGTTTACAACATATCAAGCATCTACATGTTCTAGTCTTTAAATTATTTGAACGACATATTTTGGAATATGTAACACTATGTTTTTTAATATTATCATACTCATCAACATTATTATTATTATTATTATTATTATTATTATTATTATTATTATTATTACGGAATGGCTTTAAATAACTTCAGTATAACGGTATTGTTTGTTATTACTTATGTATACCGGTATTGTTTGTTATAACGATAACAATATGGTTATTACTTACATAATAGTAGTTTCCATTTTCTATCGGTTGTTTTTTGTATCTGGATTTTCAGTATGTGCAAAAGATAAAACATATTCCGGTGGATGTATAATTATTTTCCTTTATGTGAAGACAAAAGATGGTGTCAGCGATTCGAACGTGTTGGCCTTTATAAGCTCTGGAATTTTCAAATGTGATAAGGCCGTTCTCTATCTTATATCTGTATTTCTTATAACAGACACTCAAGGACATGTAGAGAGTCATTTGTACAAGAATGGCGGTATCATTTATGCTGTATTATCTTCTGTGACAACTGATGCCAGACATCAGCCATGTAGCATTTTGGTTTTACGACATTTGAATATACATGATACAATCCTTATAAAGGCGTTACGGGATATGCATGTTTACGGCAGTATTTATGCATGTATTTCATTCCTACAGCACCTGAGATCCCCCCCCCCCCCAGTTTTTGGTGGGGTTCGTGTTGCTTAGTCTTTAGTTTTCTATGTTGTGTCTTGTGTGCTATTATTTGTCTTTTTGTTTTTTTACCATGGCGTTGTCGGTTTGTTTTCGATCTATGAGTTTGACTGTCCCTCTAGTATCTTTTGCCCCTCTTTTACTAATTGATAAACTGATAACAGCCGATACTGCACCTTATATATGATAATTATGGATACATAGTATATATCGTGGCAACGGAAATTTGACAAACATTTCAATATTAGAAAAAAAAAACACACACACTTTGTAAATGTTATGCGTCCAAAGCAACTTTCTCGATTTACCTATTTATGAGGAATAAGTATTTGAATTATTGAAGTATTTTTATGCAATCCGTTTGTGTACTGGTCAAATATTTCACGTGTTTCTTGTAATCATAAATTGTGTTCTGCTATAAACAAAAATGTTCAATTTAATTAATTTAATTATCTACACTTTGTGTTTTGTTGACTTTAATAAACACAAAAGAAGTACCGGAATTTTTGGTATAATTTATGCATGTTCGATACAATTAATTTGACGAGCTATAAAGCATGTCATATTTGGTGGTGAATTAACATTTTGCAATCCGTTTCTTGCCCACTTGAAGCAAAAAGGTTACGAATTTACGTAAAACAATGGACCCTGCCAATCATAAAGAATTAAATTAATAAACAAAGGCAATTGCGAGAGATTTATGTTTGGGCGATTAAATTTTCAGAGTATTTCTACCGTAAATTGTATCGTTCATTTATGATCTATGGTCTGATGAGGATATTTGTTCGCTATCGTAAGTCTATTAAGTTATGGACAGAATACTTTTGTATTTTAAGTTGTCAAATCGTTTTATTTCGATATCTACTATTTAGTTAAGTCACTAGAATATTTAATGATTTTTGACAACTTAAGTAACTCCATAGAAATTAATAAGAAAGTTGAGATAACACAATTCTAAGATAAAAGAGTATTTCGTTTTTGAAATTCCAATCATTAAATTATTTTAAAAAACATTCTAGTGACGCATTTTTAGAAGAATGCTTCCAAATACAGGATAGATTCTAGCTCCATATGATGTATCAAAATACATGTTGCTATAAACGACGAATTAACTCAATCAATATTTAATTGCAGGTAGGTTAATTTAAGGTTGACGGTTACGGGTTACTCTTGATATCAGTGTCATGGGTCATGGGTTATGCCGGATCTATTCGTTTTGTCTTTTGGAGACTTTAGGACCAGTCTGTATAAGAGCCAGGCAACTTCACTATATCTCCAAAACATGGCTAGAAAAAAATCATTGACCACTAAATGTTACAACTTATCACAACATAATAAGAAAACACAGCAAACATGCTACTTTAAAACCTCTGAAAACATTGTTAGATTGTACGAAAAAAAGAAAAACATTAAATGAACAACATCGAAATGCGCATTTAGTGAAGTAAAATTGGTACCATTTATGTTATCAACCTTTAGCTTAAGGCATCACTTGAAGTTCCCGATTATGTATTGTCGACCCAAACTACATTACACTTGAACTGTGAGTGAATTTAGAAATAAATAACTCCTGTCCGTAACAATTTAGTAAATTGGAGTAAGTAATTCGGTTATCTCTCCTTTAACATGTTGGCATCAATTTAAATTACCTGATGAGGATTATCAACTAGTATCTACAACATTGTAAAGTTGCATTAATATCTGTTCCGTTTTTAAAGGTATGCGCTCGCAAGACATATGAACAAACAGACGGTAGAACACATAGAAGAAAGGACGGGCCCGTATGATGATTCCTGTTTACCCCCATAACATTGTGTTTGTGGGAGGTATAACAACCCCTCGACTATCGTTTCACTTTATCTTTGTAACCTAGCCTACTGCAAATAATAGAATTAATTATGTTGGAGTGTAAAAAAAACTTTTTATAGATAAATTACGTGCTTTAATGTACCTTTCAGTTAGGTTGATTTTCTGGCTCTCTACACTCAACTGCATAACAATCCTATAAAACAGAAAGTTTTCTTATTCATTTATGTTTGTGCATTATATGATTGCAAAGTATTAAGTGCCGTAAGGGCCATTTTAAATCAAAATTTGAAATCCATTATTTCAAGATGAAATGGTTTCTGGTTGATGCATTTATATGTGTGCGAAAGTCCAGCTTCTCTTTCGAAATATTTGATATTTGCATCGCAAAAAGGTTTGTCAAACACATTTTGGCACAAGAAACATAGAGCTTAGGGTATGAAAAACTTGATATCCAAGTCAGACAGTTCATGATTCATTAAAACATTCTGGTCAGGAAACCGGTGAAAACTGACATGTTTTAAACATTTAAAAAATACCAGATATTTTTCAAAATAATTCATAGTGTTAACTATGAAACCTTTGATGTTCAAAGAAAGTATAGTGACCTTCTATTAGCTGGATACTTATCAATCATAATTCATAATTTGTGGATTTTACCACGTAGCTGTAGTCTTCAATGGAAAGATGATCACACAGTGCTATGCGCCGACCTGAATTTGCATTGATTTGGAAATTTATTCTCCCTGTTGAAGCCCTCACTATGACATTGTGACGAGGAACAGCAATAAAAGCGTTCGGGATTTACATGTAAGTGTAGAGATTTTGGGTCGCGTATCGATACATAAATGTATTCTTCTACACTCTGCATTTAAAGGTTCAGCTACATATATGTTTCTATTATCCTACAATTTATAGTACCTGAGAGAGAAACTTAGAGCATTAACACCAAAGCCACTGAAGCAACAATTTAAGGTCATTTGGATCTATTTTTGATAATGTCTCCATTTTATTACAATTTAGCTTTCATCACCCTAAACTGCGGTTGCTTACGTATAATTCCGGTTATGGCTTTGCACAAGGAGGTTGACGCAAATGGCAGTTTCCCTCGACTTCTTAGAGCGAACCTGAAGTTCAAGAAGATGACCAGGAATCGTCGAAATATGCCAGAAAGCTTTCAAACCGCTTTCCAATTAAGCTTCTGGGTATATTTAAAACTGTCTGACTTGAATCAAATATTAAAGCGTATAAGGCATGTTGATGTCAAGATGAAGACACTCAAAGTTGAATTTTCATTATCATCTGAAAAGGTGTTTAAATATGTTAATCAACACAAATAACCTCTGCAAATACAAATCGATATCTTCTCAAACTTTATAATTTATGATAAATTCGATCATGTTTGTGTATAGGTAATATATTATTTTGTATCATTTAAATGAGAAACACGATGTGGTCTTGTGTTTATAATTAAGTAGCAATACTTATATTCATTGGTTGTGATATAATTTGATAATATAACAAACTACTTCCGGGATCATTGATAACCGAAAAATATTACAATGCCCTTATCCTTATCTTAAGTTCATCGATTTGCTTTTCCATAAGCCTATTATACGCTAAACATTTTGCCGAAAATAGACTCGATAAATTGGAGTGATTCAACAATACAGCATTTTCTTTCAATACTTGCTATAAATATAAAACTATATAAATTTAAAAGTAGTACTGAAATACAGTAATTGTCATTGTATGTAGCTTAACATAACTATGTGGCATTTATAACCCTTTGTTATTAGTGTTGTCATTATTATTATGGCATGTCAATAACTCTAATATGTTTTACATTTGTATTTCTGATTATGTTTTTTCATGTTTATAACGATATTGTCATCACTCGTGTATAAAGAACGATATGGTCATAACATGAAATTGCTTATCGCGGTTTTACTTCACATTATTGTTTTATTTGTAGCATTTACTGTTCGTGCAATTAAAAGAACATATTCCGGCGGAAGTATAATTTTTTTTCCATGCTGTTAAGACAAAATATGCTGTCTACAATTCAGTCTTGTTGACTTATGGAAGTTCCTGAAAGTTCAGATGTTAAAAAGCTGGTCTCTAGCTTGGGATGTTTTATGACAGAAACTAAAGCATATGTACGTCCTGATTTATATAAGAAAGTTATAAAATTGAGAATGGAAATGGGGAATGTGTCAAAGAGACAACAACCCGACCATAGAACAGACAACAGCAGAAAGTCACCAACAGGTCTTCAATGCAGCGAGAAATTCCCGCACCCGGAGGCGTCCTTCAGCTGGCCCCTAAACAAATATATATACTAGTTCAGTGATAATGAACGCCATACTAAACTCCAAATTATACACAAGAAACTAAAATTAAAAATAATACAAGACTAACAAAGGCTAGAGGCTCCTGACTTGGGATGTTCATTAATCACCTTTACTATTCAGTGACAACTTGTAAAAGAGAGGCGAAAGATAAACTCATAAGTCGAACAGTTGTCAAACAAGTAGTCTTATTTGTCTACAATATTTGAATATACATGATATTATATAAACAAGTCTAAATTGAAAACAACGTTCAAACCTATAATTGCGTTGGATAAAAACCGCGATTTTATACGTGTGCATGTAAAACAAATTTCTTGGTAGAGGGGTCTAAATACAGCACAAACAACATTTTCCAAAAGACCAATATAGTGAAAAAGTATATTTTAACAAAACGCATTTGGCTAACAGGTCGAACAACGGATGTCCTTAAACCCTGCTAACTGCATGATATTATCTTTATAGAGGTCGAAGGTTAATTAGGGCAACAGTAGTTTACCGATGTTCACTTCTCATAAAGAAGACAAATCAAGGTAACAACCAAAAACGTGGAAATCGCATTATCTCCAGAAATAACTAGCTCGGTTGCGTCGACACGGTAAGCGTCTCCTACTATTCATAAATCACCCGTCTCGCAATTCAAAACTCAGTCCAATAGTCACAATGGTGAATAGGACACAGGACACAATGGGGAAAAGGACACAATGGGGAATAGTCACAATGGGGAATAGGACACATTGGGGAATAGTCAGAATGATGAATAGAACACCACAATGGGGAATAGGACACAATGGGGAATAGGACACAATTGGGAATAGGAAACAATGGGGAATAGGTCACAATGGGGAATAGTCACAATGGGGAATAGGACACAATGGGGAATAGTCACAATGGGGAAAAGGACACAATGCGGAATAGGACACAATTGGGAATAGGACACAATGGGGAATAAGACACAATGGGGAATAGTCACAATGGGGAGTAGGACACAATGGGGAATAGTCACAATAGGGAATAGGACACAATGGGGAATAGTCACAATGAGGAATAGTCACAATGGGGAATAGGACACAATAGGGAATTGTCAATATGGGGAATAGGACACAATGGGGAATAGTCACAATGGGGAATAGTCACAATGGGGAATATGACACAATGGGGAATAGGACACAATGGGGAATAGGACACAATGGGGAATAGTCACAATGGGGAATAGGACACAATGGAATGGGGAATAGGACACAATGGGGAATAGTCACAATGGGGAATAGGACACTATGGGGAATAGTTAAAATAAGGAATAGTCACAATGGGGAATAGGACATAATGGGGAATAGTCACAATGGGGAATATGACACAATAGGGAATAGTCACAATGGAGAATAGGACACAATGGGGAATAGTCACAATGGGGAATAGGACACAATGGGGAATAGTCACAATGGGGAATAGGACACAATGGGGAATAGTCACAATGGGGAATAGGACACAATGAGGAATAGTCAAAATGGGGAATAGGACACAATGGGGAATAGTCACAATGGGGAATAGGACACAATGGGGAATAGTCAAAATGGGGAATAGTCACAATGGGGAATAGGACACAATGGGGAATAGTCACAATGGGGAATATGACACAATGGGGAATAGTCACAATGGGGAATAGGACACAATGGGGAATAGTCACAATGGGGAATAGGACACAATGGGAAATAGTCACAATGGGGAATAGGACACAATGGGGAATAGTCACAATGAGGAATAGGACACAATGGGGAATAGTCACAATGGGGAATAGTCACAATGGAGATAGACACACAATGGGGAATCTCACAAAAGGGAATAGGACACAATGGGGAATAGGACATAATGGGGAATGGTCACAATGGGGAATAGGACACAATGGGGAATAGGACACAATGGGGAATAGGACACAATTGGGAATAGGACACAGTGGGGATTAGGACACAATGGGGAATAGTCACAATGGGGAATAGGACACAATTGGAAATGGGACACAATGGGGAATATGACACAATATGGGGAATAGGACACAATGGGGAATAGTCACAATGGGGAATAGAACACAATGGGGAATAAGACACAATGGGGAATAGGACACAATGGGGAATAGGATACAATGGGGAATAGTCACAATGGGGAATAGAACACAATGGGGAATAAGACACAATATGGGGAATAAGACACAATGGGGAATAGGACACAATGGGGAATAGTCACAATGGGGAATAGGACACAGTGGGGAATAGGACACAATGGGGAATAGTCACAATGGAGAGTAGGACACAATGGAGAATAGTCACAATAGGGAATAGGACACAATGGGTAATAGTCACAATGGGGAACAGTCACAATGGGAAATAGGACACAATGGGGAATAGTCACAATGGGGAATAGTCACAATGGGGAATAGGACACAATTGGGAATAGGACACAATAGGGATAAGGAAACAATTGGGAATAGTCAAAATGGGGAATAGGACACAATGGGGAATAGTCACAATGGGGAGTAGGACACAATGGGGAATAGTCACATAGGGGAATAGGACACAATTGGGAATGGGACACAATGGGGAATAGGACACAATGGGGAATAGGACACAATGGGGAATAGGACACAATGGGGAATAGTCACAATGGGGAATAGAACACAATGGGGAATTAGACACAATATGGGGATTAAGACACAATGGGGAATAGGACACAATTGGGAATAGTCACAATACGGAATAGGACACAATGGGGAAAGGACACAATTGGGAGTAGGACACAATGGGGAATAGTCACAATGGGGAGTAGGACACAATGGGGAATAGTCACAATGGGGAGTAGGACACAATGGGGAATAGTCACAATAGGAAATAGGACACAATGGGGAATAATCACAATGAGGAAAAGTCACAATTGGGAATAAGGTACAATGGGGAATAGTCACAATGGGGAATAGGACACAATGGGGAATTGTCAATATGGGGAATAGGACACAATGGGGAATAGTCACAATGGGGAATAGTCACAATGGGAAATAGGACACAATGGGAAATAGGACACAATGGGGAATAGTCACAATGGGGAATAGGACACAATGGGGAATAGTAAAAATGTGGAATAGTCACAATTGGAAATGGGACACAATGGGGAATAGGACACAATGCGGAATAGTCACAATGGGGAATAGGACACAATGGGAAATAGTCACATTGGGGAATAGGACACAATGGGGAATAGTCACAATGAGGAATAGGACACAATGGGGAATAGTCACAATGGGGAATAGTCACAATGGAGATTGACACACAATGGGGAATCTCACAAAAGGGAATAGGACACAATGGGAAATAGGACATGATGGGGAATAGTCACAATGGGGAATAGGACACAATGGGGAATAGGACACAATGGGGAATTGTCAATATGGGGAATAGGACACAATGGGGATTAGGACACAATGGGGAATAGTCACAATGGGGAATAGGACACAATTGGGAATGGGACACAATGGGGAATATGACACAATATGGGGAATAGGACACAATGGGGAATAGTCACAATGGGGAATAGAACACAATGGGGAATAAGACACAATGGGGAATAGGACACAATGGGGAATAGGATACAATGGGGGGTAGTCACAATGGGGAATAGAACACAATGGGGAATAAGACACAATATGGGGAATAAGACACAATGGGGAATAGGACACAATTGGGAATAGTCACAATGGGGAATAGGACACAGTGGGGAATAGGACACAATGGGGAATAGTCACAATGGGGAGTAGGACACAATGGGGAATAGTCACAATAGGGAATAGGACACAATGGGTAATAGTCACAATGAGGAACAGTCACAATGGGAAATAGGACACAATGGGGAATAGTCACAATGGGGAATAGTCACAATGGGGAATAGGACACAATTGGGAATAGGACACAATAGGGATTAGGAAACAATTGGGAATAGTCAAAATGGGGAATAGGACACAATGGGGAATAGTCACAATGGGGAGTAGGACACAATGGGGAATAGTCACATTGGGGAATAGGATACAATTGGGAATGGGACACAATGGGGAATAGGACACAATGGGGAATAGTCACAATGGGGAATAGAACACAATGGGGAATAAAACACAATGGGGAATAGGACACAATGGGGAATAGGACACAATGGGGAATAGTCACAATGGGGTATAGAACACAATGGGGAATTAGACACAATATGGGGATTAAGACACAATGGGGAATAGGTAACAATTGGGAATAGTCACAATAGGGAATAGGACACAATGGGGAAAGGACACAAGCGGGAGTAGGACACAATGGGGAATAGTCACAATGGGGAGTAGGACACAATGGGGAATAGTCACAATGGGAAGTAGGACACAATGGGGAATAATCACAATGGGGAAAAGTCACAATGGGGAATAGGACACAATGGGGAATTGTCACAATGGAGAAATAGAAAACAATGAGGAAAAGTCACAATTGGGAATAAGGCACAATGGGGAATAGTCACAATGGGGAATAGGACACAATGGGGAATTGTCAATATGGGGAATAGGACACAATGGGGAATAGTCACAATGGGGAATAGTCACAATGGGAAATAGGACACAATGGGAAATAGGACACAATGGGGAATAGTCACAATGGGGAATAGGACACAATTGGGAATGGCACACAATAGGGAATATGGCACAATGGGGAATAGGACACAATGGAGAATAGTCACAATGGGGAATAGGACACAATGGGGAATAGGCACAATGGGGAATAGGACACACTGGGGAATATGACACAATGGGGAATAGGACACAACGGAGAATAGGACACAATGGGGAATAGTCACAATGGGGAATAGGACACAATGGGGAATTGTCAATATGGGGAATAGGACACAATGGGGAATAGTCACAATGGGGAATAGTCACAATGGGGAATAGGACACAATGGGAAATAGGACACAATGGGGAATAGTCACAATGGGGAATAGGACACAATTGGGAATAGAACACAATGGGGAATATGGCACAATGGGGAATAGGACACAATGGGGAATAGTCACAATGGGGAATAGGACACAATGGGGAATAGTCACAATGGGGAATAGGACACACTGGGGAATATGACACAATGGGGAATAGGACACAATGGAGAATAGGACGCAATGGGGAATAGTCACAATCGGGAATAGGACACAATGGGGAATAGTCACAATGGGGAATAGAACACAATGGGGAATAGTCACAATGGGGAATAGGACACAATGGGAAATAGGACACATCGGTAAAATGTTCCCAGTTTTGTCTCTATCAAGTTTAAAAGGACTTGGAATATAAGATTTACGATTTCATACTCCATTTGTCTTTGGAATAGAAGATTTACATTACATGCTTCTAACACTAGCTCATAAGCTTTCAAAACTTCCTGTTTTACAGTGTCATAATCGGAACTTAGCGGCCTTGCCCTCAAAAACACTTTGCAGCATTGTAGTCCAATAAGGCTTTGGCCATTTAAATTTTTTTAGCAATTTTCTCAAACTGTGAAAAATATTTATCAGCTGTTTTTTTGAGAAAATCTGGGATCCAAACGTATATTTTTTGCTGCCTCATAAATGTTCTGATTTTGACTCATATTTAGTGTTGCTTTCTTCTTTGACCATTTCAATTTTTATTTCGCCATCTCTAACCTTTCTTTCATATCAAGTTCTGCCTGTTTTAATTTAAATCCACCTTTTCTTTCATTTTCTCCATCTCTAACCGTTCCTTCATTTTAAGTTCTGCCTGCCTGTCTTTCTTCTTTTTCTTATTCCAATTTGTATAAATTTATTTTCCTTTTCTAATTGTTTTAATTTAAGTTCATGTTCTAATTCAAGTTGTTATGATTTGATGGAATCAACATTTTCGACCTTAAGTTCAAGAGCCTCTTCACTAAAAAAGCCTGTGTCAACTAATTTGTCTAATTTTAAATAATTTGTTTTCTCAGAAATAATCTAAAATCAATTTTTAGATGTTTAGCAAGCAACACTAATTCCTTTTTCTTTAAATTATAAAACCCTTCCAGGTTTGGCGTTTTAAAAAATTTACTAGCATCAAATGCCATTTTGTTGAATTTTGTTGGCTATTTCTAGTTGAATAAAAATACTGAAAAAATTTAATCTGATATTAACGTTATCCCGGACGAGCCCCCAATTTCTGATACGGCCAGAAATCACCTTGAAATTGAAGCCAACAAAAGACACAAATCAATAATAATATTGAACAAGATGTATTATACAATTTTACAAGATGTATTATACAATTTTACAACATGTATTTTACAATTTTACAAGAAGTATTATTATACCTTACATATATTTCAAACAATGCTATTGGGTAAAACGTTATCACGTGACATGGAATAATTCAGTTAATTTTCATTCAATTGCAAGGAAGAACGAATAACCCTAAACATTTACACCAGCGTTGAATAACCCTATTATTCACCGGCGAATAACCTTTTTAGTTTGTTGATTTGTACTCATGAAAATGACGTCACAGACGTAAATAAACAAAATGGCAACGTTCAAGTTACAGAAAGCCCATTGATCGAGAGAAGAGGAAATAAGGCTTTTGACGTGCATCTTGTGCCGATGATATCTCTAAAAACGGTCCTTTTCAGGGCCATCAATATTTTACAAAAAGAATATACCTTTGTTGTACATACGAGAATTCTAAGACACAAATTACATGTAGTTTTGAACGTCAACTTGTGTTTGTTACTGACTCAAGTAAGGGTAAGTGCTTTTACAATGATTCAAAATGCCCTTCCACTGTTAGTTCGGTATAATAAAACAATTGTGGCCCCTTACAAGCGATGAATATCCAAAATTGTCAACCCTTAAAAGTTATTTCACTTCGGACTGCGCCCTCAGTGAAATAACCTTCTCGTGTTGACAATTTTGGATATTCACCTATTCAACGGGCCATAATTGTATATTATACAAATTAAAATGTCAACTTATCTGTTAAAATATATGACAGATCCTTTGTCTTTTCTTTATCCGGAATTTTTCTCTTACCTGCACGGAATCCAATGTAATATATATGTGCAATACGTTCACAATCTAGTATGATGTTGTTCGTAAATAAAAATGTCAATCCAACAACTCCAGAGAACTTCTGAGAATACAAGTATATTAATGTCTGATCTGTCTAATTTCGGTGTCTGTATATATAGTTGTCACGGAAACTTCTAGAACACTGTAGAAGTGAAACTCTTAGAAAACTATAGAAGGGAAACTTCTAGAATAGTGTAGAAGTTTAAATTACGCATTGTAGATTATGATCTTTCTGAAATTATTGTGGAAGTCAAATTGAAAGTTCTAATCATTCCATCAGTATCTATGATTGTTCCAGTGATTTCTAAACAAACTTCCCAATTGTGACCTTTTCAGTTTTAAACCAAGAGTTCCAAATGGTGCTGTTGAAATCATCACTTCGTAAATTTTACGGACGCCATCACGAATTGGTTGGCCGTTATGGAATATCCGTTTCACAGATGATATCTGATATGTTCCTTATGTCGTACCTACAATTCCATTCCCTTTTCACGAATGTAACCTACAGAATTAGACTATTTACCGGCTTTGTAATAACATGAGCAACACGACGGGTGCCACATGTGGAGCAGGATGTGCTTACCCTTCCGGAGCACCTGAGATCATCCCCAGTTTTTGGTGGGGTTCGTGTTGCTGTTGTACCCATATTTGTGACATTTTTACCTATTGTGTTTGTTTGTTTTGTTCAAACATCTTTGTCAATATAATGGAATTTTATGCGACTGTCATACAAGTGAGAGGTTTAGCTAGCTTTAAAACAGGTTTAATCCACCATTTTCTACATAAGAAAATGCCTGTACCAACTCAGGAATATGACAGTTGTTATCCATTCGTTTGATGTGTTTGAGCTTTTGATTTTGCCATTTGATTAGGGACTTTCTTCTTTGAATTTTCCTCGGAGTTCAGTATTTTTGTGAATTTTACTTTTTATTTTTTATAACATTATTTTGAAAACAACTATAACTAGTAAATATATTATAATGCCACAAAAACAAATTAGGCCAAGTTAACTAATTATAATTAAATACAATCTCATAACAACAGCAATTCTAAACAATCAATGACATATGGCATATGGGGAAGTTATTGCAAAATACCTTTAGTAAAAATTCCACTAGCTTTCATTAACTTTCGGGATTAAACCCCGTGACTGAGTGGACTAAATTCACTGGTGTACCTATGTAGTCCTTTCACGTGAAATTAACAATGAAGTGAGCATTGTCCAGTCTAAAATTCCCTGCGCTCTTTAAAACAAGTTTAGCAATTTTAGAAGAATGGGTTACACATGCTCCTCTATGTACCATGTATTTTCTCCCTATAATAAACAATGGATTCTTTTTTCAAAAAGCATACTTTAATCATGCTGATTATAAAGCATGTGCCAGCCGCGGCATTACAGGCTGCAAAGCAACATGGATTTAAAGATAGTTGCAGAAATATCTGCATTGGTTGCGTACTTTGTTTGTTAACATGATATGATAGTTAATTAATCTAAAGTAGTATTCTCAATAATTTATTATAAAAATAGATTGGGGACGATTTAGTCTAGGAGCTTGACATATTTTGTAGGCACAGTCATCTCTATTGCCGTAGACTGCTTTGTGTTCCGTCTAGATGTCTGTTAGTAATATTTATCTTTGAGGGACACCAATTACTCGTATACGTGAATATAACAATATTAATGTATAGAAAGGTTTGGTGTATCATGTCATGTCATGACACAAAAACACTACACGCACATAAAAACAGTACTTTTATTGTTGTTCATCATCTCAAAGTCACAGTTAGGCCTTTGAAAAGGTGTTGTGAATCCATGAGTAGCAAAAACAAAAATTGAGGATGAATGACTGAAACAAGGAAACAAATTATGAAACAAAGTAATAAAAACATCTTTTTAAAAGGTCATAAATTGCTATAAACGAATCGACATTTACAATGGTAGAAGGCAGTTTAATAATGTAACGCCCCTGGTCGAGCATCACGAAGCTGATATTTTAGTGTGTGCATATTTGATAGCTATTAAACACGAGGTACAAGATACACCTTGGTAGCAGGCCTATCAAACCGTCACTGGTAATTGTGAAACTGCAATGGTAAATGGCAAATAACTTGGTAGCTTAACTGAGCAGTCTAGACACTGGTTTCTAAGTCTTAATAAGATGAAATATAACAAAAACAGTTATAAGTTTCAACAATGACTATTTGATCAGTCATAAAATATCAATATATTTCATAAATAAATACCCCAGAGCAAAAAACAGTACAGGGACCCCCATTGGATGTTAATCGTCGTACGTAAACATGGGAAAAGTTGTAGTATTCGTAGTAAATTATCTAGGTCACTTGGTCAGGTCATAAATATATATATATATATCGGGGTCATTAACCTGGTAATGGTTTTAAGTTGGAAGGTTCACAGGTGGTCCGCTCTGGTTAAGGTTTATGGAACTGAAACAATGGTAAAGGTTCCGTGAGCTGTGAACTGCCAGAATCGTCTGCTACAGCCGTATTTATACTTCCGGAAGAAAGTGTGTCCGTTACTATATGGATAAGTGTGTCCGGCAAATTAACGTAGTGATAGTTTGTGAAATCACACATAAATAGTAAAGGGCTCTGGAAACTAGGCCATCTCTGTCAATTTTGATTGGTCTAGATAACCGGAAGTTCCCACGGCATTAATATAGAAAATGGCGCAAATATAAATGGGAATGTACAACTGTCGAGGGAAAAAGGGAGATATGGGCTTATCAAAGATAACACTTAGGGAAAACATACTCTGGTTACAATATAGACCCTTAACGTAAATCGATAAAACAGATGAGCAAACGGGACAAGTTATATACAGGTCAAACTAAAGCTGGGAACATGTCAAGGTACCCTCCTGGTAAAACAGTGAGAACGAACCCTGTCCTAACTATTTCCCATAAACAGTAATATAATACATACAATACAATATAACACGGCCGCGATACCTTAAATATAAAGTGTTCATATCCATGGTCCTTTCGTTCATAATATATAAACAACAGTGCAGCTCTGAGTAGCGGAACACGAAAATGAAAGTGAAAGTAGAAATGAACTCTCTGAACAACAAAAGAAAAGAAAGAAAAATGATACATATAAACCTATCAAACTTAACTCCTACCCTTAGGCATAACAATAATATAACATATATTGAGTGCCAAAAAAAAAACACAGATATTTTTAGTGCATTTTTCAGAAACTTGTCTTTCTTATTCATATTGACATCCCCTTTTGACGAGATTACTGAAAAGTTCAGGCCGTTTGCGAAAATCAAAAAGTACATACATATCTTTCAGATTTTTGTGTCGTTTGTTTGTGATTTCAGTTCGAGTTTTTTAAACATATATTTTCCTCGGACAGAAAGTTCTGCGCAGCACCACAATTGCCAGATTAGTTTATTATGGCGACTTTGAACATGTTTAGAGAAATGTGAAGTTGCCTGGCGAGTGTTTTTTCCGTACCCCTTTTTAATGTAGGTTATAAAATGGCTTGCTACGTGCTTTTCTATGTTTCTCGTTTTGGTATTGCTTACATTGTAGTTGTTGTGCTCTTAGCGAGTTATGAAAATAATTGACTTTTTTCTTTCATAAAATTTTAAGAAGTTTTGAAGTTACTTGCGAGTTTACAAGAAAATAAACAAGCCAACCTACTAAATATAAATAAATAGGGCGTCTCTTTCTCCTAAAACCACACACACAAAAAACAACAGCTGATGTGAATATACATGATTGATACAACAAACTAAACACTTTGTAGCTTTTTATAAAGTAGAAACTTTTAATTTTTCATTGTTTTCCTTAATGTTTTATTTGTTCTTGTATCAGTAACAAATATATACATTTCCCATTTTCTAAACTTTTTCTAATAAAATCAAATGATTGGTCTTCATGGTCATTCTCTACATGACAACTTACACCATGAATAGATTAAACAGGTCGGGTACTCTACCTTCTACGGATATGCATATTTTAGCATAATAATGTTTCCTGCAAATTTAATTGTGCATTTACATAATATTACGAATCAATATTTCATCTTTTGTATGTACATATACATCCCATGGTTCTAATCATTATTTCATTATTTCTATGACTCCTGTGTAATTGTAAACAAAATATTGTGGAGACCATCCGTCGAATATGAATGACTTTGTCATGTAAGCACTCAGTTAAGACTCGTTTTATTAAAGTTTGTTTTCTTCTCACTATGTTTTTTGGTTGCTATATTTATCTTAAATAGATTTGGTAAAAAAAGTACATGCATCGATAGTTCATAGTTCACATTTTTCAGATAAAATTATTAAGGCAATGACAAATATTTTAAATTCTAAACATTCGTGAATACTGAATATCTTTATGATATTTTTGGTCGTGATTTTTCAATTGATAAAACTAAATATACTGAGTTCCAAAATACCACTCAAATTTCATAATCTTCATTTCATTACGCATCTGTTCATCAATTATCGAAAATGGAAACGTGTTTAATATCAGTTGAAAGAGTGACCCTCCCATTACCCTCCCCCCCACGCCCCGGAAAAAAATGCAAACATAAAACAACAGCAGTAGAAAATCAGCAAGTTCCAGCGACGGTTTTTACAAAACATCTTACGAGAAAAAAATTTACTTACGAACAATATTAGTCGTAAGACTTTTTGGGAAAAAAACATGCGTGCATTTATGATTTTTTTCACATGTGATTTCATCAATTAAAATAAGGTTTTAGGCTATTTTTGTCGATTTTGACGCCATAAAAATATTCGAAAAAAGGAGGGCTACAATCCACGAAACCTTTCTTGTGCTGCCCATTCATGCTGATCTATATTTTGACCATGAACTTTCAACAGTAATTTACAGACGGTACAATTCTAATTCTACGAAACTATACTAGTATTCAAACAATCAATATGTGTTCAAATTACTTATATTTGTCATTTAAACAGCTTAATCTGTTCACAGGTGACATAAGTTCAGACGGATTGTTTGTTCTGTTGCATGCTTAGGGATGTAATTAGGGGAAATTAAACAAATCTAGAATTTAAAATTGATACAATAAGTCAGAAGAACATAAGTTAAGGAGCAAAATAAGCTAAAAATATTGACAGGTTATGGAGCTCCTTTTCGAGATATTTATTTTTTTTTAAATGGCGGGAAAAGGCTGGCTCAGAGATTTACCTTATATTTACATTGGTATTATTTGGGTCTCCAATCGAAAGAAAAGAAATCTAGAATCTGCTTAAATTTTGGTAAATGACCTTTAATGAGCTATTGAAGCCTTATATGAAAAGAAAAATGGGTGTTATGGGGCAAAATATTTTACCCGGTATCGTAGAAAAAAAACCAAGGAGTCCGAACATCTGACAAAAATTCCTAAACCTGACCTAAGTACTTCCTTAACATCAATTATACCTTTTATTTCTTAGGGAGGTAATGACGTCACTAACGTAAAGTGTTATTTTTAGCGAAGTCAAAATGTGATATAGTGGGAAAAGATGTTCTGTTTGACTAATTTCATCATTAGCTTAAAACCGAGTACATGGACCCTCATTTTATGAAATGATATTTGGCTAAATTATGTAGGAAGATTATTTTTACGTCCCAACCCTATCAAAACCAGAAAATCAAATGATCGTTCCGTAATAAACAGTTTAGAAGTGCTTACGTTGGATAAACGGTAAAAAAATATGATGGTAATTTTGCAATTACCAAACTCGAGATGTCCACAGTGTATACTTAGACCGAGACTTTAAGCATCTTTATATATTTTTATGGAAGTTTGCATAGAATTTCAACATTCGACATTAATGCCAAACACTAAAACGCTCACAGCAGCATATATACAATGTATAATTATTGCATCCCAATCCATTCCGTTAGATCGTAATCGTCACGGTTATATATTGAAGCTAGCCAGCTTCCCTTTCGAGGAAATTCACTGAAATAAACTGTTTCACCCCCACTTAGATATGCCCCCACCACCCGAACGATCCAGAGGTAATAATTGTATGATTGCAAAATGTTAATAACACCATGTCTGTTTCCGGACTTCCGGTTCCTGCGTAGATAACATCCGGTCCTTGAGCATGCGCTTTACACCATCGCGGATCATCAAAAACAACTAAGAATAAAGGTTTGTTTGTATTGTTTCTAAAATATGAAAATGCTTTTGTTATAAATTCTGGTGTTGCTACATTGTAGCCTCGTTTCATTTCAGAACTCGTCGACATATCACCTCTCCTGATGTGTACACCTATCAATAGTCGTCCTTTAGCATTGATGGTCTTAAGAATTTCTATCACTTTTCTTTTGGTATTTTGCTTAAATTTAAACAAACTGATGATTTCATGTCTGCAAAGATGAATATATATCCATGATTGAAAATATCCATTTAACGTCCAGTTTTTATCATGGGATAAAGTTTCAACTTGACTGTTGTAATCCATTGCTTTTCCCTCCCCTAAGTTAGCAGTGTTTGTCATGTGTATGTCCCTTGCTTGTTTCAGGTCTAATACACGGTTCAGGCAATGGTTACGTGGAATAAACGGTGTGTAATTATGGCAGTGAGCGGTACCAATGAGACATGCTTCTTGAAACAGTTGGTTTCCAAGACGACCTTTACCATTAGCGGTCATAAACTGCTTTTGATCAACTTTGGTTTGAATACTAATTGATCCCAAGAAGTCCGAATATTCCAATACGAAAAACCATATAACTGCAATAAAACAAAACATGTAAAACTTTTTATATGTCCAAATAAAAAATCCATTTGTTTCAACTTGATCTTGGCGTCTGTTCGACATAGCTGTTTCCACTTGACCTAGAATGTCTTGACGCTCTCCTTTAGATCTTTACACAAGTAAATATCCTCCTGCAGAAAAGAAGAACAATAAATTGAAAAAGTAAAAAGAAAAATTAGAAAAAACGTCAGTCTCTCACGAACGCATTATTTCATTGCATAATTGTTTAAAAATCGTGCCATTATGCGATGTTTCAGTGTTGATGTTCCGTGATGACTATTGCCTAGGAGGACATTGGTTGTTATTGGCTTTGAACTAGCTTTCAGTAACTGCGAGTTCTCTAAGATCGGTATTTTGTATCTTTTATCTTTATGTTAGCTTTTTTTTGTGTTTTGCTTCCTTCCAATCTAATGAGTCAAGCCATTTCCAACTGACATTTACAGATGGTTCTTATGCTGTGCTGTGACACCATTGACTTAGGTTAGGGGCGGATTGAACACTCAAAAACATGTTTAACACGGCCATATTCTATATGTTCCTGTCAAAAGTTAGGAGCCTGTAATTCAGTGGTTGCCTTTGGTTGCTGTCTGTTATATTTGTTTTACGTTTATTGATTTGTTATAAATCAAACTGTTTTGTCATGTCGGGACCTTTTATAGTTTACTATCCGGTAAGGGTTTGCTCTTTGTTGAAGGCCGAACGGTGACCTACAGTTGCTTAAATCCATTTCATTTGGACTCTGTTGGACAGCTTGGTAACCATACCACTCTCATTATTCTATATTTTGTATGTCATAGTGCCGATATCGGGAAAAATTGAGGTTATTTTTTTGTATTAAGAATACCACGAGCCGTACTCGGCCGCTTGACTATTTACTATTTATACAGGTAAAAAAAAAGTCGGAACAAAAGTATCAGTCGACAAATTAAAAACCCACATCTTACATTATATAGGTATAATAATAAATGCTTCCATTGGCCAAATCTTTTACTTTATGTACGGCCAGGGAAAATAAATGCTTCCATTGACCGAATCTTTTACTTTATATACGGCCAGGGAAATTCTGTCAACAACTTGTCCGTTGTAGGAGTAATTGTAACTATTTCAAGCTGTAGTTACAGTATAGGAACTGCTTGTTTTAAACTTGAAACACATCTGAATTGTATCAGTCAAGGAAGGAAATATTGAACAGAAGATGGCTTTGGAATAAAAAAAAAAGCCATTAGAATATATGTTCTCTTTATTTCATCGAATTAAAAGAAAATCTGAACACAAAATCCAAGTCTATTTTATGAAAAATTATCAAGATTTCAGCCTAAATGCTACAAAATGCTAAAAGAATTTAGTTGCTATAAAATTTAAGTTAACCCGGGGGGGGGGGGGAGGGGGGGGGTCCTGACTATGTGAAAAGTAAACATAATTGAGGTATGATTGTGATGGTAGGAGTAGGTGGGCCTTTTGTATCGGTATGTCATACTATAGTATTGGCGGTGAGGAACTATAGTTTTTTAATGGAAATACTTCAGTATTTGTATAGAAATACTATAGTTTTGTCACGGAAGTACTTTAGTATTGGTATGTAACTGCTACAGGCTTAGCGGTAAAGTATACTTTTATTGCCTTGAAAAAATTAAAGTTTTGGCTTTGTTATATTGGCATGGACGTATACAAAATGTATAATACTTCACATGGTAGTACTATAGCATTGGCTTGAAAGTATAGTGGTTTTGCCATGGTAGTCCTATAGAATTTGCAATGCAAGGAAGTATTATAAGTTTGGCAAGAAAGTAGTAAAGTTTTAGCTTGGAGGTACTGTAGAATTTGCAAGGAAGTACTATAAGTTTGGCAAGAAAATAGTAAAGTTTTAGCTTGGAAGTACTGTCAGTATTATAGTATTTGCTTGGTAACATAGTTATATTGGCATGAACGTACTATAGTATTTGGCATGGAAGTACAATGTACTATAGTATTTGACATGGTAGTACTATAGTATTGGTTTGAAAGTATAGTGATTTTGCATGGTATTACTGTAGAATGGCAGGGAAGTACTATAGTTTGGCAAGAAAATAGTAAAGTTTTAGCATGAAAGTATTGTAGTATTAGCGTGCCAGTATTATAGTATTTGCTTAGTAATATAGTAGTATTGGCAGGAAAGTACTATAGTATTTGTCATGGTTGTACTATAGTATTGGCTTAACAGTACTGTGATTTTGCCATGGCAGTACTGTATAATTGGCAAGGAAGTACTATAGTATTGACATGATAGTACTATATTATTTGCTTGAAAGTATTGTAGTATTATCATGGAATTACTACAGTTTTGGCATCACATTGTTATATTATTTGCATGGAAGTATTGTAGTTTTAAAATGGAAGTACAATTGTTTTGACATGAAAGTACTATACTATTAGCTTGGAAGTACTATGGTTTTAGCATGAAAGTACTATACTATTAGATTGGAAGTACAATAGTTTTGACATGAAAGTACTATACTCTTAGCTTGGGAGTACAATAGTTTCGATGTATTTTTTCTCTGAATCTCACGTTAAATATTTGGTTCATCTAATTAATTAAATATAATGTATAAAACATATAACTTGCATGCTCAGATAAAAAAAAAATGCTCAACGCGCGGCTTTGGCGCTCGCCTTTTTTGTGTTTCGTTGCAGCAGAGTAGTGGATAAGGATTTGTCTATTGCTATGCACTGGTGTACCTGTGTAAATTAACAATGAAGTGAGCATTGTCTAGTATAAATTCCTTTGACCTCTTTAAAACAAGTTTATCAATTTTAGAGGAATGGGTTATGAATGCAAAATCACTACACGTGCGCACATAAAAAACAGTGCTTTTATTGTTGTTCGTCATCTACAAGTCACAGTTAGGCGTTTGTAAAGGTGTTGTTAATCCAGTAGTAGAAAAAACAAAAAAATGAGGATGAATGACTGAAACTATGAAGCAAATTATGAAACAAAGTTATAAAAACATTTTCACAATGTCATAAACATCTATTGTGTGCCAAAAAAAAAAACCCAGATATTTTAGTGCATTTTAAAGAAATTTGACATCCACTTTCCAAACTTGACGAGATTACTCAAATGTTCAGGCGCCTCCAGTTTTCGAAAATCTAAAAGTACATACATATCTTTCGGATTTTTTGTGTCATTTGTTTGTTAATCGTGCGAAAGTCTTAAGTCATTGAGTGAATTTAATTCGGGTATTTTAAACATACATTTTCCTAGGACAGAAACAATTCCACAATTGCTGATATTGTATTAGAGCTGCTCTGGCCATGTTATGGGAAGGTGTGAAATTGCTTGGCAATTATTTTTTTTTATTCCTTTTGTATAAAATGTTATATGTTATAAAATGGATTGCTAGGTATTTTTTCTATGTGTCTGGTCTTTATATTGCTTGTACAGTGGTTTTCTTATAATGTTGTACTCTTAGCGAATTATGAATTAATTGACTTTTTTTATTCTTTTTTCATATTTTGAGAAGTTTTTAAGTTACTTGCAAGAATGTACAAAAATATAAACAAACAAAACTAATAAATATGAATACGTCAATTTCTCCTAAAACCACACACACACAAAACAACAGCTGATGTAAATATACATGTTTGATACAACTAACTGGACACTTCATATATTTTTAGAAAATAGAAACCTTTTAGTTTTTTATTGTTTTCCTTAATGTTTTTTATCTTGTATCGGTAACATTTTTTTTAATTTAAACTTGTTCTAATGAATTCAAATGATTGTTCTGTATGGTCATTCGCTACATGACAACTTACACCATGAATACATTAAACAGGTCGAGTACTCTACCTTTTACGGATATGTTTATTTTAGCATAATAATGTTTCCCGAAAATTTAATTGTGCGTTTACATAATATTACGGATAATTAATTTACCAAGCTTATTTACCAACCCAGTTAATAAGTTGCATTGCATGATGAACTATTTCACAACTTTTCACAGTGAAGAAAAAAGACTTCATCTTATTTACATTTTCATCTGTTGTATGTATATATACATCCCATGGTATAGAACATTATTTCTATGACTCCTGTGTAATTTTAAACAATATGTTGTGGAGACCATCCGTCGAGTATGACTGACTTTGTCATGTAAGCACTCGAGTTTAGACTCGTTTTATTGAAGTTTGTTTTCTTCTCACTATGTTTATTGGTAGCTATATTCATTAACAGGAGAGAGAGAGAGAGAGAGAGAGAGAGAGTAACATACGAAAACAACCTGATGCAGAAAATTATTTTAATATCTTTATTTTATTAACAAAACTTATAAAAATAATAATTTGCATAAATAGATTTGGTAAAAATAATTCATGCATCGATAGTTCATAGTTCACACTTCTCCGATAAAATTATTAAGGCAATGACAAATATTTTAAATTCTTAACATTCGCGAATACTGCATATGTTCATGATATTTTTGGTCGTGATAATTTAATTGATAAAACTAAATATACTGAGTTCCAAAATACCACTCAAAGTTCATAATCTTGCTCTCTTGTTCTCACCCAACACGTTCTCTCACAAGGGATTGAAAAAGTTTCGATGGTTCGTAATGTTCTAATAGATTTGCACGAGAAACCACGTTCATTACGCATCTCTTCATCAATAATGGGAAATGCAAACGTAAATAATGTCAATTGAAAGAGTGACCCTCCCATTACCTCCCCACGCTCCCTAAAAAAAAAATGCAAACAGAAAACGACGGTATTCACAAAACATCTTACGAGAAAAAAATTAACTTACGAACAATATAAGTCGTAAGACTTTTTGTGAAAAGAGTCTCATGCGTGGATTTATGATTTTTTCCAAGCGTGGTTCCATCAGGTAAAATAAGGTTTACGGCTGTTTTTGTCGATTTTGACGCTTAAAAAATATTTGAAAAAAGGAGGACTACAATCCACGAAACCCTTCTTGAGCTACCCATTTATACTGATCTATATTTTGACCATGTACTTTCAACAGTAATTTACAGACGGTACAACTCGTGTTTTAATGAAATTGAGAATGGAAATGGGGAATGTGTCAAAGAGACAACAACCCAACATTAACCACTTTTTTGCAACTGGTCAGTTCAATTTTAATTTTACGAAAATATATTCAAATAATCAGGTGTTCAAATTACTTATTTGTCATTAAAACAGCTTAATCTGTGCACAGGTGGCACAAGTTTAGACGGATTGTTTGTTCTGTTGCATGCTTAAGCATGTACTTAGGTGAATTAAAAAAATCTAGAATTCAAAATTTATACTATAAGTCAGAAGAACATAAGCAAAGGAACAAAATAAGCTAAAAATATTGATAGGTTATGGAGCTCCTTTTCCAGATATCTAATTTTTCAAAGATGAAGGGAAAAGGCTGGCTCGGACTTTTACTCTATATTTGCATCGGTATTATTTGGGTCTCTAATTGAAATAATAGAATTCTAGAATCTGCTTAAATTTTGGTAAATGACCTTTTATGGGCTATTGAAGTCTTATATGAAAAGAAAAATGAGTGTTATGGGGCAAAATATTTTACTTTGTATCGTAGGAAAAAAATAAAGGAGTCCGAACATCAGACAAGTAAGTACATCCTAAGGGAAATAATGACGTCACTAACGTAAAGTGTTATTTTTTTAAACATTCGACATTAATGTCAAACACTAAAACGCTCACACCAGCATATACATATCTATTGCATCCCAATCCATTCTGGGAGATAGTAATCGTCACGGTTATATATTGAAGCTAGCCAGCTTCCCTTACGAGGAAAATCACTGAAATAAACTGTTTTACCCCCACTTAGATATGCCCCCCACCACCCGAACGATCCAGAGGTGATAATTGTATGATTGCAAAATGTTAATAACACCATGTCAGTTTCCGGACTTCCGGTTCCTGCGTATATAACATCCGGTCCTTGAACATGAGCTTTACACCACCGGGGATCATCAGACACAACTAAGAATAAAGGTTTGTTTGTATTGTTTCTAAAATATGAAAATGCTTTTGTAATAAATTCTGGTGTTGCTACATTGTAGCCTCGTTTCATTTCAAAACTCGTCGACATATCACCTCTCCTGATGTGTACACCTATCAATGGCCGTCCTTTGGCATTGACTGTCTTAAGAATTTCAATCACTTTTCTTTTGGTATTTTGCTTAAATTTAAACGAACTGATGATTTCATGTCTGCAATGATGAAAATATTTCCATGATTGAAAATATCCATATAACGTCCAGTTTTTATCATGTGATAAAGTTTCAACTTGACTGTTGTAAGCCATTGCTTTTCCCTCCCCTAAGCTAGCAGTATTTGTCATGTGTATGTTCCTTGCTTGTTTCAGGTCTAATACACGGTTCAGGCGATGGTTACGTGGAATAAACGGTGTGTAATTATGGCGGTATGCGGTACCAATGAGACAAGCTACTTGAAATAGTTGGTTTCCAAGACGACCTTTACCATTGGCGGTCATAAAATGTGCCTTTTTGAAGTCGGTCAAATCCTGACTACTATTTGATTGTCTAGCAGTAACCTGTTGAGCAGAGATCGGTTTTGTTGCCGTATGTTTGGCTACAGTGCCCACTATCGTTTTCCGGGAAAAATGCAAGCCTTTTGTAACTCCAAATGTTACATCTTGATGAATCTCTTTCATTTCACTGTTTTTGATCAACTTTGGTAAAGTTTGAATACTAATTGATCCCAAGAAGTCCGAATATTCCAATACGAAAAACCATATAACTGCAATAAAGCAAAACATGTAAAACTTTTCATATGTCCAAATAAAAAATCCATTTGTTTCAACTTGATCTCGGCGTCTGTTCGACATAGCTGTTTCCACTTGACCTAGAATGTTTTGACGCTCTCCTTTAGATCTTTATACTAGTAAATATCCTCCTGCAGAAAATAAGAACAATAAATTGAAAAAGTAAAAGAAAAATTAGAAAAAAAGGTCATTGTCTCACGAACGCATTATTTCATTGCATAATTGTTTAAAAATCGTGCCATTATGCGATGATTCAGTGTTGATGTTCCGTGATGACTATTGCCTAGGAGGACATTGGTTGTTAACATTATTGGCTTTGAACTAGCTTTCAGTAACTTCGAGTTCTCTAAGATCGGTATTTTGTATCTTTTATCTTTATGTTAGCTGTTTTTTTGTGTTTTGCTTTCTTCCAATCTTATGAGTCAAGCCATTTCCAACTGACATTTACAGATTGTTCTTAAACTGTGCTGTTACACCACTGACCCAGGTTAGGGGCGGATTGAACACTCAAAAATATGTTTAAAACGGCCATATTCTATATGTTCCTGACAAAAGTTAGGAGCCTGTACTTCAGTGGTTGCCTTTGGTTGCTGTCTGTTATATTTGTTTTACGTTTATTGATTTGTTATAAATCAAACCGTTTTGTCATGTCGGGACCTTTTATAGTTTACTATCCGATAAGGGTTTGCTCTTTATTGAAGGCCGAACGGTGACCTACAGTTGCTTAAATCCATTTCATTTGGACTCTGTTGGACAGCTTGGTACATGTAACCATACCACTCTCATTATTCTATATGTTGTATGTCATAGTGCCGATATCGGAAAAATTGAAAGTTATTTTTTGTATTAAGAATACCACGAGCCGTACTCGGCCGCTTGACTATTCATTATTTATACAGGTAAAAAAATAATAAATGTAATTAAGAAGTCGGAACAAACGTATCAGTCGACAAATTAAAAACCCACATCTTAAATTATATAGGTATAATAATAAATGCTTCCATTGGCCGAATCTTTTACTTTATGTACGGCCAGGGAAATTCTGTCAACAACTTGTCCGTTGTATGAGTAACTGTAACTATTTTAAGCTGTAGTTACATTATAGGAACTGCTTGTTTTAAACTTGAAACACATCTGAATTGTATTGCTTTTATTGTTGTTCGTCATCTTAAAGTCACAGTTATGCATTTGTAAAGGTGTTGCTAGACCAGAAGTAGAAAAAACAAAAACTGAGGATGAATGACTGAAACTATGAAGCAAATTATGAAACAAAGTAATAAAAACATTTTCACCAGGTCATAAACATCTATTGTGTGCCAAAAAAAACCCAGATATTTTAGTGCATTTTAAAGAAATTTGACATCCACTTTCTAAACTTGACGAGATTACTGAAATGTTCAGACGCCTCCAGTTTTCGAAAATCTAAAAGTACATACATATCTTTCGGATTTTTTGTGTCGTTTGTTTGTTAATCGTGCGAAAGTCTTATGTCATTGACTGAATTTAATTCGGGTATTTTAAACATAATTTTTTTTCCTAGGACAGAAACAATTCCACAATTGTTGATATTGTATTAGAGCTACTCTGACCATGTTATGAGAAGCTGTGAAATTGCTTGGCGATTATTTTTTTTTATTCCTTTTTTATAAAATGTTATATGTTATAAAATGGATTGCTAGGCATTTTTTCTATGTTTCTGGCCTTGATATTGCTTGCATAGTGGTTTTCTTAACATGTTGTACTCTTAGCGAGTTAGGAATTAATTAACTTTTTTCTTCTTGTTTTTATATTTTGAGAAGTTTTTAAGTTACTTGCGAGAATGTACAAAAATATAAACAAACAAAACTACTAAATATGAATACATATGGCGTCAATTTCTCCTAAAACCACACACACACAAAACAACAGATGATGTAAATATACATGTTTGATACAACTAACTGGACACTTCATATATTTTTAGAAAATAGAAACCTTTTAGTTTTTTTATTGTTTTCCTTAATGTTTTTTTTTTATCTTGTATCGGTAACATTTTTTTTTAATTTAAACTTGTTCTAATGAATTCAAATGATTGTTCTGTATGGTCATTCGCTTCATGACAACTTACACCATGAATACATTAAACAGGTCGGGTACTCTACCTTTTACGGATATGTATATTTTAGCAAAATAATGTTTCCCGCAAATTTAATTGTGCGTTTACATAAAATTACGGATAATTAATTTACCAAGCTTATTTACCAACCCAGTTAATGAGTTGCATTGCATGATGAACTATTTCACAACTTTTCACAGTGAAGAAAAAAGACTTCATCTAATTTACTTTTTCATCTGTTGTATGTACATATACATCCCATGGTATAGATCCTTATTTCTATGACTCCTGTGTAATTTTAAACAATATGTTGTGGAGACCATCCGTCGAGTATGAATGACTTTGTCATGTAAGCACTCGAGTTTAGACTCGTTTTATTGAAGTTTGTTTTCTTCTCAATATGTTTATTGGTAGCTATATTCATTAACATGAGAGAGAGAGAGAGAGAGAGAGAGAGAGAGAGAGAGAGAGAGAGAGAGTAACATACGAAAACAACATGATGCAGAAAGTTATTTTTATATCTTTATTTTATTAACAAAACTTATAAAAATAATAATTTGCATAAATAGATTTGGCAAAAATAATACATGCATCGATAGTTCATAGTTCACATTTCTCCGATAAAATTATCAAGGCAATGTCAAATATTTTAAATTCTAAACATTCGCGAATACTGCATATGTTCATGATATTTTTGGTCGTGATAATTTAATTGATAAAACTAAATATACTGAGTTCCAAAATACCACTCAAAGTTCATAATCTTACTCTCTTGTTCTCGACCGAACACGTTCTCTCACAAGGGATTGAAAAAGTTTCGATGGTTCGTAATGTTCTAATAGATTTGCACGTGAAACCATGATTTTTCCAAGTGTGGTTCTATCAGGTAAAATAAGGTTTACGGTTTTTTTATGTCGATTTTGACGATTAAAAAATATTTGAAAAAAGAACGACTACAATCCACGAAACCCTTCTTGAGCTACCCATTCATGCTGATCTATATTTTGACCATGTACTTTTAACAGTAATTTACAGACGGTACAACTCATGTATTAATGAAGTTGAGAATGGAAATGGGGAATGTGTCAAAGAGACAACAACCCAACATTAACCACTTTTTTGCAACTGGCCAATTCAATTTTAATTTTACGAAAATATGTTGAAACAATTAATTAAAAAAAATCTAGAATTTAAAATTGCTACTATAAATCAGAAGAACATAAGTAAAGGAACAAAATAAGCTAAAAATATTGATAGGTTATGGAGCTCCTTTTCGAGATATCTATTTTTTTTTTAAATGGCGGGAAAAGGCTTGCTCGGACTTTTACTCTATATTTGCATTGGTATTATTTGGGTCTCTAATCGAAAGAATAGAATCTGCTTCAATTTTGGTAAATGACCTTTTATGAGCTATTGAAGTCTTATATGAAAAGAAAAATGGGTGTTATGGGGCAAACTATTTTACCCTGTATCGTAGGAACATCTGACAAAAATTCCTAAAACTGACCTAAGTATGTACATCCGTTACATCAAGTATACTTTATATTTCTTAGGAAGGTAATGACGTCACTAATGTAAAGTGTTTTTTTTTTAAACATTCGACATTTATGTCAAACACTAAAACGTTCAAACCAGCATATACATATCTATTGCATCCCAATCCATTCTGGGAGATAGTAATCGTCACGGTTATATATTGAAGCTAGCCAGCTTCCCTTACGAGGAAAATCACTGAAATAAACTGTTTTACCCCCACTTAGATATGCTCCCCACCACCCGAACGATCCAGAGGTGATAATTGTATGATTGCAAAATGTTAATAACACCATGTCTGTTTCCGGACTTCCGGTTCCTGCGTATATAACATCCGGTCCTTGAGCATGAGCTTTACACCACCGGGGATCATCAGACACAACTAAGAATAATGGTTTGTTTGTGTTGTTTCTAAAATATGAAAATGCTTTTGTAATAAATTCTGGTGTTGCTACATTGTAGCCTCGTTTCATTTCAGAACTCGTCGACATATCACCTCTCCTAATGTGTACACCTATCAATGGCCGTCCTTTGGCATTGACTGTCTTAAGAATTTCAATCACTTTTCTTTTTGTATTTTGCTTAAATTTAAACGAGCTGGTGATTTCATGTCTGCAATGATGAAAATATTTCCATGATTGAAAATATCCATTTAACGTCCAGTTTTTATCATGGGATAATGCTTCAACTTGACTGTTGTAAGCCATTGCTTTTCCCTCCCCTAAGCTAGCAGTATTTGTCATGTGTATGTCCCTTGCTTGTTTCAGGTCTAATACACGGTTCAGGCGATGGTTACGTGGAATAAACGGTGTGTAATTATGGCGGTATGCGGTACCAATGAGACAAGCTACTTGAAATAGTTGGTTTCCAAGACGACCTTTACCATTGGCGGTCATAAAATGTGTCTTTTTGAAGTCAGTCAAATCCTGACTACTATTTGATTGTCTAGCAGTAACCTGTTTAGCAGAGATCGGTTTTGTTGCCGTATTTTTAGCTACAGTACTCACTGTCGTTTTCCGGGGAAAACGCAAGCCTTTGGTTACTCCTAATAATACATCTTGATGAATCTCTTTCATTTCACTGTGTTTGATCATTTTTGGTAAAGTTTGAATACTAATTGATCCCGAGAAGTCCGCATATTCCAATAGGAAAAAACATATAACTGCAATAAAGCAAAACATGTAAAACTTTCCATATGTCCAAATAAAAAATCCATTTGTTCCAACTTGATCCTGGCGTTTGTTCGACATAGCTGTTTCCACTTGACCGGGAATGTCTTGACGCTCTCCATTAGATCTTTATACCAGTAAATCCCCTCCTAAAAAACGAACAATAAATTGAAAAAGTAAAAGAAAAATTAGAAAAATCATCAGTCTCTCACGAATGCATTATTGCACTGCATAACTAAGTAAACATTGTGCCATTCTGCGATGTTTCAGTGTTGATGTTCCGTAATTACAACTGTCTAGGTAATATAATTGAGGTCAGATAGTGGGAGTAGGGGTATAGGGTCTTTTGTATCGGTATGAAATACTATAGTATTGGCGTTGAGGTACTATATTTTTTTCATGGAAATACTTAAGTATTTGTATAGAAATACAATAGTTTTAGTATAGAAGTATTATTGTAATGGCTTTAAAGTACTAAATTATTGGCATGACATTAATATATAAATTTTATAGCCGACTATACGGTATGGGTTTATCTCATTGTTGAAGGCCGTATGGTTGCCTATAACTGCTTAGTCACTTTATTTGAACTTGGGTGGATAGTTGTCTCATTGGCAATCATGTAAATACTATATATTTAGCATGGGAGTACTATAGTTTTGTCACGGAAGTACTTTAATATTGGTATGGAACTGCTACAGGCTTGGCGTTAAAGTATACTTTTATTGGCATGAAATATACTATAGTTTTGGTATGGAAGTACTGTAGTGTATTGGCATGACAATATTAAAGTATTGGCTTGGTAATATTGGCATGGACGTACTACAAAATGTCAAAATGTATAGTATTTGGCATGGAATTACTATAGTATTGGCTTGAAAGTACTGTGATTTTGCCATGGTAGTACTATAGAATTGACAAGGAAGTACTAGAGGTTTGGCAAGAAAGTAGTAAAGTTCAAGCATGGAAGTACTGTAGTATAATCAAGGAGTTACTACAGTTTTAGCATTACATTGCTATATTATTCGCTTGGAAGTATGGTAGTATTTACATGGAAGTACTAAAGTTTTGACATGACAGTACAATACCATTAGCTTGGAAGTACTGGAGTATCAACGTGCCAGTATTATAGTATTTGCTTGGTAATATAGTAATACTGGCATGAACGTACTATAATATTTGGCATGGTAGAACTATAGTATTCGGCATGGTAGTACTATAGTATTTGGCATGGTAGTACTATAGTATTTGGCATTGTAGAACTATAGTATTTGGCATGGTAGTACTATAGTATTGGCATGGATATACTATAGTAGTTGGCATGGACATACTATATTATTTGGAGTGGTAGTACTATGGTATTTGGCATAATAGTACTATAATATTGGCTTAAAAGTACTGTGATTTTGCCATGGTAGTACTGTAAAATTGGCAAGGGAGTACTAAAGAATTGGCAAGAAAGTACTATAGTATTGACATGATAGTACTATATTATTAACTTGAAAGTATTGTAGTTTTATCATGGAGTTACTACCGTTTTGGCATCACATTTCTATATCATTAGCTTGGAAGTATGGTAGTATTAGCATGGAGTTACTATAGTTTTGGCATGACAGTACTATATTTTTAGCTTGGAAGTTCTATGGTTTTGGCATGACAGTACTATACCATAAGCTTGGAAGTACTATGGTTTTGGCATGACAGTACTATTTTTTTAGCTAGGAAGTACTATGGTTTTGACATGACAGTATTATACTATAGGCTTGTGAGTACTGTAGTATTAGCACGACAGTACTATATAATTTGTTTGTTAGTTCTTTGGGTTTGGCATGACAGTGCTGTATTATTGGCTTGGAAGAACTATGGTTTTGGTATGACAGTACTATATTATTGGTTTGGAAGTACTATGGTTTTGGTATGACAGTACTATATTATTGGTTTAGAAGTACTATTGTTTAAGCATGAGAGTTGTATATTATTGGCTTAGAAATACTATGGTTTTGGAATGACAGTATTATACTATAGGCTTGTGAGTTCTGTAGTATTATCATGGCAGTGTTATATTATTGGCTTGAAAGTACTGTGATTTTCCCATGGTAGTACTATAGAATGGGCAAAGAAGTACTATAGGTTTGAAAAGAAAGTAGTAAAGTTTAAGCATGAAAGTACTGTGGTATTTGGCATGGTAGAACTATAGTATTTGGCATGGTAGTACTGTAGCATTGTCATGGTAGTACTGTAAAATTGGCATGGAAGTATTAAAGAATTGGCATGAAAGTACTATAGTATTGACATGATAGTACTATAATATTTGCTTGAAAGTATTGTAGTATTATCATGGAGTTACCACAGTTTTGGCATCAAATTGCTATGTTATTTACTTGAAAGTATTGTAGTATTATCATGGAATTACCACAGTTTTAGCATCACATTGCTATATTACTTGCTTGAAAGTAAGTATGGTACTATTAGCTTGGAAATACTATAGTTTTGACACGGCAGTACTTAGTATGCTTTTAGTTTGGAAGTACTATGGATTTGGCATGAAAGTACTTTACTATAATCTTGGAAGAACTATGGTTTTGGCATGACAGTACTATTTTTTTAAGCTTTAAAGTACTATGGTCTTAGCATGACAATATTATACTATAGGCTTGTGAGTATTGTAGTATTAGCATGACAGTACTATATAATTGGTTTGGAAGTACTATGGTCTTAGCATGACAGTATTATACTATAGGCTTGTGAGTATTGTAGTAATAGCATGACAATACTATATTATTGGTTTGGAAGTACTATGGGTTTAGCATGACAATACTATATTATTGGCTTGGAAGTACTATGGGTTTGGCATGACAGTACTAAAGTTTTAGCTCGGAAGTACTATGTTTTGCATAACAGTATTATACTATTGGCTTGGGGGTACTTTAGTATTAGCATGACGGTTCTATCTTTTTGTCTTGGAAGTATTGTAGTGTTAGCACGGATTGACATTGCAGTATTTAAGTATTGGCATGGAAGTACTATTATAGTATTATGAACAAATTTTAATATCTCCCTCAGGCACGGGAAATAAATGTATAATTGTGCATGATAATTGTACTGTGAATAACTTTAGGGGATATCCTCATACCGGTGCTGTATTAAAATATAATATAAACAAAACAATCAAGAAATTCAAGAAATAATGATTATCTCCCCTAGATTGTCGTCCATAACCACTATGTTTTCCGTTTTATTTTCAGTTCTCACGGAAGTTGACTCTGCTGCATGTACTTGTAATATTTAGATAACCTATCTTGTTTAAGTTTAAAACAGCTGTTTATAGTAAGATTTATATGTATTTTAAATACATTTAATCAATAGTGTCCTTTAATGTATATATTTACTTATAAAACTAACGTTATTTAGTATAAAATCGGTCCGCGTGCCATTGTTGGTGTTTAATGAACTAAAAACTAGTTATATATTTTTAACCCATTGCACTGAACACTACATTTACATACTTAAAAAGTCATAGAAATGTACTACTTATACAGAATAATAGTTATACAGTTATACTAATAAAAATTGTTTCAAAGGTTTAGAAATATAAATGAATAATTATTTACAATTAAAAAGAAAACGACATTTCCCCTGTATTTAACTCATAAAGTCAAAATTGGAAAGTTGACGTTATCTTGTAAAATAAAGTCAATAAAGAATGAAGAGTCTAAATTTTACAAAATATAGCAAAAAATTCACAAAATTTCATTCATGTCTAATAAATTGATGCTTAATTAAATTAAAATTTTAACAATTCACTTTTATTTTGTACTTGTAAAAAAAAATATTGAGCGACCCTCATGGGCTAACCTGTAGCTGCCTGTGCATTTACACGGTGTAACATTTGTAATATATGATCTGTAATACCAAATGTTTACGAGAATTACAGGAACTATTTGTAAACCCGTCCCCCTCCCAACCAATCCCTTTCATTCCATATTAGCAACTTCTGATCTTTCTTTTTTTATCATCCTTATATACCATTCGTGTTTGATTAATTGATTGATGTTTACTTAACGTCCACTGGAATAATATTTCATGCATATTCAGGAAAAGAATCTTAGGTTCTGACCAGGAGGATAGTGAAGTATTTTTCGTTTTTTACGACTCCCCAACACGGTGTACATACATTTTAAGCATTACATTCACGCAGAAAATGGTTGATTGACAGCAGTATAAATTAATCACATACCTATCTTTCCATAATTAGTTATTGAAAAAACATGGTAATGTCGCCAAGGTTTCAAGATTTTACTTAAACGTACACTCGAGCACATACTTTCAAACAACACGACACACGTATACAATACTCGCTAGTGACGAGTCACCTAGTTAAAAATATACAGATCTACTTCCCCGTCTAGGAAATAACACATTATATAGATACAAATAATACTTACGTTATGGCTTCATTTTTGTGTGACAAAATCAATACGGTCTTTATACGGCTGTTATCAGCGGTCAGATAATCCAGAGTGAGGTACACCACAGGTCTATCTACCTGTCGCTGCCTTATTGATTTAAGAATAATCCAACATATTACTTTTGAATGATCACAACGAAAATATTTAAATATCTTAATCACGTGGAGAGGATTTACACTATCGATTTTAACAGTTTGGCGATCATTTAAATGTCAATTTGTTTTTTGAAGTGTTACATTATTTCTGAGTTCGCATTGTCTATTCGGTATTTCATGTGTTTTATCAGTTTAACCATAGATATAATAGCCATAGATAAAATACTGGACCCACATCAAAAGCAGATGATATTTGCCGAAATTTTATCACCCTCTTATTATATACATGTCACGCTTGGTGTTAATTAGCCTTCATTGGCAATTGCCGTCGATCGATATCTAATAAATTGTGAATCGGGAGACTTTTAAACACACGAATGTGCTACGTAATGACTTTTAACCATAATAAAAAAATGACTATTTTTTTAACTCTGCCAGGTCCAAAGCTCGGATAAAATAGGAGGGAAGTCATGAGAAGTAAATATTGTAAAAGCGCAAATGTCCTATATAAAAAGCGCAAATGTCCATTTAAAAAAGCACAAACGTCCTATGTAAAAGCGCAAACGTCCCGCGCCGGAAGGGATATATAGCTGTATTTATAGTACGAATCACACCTCTAACACAATTGTAAGAAGGAAGAGGAAAAAAACCATGAATGACACAGGACAAAACTCCTATATTTTCATTTTATCATAGCCATTATAACGCTTAATCTATATATTGTTTACTTCAAAAATGAAATCGACAATCAGATTATACCACCATCTATTTAATAGCAAAACAAGCACAAAAATGGTAAGCGGAAAGGTATATAGAAGAAACAAATTCAGAGACATGATTGTGCTATTTCCCAATTATTTAATGTATTCAGTGTGTCCACTACATACGTTTTCTTCACCAAACGGCGTTTAATAAGTTTATAATGTATTCCCTTTTTTCTCTTTATTTTCTAAAACTTCGTGTTACGACAGAAAGTTTCAACACTTGTAAAAATCTTTTTTCTTTTCTAAAAAATAATAATTTCTTCTTTCTGGCATAAAATATGATTACACTATTTTGAATCTCGATAAAAAAGAAATTTCTTTAACTCGCCATAGAAAAATTCGACCAGGTTCGACCTCTTAACCACGTATACCATCAGTAAACGATATGTCTCCTCTTGACAATCATACAGGTCTTATTTTCCGAGTGCAACCGATGCAAGTGCTATGACAATTTAATTTTACATGCCTGTTCAGTCCATTTTTCATGATTTCTCTATTTTATTATTTCAACAACAGCATAACCTTTTCATTTGTTGACCGATTTTCTCCAAATAAATTACAATCCGAACAACTTTTACAACCAGACGCTTTATATTGCTTCCCCGTCACGGCATATTATTACTTGAGACAGGTAACGCATATTAATTATCGGTTGATAAGACGAGTGCCCGATAATTTAAATATAATTATGATAAGTAATTAGTCTATTGGGAGGATGTCGGCAAATATCATCTACATCATAGGCCACTACGCGCAGTGCCCTGCTTTTGATATTTCAAAGGAAACTACATGGGGCTCAGTGTGACAAATTCTGAGTACTTTATCTATGACTATTATATCTATGGTTTAACAGTTATTTTCGAATATTCCCTGTTTAACAGTCAATGTGATAAGCAATAGAACGTTATCTTTCAAAAATTTGGTTGACTATTAAGGGAATCACTGAAGCATGACTAAGCGGGCCCCCTCTTATGGCAGTCAATGAGCCACCCTTTTAAAATTTCTGGATCCACCACTGAAGACCTTGCAGACCTTGAAAAACAATCACCTGATTAAGGTGGATAGGGGTCTTCATTAATATCCATAGAATTTTTAATAATTTGTCAAAATGTAGTTAATATATATCATGCTTTTATCAAAAATATAATAAAAAGTATGGGTCACCGGTGAATGTGAATTTAGCAGCCGGTTCGTTATTCGATATTCGATATTCAATACCCAAACGTGAACAAAAGAAATCTTGGTAGACTTCCTATCGTCTATGTTTACGGAGTGCCCAAAGTGCCAGTTTGATATTCAAAATATATGGTGAAAACCTACCGGAGACCGCTGAAATGACGATGAGACAACCTGGTCTTTTAATGTCCATATAATTCGAGGAAATCATAGACTCTGTATATATAAAGGTTGCATCAAAAGGATTTTCCAGAATAATGTCATCTACGGAGGGCTTAGATTGTCACTTTTCAGCTAAAATTTGTCAAAATTTCAGGACAAAGGGCACAGGGCAATGTCGAGAGCTTCCTGATCTCTCAATCTGCCTAATATTAAACAGACACTTATTTTATAGGTGGATACAAACGTGACTAAAAGGAATCTGGGTAGACTTTCCTATCGTCTATGTTTACGGAGGGCCCAAAGTGCCAGTTTGATATTCAAAATATAAAGTGAAAAACCTACCGGAGTCCGCTGAAATTACGATGAGACCAACCCCCCCCCCCCCCCCCCCCTTCCTACCTGGTCTTTCAATGTCCATATAATTCAAGGAAATCATAGACTCTGTATATGTAAATGTTATATCAAAAGGATTCACCAGAATAATGTCATCTTCGATATCTACGGAGGGCTTAGATTGTCACTTTTCAGCTAAAAAATGTCAAAATTTCAGGACAAAGGGCACAGGGCAATGGTGAGAGCTCCCTGATCTCTCAATCTGCCTAATATTAAGCAGACAGTTAGTTAATAGGTAGATACAAACGTGACTAAAAGGAATCTGGGAAGACTTCCTATCGTCTATGCTTACGGAGGGCCCAAAGTGCCAGTTTGATATTCAAAGTATATAGTGAAAACCCATCGGAGACCGCTGAAATGACGATGAGACCCCCCCCGGTCTTTCAATGTCCATATAATTCGTGGAAATCATAGACTTTGTATATATAAAGGTTGTATCAAAAGGATTTCCTAGAATAATGTCATCTTTGATATCTACGGAGGGCTTAGATTGTCACTTTTCAGCTAAAAATTGTCAAAATTTCAGGACAAAGGGCACAGGGCAATGGTGAGAGCTCCCTGATCCCTCAATCTGCCTCATATTAAGCAGACAGCTAGTTAATAGGTAGATACAAACGTGACTAAAAGGAATCTTGGTAGACTTCCTATCGTCTATGTTTACGGAGGGCCCAAAGTGCCAGTTTGATATTCAAAATATATATAGTGAAGACCTACCGTAGACCGCTTTAATGACAATGAGACTCCCTTCACCCGGTCTTTCAATGTCCATATAATTCGAGGACATCATAGACTCTGTATATATAAAGGTTGTATCAAAAGGATTTCCGAGAATAATGTCATCTTCGATATCTACGGAGGGCTTAGATTGTCACTTTTCAGCTAAAAATTGTAAACATTTCAGCACAAAGGGCACATGGCAATGGTGAAAGCTCCCTGTTCTCTCAATCTGCATAATATTAGGCAGACAGTTAGTTAATAGGTAGATACAAACGTGACTAAAAGGAATCTGGGTAGACTTTCTATCGTCTATGCTTACGGAGGGCCCAAAGTGCCAGTTTGATATTCAAAATATATAGTGAAAACCCATCGGAGACCGCTGAAATGATGATGAGACCCCCGGTCTTTCAATGTCCATATAATTCGAGGAAATCATAGACTTTGTATATATAAAGGTTGTATCAAAAGGATTTCCTAGAATAATGTCATCTTTGATATCTACGGAGGGCTTAGATTGTCACTTTTCAGCTGAAAATTGTAAACATTTCAGGACAAAGGGCACATGGCAATGGTGAGAGCTCCCTGTTCTCTAAATCTGCATAATATTAAGCAGATAGTTATTTAATAGGTAGATACAAACGTGACTAAAAGGAATCTGGGTAGACTTCCTGTCGTCTATGTTTACGGAGGGCCCAAAGTGCCAGTTTGATATTCAAAATATATAGTGAAAACCTACCGGAGACCGCTGAAATGACGATGAGACCCCCCCCCCCCCCCCCCCTTGTCTTTCAATGTCCATATCATTCGTGGAAATCATAGACTCTGTATATATAAAGGTTGTATCAAAAGGATTTCCCAGAATAATGTCATCTTCGATATCTACGGAGGGCTTAGATTGTCACTTTTCAGCTAAAAGTTGTAAACATTTCAGCACAAAGGGCACAGGGCAATGGTGACAGCTCCCTGTTCTCTCAATCTGCATCATATTAGGCAGACAGTTAGTTAATAGATGGATACAAACGTGACTAAAAGGAATCTGGGTAGATTTCCTATCGTCTATGCTTACGGAGGGCCCAAAGTGCCAGTTTGATATTCAAAGTATATAGTGAAAACCCATCGGAGACCGCTGAAATGACGATTAGACCCCCCCCCGGTCTTTCAATGTCCATATAATTCGAGGAAATCATAGACTTTGTATATATAAAGGTTGTATCAAAAGGATTTCCTAGAATGATGTCATCTTTGATATCTACGGAGGGCTTAGATTGTCACTTTTCAGCTAAAAATTGTAAACATTTCAGGACAAAGGGCACATGGCAATGCTGAGAGCTCCCTATTCTCTAAATCTGCATAATATTAAGCAGACAGTTAGTTAATAGGTAGATACAAACGTGACGTAAAGGAATCTGGGTAGACTTCCTGTCGTCAATGTTTACGGAGGGCCCAAAGTGCCAGTTTGATATTCAAAATATATAGTGAAAACCTACCGGAGACCGCTGAAATGACGATGAGCCCCCCTGGTCTTTCAGTGTCCATATAATTCGAGAAAATCAAAGGATCTGTATATATAAAGGTTGTATCAAAAGGATTTCCCATAATATTGTCATCTTCTATATCTACGGAGGGCTTAGATTGTCACTTTTCAGCTAAAAATTGTCAAAATTTCAGGACAAAGGCCACAGGGCAATGGTGAGAGCCCCCTGATCTCTCAATCTGCCTAATATTAAGCAGACAGTTAGTTAATAGGTAGATACAAATGTGACTAAAAGGAATCTGGGTAGACTTTCTATCGTCTATGTTTACAGAAGGCCCAAAATGCCAGTTTGATATTCAAAATATATAGTGAAAACCTAGCGGAGACCGCTGAAATGATGATGAGACCTCCCCTGGTCTTTCAATGTCAATATAGTTCATAGACTTTGTATATACATGTATAAAGGTTGTATCATAAGGATTTCTCAGAATAATGTCATCTTCGATATCTACGGAGGGCTTAGATTGTCACTTTTCAGCTAAAAATTGTAAACATTTCAGGACAAAGGGCACATGGCAATGGTGAGAGCTCCCTGTTCTCTCAATCTGCATAATATTAAGCGGACAGTTAGTTAATAGGTAGATACAAACGTGACTAAAAGGAATCTGGGTAGACTTCCTATCGTCTATATATGTTTACGGAGGGCCCAAAGTGCCAGTTTGATATTCAAAATATATAGTGAAAACCTACCGGAGACCGCTAAAATGACGATGATTCCTTTTAGTCACGTTTGTATCTTCCTTTTAACTAACAGTCTGCCTAATATTAGGCAAATTGAGAGATCAGGGAGCTCGCACAATTGCCCTGTGCCCTTTGTCCTGAAATTTTGACAAATTTTAGCTGAAAAGTGACAATCTAAGCCCTCCGTAGATATCGAAGATGACATTTTTCTGGAAAATCCTTTTGATACAACCTTTATATAAATATAGTCTATGATTTCTTAGAATTATATGGACATTGAAATACCAGGGGGGTCTGATCGTCATTTTAGCGGTCTCCGGTAGGTTTTCACTATATATTTTGAATATCAAACTGGCACTTTGGGCGTTCCGTAAATATTGAAGACAGGAAGTTTACCCAAATTCCTTTTAGTCACGTTTGTATCTACATATTAACAAAATGTCTGCATAATATTAGAAAGATTGAGAGATCAGGGGGCTCTCATCATTGCCCTGTGCCCTTTGTCCTGAAATTTTGACAATTTTTAGCTGAAAAGTGACAATCTAAGCCCTCCATAGATATCGAAGATGACATTATTCTGGAAAATGCTTCTGATACAACCTTTATATATACAGAGTCTTTGATTTAGTAGAATTTTATGGACATTGAAAGACCAGGGGGGTCTCACCCTCATTTAAGCGGTCTAAAGTAGGTTTTCACTATATATTTTGAATATCAAACTGGCACTTTGGGCCCTCCGTAAACATAGACGACAGGAAGTCTACCCAGATTCATTTTAGTCACGTTTGTATCTACCTAATAACTAACTGTCTGCTAAATATTAGGCAGATTGAGAGATCAGGGACCTCTCATCATTGCCTTGTGCCCTTTGTCCTGGAATTTTGACAAATTTTATCTGAAAAGTGACAATCTAAGGCCTCCTTAGGTATCGTGGACGACATTATTCTGGGAAATCCTTTTGATACAACCTTTATATATACAGAGTCTATGATTTCCTTGAATTATATGGACATTGAAAGACCAGGGGGTCTAATCGTCATTTCAGCGGTTTCCGGTAGGTTTTCACTAAATATTTTGAACATCAAACTGGCACTTTGGGCCCTCCGTAAATATGGAAGACAGGAATTTTACCCAAAAACCTTTTAGTCACGTTTGTATCTACCTATTAACTAAATGTCTGCATAATATTAGAAAGATTGAAAGATCAGGGGCTCTCATTATTGCCCTGTGCCCTTTGTCCTGAAATTTTACAATTTTTAGCTGAAAAGTGACAATCTTAGCCCTCCGTAGATGTCGAAGATGACATTATTCTGAAAAATGCTTCTGATACAACCTTTATATATACAGAGTCTTTGATTTAGTTGAATTTTATGGACATTGAAAGACCAGGGGGGTCTCACTCTCATTTTAGCGGTCTCAGGTAGGTTTTCACTATATATTTTGAATATCAAACTAGCACTTTGGGCCCTCCGTAAACATAGACGACAGGAAGTTTACCCAGATTCCTTTTAGTCTACGTTTGTATCTACCTATAAACTAATAGTCCGTTTAATATTAGGCAGATTGAGAGATCAGGGAACTCTCACCATTGCCATGTGCCCTTTGTCCTGAAATTTTGACAAGTTTTAGCTGAAAAGTGACAATCTAAGGCCTCCGCAGATATCGAAGATGACATTATTCTGGGAAATGCTTTTGATACAACCTTTATATATACAGAGTCTATGATTTCCTCGAATAAATGGACATTGAAAGAACGGGGGGGTTGGGGGGGGGGGGGGGGGTCTCATCGTCATTTCAGCGGTCTCCGGTAGGTTTTCACTATATATTTGAATATCAAACTGGCACTTTGGGCCGTCCGTAAATATGGAAGACATGAAGTTTACCAAAATTCCTTTTAGTCACGTTTGTATCTACCTATTAACTAAATGTCTGCATAATATTACAAAGATTGAGAGATCAGGGGGCTCTCACCATTGCCCTGTGCTCTTTTTCCTGAAATTTTGACAATTTTTAGCTGAAAAGTGACAATCTTAGCCCTCCGTAGATATCCGTATTTCTTTTTTGGGCTTTCCATAAATATTTCTATTTTTTCTAGAGTTATCGGTTTTTCTTTTTGTTTTAAGAAATATCATATATAAAATTACATCTTTGAAGTCGTTTTATTGATAAAAATCTATTGTACATGAAGACAAATATGCAACTTACAAAAGGGTTTCTATTCGACAGCTTGAAGGGGTCATTAAACGATTTCCTACATAATTTATTAGTCCTCTTAACTATGAAAATCATACTATTAGTGTTATCAAGTATTTATTTTTTTTAAGATTTTCAACATAAATTTGAATATCGAACCGACTGCTAGCAGCCGGTTGGATTTTGAATATCGAATAACGAACCGGCTGCTAACTTTACATACATGGGTCACCGGGATTTTATTTCACTTTTGTACACAATTATTTCCTGCATTTTGTGATGCAGATTTTTCTTTTTCATCTTGCCGTTGTCAAAATTATTTATTTTCAGCTCTTACTAGGATAGGATATTCATTTTCTAAAATACCCCCCACCCACGGAAATCAAATGGTCATCCCCTAATACAGATGTTAAACATGTAAACCCTGTTTCTGTATAAGATACATGTACCTAATTTACACTGAGATATTACGGTTAATGCAACTAGATATATTTTAATAATTTAGGAGGGGCCCGAGGGGGTCATTTTCAATTACTGATAATGATATCTTATTGTAAATTCATTCATTATTAATCAGAATAAGTAAACAGATAATTTTTACATAACAAGGATTTTACTAGTACTACGTCCGAAGGATATGTCCACATTTTCTTATTATAAAACCAAATACATAAAGAATATATTATTGCATTACCTGTTCTTAGAGACACTCAAACTGTTAGAGCGTTGAAATAAAATATGTTCTGAGGAAGTTAATGTATAGATGAACGCATATTGATTAATCGAAATTAGTAATGACAGCTGTATGAAATAATTAAATATTGAAAAAAAAACTACATTATTTGTACAAAAATCTTTCTACACGTTTAAAACATAATAGCTACATACATGTAATAGCTATGTTCGCCGTGACGAACATACTGTGTACTGGTATCATCTGTTTACCTGCATCCAGCACACACCAAGAGAGAGAGATGTGTATTATCGGTATTTATTATTGTGTTGCCAAATATAAGGGTAAATTGGATAGCCCCCTGTCACGTATGATATCGTTAATTATCGCGGGATTTAAACTAAAACGCGCATATGATTTCGAGATCAGGGTTGATAAGTCGCTTATGTGAAACTGGTCTATTATATAAAAATTATGTCCTTTGTCAAATATCAGATACAACACTTTCATTTGACTTTATGACAAAGGCCGGACTAATGAATATACTAAACTTTTAAATTTTAGGATTTGATGCTTTTCAATTGTGAAGACTGAATGTAGCATGTTCTTAGTAAAGTATCATCATATTGTTTACTTGCTGTTCAAAACTAAGACTATAACAAAATGAGTTACAACTGCCCCGAAGCACATATATCACCTTGACAGGATTTAATGAAATTCAAAACTGATTTAAACTTCAATTTGAAAAAAAACCTCGTTATTTGAATTTTACTAGTCCATTAAATTGGTACCGTTAATGTTATTACTTCAATATCAATAACTTCGAAATGTCTAAAAAATGAAACAAAATCAAAGCAAATCAAAGCAATACAAAAATGAAAAATCAGTTAAAATCAAATTAATTTTGAAATATCAAAATTTCAAAAGGCGATTATTTCTTTTTATTCTATTTGAACATTTAAATTTCAGTAAATTACCTCACATAATTAAGTAGGCACATTTTAATATTTAATGGTAAGAGTGACATTGCCTGCGGAATATAATGTAACTGGGACTCAAATTTATTTATTGATAAAAAAAGATAATCCCATACTCACAATAAGAAATTTATACGATCCCTACCATTTCATCTAATGTTTAAAACACAGTAAAATTTTCACAAATTATAAGAAATTACTTACATTACTAAGACTAATCCTCGAATGAAATGCCTTAAAAGGAAGTCATGCATTAATTATAAACATTGCGTTAACCATGAAATCTATTCTTGGTTATAACAAATAAAGAAGTCAATTGAGCCTTCAGCAGTTCCCAATTGAGAAGAAAGGGATTATCGTTCTCTTACAATGAAATCTATGTCAAACAATTAAAGAAGGTAAAACCACTAAAACTATAAATTTTCAAAACAAAACGAATTTTAATATATCCAATTCCCAATAGTCCGGCTAGCCGTAGCTAGCCTTAGCTGCATTTGGCAAAACCTTTCGTAATTTTGGTTCCTTAATGCTTTTCAACTTCGTACTTTATTTGGCCTTTTTAAACTTTTTGATTTGAGCATCACTGACGAGTATGTTGTTGACGAAACGCGCGTCTGGCATACACAATTTTTATCCTGGTATCTATGATGAGTTTATATAGTAGTGCTGTCTTACAATTTGACGAAAGGTACGAACGCTTGATTGACGAATCATACGGAAGAGCCGTTTGAGGGATCCTTTATTTCGACTTTTGATTCTTTTAGAAATATGACACAATGATGTAATCTCAGTCAAGGCTGTCATGGGCATAGAAGGCTTTCCGCCTCAATTATAAAAATAGGAAGATGTGGTAGGTTAATTTAGCCAACTCTATTAGTTATTCCATATTCTGCAATATTTTGCTGATTATTCTCTTTTCATTATTGTTTTAGCCATTAGTCTCCATTCTGTTAACCCCACTCAGACCTTCTTACATCCCTGTTCTTTGTCAGTGGTGGATAGTACACCACATCCCCTTATTTTCATTGATATCTTATCAATTTAAATCGCACTGGTTTGCTCGATTCGATGCCGGTTCCTGGAATGGTAAAGAAGGGATACTCGATACATGTGCATGAGATTGGTAATACAAACAAGAGAATGATGGACAAATACAACAGAAAAAAAAGAGGATAAAAAAGAGTAGAGAAAAATGGGTCAGAAAATAAAGCATAGAGAATAATGAATTGTTAAAATATAAATAGAAAAAAATACTTAAAATATAAAGAATACAGAACTGAAAGACCCCCTACCGGACCCTCTTTCATTAGGGATACCAAGAGCCAAAATCTTGGCCAGGTGAAAATAGACTGATAAATAAAACGGAAAAAATATTTATAAACCAAGGAGCGCTACTAATCATCAAAGTGGATTATGACGAACTTTCCTACAGGGAGTTGTCAATCATTCTTCTGTCAACATCATCAAAAAACCAACTCGATAAAAACTAAAGAAACAATAAATAATTATCCTTGAAGATATTGATCGTATGTGCAGCATTGTGTTCAAAGTGTGACTTTAAAGATTATTTTCTTAGATGCCAGTTACTACCAGTATAATATGAATGAACAAACAAATAAACAAACAAACAGATATTATAATATTAATTTCTTAAGGTGGTACCCAACACCTTGACTAATATTAATTTGGCTCGTTTAATTTTCCTAAAATTTTGACAAAATGTTAACTTTGACCCTTTGACAAAAATATAAAAATTTCAAAAAATTTGAACCAACCACTTTATCAGAAAAATTTCTTTGGTTATATAGCAGTTTGACAAACACTAATTTTGATCATTGAGAAGCTTAATATTTTCTTAACATTACAACGTAATTAAAACGTTAAGCTGATTTTTACAGAGTTATCTCCCTGTAGTGTTAGGTACCACCTTAAGAATGGTACTAATGTGAGCCAAAATTTGTTCCTGTGAAAAAAGTTCCAATGGAACAAATATCACAGGAAATATATTCTGGGAGAACTTTTTTTCACAGATAATTTCTATATGATTTGTTCCATCTCTATAAATTAGGTTCCACAATTTACCTGGTGAAATAAGTTCTGGGTTTGCGAAATTTGTTCCTTACCTAGTGAAATAAGTTCCGGGTTTGTGAGATTTGTTCCTTACCTGGTGAAATAAGTTCCTTGTCTGTGAAATATGTTCCACTAGTTATACAAGTTATCTTTAATACTGAGCATTGTTATCAGTGAGTTTAAAGTTATACTTCAAGTACATTATAAAAACATGTATTATACTGATAATGTAATAGATAAAAGGTGTAAACATAAATGAGTCAGAAAAGCGAAGAATAAGAAAAATCCATCAGAAAATTGTTATAGATCAATCATTTTTTTATGAATATTGCAATTCAACATATGTTACTTCATATCAGAATTTGTAGAAAAATGAAATATAGTGTTTAAAATATTTATCACAGCTGTTAATCATAGTTTTGCAATTGTTTTTTTATCATATTATCTATGTACAATATATATGCTGACTTAATTTGAATTTCTAAAAGATTTACCTTATTTTGAATGTTTTCGTGTTGTTTAAAGACTTCAATGTTGAGTATTAAATTTGTCAGGTACAACTATAGAATGTTTTGCTTGATATAAAGTTAATGCATCATGCTAATCTATAACACCCGGAACTTATTTAACATTTAGTAAAAAAAATAGTTCCGGAAAAAATTTTACAGTGCTGGAACATATTTCCTTATAATATATATTCCGGGTATAAATTTTCTGTGATGTAAATTCCGGTGGAACATATTTCCTATGAAATAAGTTCCGGCGGAACAAATGTCACGCCTGAACATTTTTTTTTTTGTTTTTTGTTACACTAACACCTCAGATAGACTTGACTTTTTTTTCATCTTAAAGTTTAACACTATTCCCGAGGGACTATATTCAAATTTTTACGTTGACATCATATAGATTATTTTTGTTTGAGCTTCAACGTTTCAGAGATGTTACATATTTCACATAACGCTTTGCTTACACTATTTAGCGTATATTGTTATTGGGAAAACGTTAGTACTGTTTCCTCCATAGGCGACAATACTAACATTTTTCTAAATTTGCCACTTTTTGTAATATAAACTTGGACAAAACAGTTATGCGTGATAATAGTACTTTATTATTCTGTTTTAAAATTTAAAGTCTTATGGTGACATGACCATCTTCTAAGAGAGCTTGTTTTTAGTATCATGGCAACCATCATTTCACATCAAATTTATAAAAAATCGGAAGCATTTTGAATAATTTTCATGTAATTTTTTCTATCTGTTTTAAACATTCATATTGTAAATATACACAAAGCATTTATTCACACAACAAATTAAAAAAAAAATTATACGCTTACATTCAATCACAGTGCTCTAAAGTTGAATTCCTTTACATTCCTTGGGTAAGCAAAGGGCCAACCTAAAGCCTGAAAAATGAAATACTAGTTTTCCTCTTATGGTGGGTGTGAATGATAGAACCAATATGTTCAATTAATATAACAACATTTGGATGACAAATGATTTAAGCGAAAAGTGTACTTTTAAATGTCGATGTTGATTTGAAAGGAATTTTATTATTTGCCATATTTTGTATTATTCTCGATTTGCAAAGTTAACGATCTTTAAAGAAAATGATTTAACTAAGAGTGTTCATTTAATAAATATATATTTAAAGGCTTTGAAGTAAGTAACTATCACTGCCTTAATTATGTTGTACTAACATTAAACTGTAGTATATAACAATATATTAAGTATACGTATTTCATTTTTTATTGATTAAAACGTACATGGCTTAGCGCCTGCTATGTCATTTTCAGTCACAAGGAACCAATGTCTATTTATGCCCGTCTGGTCAGAATTGGGACCGGTGCCAAGTGTAGAGAGTGCCATGCTCTATGCATGTAAGGAACCCTTGCAACAACTCTGTGAAGGATTATTAGGTGGCCTGTTACAACGCTAAATTCCGTTCCTATTCAATATGCCCTCATAATAAGCGATGGTCTAAATCGTAACGCCACTAACCGTTGTCTATTCAATAAGCGAGGGTCTAAATCGTTACGATTCTAAAAATTTCAACAGAAACAATCAAAGATCTGCCATAATCATTAGCAGCCAATTATCAAATTAATATATTAAAAAAGCATTAAGATATGACACTTGGAAACTACTGACAAGGGTCCTGACTTGAGACAGGTACATGCAAATATGACGGGGATAAATGAGGTTTTTGAGATCTCAACCCTCCCTTTTTTTAAACTAGATCAGTAGATTAACAAAACTTACAGAAAGAGCATACAAAGAAAACCAGTACAAAAAAAGAACCTTTTCTCCAAAATAAAGACATAATCGATCACAAAACCATAAAATAAATAACAAATCATACAGTATAAAATAATGCGTGCAGAAATCAAGGTAAAAGTACTTATTCCAGAAGAAATCATGCAATCCTACACTTATCTGTTGTATTAATTCATTAAAGATTTTATAAGCATCATTATAACCAGTAAAGGAATACACGAACGTGTGCAATGCCCGAAACAAACTATACAGAAACACAAAGAAATTAGCGAAATAATATTTTATACCCAAAATATGAGTGTCAGTATAATAATAGACTATATCAATTAGTCTATAAGGCTCATATTTCTGATTTGATGTACATTTTCTAAATTGGTTAGCTTCATAAGCGATATGGTCGTATAAAACTGGATGCGAAATACCAATTTTTTTGAAATTATCGCACGTTAAATAGATCTCTATGTTTGTGATAAAATGTAGTAAAAGGTTTGAAACTATTAACAATGAACCCGACTGTCATCTTGCTTTGTTTGCTGCTCGACCCTTCTGTGCACTGTCTCAATTACACTTGGACCCGTCAGTCCGCTGTTTTAATTTACCATTGATCAACATGTCCTCTGTTTTGTTAACCATGAATCCGTCTGTCAGCTTTTGGTTATCGATGGACCTTTCTGTCTGCTGTTTTGTTTTCCCTTATTATCATCTGTTGTTTTGAATGACCGTGGATCGATTTTTATTTTAGTTTACACGTTCTCCGGTATAACGTTTTAGAATGACAGTGGAAGTGTTATGGCTGCATAAACTCAATACAACGCGCCTTATTTTATCAAGATACGAACTTACTCCCTCAAGTGCATCTGCATGCAGGTTTAGAAGATATAATACTTGATATCAATGTAAAGCACAGAAAGAAGAGTTATTTCCTTTTAACCAGTTTATAAACAACTGACTCAATAAAAATGCAACGGTCTTTAAGGGGACCAGTTTGTTTATTTAAAAAAGGTGTTTTTCGCTTTCCAAGGACCAGGGGCTCTTTTCACACAAAAACAAAAAAACAAAAAAAAAACATACAACTAACTTGATCCTAAGTTATACTGAAATCATCATGACTTACGAGTATTTTTGCTCGTAAGATTTTTTGTGAAATTAGTCCCAGCCAGTTGATATCAAACGATAAACGTGGCTATGTGCGATATATTATTAGGAGTCCTCAAAATGTCCATAAATAGTTACCATATCAAAACAATTAATACTACAGACATGTATAATAAAGGTCCACAATGGGCGACAGTTTATATGTATGTATATTATATTAAAAATGTAGAATACCTCATTATTTGATGGCGGATAGAATTTTACAAATAGTGAAAGTAAAATTAAAGAAAAATCAGGTATTTTTAACAGTTTTGAGATGTTTAATCCTGATTAAATTTTTCAGATAGTTATTTCTTTGCTTTACAAACTATCCGTGTTAGAGAAACGCATCATTACAGAATATAAGTCAAACTTAAAGAATAAACATGCAAAAAGAGTGGATCACTTGTAATTAGTAGAAAGACAGTGGTTATACAGATTGAATGTAAGGACAATCAGAAAACTCAGAAGACACTTTGTAAGTTGCCTTTCAAAAAACGAAAACAACACTCTATGAATTTTATTCGTCTAAGCGCTTTCCTGGATTTACCTTCATCAGGAACATTCCAAGACGAATATTTGAAAGCCAAGGATATATAAGAACTGAAACAGTTGAAGATCTATATGACCAAAATGGACCTACGATAATAGTCAAATCTGTATAAGGTAAAATTTGCCAGAGCGGGTTGAAGTCGTAGTTTCTAAATAATTCATGAATTTATAAACGCTAATTTAAAAAAAGTTTTTTTTATAATTCATGTCAGTACCGACATACTGACTACTGAGCTGATGATACACTCGGGACTGGTAGTCCAATAGCAGCGGTATCAACCCAGTGCTGTAAAAAATGAAAAACAACACTTAATAAATTTCATGCTTCCAAAGCACTTTTCTGGATTTACCTTCATCAGGAAAGCTCAAACCAAATATTTGAAAGCCAGGGATGTATAAGAACTGAAACAATTGAAGAGCTATATAACAAACAAAAAAAGACCTAAAAATAATAGTCAAATCCATCTAAGGTCAACTTTGGGTGCAGGAATCGCATGCACTAAAAGGAGCGAGATTGGGTGCGTCGACAGAGTAAGCGTCTCCTGCTATGCAAGCAACACCCACCATGCAAATTTACACTCTGTCAATTTACACTCTGTCAAAATGTTACAATCTGGAATTGAACACAATCGGTAGAATTACAGATCAGACGACCATACTTGTATGTAAAGATCTAAGACATCGAAAACATGTCACTAGGGAGTTGAGTCACCGACGCATTGTATCGGTCAACCAATTCGTGACGGTGGTCGTAAAACTTATGTAGTGTTGATTTGAGTCGATCTTCCTCATCACTCTGTTAAAGCAGTTTTTGTGAGAGGATCACACCCCTGTTAATGAAGTCTGTAAATGTGTGAAAATGCACGAGCGTAACGTGTTAACTGAGATATGTCAACGCCATACGAAGGAGCAGAGGGTATGTTACTGCTGAGAAATAGGAAACTGACCATAGAAACGTTGAAATCATCACATTTGTCATAGAACGCCCATCTGTGTTATATCGGAATAAAATGTATGATATGAAGCAGACTTTCACAATTAAACGTTAATTAAAAGGAAAACTCTAAATATCAAAAGTAAACGATTTTCCTATAGCGGAAGGGAGATTGAATATAAGCTTTATACTGTAGTAGCTATTTGAAGATGATAATATCTGTGAGTGCCAACATTAATTTGTGAAAATAAGGAGAATAAAAAATAATTTAAAGCCCTCCAGAATAAAGTGAAGTTTTTCTCGAGTGTAAATCATTAAACTACATTTCATCCAGTCTGTTTAAACAATTTTTATGTGTGCAGATATATCAAACAGAATTTGTGAATTTTCAGAAATGGTTGAAATTGGTTTAACAATGTCCATTCTGATGGTTGACCGTCCATGCAGAAATCATTATTCAACATAAACATTTTAACTACTGTTATTCCAATTTATCAGTGTTTTTCATCTTTGATATGTTAAATTTTAAAATCAACTTCCGTTTGTTTTTCTTCAATACACGTTTAACTCTTGTCGATGTTAACTACTTCTACCTAAGATTATCTCAGAATAGTAATGAAGGATTGGTAGATATGCAGTAATTATAGATTATAACATGTCCTTTTCCATACGGGCCACTGGTATCATCCAGAGACTCCCATATTAGCCCTCATATGGGTCGAGGGCTGATACCAGGGCACATATGGAAAATGACATGTTATAATCTATTTATCACATATGTATTATACAAATGCTGAAAAAAGTAGAAAAAATTGTATTACTCCGTCTGGCAAGATCATACATTTTTGTCATTCACTTAAATAATTCCGCTGTCATTTTAATCGACGTTCCTCGTCCGTCATTGTTGTTATGAACGCTTATGACGTCATTGCAGGGCACAATAACTAGTTATTTGCCCCGGGCAGTAATATGACTAGGACAATTCTGTGGTTATTACATATGCACAACCCTACGTTTTCGTTACAAATACAAAAAATGTATGTGATAGTTTACCATCTGCCTCATCGTATAGTGTATCTATATCCCAATTAATACGTTACGCTCGTGAATGTTCACACTATACGGATTTTATTAATAGAATGTCAAATAACAAAAATACCGAACTCTAATGAAAATTCATAACAGACCCTTATCAAATGGCAATATCGAAAGCTCAAACACATCAAACAAATGGAAAAACAACTGTCATATTCCTGACTTGGTACAGACATTTTCTTATGTAGATAATGGTGGATTAAGTCTAATTATATAGCTAGCTAAACATTTCACTTGTATTTCAGTCTTATATAATTCCATTATATTGACAACAATGTGTGAGCAAAACTAACAGACATAATAGGTAAAAGAGGTGTGCTACTGACACAAAACTGTTCCAACAGTGTTATGTGAAAAACGACTGAAATCAACACTACACTACATAAGTTTTACCATCACCATTATGAATTGGTTGACCGATACAATGTGTTTGACTAGTGGCATGTTTTTGCGATCTAAGAATAACAGAATGGTTGTTTGATCTCTAAATTTCCCGATTGTGTCCTATTCCCGATTGTGTCATATTCCTGTTGTGTCCTATTCCTGTTGTGTCCTATTCCCATTGTGTCCTATTCCCAATTGTGTCCTATTCCCATTGTGTCATATTCCCATTGTGTCCTATTCCTGTTGTGTCCTATTCCCATTGTGTCCTATTCCCAATTGTGTCCTATTCCCAATTGTGTCCTTTTCCGATTGTGTCCTATTCCTGATTGTGTCCTATTCCCGAGTGTGTCCTATTCCTGTTGTGTCCTATTCCTGTTGTGTCCTATTCCCATTGTGTCCTATTCCCAATTGTGTCCTATTCCCATTGTGTCCTATTCCAAAGTGTGTCCTTTTCCGATTGTGTCCTATTCCTGATTGTGTCCTATTCCCGATTGTGTCCTATTTCCTTTTGTGTCCTATTCCTGTTGTGTCCTATTCCCATTGTGTCCTATTCCCAATTGTGTCCTATTCCCATTGTGTCCTATTCCCAATTGTGTCCTATTCCCATTGTGTCCTATTCCCAATTGTGTCCTATTCTCATTGTGTCCTATTCCCAATTGTGTCCTATTTCCGATTGTGTCCTATTCCCGTTGTGTCCTATTCCCGATTGCGTCCTTTTCCGATTGTTTCCTATTCCCGTTGTGTCCTATTCCCGATTGTGTCATATTCCTGATTGTGTCCTATTCCCGATTGTGTCCTATTCCTGTTGTGTCCTATTCCTGTTGTGTCCTGTGTCCTATTCCTGATTGTGTCCTATTCCTGTTGTGTCCTATTCCTGTTGTGTCCTATTCCTGTTGTGTCCTATTCCTGATTGTGTCCTATTCCCGATTGTGTCCTATTCCTGTTGTGTCCTAATCCTGATTGTGTCCTAATCCCGATTGTGTCCTAATTCCGATTGTGTCATATTCCCGTTGTGTTATATTCCCGATTAGTCATATTCTCGTTGTGTTATATTCCCGATTGTGTCATATTCTCGTTGTGTTATATTCCCGATTTAGTCATATTCTCGTTGTGTTATATTCCCGATTGTGTCATATTCTCGTTGTGTTATATTCCCGATTGTGTCATATTCTCGTTGTGTTATATTCCCGATTGTGTCATATTCTCGTTGTGTTATATTCCCGATTGTGTCATATTCCCGTTGTGTTATATTCCCGATTTAGTCATATTCTCGTTGTGTTATATTCCCGATTTAGCCATATTCTCGTTGTGTTATATTCCCGATTGTGTCATATTCTCGTTGTGTTATATTCCCGATTTAGTCATATTCTCGTTGTGTTATATTCCCGATTGTGTCATATTCCCGTTGTGTTATATTCCCGATTTAGTCATATTCTCGTTGTGTTATATTCCCAATTTAGCCATATTCTCGTTGTGTTATATTCCCGATTGTGTCATATTCCTGTTGTGTTATATTCCCGATTTAGTCATATTCTCGTTGTGTTATATTCCCGATTGTGTCATATTCTCGTTATGTTATATTCCCGCTTGTGTCATATTCTCGTTGTGTCCTACATCCGATTGTGTCCTATTCCCGATTGTGTCCTATTCTTGTTGTGTCCTATTCCCGATTGTGCAACCAGTCTCGCTCCTCTTTTATTACTCTCAGTTGTTTGCATTTTATCTTGATTTATATATCTTTTTAATGGACTTATTGGATTTTACATTGGAAAACTACTATTAAATCTAATATACGAATAAAACCCAATCAGATTCAGTATGACAGTAATTTCAAGTGGGAGATTTAGCTAGCTTTAAAACCAGGTTTAACCCAGCACTTTCTTCGGGAAATGCCTGTCCCAAGTCATGAATATGGCAGTTGTTTTTCATTCGATTGATTTGATTTTCTCAGTTTTTATGGACTTCCCCCTTTTAAATTTGCCTTGGAGTTCGGTATTTTTGTTATACTCTTCCCCCACAATATTTCACAATAACAACTTCTCTAGGATCTGTATAATACTGTGGTATGTGTCGATTAACGTCAGTATTGGGCGTCAATTATAGGATACAAATGGTTTACCTTTATCTAATTTGAAACTATAATGTCAGATCGGACTCAAATTTAAAGAACAGAATTCCGACTGAGTCTTACATATTTACATCAACTAAAGATGTTTTTTTTTTTAAATTCTGTTCTCCTCTGTTAAGTCGGTATTTCCGATTGATTTTTCACTAGATAGGGATGACAAGTTTCAAAAAAATAAATAGAAGATTAAATTTAAATAATTTATAATCAGTCAACATAATCAATAATAACCATACAACATTACATAACTAATTACGTTATAATACTCATTTTAACACATTTTGATAGATATCTACACAGATAACAATGGATAATGATATTGATATTGTATGCAAATGTAATTTTGTAAATATGTCCCTGTTTTCGCAACGGTATGTTGCCCCTGAGTGTAATATAAAAAAAAACAACTAAGATTTGATATCACTATTATTGTTTGTACTTATTTTGATAATGCTGCGTTCCACGGTTAGAGATTCATTCTGACTGTTTATATACTAATAGATTCAAAATCAAAGATTTCCGAAATCCCTCGCATTTTCATCTTCATCGTCCGTTTTCCAACCTTGTAATAGGCTTTCTTCATCTTCTGACATTTCATACCTGTTAAAGACAAATTTGTCATTACATTCTTTGCTAGAATGAGCAAATGACATTATATAATCTTACTACTACGGATGCTTGATGTGGAGCACGATCTGCTTACCCTTCCGGAGCAGCTGATATCACCCCCGGTCTTTTGTGGGGTTCGTGTTGCTCGGTCTTTAGTTTTCTATGTTGTGTTTTGTAAAACCGTTTGACATGTATTTACAGTTATTTAAATAAACACCTTGGGGAAGTTTGATATTTTACTGGATCGTAGGGGATAAAAATAATTCGGAAAACTTTCATGGATAGTAAAGAATGATTATTTAAAAAAGAGTCGAAAGATACCAAAGAGACATTCAAAATAATAAGTCAAAAATGAACTGACAACGCCATGGCAAAAAAAAAACCAAAAGACAAACATCAGTATACAGATTATGCATACAGTAATGATAAACACTAACTAGTTCGCACACAGTTCAACATGTCATGTTTTACTATAGTAGTAAAACTTGTATCTGATCCATTTGTCATTTTGAACAATAAAATATGTTTAAACTAAAACAGTTCAACAATTTGTAAATACACGCTAGAAACAACCACATACACATTTCCAAACCAAAATATTTATAAAAAAAGTTGCACAATGTATTGAGTATGCACATTGGCAATATGTGGAAGAGAGATAAAGTAAAGTGTCAATAAGTTATTGAAGAGGAGTTACGGTAACATAATCCTAACCCTCTTGCATAATTGATGGCATTATTAACTACAAAAGGAATTGAGTTGATGAATAAAAGAACAAACGTGATATCTCTATACATTCCACTTCACTAAGGCTAACAAAATGGAAACATGCGGTTCAAACAAGTCAAGTCTGATAAAAAATAAAAACAACACGTTATAAATTTTATGCGTCCCAAGCGCTTTTCTAGATATACCTTCATCAGGAACCATCAAAGCCGAGTATTTGAAAGCCAAGGATGTATAAGAACCAAAACAAATAACGTATCATTACTAGATTGTTGTGATATATTAAGCAAATCTAAAAACAAACTTAATTTGTTCAGAAAACAACTTTTTCTAGAGTCTAGTGGTCTGTTGAATTTGGGTGATTCGTGAAGGAACACGGCAACAAAAAGGACGTAACTCCGTTTTCAAATTGCATCAGACGTTATGAATACATATTACACTAATAACATAGTCATTTTACTTACTGCATACTAATAAATAGACGCAATGTCTTTTTTACCTTACTTACCATGGCTTTTCATTTGTTTTGTACTCTTCTCCGTCCTGAAAAAGATAAATGTACATTTCTAAACCACGTTGGTGATAGTATTATATAATAAATATGGAGTTGATGTTACATCTTTAATAGTTTCTGTTTAATCCATTTACATCTTTTTTACTTGGGTGATTTAGAGTTGTCATAGTGTGTGGACACCATATAGTTGAAGACTGTGTGTTGACCTCCGGATGTCTTTTAGCAATTTTTGTTGGGTTACCATCTCATTGACGTATACTTAGCAAGGCCATTTATTTATAGTTTTGCTTTAGCGCATTAATAATGCAAATCTAAATACTCCAAGTGTTGCGCTAATCGTAGATAACGTAGCTTACAGTTTCCGAAAGCGAAAAAGAAATAAACCTACTAAAGATTGTAGCGTTATACCGCAACTTTAGCATGTATCTATCTCTCAAAGTTCCATGTTAGGTGACAAATCTCTTAGTGATAAGATGTAACAGGTTGAAAATCTAAAATTGTCTCCCACATACAAACTCGATGCATATACCTCTTTCTCCAAAGCCCTTTACATGAACTACTTCCTTATGGCACCTATTTTATCAGTACATTGTAGAATATAATAATCGGACAAATGTTTCTTTACTAATAACATTAACGGGGGTACCAATTTTACTGCACCAGATTCGCATTTAGACAACTAATGTCTTTTCATTGAAGATAAAACCATAAAAACCAAAAGGACCTCATCAGAATAGAACAATGATATGAATAATGAATTTGATAACCCCAATTAAAATGAATCCATAATGAAACATTGGTAACCATGCGAATGTTACACTGGGACTGTGAGTCAATCGGCAGCGTTACTGATCCTCCGGCAGTTGAAAGATGTATGAAACTATGTTGGGCTCACTACACATTCGTTTTTAATAGTTTTCATCAGGTATATCACCCAAAAAATCAAGTACAAAAAGACAATTTAGACTTATGAACATATTCCTAATGATAACTTACTGTAAGTGAAACTTCGTCCCACTTCAAATCATTTTTTGCCCCATCACGTGAACGATCATAACTTTCCAAGAACTCCGATTGACTTATCTCACGTGAGGGACCAACGTCCTCTGCACTAAATAGTTTCACTTTGCTTTTATTTTTGATCTTGCTAAAAATGCTTGTCCCTCGTTTGGATTCCTTGTTATATTTCGGTTGTTCCTTATTCAAAGACGGTCTTGGAGCTGGCTTCGGTACTTTAGATGGATTAGAACGACCAAGCTGTCTACCTGAAGCTGTTATTACAGTTTCAATGACGTCTGTTCTATGTGCGTTTATCTTCTCTACTGATTTTAAATGTTGGTTCAGACGGTGTTGACGCAACATTTCATCAGGCAAGTCCTCATTATCAACATTTAGACGCACTCGACTGTGACCGTCATCAATATCGTCTTCTTCTTCATTATAGTAACCGTTGTTTTCTTGCCACCATTCAGAACCGGAATCACATGATTCTCTTCGGAGTGTTTCGGTTCTTGAAGTCCAGTCAGAAAACTGATCTGTGACAGTTTGATCTGAGGTTAGAGTTGATGAGTAAACAGATTCTGTTGCACTAGGGCTTTCCAATAATGGAACCTCCGGCGACGACATTGCATGACTAACAATATTATTTCTATCGTCATTATAACGTTGACTATGATTTCTATTTTCTTTTCTCCCATCTTTTGGACTTTTATCATCGGGCTGTGCTGTTTTTACCACTTCACTTTTATGTTGTGATGGAGATCGACCTTTGAGACTTTTGGTTTTTGTATTACCTCTTTTCAGTTTGGACGGTGATTTTTGTGTGTTCTCTTCTTTATTACTATTGTCATGGTTGTTTTGAGGTAGCTCATGATGCGTAGTGTCTATGGTAAACGACGGTAATTTTAAAGACTTTTTAGTAATAGTAAACGTTCTGTTACTTGTAGAACTACTAGAATTAGATGTACTTTCCTTATCTGAAAATTGCTGTTCTGGTAGCTTATATTTATCTATAAATGTCTGCATATGCTTTTGTACCTTCGTTTCAAAATTTTCACCTTTATCATGCTCTACAATTTTTATCATATCCTTATATGAAGCTCTGAAAAGGAAAATAACAAAGGAATTACAATTATTTCACCAATACTGTAAATCGCTCTTGGCTTATTGTTTGTTTCACGTATATTTTTCTAAATAATATTTATTAAATAAGAAGTTCCAGTTTTATTGATAATCTGTTATTGCTCTTATTTTTATTTATGTTGCTGTTAAACTCATCATAGATACCAAGCATAAAATTGTGTCTGTCAGACGCGCGTTTCGTCAATAAAAGTCTCATCACTGACGATGGAATAAAAAAAGTAAAAATGTCAAGTAAAGTACGAAGTTGAAGAGCATGTGAATTGAACAATTACCAATATCAATAATGTATGAAATATATTGTAAAGGTTAGTTATAAACAGTGTTTCTTTCGTGGATATTTGCTAGTGCACGAGAGACAAGATTTAGAAGGTTCCGAATTGATATAAGTAGATGACTTTGCGAAAATCATATGTGATACTTTTTTTAAGTATGTCTTCCTTGATTTTAAATGTTCTTTGGATATTTAAAAAGAAATCCTTGTTTCCATATATCTCATTTTCGAAGAAAAAAATATCAATTCGCCATACATTTTGTAATAATATAAAACAACGTACGTCTGTTAGCGAAAAATTGATTGGCGGTAAAATACGACTATCCCATTCTTCATGCTTTGTAAAGCAAATTAATGTGAAAAATCACACCAGGTGAAATGACCAATGAATTCTGTATGGTGTGTGAATAATTTGAAAAACATTTACCGAAAATTGATGTACGGCTTTTTATCAGGAGTACCGTCTTTGATTTCCTTCCCATCCGCATCTTTCAGTACCTCTCGAAAGTCGGTTAACAATCTAGACAGCATACTGTTAGCGTTTGCAATAACCGAAAAGTCAAACAGATCTTGCAAGCGTTCCGATTCACCCTTTATAGTTTCTAAATGGCAACTGAGAATATAAAATATATTTTTATTAATCACAAATATCAACCAGATCATTAAAAAAAGCACATGCTAATTTTGTAATATGTAATGGCGATTCTGCAAATTGCCTTTTCAAGCAGAAATGCGTTATTGTTCCAGAATTAATGAATAGTGCAGTCTCGTTTAGCTTTGAAACGAGACAAAATATGTGATCCATAATGACATATTATCTAGCCAATTTCAATATTTTTATCTTTTATAAAATAATGATCTAGAAAAAATAACCTTTGACCTGTAGACAAATTTCTTACGTTAATTCTGATGCATCATCCATTGAAGCCAATACTGCAGCTAGCTGGTCGTATATACAGTCTAGAGTTACTAAGATATTCTCCTGACTCTCCAGCGTGGACCTCATGGCTTCATTCAACTGTTCCTGGTACCTTGAGAGTTGGGATTCAATCTGTTAATGTATAGAATTGGCTTATCGATTCTGTTTGAGATTACTTGGGTTTTTTTCTAAGATGTTCGGGAATTTCAGGAATGCAAATTATGTCAGATAATTTTTTTGTGGAAAACACATATGTAAAATCATTAAATATAACCAGTACCTTCCGAAGAATATGAAATCAATCCAACATCATTTAACACGAAATTAAATTAAGGAACTTCAGTAAGTATTCTCACATCCCTTTTCACTGATGTCATTTAAATTTTTTTTTCTGAGAATCGAACTTATCTTTGGAACAGCCTATCACTAACTTTGGAAATTAAGTGAAAATTAAAACCATGCTCATGCAATTACACGATATCTGTTATCCGACATTTTGATTATATTGCAAATACGCAAAATGTTTGAAAGTATAGTAATCGAGCTTCATTGACTAAGTGTGAAAGAAAAAGTAAAGATTGACAGTACTACATAGGTTACAATGCGATGAAGACAGAATCAATGACAAAGGATGGGCGGATTTGAAAGATTTAAGAAACAGTAGTGTAACGATGTTCAAATCTCATTTAACAATTAACAGTATACAAATCAAGGTAACAAACCAAAACGGAGGGAATCGCCCCAACTCCAACAGGAGCGAGACTGAGTGTGTCTTTAGGGTTCAAAACGAGTTCGAAGTTCATTGATCCATTAGAAACGATATTGCCCTGTTGTGTTTTATCCCTGTGTATAATAATACAACATGTCAAATGTGTGGTCCTCACAATGAGGGGCCTGATGGGTTATTTTCGTTCATCGTGCTCGGCGCATTTTCGCTATCGTGATCCGTTTTTCTACAGATTTTTTTTTTATATTTTCGTGATCCGTGATCATGGAAATTTATTATCTGTGAATCGTGATTGACAAAAAAATCAACTCGTGAATCGTGATGAGACCCTCCCATCAGGCCCCTCCACAATTTAATTGATGTATACATACCATAACAAAAGCGTCGTAGTTTGACATCTTAGAATTTCTTAACCTGTAATATATATTACAACATTACTTAAAAACAAAAATAGAAACTCAAATTATTTTGAACGATTCACAATACGATTAAAAACAATAATACTACTGATCTACACTGTCTCCATATGTAGATTCATTTCATACGGCGACATTATTAGTATTTGAAGGAATTATGTAATGATAATTTTTTATGTGATTTTTTTATTTGTAAGACCCTCCCTTTAAAACATTATACTATAAAATAAAATATCCTGTTTGCTAATTCCTTTACTCTATGCATGTGCAAGTTTATTTGTAAAAGCAGAAAAATGCAATTGCATCCACAAACTTTAAAACGACCATTGAATGTCTTTGACAATAGAGCGTGTGTTTTGAGCGTCAATTCAAATTTTGTATTCACTGAAAATCACAATACCTGACTGCTTTATTGTACTGGTGCGCAGCTTCACTTGCAAGACATCGAGAACTTTCAAATAATAACATGAACCCGTAACATTCCGTGTGGTGATTATGTATGGCAAGCTGTATAGGACATAATCCTTCTGAATTCTTGGACCAAACATCATATCCATTATCCAACAAGATCTGAAAAGTAAAATATATTTTTGAATGCCTTACGCGATTCTATGCCAGGGTTAATGTTAAAATTGCGATTCGGTCACAGTGCTTAAAATCCCTCGATCCTTTATGGGTTGATTTGGCATAAATAAATAAAATACGAAAATAAATAAGCAATGAACGAGGTTGTTAAATGTGATTTATGCTTTTTTGTGCTTCTTTGTTAAATATTTGTTTGTTTTTGTTGTGATAAGATTGTGACACGGTGTTGACTACTGTACCCCTATTTTGACATTTTGACATTTTGACCTATTATGTCTGTTTGTTTTATTCACGCATCGTTGTCATTATAATGGAATTTGATGCGACTGTCATACAAGTGAGAGGTTTAGCTCTATAAAACCAGGTTCAATCCACCATTTTCTACATAAGAAAATGCCTGTACCAAGTCAGGAATATGACAGTTGTTGTCCATTCGTTTGATGTGTTTGTGCTTTTGATCAGTTTGTCATTTGATTAGGGACTTTCCGTTTTAAATTTTCCTCGGAGTTCAGAATTTTTGTGATTTAACTTCTTATACACTGATGAATATTTGTATAACAGTCGTTAAATTGATAACGGTGTTACCGGAAGTGAGTTTTTACAATACCTTGGTCGATGTCACAGCTCGAAGACGTTTGTCCTCGAGGGTATCACCAGCCTAGTAGTCAGAATTTTTGTGTTGACGTGAAATATCATAAGTTAATATTTCCTGCAAATTTACTGTTGATAAAATGTGGAATATTTCGACACACTAAGAGTTTTCTATCCCGTAGCTTGCATTGGGACAAATAAAATATTCAGAACTTGCGGCTTTAATGCTCTTCAACTTCGTATTTGAGTTGGCCCTTCCAATATTTATTCAAGCGCCACATATGAGTCGTATGTAGACGAAACGCGCATCTGGCGTTCCAAGTTTTCAGCCTAGTATCTTTGGTGACTGTTTACCGAGATTCATTAATTATCTTCCTATTTGAGCGGCCATTGACTGTTGAACAAAGAGGTAAACACACAACTTGCTTCGATTTTGTTGTTGTTGTTTATCTTCCTATTTGAGCTGCCATTGACTGTTGAACAAAGAGGTGAACACACAACTTGCTTCGATTTTGTTGTTGTTGTTTACTATCATAATCACTTACTTAAATTATGCTGCAATATTTACCTATTCCCTTATTTTTATTTACGTCTTTTTTGAATTTATCACTTGTATTAGAGTCGTGTTTCTATGATGACTGTTTATATGTTTTTGTGATATGCTCACTTTGCCATCACTGGATACCTTTTAAAATGACGAAATGTAAGTAAAAACCCAATTAATACCTGTAAACACCGGAGATGACCTTTACTGGTAGCTTCGTGAGCAGCCGTATTACCAAGACTGTCTGGAGGTAGTTCCAGGGGATTGCCCTCTCCTTTAGGTAGTAAATTCAGCAAAGATTCCAAACATTCCGACTAAAGATAAAAAAAAAAGAATAGTACCTGTAAAATCGGCGTTTAATTGAAGAAAAAAACAACAAAATGAACAAAATAATGTTTGGAGACCTACACACTACCTTTTAGCAAATCAGAGGTTCGATGTTAAGAAAATGTCTTAGTGAAATTTCATATTTTTTTAATATCAAACATTGCAGTGCCATCTGGAGAAATAAAGTATCATGGACTTCGGACTCGCATAGATTCTAAAAAATCCGACTATTAAAGGGCAAAAGAAAAGAATACTACTTGTTTATATAATTAGGTATTAACTGAACAATACTTTAGGAAATCAGAGGTCAGCTGTTAAAAAAGTATTTATAGTTTGAAGGTTCGGGACTTTGTAACTTCAAAATTACAGGTACACCTGTGGAAATAAAGGTCAACGACCTGGGCCCTGCATGAATTCAACAGGAGGCATTGGATTTAACATCCCTATTCCGACTAGACGAGTCTGCGTATTTATACATTCCGCAATGGCAAACGGACAACCCTCTTTAGAATGGATATTACTGTTGGATAAGGAGAAGTCCAGGGATGACAATATGAATATACCCCAGTCAAACTGTGAGGTTGAGTATGTAATCCGCCATCAGATTTGCAATGTCCTAAGACTTCAACACTGTATTTGATTTAGCCTCCCAACTGCTTTAATTCGAACACCACTGATGATTCTTGGGTAGACGAAACGCGCGTCTGGTATACCATATTATAAGCCTGTAATTGAGGACCGTATGTTGACTCTTAAATGTCTTTTTTTTTTGTGCCGAGGAGTTTCCACCTCATTGATGTGTACACATCCATTAACCATGTGATATACAAATTATATATGACTGTGTTATACCTGATCATACTGAGCTGCCATATTAAGTAGTCGGGGCACTGTTAGAGATTCAAGTACTCCGTCCGAACGAGATTTTTCAAGTAAAATCAGCATACAATCACATTTGCCAAGCTGCAAGATAAAGCATAAAACATTTAAAAAACTTTCTTTCGCTGGTCAATTGTATTGATGCAAAGTATCGAAGTTTTAAAAAGTTAGCTTTCGAAATACTAATTGCTCATGTGACGCAGCTTAATTCAGCAGACTTTTCCTTGAATTGCTAATTGTATCCATAGTTATATATATAGATTTCAATAACTAATACAATTCATGTTTTTTTATCTGATCCGATGCAGACAATATTGGTTGTCATTCACAAATTTGCATGGGTATATACTATGCGTTTTTGTTTTTGTTCTTAATTTTGCTTCTAACGGATCTAGGCTATTCTATTACTAAATATTTTACAAATAATCCAAATAATACTGTCAAAAAATTTAAGAATATTTACCACGTTTCCCTTAATTTTGAGTGAAGAGGTAATATAGGATTTTTAATTTATACATTATCTATATATTTGTATTAAAACACGTTTGTTGAACCGTCCAAAATTTGCAATTTGTCCTGCAACGTGTTCTTAGGGAACACTGTTTTACTGGAATATTTCTATGACGAAAATCTCTCGTATCAGTTTAATGAATAAATGATATATACCTTCACTGAGTATTCTAATGGAGACAACCGGTCGTTGTTTAGTTCTGAACACATCTGAGGATATTTAGTAGACAATGTTTTAGTTGAGGTAGTTTTATCTTCCTTGACACATCTGTGTAGTACCGTGTCACCCATTCGGTCCCTTGTTTTTCTCAAAGAATCATATGACATACCGTTTAAAGTGGACGCCTTTATGAAGAACAAAACACAATAATATATTGCATACTAAATAAAAATGTTGAGGAACATTTGACATTTATATTTGTAATTCTACCCTTAAAGTAGCACCAAAACAGTCGAAAAATAATTAGGTATGACAGAAAATTGACATTCTGTATTTCTCTATCTCTTTTTAAACCATATGATAACTCTCATAGTGTGGGAAATTATTTTTTTTTCATTTTTTTTACTTAGTATATTGAAATTGATGAAACAATGGGACCCGACTGTAAACATTGTTAAATTTCAGATGACATTAACTTAATGAGAGAAAAACGAAATATTCAATTTGAAATCAAAGCTACGTAGCGGTACTATGAAGTTAAATGTTGAGGTTGTGCGGTATACAAATATACCAAGTGAAAACAGATTATGTACTTGTTGTAATATGAAAAGTGTTGCAGATGAGAACCATTTTACTTTAATGTGTCATGTGTATAGATTTGTAAGGCTGCAGTTTTTACCAAAATATTATAATTGTTCGTGGCCAAATATGACAAAACTAAGGTATTTGTATCAAACAAAATCTAGATCATTAGTTGGAAAATTTTGTAATTATTTGAAATCTGCTTGGCAGATAAGATCACATCTAATTAGTTGATTTTCGTCTATTGTACTATCTTAGAATATTGTTCTCTGCTGTTTATTGTGTTTCACAATGTAAATATGTTTGTGTTGCTATAGCGTGTAACTACTGCTTTGCAAATAAAGAATATGAATGTCTTGATTGTAACAAAATTAAAAATCCTTCTCCATGTTAAATTTTTAATAAAAATATCATAATTACCAAATCAGCATCGCTCTTTGACAACAGTTCATCAATAAGTGTTTCCGACTTTTTTGGTGTCCTTCTTGAAGTACCCGTAGACGAAGCAGTCGAGTGTTTTCTCCTCGGCATAGAATTTTCTGATCGGCTGGAATCGGATGGAACCGGAGGTAGACGCCGAGAAGAACTACTGTCACGTGACCGATTACCAACACTGGTCCTACGACTAACATTATCACTTTCTTTAATTATGCTGCCATTTTTAACTATTCCCTGATTTTTATTTGAGTCTTTTTTTGGTGATTTCTCACTTATAGTAGAGTCTGGTTTCCCTGTAGGCTGTTTATATGTATTTGTAATATGCTCACAAGCATCGATTATTGCTCCTGTAATGTCACCGTTTTCTTTTGGATCTGGTTCTTTGATCGGTTTCATATTCTCCTTACCCTTCTGCTTCCGGTTGAAAATATTACCGATCAACTTTGACCTTTTTGAATCACTTGACCTTGAATCCTCATCACTTAGTATCATTTCCTCTTGAGGCGACTTGTGGACAAGTTTCTTTTTCAAGCGGTTCTGTTTTGCAGGTGAATTAGACGATTTCTGAAACTATTAAGAAAATGTTTTGTATTACAATTAACGATTTTTTCAGACCAAAAAAAAAAATAATCTCCGATTGGCTAACAAATTTGCACAGACAAAGGGCTGTCTGAGTGCTAATGGGGATTCTTGAGATTTATTTTATTTTAACTGAATTTATATTTTACAGTATTTATTTTTATTCTATTTGACCATTCCATTCCATTCCATTCTATTCGATTCCACTAATAGTAGACTGAAGAATGGGAGGCAAACTTCTGATCTGTCTGGTAAGGATCTGCTTACCCTTCCGGAGCACCTGAGATCACCCCCAGTTTTTTGTGGAGTTCGTGTTGCTTAGTCTTTAGTTTTCTATGTTGTGTTATCTGTACTATTATTTGTCTGTTTGTCTTTTTATTTTTGGCCATGGCGTTGTCAGTTTGTTTTCGATCTATGAGTTTGACTGTCCCTCTGGTATCTTTCGTCCCTCTTTTCTGAAAGTGACCATCAAAAAACATTTCTCTAGTCTATTAGTCTAGAGTTAGTTAGTTTCTTCTATTTTGTTGTTTTTTGTTTTCAATAATTTCACTTTGGCCAAAAAGTGTGTCGGGGAAGACCCTTCCTACCCGGCTGCTATTCCAGTGAAAACGCGTCCATACCAAAGTAAGTAACACTTAGTTTGCCATTATCAGTCAACTATGTTTGTACATTAAAGGATTTATTGATGAAAAATATTTGGTTGCCACTGTTGACCATCATGACATAACAGCAAATGCAATTTGTTGTATCAAAATATATCATCTTATAAAGATACGTATACATCGTTGTATATTTGTGAAATTAGTAAAAATAGCAAAAAACGTACTATCTGCTAGCCCAGTAGGCAGCACTTCTGTGTTGACATGAATTATCCTTGATATGGTCATAATCATAAATTTACTGTTAACAAAACTTTGAGTTTTTCGAAATACTAAGGATTTTTTACCCAAGGAATAGATTACCCAAGTTGTATTTGACAAAACCTTTCGGAATTTTGGGGCCTAAATACTCTTCAACTTCGTACTTTATTTGGCCTTTTCAACTTGTTTAATTAGAGCGTCACTGGTGAGATTTTTGGTAGACGAAACACGCATATGGCGTACAAAATTTTAATCCTGGTAGCTATGATGAGTTTATACTGAAATAGGATTGACCTGGCTGAAGTAGGTAATATGTTCATTTATTTCGAATAACTTGTTGTATTTTTATTATATTCAGAACATGCTAGGTATGCGCACTCACTAACACATCGAGAAAATGTCTCTAATGTAAGAAAAAAAGATGTGATAATAATTTATTGCCACCTACCGGAAATGAAAATATAGGACTTGAGTCTTCAGAGGCAGCGAAACATTCGGAGATAGCATCATCAATGACAAATTCTCTGACATAGTTATCAAAGTCCTGTTCGTTAACATATTGTGCCGTTAACTCTACCTCAAACAGGTCTTTCTCATTATATCTGTCTCTTAAACTCTGCATTGTAAGGAAATCTGAAAGAATAATAATTGAACAATTAGAGATAAAAGGGATAACAAAAATAACCATACATACTGTAAAGTATAAGATACCAAACCAACCCTCAACACCCGATACCTCTGAGAAAATTGAGGTACAGAAGAATAAAATTGAGAATGGAAATGGGGAATGTGTCAAAGAGACAACAACCCGACCATAGAGCAGACAACAGCCGAAAGCCACCAAAAGACAAACAACAACCAACAACACGTGGTGTTGGTACATGTAGCTTGATATGACGTGGTTGGGGTTCTTCTTCTTCTTTCGTATTTCCCTCCTGTTTAGGAACACTCGGATGAGACCGATAAATTATATTAAAAGTATCTGTACATATTAAAACACATTAAATCCTTTGTAAAATATGAATGAAAATTATCCTCCACCATAATATCCAGTGTATATACAGCAAGTCGTGAGTTTATATATATGGTTTATACATATGGAATGATGGCATTTTTTGTTTTAGATACTGACTTTATTATCAAAAATATCAAGCAGCCCGCTAAAGCGAGCTGATGAATTCAGTATCAAAAAATAATGCCATGCCATTATTTTTTTATCAGCAATTTGTCTTAACAATATTTTTTTTTCTTTAGAATATAAAATAGCACGAAATAGAAAATCCAATACTTTTTAAGCGTACAAAATGTTGCGATAGTTGTTCGGTTGTTTGAATTAAGTATGAATGAAGTCGAACGCATTTCATTTCATTAATAAATTGACGTGGATAGGTATGAATGGATAACTTTGCTGCATTGTTACGTGAAAACATTGCCTAATATTTTTGATGATCTATCAAAATAGAAGACAGTATGATCAAAGGAAACTAAACATTAACTGTACCAATTTTTCTGCACCAAATGCGCATTTCGACAATAAATGTCTCTTCAGTGAGACTATTTGAAAATCTTGTACAAATTGCCGATAGACAATTCTTTGTTAAACGAATCCTCCTCTTTGCCTGTTTAGACATATGTCGTAGAAATAGAACACGCAATAAATTATACTGCACAGTTCAGCTACCAACAGGATAAAACTACTTATTTTGCTAGCTGCAATGACATTTGAAATACTAGGTATCAATATTAACGGTTGCAGTCCTACGAAAATGTACGTTTTATTGATGATCACGCTATTAAAGGGTAAATTTAGGAGCCAAACAAGTCAAGACATATAAGACTGATTTGAACATTTTAAATAGACTTAGTGGCTAATTCAAATTTTTAAGGATTGAGTGATTATTCAAAATTAAATTCGTCTGCCGACGGTGCTTTACTTCTCAATTACATGTAACAATACAAATGTCTGATTAATTAATTATTTTCAGTAATGATACGATGAAAATTACATTGTAACATTTTAAAATATTTAAGGTGATTTTTAAATGTTTTACGGTGTCTTTTACAATTTTCAACTATTTCTCAAAGCTGGTTGGTGATCACTTGCCAACGACACCTTCCACAAGACAGACGTACAGACAAGGGCTATAACAACAACAAAACAAACAAAAACTACTTGGTTGGTTCATGTATGTCATATTTGTTTTTCATAAAATGTTTTATTATCAATGAGGCCGTTAGTTTTCTCAATTGATTTGTTTCATATTTTTCATGTCGGGGCCTTTTATAGCCGACTATGCAGTATGGGTTTTTCTCATTGTTGAAGGCCGTGCGGTTGCCTATAATTGCTTACATCCACTTCGTTTGAACTGTGGTGGATAGTTGTCTCGTTGGCAATCATACCTCATCTCCTTATTTTTATATTGGGTAAAAAGTAGATGGCTACTCCAATATTGCATTCTTCAATGGCATAATATATACCACAATATGTAAATACAATTCATATATGCCAAATAAATAATGACAGCAATAAAATAAAAATAACAAATTTTAATGGTGTCAACTAAATCAAATCAAACGCATTTAATTATGAAATTTCACTATTAAAATTTGTATGTAGTTTAGTTCCATGTCCATACTATTAAAAGTAGATGCAGATAAATTATAAATCTGCTATATTAAGTAATGAATCTACTACGCACAGAAGCCATACAAAGGACCAGGTGCGCTACGGGGAATTTTTTGCATAAAGTTATGCAAATCGTGTGATTTTTTTATTTGAATTTATTGATTGATATGTATAAAGATAAAACTAAAATATAATGAATATTAACCAAGATTTGAAAGGACGAAGGATGGCATGAATCTAACTTTTCTTAAAAAAAAATAAAACAGTTATGACACATATTTGTATAATATATAGATATAAGAAGATGTGGTATGAGTGCCAATGAGACAACTCTCCATCCAAGTCAAAATTTATAAAAGTAAACCATTATAGGTCACAGTACGGTCTTCAACACGGAGCCTTGGCAAGCTAAGTTCACAAAGCAGGCACATAAAAACACTTACCTAACATAACCTCTGGATTGTCTTCTGCTATAGATGGCGCATCGATCAGCGTCTCCATACTTCCAATGTGACTCAGGGAAGATTCAGAGTTATGTAGAGCACTAGAAAAGAAAATAGCATCAAATAAAAATACTAGATCAATCAACACAAGACCAAATCAGGACTGCTTCGTCTTTTATTGAACAGTCATTAGGATAAAGGAAAGGAGATCCTTTACAATACGGTTATTGCATCAAAATGACAGTAAAATGTATTTAATTAATAACAAGTAAAACATTGTCTTATAAATAGTCTTTAAAGTGTTTATTTTCTACCTTATAAAAAAGCATGCATCGACAGGCATTTGGCAGCATTTAAATCGGAGGATATAAACATTTTTGAAGTATTAGTCCTGGCCACATAAATAAGTTCTTTTTTAGTATTTTTGATAGCAATATGATTCTAATGAAAACTTAATCATCTTTCTGGACACGCCTTGGTACATAGGAGGGTGCATTCATATCTCATTAACATTTTTATCATAAATCTTTATGTGATACTTGTCACTGGACGTAAAACAGCCATCAATCTATCAATCATTCTTTTCCGTCGTGTCAGATGAGTCACATAAAATGAAATATGTTATTGTACAAAAAATTGTGCTTTAGCAAATAGGGTTGGAAATGATATTGAAAAATTCGAAATACCTATGATCAGTGCAAGAAAAGAGGTTTGTTTGATTGATTGATGCTTGCTTTACGCCGCATCAGCACAAACGTGCTTTATCGCGACGATACAAGAAGAGGTTTAACAATGAGTCACACAGAACTATAAAATGCAGCCATTGCTGTTTTAAAACCATGTCACGTTGTCAATACCTCATACGTTTAATAATGATTAAATATCATGTATTTCAGTTCTATTTTTGTTTTACATATTGTAATTGATAACCAAAACATTATGGCGTTATAAATGGCGAGACGCAAATATTAATGGGCAAAGAAAACGCGAGTAATAAAGTATGGACTACAGGTGGTCCATTTAGTCTGCTTCACGTATACATATCACATTTCCAGAGCTGATCATTCTTTTGAAAATGTGTTGGGGAGGGTTTAGTTCTTCTAAACTTTTTTTAACATTCAAATTGATTCTTTTACTGACCATATTGCTGTTAAACAATAAAACTTGGTGTACAGCATTCCATCAAGTATCCCTGTTAAATTTACCACTAAATATCCAGGGAGAGTTCTTTTAATCTGCGTTAACCCTTCATATGTTATGTGCATGTTCCTTTTAAGTCATTAAGGTACCTCATGAAGAGGTATTTCGTTTAAACCCTGCCCCAGTGTCCTTTCCAACTTAATTATCTTTGGAATGTAAAGTTAATTTTTATTGAAAGGTAACATTTTTAATCGCAAAACACAGAGCAATATGAGTGCAGTAAGGTAAAGAAATAATCGTTACAGCTTTTGTATTTCGTAACAACCTAGTGGTTTGTATACATTTTTAACTCAACCCCCCTAACGATTTGCTTACACTCTATGTGCTGTACAACCGAATGTTTTAATCGTATTTAAGGTGGTTTTGGTCCCCAAAGGACAGGTGTAACAGCATTAGAATAAATTCTTTATTTTGCATAATTCGAGAGAATAGGAGGTATAAAAAATTACTTTAAATCGCCTATAAAATAAATAATATGAAAAATGTATGCCTGTCTTAGACAGAAATATGTCTGTGGTACATATTTTGTTCTCCTTTTACCTGAGAAACATGCAAGGTTACACCTGTGAACTAGATTTATGTTAAATGTATATTTACAATTATTTTATTGTCACGTGTCAACCCAGGACATCTTTATTACCATAACATACCATAACTGTACAGTTTAATGTCTTTATACTATATATTTGTCGCAAAAGAGTGTCAACCGAAAAAGGGGGAGAGCGGGGATGTGGCTTCAAATTTAAATGTTTGGGTGCCTTGCCCAGGACATCTTTATTATCATAACATACCATAACTGTACAGTTTAATGTCTTTATACAATATATTTGTCGCAAAAGAGTGTCAACCGAAAAAAGAGGGAGAGCGGGGATGTGGCTTCAAATTTGAATGTTTGGGTGCCTTGCCCAGGACATCTTTATTACCATAACATACCATAACTGTACAGTTTGGTGTCTCTATACTATGTATTTGTCGCAAAAGAGTGTCAACCGAAAAAAAGGGAGGCACGGATGTGGCTTCAAATTTGAATGTTAGGGTGCCTTGCCCAGGACATCTTTATTACCATAACATACCATAACTGTACAGTTTGATGTCTCTATACTATATATTTGTTGCAAAAGAGTGTCAACCGAAAAAAAGGAGAGGCACGGATTTGGCTTCAAATTTGAATGTTGGGGTGCCATGCCCAGGACATCTTGATTACCACAACATACCACAACGGTTCAGTTTAATGTTTGTATACTATATATTTGTCGCAAAAGAGTGTGAAACAAAAAAATAGAGGGTTTGAGGGGTTTGTAGGGACTTTCTCGTTAATGTATAATCTTTGAATCAACCAGAGTCTAGTTTCTTTGTGAGTTGTATTAAACAACAATCAAATCATTTCTGACTAGTTGAGCAGGAACTATTTACACTCCCGGGGCTCCTGAGTATACCCGAAATTTCAGTGTTTGTGTCCATCTTTAAGTTTTGTGTAATTATAGTTGTATTTGTCTATTTTATTTGCGCAATTGGATTGATTGTCAGTCTTAAACTTTTGAATTTTTAATGACAATATATTTTTATATAGTATCAAATGATTTTTTTTTGTATAGAATAAATTTTATCTTAAAATGGTTCTGCTACTTTTACCAGTCAGAAAACAAACAAATAGTGGTTTTTACACACTTGCACCGTTATAAACATCTCGACGTACAACACTACTCCAGAAGGTAACACTTAAAAGGCGACTAAATGTTGACCTGTAGATCTTTGTTTTATTGTGTTGTGTGGTAACTGTTCATTGACGTACAAGACTATCCCTATTATTCACACCTAAAAGAAGATTTTGCTAATTAAAGGAAAGCATTCTACTTTTTTTTAAATATAAAAATTAACAATTTTGGCTAAGATTTTTTTATATTGCTAGATTTATTTTCGCAAAGGAAGTCAAATATTGGAAGCTTTACAACTAACGGGTACAAGAAATAAGTTCATTTTTGGTCGATGGAGACGCAGAATTTCTTAGTTAAAAATCAACAATTTAAATTTATTTTATTAGACATTGTTAGACTCTCTACTCTGTGCTGCGTGAGCATCTCTTTATAAAATTTTAAACTTTGTATGATTTAGATTTTGTATGAACATGATACTTAATGTTTTTGTATGTTTGCTTGTCGGATTTGAATGAAATAAATTATACATTGAACTTAAAATTGAAATAATTATTTAATTTACAAATTTGTTTAGATTTGAATAAAAAAAGATATATACATTTACATGTAAGAAAACGTTTGGGCTTGTCTTATTATATTAAATTTCGTTGTATATTTAAATCTATTTATCTAAAATACTTTTAATTGCTTCTGATTTGCTAGAAAGAATAAGCGGTTATTAAATTGTCGATTGGTTAACTTCTTTTTCGAAGGGTGCATGGAATCTGTTATAAATAGCAAAATACCAATGTACGAACTATTATGTAGTATCTTAACTACTAAACTCTGAAATCACGGACAGTGCTGTATTATTCAATTACAAAAAGACCCCCCTACCAAACAAACCAAAACCAAAACCAACCGTGGCCAAAAACATGAAAAAATAATTTATCAAAATTTGTTTACTAAATGCTCACCATATTTCCTCGTTGTGCTTTCCATCCCTCTTAAATTGAAAATTATTTACACTCCATAATGGAGAATATCTTTCCTTTTGATTGAACAAACAAATATACTTCAGAAATCCGCTCATTGTTGAAAATTAAATTCGCTACAATTTGTTTAAATTGGATAATTTCCACACAAAAAGCTGTCAAGTCTCCCGGAAAAATCAAGTTTTGATTACTCCGAATGTATAACAAATCTAATCCATTTTGATATGACTATGATTGTGAGACCCTAACCTCGGGTAGGTACTAGAATACTTCCATGTATATTTTTCACAAGTATGTTTAACATACAAACAGTCAGTTGTCGTACGTGTATACACTTTCGTGTCAAATAAGTCATAAAATTCACATTTTTGATTGATCACAGTTGTAGGTAATTATATATTTTACATATCTCAAATCTCGTTTCATATTTCTATCAAATTTATTCTATTGTATTACGGAAAATCGTTTATTATCATTTCGTACTTAACGGATCATTTTTGTCCCTGTCGCACGAAGTTGAGAAAAAATTAAATGTCCTCGTATACAAAAACCAACATAAATTAAACGACTTGTATTTTACACTTGGCCCTCGGAGATGTATATCAATCTTGACATAGAAATTATCTCTTCAATTATTTCTGTCGAGAATCTTAATCGAATAATTTATCTGTAGAATTCATTGTACATTTTGGTTTAAATTAACTCATTAAATTATTTTCCGAGAGGTAGGCGAGTGCAAGGTTTCAAAAAGTAATTGTTATAAATCAAAAGACACGGCTATATATTCACACATATAATTATCAGATCCAAATTTCTTATAGAAAAAATATTTTAATACGATGAAAATTGATACATCAATATTCCTCAAACAAGTACGGAACTTTATAATTCACACGACGAAAGGCTTATTTTAGTAAACAATTTACAAAAGGTGACAAAGGTCAAAACTGTATCTACTCCGCAGATTATTTATAATTTGTATGCGTTCTTCTCCCTCTCCATGAACTGTGTTGAGAGTTTTCACTCGTTCGTGGAAGTGAAAGTATATGTACTCCGCAAATCATTTATAGCTTTTATGCGTACGGTCCCTCTCCCTGACATGTGTTGAGAGTTTCCACTCGTTAATGAAAATGTTCGTCAAATACTTGTATCGTAAAGCAAACAAATAGTGGTAGTTACACACTCTACCGTTATAAACATCTCACTTGATAAAATAGTGACACTAAAGTATCAATTTCTCTGAGGCTCAAGAGGGTAAATATTTTTAAAACGACTGAATGTTGACCTGTAGATGTATTTTGTTATGTTGTTGTTTGGTTACTGTTTCGTTCGTTACTACTTGTAACTTGACAGTTGTAGCAAAGCGTTCGGTTCTTGGTAGGAATTTAGTTATTGCTCAGATTTAGGTTCGAAAATCATGTATAATGGTTTTAATTTGTAATTATGGGGAAACAGAAATAATAGGAGTATCCCGCCTGTACAATATGTAAAGCTCTAAATCATCCCGAGCATATAAGAGTGATCACATTTTATAAAAAAATTAAAGACCTGCCTTAAATACCCAATTAACCAAACACATTTATATTTATTATACTTCATGTCAAAATGCCAGATTTTGATTGGTTAATACGAGGGAGACAATTTACTCTATCTTATGGTAAATACTCTATTACCCTTCACGGAGACGCTTGATCAAGTGTGCGCTTTATTAAATACGGATGGTTGTTATGTACAAGACGTCATAGTTTATTACTTTGAATTTGAAATTTAATAGACAGTAATAACAGAACATTCAGTATAATAAATTAAATAACACATATCTGAGAGAGTGATATAGCAGATTGCTACCCCTCGAAAAGACATTGTCAACTTTGGCTTCGCCTTAGTTGACAATGTTTTCTCGGGGTAACAATCAGCTCTATCACCCTCTCAGCTATGTGTTATTCATATAATGACATACGACAACTGTTGGCGACTTTCCAAAGTTAAAGCATCTGAAAGTACGACCAGCATAAAGACCCTCAACAGGTATCTTGTAGTAAACATCTTCAATATCTACTTGATCCTCTTGATCCACCTGTACTATTTGTATTATGGTATAATACCGTGCTACTACGTCTTTGTATCGTGTCTTTGTCCAGGGCGATTTGTATAGTATTATGTCAACAATCCGCTCCCGTTAGGATCTGATTAAAAAGTTATCATAATCCTACGGAAGTTTCTATTATAAAGAGATATTTGACATTCTCCTAAACTCCTGGTCAGGTTAAAGGTATCATTTCAGATACCATAATTTGTGGTCAATTTATAAAATAGAAACGAATCATAAATATTGATATAAAATTACGGCAACGCAATCAAAGACTGATTTTAAAGCAGCTATGGTTTTCAAATAGTCGCCTCAAGCACAGTCCTAAGGGGGAACATTTAATGGTATACTGGAGGATGGGGTGTGGTAGTTTTTTCCCCCTGAAAAATTCAATTTCACATCTAGCGAGTCTGGCTTTTATAATTGCGCGAAAATTTATTTTCGATTTTGTACAGCAGTATTTCATATTACAAATATTAGAATTTTCATTTTCATCCCATCTTTGGCACGCTTAATCTTCATTTTAAGTTCTTGGCAGACGAGAATATTCATTTCGAACCCAACCCCGAGCCCCACAACCCCCGAATTTTCCAAGACCATCCCCTAATGTGTAAGTAAAAATAACCTAATGTGTACAAAAGGTTACGCGTTCTTTAACACAAACATAGTGCCACATTCCCTAACCCCGAGCTTTATATTTTAGGTTACCAGTTAGAACAAACTACTCTGGGTACTTTTGGGTAAAATCTTAGTTGAAGTGACGTGAATAATAACTTTTGTAGGTAATCTTTTCTTATCTTTTCCCTTTCAGAAGAATAGTGTTTAAGACTACAATGTTTCTGATCTGTTACTTTTTTTAACCGACCTACTGATTGGTTATAATATGACCGACCTACTGATTGGTTATAAAACGTTCTCTTGTCCTGAATATGGCCAAAATATTGTAAACTTGATTCGAACTTCGGTTGCGACTGTATGCCTCTTCTTGTAAACTGCTCTTTTCCCAAACATTTAATTTTCTTCCGTTTTTTCATAAACGTCACTGATAAAGCGTAGCAAGATAACAATTCGAACACCACAAAAGGCTACAAATGAAACGTGTTCGTTAAACCCACAAGAGCCGACCGCTAAACAAATTTTGAACATATACACATCTTTGTTAGTAAACAAATTATTTAATATGTAAACACATTGCATACGTATGCACATTGTATAACATATAAATCAATTACGCATGGATGGGAGTTTTAAGTTCGTTTCAGTTAAATTCGAACATTTACTTCATCATGTTCGTACAGCTTATATTTGTCAATATCAATACTTATTTCATATTCCAAAACGTAGTTGAAAGCACTTCTTTCAAATGAGGTGAAAAGCATTAACATAATCTATTGTCCACGTGTCATGTTTGATATCGCATATTTTGAAACCTTAGAATTTATTTGTTATAAGTAGGGACGTTTGTAAACATGTTTTTTATTCATCAACAATGAAATATTCGGTTTTGCTCAACGACATTTTCAATATCTCACTCTGATTATTATTTGAAAATGAACTACTGTCTGATTATAACTGCGTTTGGTGTTTACCTGCTTAGGTTTGGCGTAAGATTTTCTGCGTTCTCAAACTTTCATGGCGGTCGAATTTATTGTGGATACTATAGAATATGAATAAAAGGAGATGTGGGTTATACATCCATGAGACAGCAACTTAACGACGAAAAACATAACTGGAGGTTAACAAATAGTTTTTAAAAATAGGCGGGTGTCTATATACAATATGCCAAGCCGTAGAGCACCCCAAGTAAACCACAGACCAATAACAGGAGTTTTCTTTCAAAAAAGAGGGTCTGGATGGGGTCCTTCATTTCTGTATTCTTTAATTTTTCTGAATTCTTCATATTTTTGGCCATAATTCTCTATTCTTTATATTTTAGCACCACGTACATTATTTATTCTCTATTCTTTATATTTTAGCATCACATTATTCTCTATTCTTTATATTTTTTATATTTTAGCACCACAGTATTCTCGATCTATTCTTTATTTATTTCCCCTATTTTTGCCCTTTTCTGCCCTTTTTACCTATTATTCTCTTTTCTGTAAACCCCATCAACACCCTCATACAAGTATATTGTTTGCACCCTTGTCCCTGAAAAACATCCGTAGTGTTTTGTTGTCTTTTCGTAATTTTTCGTGTTTTGCTATCGTGTTTTTGGTTTTACTTCAACTGATGATTTTTGATTGTCCATTTGTTATTGTCTACCTCTTATTTGCAGAACTCGAAACACTTATTGTTTTAATCATAGTTCAATGTTCTGGTATTAATATGATGCATTTTTAGCAACGAAAACAAGTGAACGAAGTAATCCATACTTCAATGGCGCAATGCATTTCAAAAAACCCTCAAACGTCCAACAACCATCGATGAATTGGCTGTATATACGTTTCAATACATCTTGCTGATTAAACTTTTGAAGAGATGAACTTGCGCTTTGCCAGGTTTGATGTGTACACAACTAAACAAATTTCGCGTGAATTTCACGTGAAATTCTGTTAACGGGAACTCACTTCAGGTGATTTCAAATGCCTTTTTTTCATGTGCATTTCACGTCTACGCTATATTCACATGAATTTCACGTCTACGCTATATTCACGTGCATTTCACGTGAACAAAATTTACCTGTATAAATGCAAAGTCACATCAATTAGAACTCTAAGGATTGCTAGGATATTGGAAATAGAATAGAGAATGGAAAGGTGGAATGTTTCAAAAGGGACAACACCCCGACCAAAGACGGCAGAAAACAAAGAAATCATTGGGTCTTCAACGCAATGCAGCGAGAAAATCCTGCACCCGGAGACGGGCTTCAGCTTCCTTTCTTGACTAGCGTCAAGCAGCATAGCAGTGACTTCCTGTCAGGTCCCTTTGAACATAATAAACAATCATTTGCGAATAGAATGGATAAGATACGGCTGAGTCTAGAGAATGCTATGTCATCTTGACGTAAACAACATAAACACGTAAACAATATAACATTAAATGTTGAGGGAAAGATATTTTTACTACCGAGGTCTAGAAGAAGTCATAATTATTTCGCTACGACAACTTATTGATTATAAAGATTATCTAAGGTTACATTTGTGGTTGTAACGTGTGTGAGTTAGTTATGTTTTACACATAATGTCACTGTTAACAATACCTAGGGCACAATAAAAAAAAACCAACCACAAAACAAGGAAAGACTGACAACGTCATGGCCAAACGTAAAACGACAAAAAGACAAACAACATACCACATAAAATATATTTTCGTTACATGATGTATAGATCTCTTTCATAGTATGGCATAGCTTTATCTTTACATTTTTACATACAGAATGCACGATTCTCGAAAACATTTCAGTATTGAGTTTTGGGTATTAAGATTCGTTTGAGAAAGTTTCGTCTTTGTGTTCATGCGTATTGCATGACTATAAGAATGTTTCATTCAAATTAGGTTTATGTAATATGTTTTGTTATGGTTCTGAAATTCTCAAAATTTGTAGAAAGTTTATGTTTAAAGTCCAAATTTACCATAATTTGGTTAATTATTGTTTGAACTTTGATTGGTCAATTAAATGAAATTACAAGAGATTAAAGTTGCATATGGTTTAAATTGTTTTTTAACCTTAAAATACATGGAGCAAACCCACTCCCTCCTAATATAACTAGTATAAATATAAGAAGATGTGGTATATATGATTGCCAATGAGACAACTCTCCACAAGAGACCAAATGACACAGAATAAAACCCAATTCGCATAGTCAGCTATAAAAGGCCCCGAAATGACAAATGTAAAACAATTCAAACGAGAAAACTAACGGCTTAATTTATGTACAAAATAATGAACGAAAAACAAATATGATATACAGCAATAAACGACAACCACTGAATTACAGGCTCCTGACTTGGGACAGACACATACAGAATGTGGTGGGGTTTAACTAGTTTGAAGGTGCGCGCCGACTCTCCCCCTGAACTGGTACAGTGGTGTAACAGTAAAACATAAGAACAAACTATAAAAATCAGTTGAAATAGGCTTAACTCATCAGATCGATACGAAGCAGAAATATATCTAACAAAAAACAGACTAGACGTGGCATGGTACTTATATATCACCACAACAAAAAGACACTAAGTACAGATCTGAGAGAGTATATGTTTTCAAATTGGAATACACTATATTGTGTATTAATTCATGACACGAAATCTCAACACGCACTTTCAATACAGCCGGTTGTGATACAGAACGCTTTTATGGTTGTTCTTCATCTCGATGTCGAAGGGAAATCTTCAACACGGAACAAAAGGTCGCACCTCATAGTTTTCTCATGGTAATTTATATAATTTAAGTTATTTTATTTCAAACTAGTAACATTTCGCGACGGAAAATTAAGAACTTACCATATTGAATTGCCGTGTAGGTTGGTATACATTACGTACATTCAGGATAGTTAAAAGGTTTTACAACTGTACATAAAATTTCTCTTAATGTATACTTCAGAAATAAAAATAACATGTCTTATCGAAACGTTTATTATTTCTTTTTATCTGATGCCCGTGGCGGATTTTGTTATTTAGTTTCATGTGTTAAACTAGTGATTTAAATTAAAATTTGAAATAAATAACAAATTATTTTACATATTTCACCCTAAACGTCAATATATTGAGTGGTAAAACCTAAATTAAACTTAAACACCGATTCCCTTGACAAACCACTTAGACGTTTAAATTTTAATTGAATTGGCTTACAACATGTCTTTTATAGTTTATACGATACATAAATATTGTAAAAAGGGTTATAAAATTTTATTTGTTTGAAGTGTTCAAAAATACAGGTAGGTATAAGTAAATCGATCAATTACGTATTTGTCGATCTCCTGGTCTCACCCGAATGTCAGTTTATCTTCATAATATTTATTTTGTAAAGCATTTAGATAAAATATCCTTTGTATTGTATTGATACTGGAAACTAATATCTTTGTGAGAATTGTTTGGTAAATAAGGATAAGTAATGCATATTAAATTTGAATGATCCAGAATGATAAATTGTGTATGATATATTCTATAAGATTTTAATGTCCTTATAATATCTACAATACACAGTAGTGCCAAATGATTTTTGAATGAAAAAAATGACCCATTTTCTCGCCAATGACATTTGTTTTAAGTCTACTTTCTTCTATCCGACAGTGGTGCTGAGAAAAGAGTGTTTGCCAGAGTTGCCATGAATTAAGAATCAGAATATATTTAAAGATATACCTTTATAACTTGAAAAGGTTACATTGTGTATCTGGTTAAGTTAGTCTTCAAGCCATGAAGAGATATTCCACACACCTCGAATATCTTCGCTTTCTGTTTTGACGTTTAGAATTGCACCCGATTAGGATGGGAACTTTTAGTCCACAGACCTTGCATCAATATAAAAAATACCTGATACAAGGCAAAAGCGAAAGAGAGATTGCTAAACTCAACATTTTAAAAATTCAAAACTTAAACAAAAGGTTTGATTTGATCTAGTAACTGCGTTTATTATAATTGTCTTCTTCAATTCAAATTTTAACAATAACATCTTTGTCTGTGCAATTTTCAAACGTGAAAAAATACTCGTTCATTTTCAAGTTTTCTGATCACCCCGTACTCGTAAAAATATTGCGTTTCCTGATTAAGAAAACTAATTTTAAAAATGGAGAAAAATAAGCAAAATAAAAACAAAGAAAAGATGATAATGGGGTGCTAAATATAAAGAAAAGAAAATAATGAGAAAAATGAATAATAATGAATAGAGAAAAAAAATAAAGAAATGAAGGACCCCCAATCTAGACCCTCATAACTTCCTGCGTTTTTAACTAAGAGTCAAAACAATTTAATGATCAAACCAATATCATTTTCATCTAAATTGATTTCATTTCCGGTTTAAAACAAAACGTATCGTTATATTAATATTCTTTTGCTGAAGTCAATGGTTAACCAGGTAACAATACAAATGTATTTTGCATGTAGAAAAACCATTCAACGTTTGTCTTTCACTGAATTTTTTTCCGAGATAATTGTTTTGCCTAACACTAAAATACCAAACCTTTCAGACATTTGTTTATTAGATGTAGTGTTTATTTGTTTTTTTTAATTTTTTAAAATTTTTTTTATTTAGAGGAAAAGGTTTTAAAATAAAAATGGGATTAAAATCAATTAAACTTTTAAGAATGACACTGCAAAGTCGTCAATCTTTCATTAGTCTCCATCACTCAATATATGGGGTAGGGAATTTTGTTATATATTCCTTCACTCACGCAGGTTTCTTGAGTGTTTGCCTACCTTTAGACACAAACTAAACTACAGTAAAACCTGTTAAAGATACCAGCGAAAACCTGTGTTATAAGACCATTACATTAAGACCCCCCTGCAGTGTATTTCATATAGATTGAACCTGTATTATAAGACCACTTGTCTTAAGAGACCATTTTTTGGTTCTTCCTTGAGTGGTCTCTTAAAACAGGCTTTGTATATCATTTTTGTATTGCTTATTTGTTGTATAAGCATCCTTGTTGACCAGCATTTTACAATTGTTAACTCAAATGTCGCATCCAATCAATTAACAGAAAGCAGTTTTCTCTGTCATTTTGTGGAATTATGTAAACTCATTAGAACGTTTTGCCCAATGGCGTAATATTAATAAACTTGCACTTTTAGAGAAAACCGATATAAACTTGACTTCTATTGATTTTCAACAATGATAATCTCATTTTGATATATTATTTTAAGCCAATTATCATCTTTAGACACGAACGGATAATCTCATTTTGATATATTATTTTAATGCCAATTATCATCTTTAGACACGAAAGATCACGAAATAGGGATCAATCCAGGATTTTTGAAAGGGAACGTAATCCCAGAAAATTGAAAATGAACTGCTGAGCGGAGAAAGGCGGATATTTCTTTGACGATTTTTGCAAGAATATAATATATATTCCAATCAAAGGGAGTATACGCCATCTACGCCCCCTTTGAATCTGCCACTGGGAAATTAGTTCAACTGGTTTAATTCTTCAAGTATCAATTTGTCCATTTTCTGTATGCCATTGGAAGCATCCTTTTTCATTTGAATTTTACATAGTTAAATTTGATCTATAAACTAAAAGCACCTCTCTCCTTAATTTTATCATGTTTATAGTATCTGGCTCTCAACACAACACATGAATATAAACACACTTTTAACTTACCTTTTACAATATTTTCAGCAGCTAATTCCAATAATGTTCACAGAAAATTACCATCTTAGCTAAATCAATACAAATAACACGCAATACACAACTATTGTTACCGGGGAAATCACATCGTGTCACAGAAAAATTGACACCAACCTTTGTGTCGTACAATGGCGAATTGTCTTGTAGGACAATGTTCAAAGGATAAAATGTAACTCAGGTACACTTCTTTTAATACACAAAATAACTTCAATTTAAAATACCGCAGTGTAAATTGATGTGAGGCCCTCCCAAAGGGTTTGAGATAATTGGTTTCTATACATTATTGTACAACAGGTATTGAGTTCTCACTATTGACGATATCTTGTATAGTAATGTAAACTATATCTTCAATATCTACCTGTCTACTGGGAACAAACATTAATTTAGAAAAAAATATATTTATATATAACTTGTTTGTACTTTTTTGTAAAATGAAAATAGCAGTAAAATTGTATATGATGTTTTACGTGAACTCAAAACATTTTACGTTTAGAATCGCAAGGTGGTCTTGCCTTGATCTGTCTTAGGCTTTTACCAATTATAATGAAGATACATATATACTATATAAGTTCTTGCAATATGTGCTATCAATGAGTGGTACAAACTAAATGTCACACCGATATGAAATTAAACGTCAGGTGAGTTGCGCAAAATGATTGATTTTTGGGATCAATGATATGTTAGTAAGTGAACGTCCAGTGGCAAATATTTGATACCTATTCACATCAAGAAAACGCCCTGAATCTACGCTAAAAAATCGCTGAATAATGTTGAATCAACATAATTACACTTTGCTGAAATGGAAAGGACACAACACTCACTTATAATATCCACTGTAAAGTATGGAGACCTATCTCGATGAATTTGACCACCACCAGTAATGCCGCTGAGGGAATTTTTATTCTCGATATTCTTAATACACTTACCCTTAACATGCATGGCGCACAGTAATCAAACACGAGAGTTGACCAAGTGTAGTCCTGTGATCAGGTTTTCCTTATTATATCTTTACAATTACCAAGATCAATGCAGCTTAATCTGTCAACTAAGGACGCATAGGGTTGTGGTCTAAGCGCAAGCTTAGGTTGGATAGAGGAATATTGCTATATTGACAAATCGGCCAGCAATTAATCAATTTTTACTTTACTTATTTGGAACAAGTCAAGTCGTATGTATGTATATCTGTCGATGGTTATGTTTTCTTTTGTATATACAGATACGACTTAGGAAACTTAAAAATCTAAAGGAGCCTTTTCGAGGTTTTAACATTATGCTTAAAATTGATTGCCTGATTGTTAAGCTTCGAGTTGCAAATATAAGGAACAAATGGAAGAAATCGTAAAGTTTTTAATGCATCAAAACTCGTGCCAATTGCGGATGTCATCTTTATGAACCGAATAGTAACAGGGAAGGGGCGGAAACTGGATATCTAAGAGACATCTTTATGAACCGAATAGTAACAGGGAAGGAGCGGAAACTGGATATCTAAGAGACATCTTTATGAACCGAATAGTAACAGGGAAGGGGCGGAAACTGGATATCTAAGAGACATTTTTTTCTCGAAATTCATATCAAGGAATTTTCATAATCCAAGAGTATAATGCCATTGTATTGCTGCTGTTCATCGTGTTCTTTATGAAATGCTATTAAGAATTGAATGCTTCTTTTTGTAAATTCATTGGGGTGTAAAAGCGTTGACCGAAGTACATTGTGTATGAAGTGCGGAAGCCATTCATTCTAAAAATGTGCGCACGGTCAACGGTTTTACAACCCTATAAAATTACTAAAAGAAGCATTCAATACTTATAATTACATTTTTTTGCTAGGATCATGAAAGCACGATTTCTATCAAGTTTTTCTTTTGTTTACTTGTGCACTATATTGTGGAAGCTCGTGCCATCATGAATGTTACATTTCATTTTGAAATGAATGTTAATTTCAGAATGACGCGAGATTGCTGTTAGCCAATCAAAATAACGTATTATAATGAAACATACATGTAATGTAATTATTGTGTGATAAACCTGATAACCACTGTAACAGTCCTATGAGTCATTTGAGGATCACAATACCTCATTAGTGCTCCAGACTATCGAAACACTGCATGCCGTTTGTTTCCTTGAAAATTAAAAAAAATAAAGAAATTAAAAAGTGACCAGTAGAAAAAGGTTTGAATATCTAAGTGATTTCCAGATGTATCATACATGTTCCAGTGCTACAATTTGTATATAGATACAAGTCCAAAATTCTGAAATACATTGGCAAATCATTAAGTTCTTACCCGATTTCCACAGAATACAGTGATACCAGAAATGTATCAAATATAAAGCTGAAATATTTACCTGGATCATTGATCGTGAAAACGGGCGCATTACATTTGCGCGCATTTGGGGATTAAAATTTGTTACGTTTGCGCGCAGCTTTTGATTACATTTGCGTGCATTCATTTTACAGGTAACACAGGTAAAATAAAGATAATTCATAATAAATATGACTATAGTCATTATGAATTTTGAACATATTTGTAAATTTGAATTATATATTTTTCATATTGAATTCTAAAAAATATACAGTGATCATAATGACAGAATATTTCAGAGTAAATAGTATTCTGTTTCATAATTTTACCGAATAGTGATCGCTTTAATAAATAATTTTAGCCGGTTTGTTAAGTTGCGTCAAGGCATACACATGAGGTTACGTTTGTTAGAACAAATCGGGGGAAAAACTGCTTGTTTTGCAGAATGTTCCGTGTTGCGAACTCCTTAACTTGTAAGCAGGCAAAAACGGACTTTTAACTCAATCTCATTATAAAAAGGAAATGTGATATGACTAGCAAAAAGTAGCAATGAGACATATACCTAACAAGGACGAACTATTACAAAAATGCAAACTACTGCAGGTCGCACTTCGCCTTTAGCAAAACCATGATGTAAATCAAGCTATAAAACACTCCTTGATAACAATGTCTATGTTTCATCAAAAGTGTTAATAGTTCACCCTATTCAAGTACCTCTTTATTTATATCTGATCTAAGGATACATTTATTGACATTTTCAATTGATTTACAATAAATTACAACCGTGTTTAAATACCCGGGGATATTTACTATAGGTCTGTAATGTCTGATGTTCATGTAACCAGATAACAGCTTAATTAAAGTTTATTTAATTCAAGTTAGAGATGTATATTAATGTTTTAACGGACTAATAATCAATTGGAATTTAATTTTTATTGAATTATTCCATAAAGATGCGTTCTTATGATACTGCACAGTTTGACAGAATAGTACATGACTTGGAGATACTATGATACACGGTAGACCATGCATGGAAGTACGTCTATATTGTCAACATAGGGACTTTCATGGGTACTCAAACCTTTTTCAAGTCTTGTGAACGATTAATTATCCGAAATTGTAAAACTAGTGTCAATTCAAAATACAATGACATTTTATATGTGCTACAAATAATCATTTAATTTTAAAGAATTTATTGATTGACAAATATAATTCTTATACAGTCTGTGATTTCCGAAATGTTTTCCCATGCGACAGGTAATGTTTATGTGCATTGGGATTTGTACAGTTATGACGCCAGTCATGATTCCTTGTAGAAACCATTTTTACATCGGTTGTCCGAAAATTATATACACATGTTACTGTAATATACAAATATTAATATAATATATAACAACAAACCAGAGTATTCTGATTTGTATCACTTCAATATCAAATTTATTACGGTGAGGTTGAAGTCCCTGTCATTTATTTATCATCCACGCACGAACTTGTCTAAGAAAAAAAAATATATCTGTACATTAACCTCACTTACAGGTATAGAGATGGGATTTTTTTTCTGAGACAAGTGCTAGTGACCATCCACAAGAACTTGCAGTCATCCGATGTTCAGTACGTCAGTACTTTGATAATTCTTGTCGGACATCGTTTGTTTGTACATCATTAAGCAATAAAATTCCGATTTCATGAAATTCCGGTTTCATGAAATTCCGGTTTCATGAATCTACATACAAATAGTGCTGCTATCCTTGAATTTTTAAATTAAAGATTAAAATGAACACAACGCAACCATTGGAAATATATACACCGGCGTAGAGAGAAAGAAAAAAATTGTGTTAAATATTTGTAAGAAATGTATTTCTAATTATCTATTTGACTCAAATATGTTTGTATGTAATGACCAGTGTTGCTTTAAAACGGCAACATTTCTTTTTATTTGTCTCTAAAACAATTATTAAATGTGTATGATTACAGTTAGGATTGCATAGACCGATTGATTGATTGTTGTTTGCTTGACGTCCAGTGGCAAATATTTCATGAATATTCAGGACGAGTAAAAATTAACAATTAATACAAAAGGAAGGTTGTGCAAGGTGGACCGAACGGGATGAAAGGCGGGAAATTTAGAATGCCACTGGAAAACTTGGTCACGTTGGATAAGAACATATTTTGCCTTGCAATAGGTCACATACATGTACGGATTTCTCATAGTAGTTGCAAGTGTTTTTTTGACGTGTAGTGAGCATGGCACTCATCCTACACGAATTACACAGTCAGAAAACGGAAAATACAAAATAGCAGCAGTTTGAACTATTCATTACTTATGCCTGTTTTGTTATACGGTAGAACCACTATATGTTATAATCAAACATATATATTTAAGTTAAATATAAAAAAAAAATGTAGGTTATTTGGGACCATAATTGACCACATAGTTTTTTTTAAAAGACCCGCATACTCTGAATAAAGAACACCTAGATCATTAGGAAACTTTGAAAACACTTTTTCTAGTCAAATTCTTTTTCTGGATTTATAGAGTTTTTCCCTATTAATTGTTTTCTAATTGTGGCATTTTTAATTTTCTGTGCTTCTCTGTAACTTCAATCACAGATTAATTTCATTAATCTCTCTTGCCAAAAAATCACGTTTCTCCAGAACGGGAAATTAAAATTGTCTAGAATATAGTTTTAAAACGCCGTTTCATTATCTTAAATAATGGATTCTCCAACATTTGAAATTTTCGTAAACAGGTAATAAGTTATTGCTGGCCATGAGAAACGTGATTTTTTGGAAAGAGAAATTTATAAAATTTACCTGTGTATGGACAATGATGGAGTTACAGAGAATCACAAAAAAATCAAAAATGTCAAAATTAGGAAAAATACATATTCATGTAATCATAGAGCACTCATTTACAGTGATTTACAACGCAATAGTTTTACAATCGTATAAAATTATAACAAAATGAATATTTGCATTAATGGACAATTACAATATAGATTATTACATGTAGCTTGCGTGCATATGAATAGTATCATACGACAAATTTAGCACTTTACATTCTCTAAATTAAGCCCAAAAAGTATAATTAACAAAAACGACAATTTAAGTAACGAAAAAAAAAAAAAAAAATTTGCACAAGAAAATGTATAAGCTAACGATATTAAACAACAAATTCTGCACTATAAACATTTGTAATTAAGTACAATGAATAATTTATAAAATGATAAGTTTTTTACTGAACAAATGTATATTGATTATATTAGTTAAATGTCAATATAATACACTGCACACTGCTATCGTATATTCATGTGGAGGTGGAAGTTGTCTTGATCGATGTAGACGAAGACGGCAAGTTCACCTTCAAAAAATCATTCTTTCGGGGTTGACAGTCGGCGAGTTCTCCCAGCTCCTCCTTGTATCTGGTAGGCTTGAATCCTCTGGAGAATTTCTATCAGAATGTCGATAAATTCATCATAGATACCAGGATTGAAATATTTTACGCCAGATGCGCGTTTCGTCTACAAAGAACTCATCAATGACGCTCGAATAAAAAAATTAAACAGACCAAATAAAGTACGAAGTTGAACATCATAAAAGACCCAAAATTCTAAAAGGGTTTACCAAATACAACTAAGGAAAAAGATATTGACTTGCTTCCTCACTTTAAGCGATTCTATTTGCCTAGTTCCTCGTTGAAGAAGGGGTTCCATTGTTGGCGGTTGAAAGCTTTCGTGTCAATTGCAATCTCTTCAGCGTCTTCAAGTGTAGTAAACCATACATCTTCAATAGCTCTGATGGGACAATGGATTTAAAACTCAGCTTGTCTTACCAATAGTCAAAGATCTATGTTGTCTTTGTAAGCGGTTGCAAGTTCAAGTTGATGTGATTGTCTTCAGATTCATTGAGTGAAGTGGAAAAAGCAGTTTCTCGAGGTGATCTTGGCGGACACTCATTGGAGTATATATTTAATGCGACGTTTAATTACAGAATATTGATCATATTTTATAATTAATTTTGAAAACAACTCTTTTAAGTATTTCAAACATTCTTAAATTGTTAAAAAAATATTAGCTTTTTATTTGTACAAGTATAAATGTCTTTCAAGCTGATATTAACTTTTATTTTAGATTATAATCGGAAATCGAAATGTAAACAATATTAGAAGAATTTTGTATTCTTTTTAAATATTATTATTAAAAAGTATAATATTTATACATAGATACAGGTCTCTCTTTACCTTCTGAAAAACAACAATTTTAATTGCTATGTAAACACTAAGTCAATTTATTGTTTGACACTTGTTAAATAAAAACCCCCTTCCTCTCTAAAAAAAGTAAGCATTTTACTGCCACGTTGATCTTGGTTTAGATACCTTTAAAAGATACTTTGTTTCATTAAGAAAAGCAAATATTACTTGTATCAGTAATCTATTTATCGTGTGTTAGTTTTCCTACCGAAGGTCGGTGGTTCTCTTCGGGCTTCCTCAACCAATAAAAATTGACCGCCCCTAAAAAGCACAACAGTGCTGAAAGTGGCGTTAAACACCAAGCAATCAATCAATTTTGTCGTGTACCATTTTTTAACATCTGAAGCAAACATACTATTAAATTTCAAGAATATCTTTTGAAGAACGTAACGCCTCTTTGATCTTCTCCCACAACACTATATTTCCCTGTTCATCGTTCGAATATTTTATATATGATTGTTTCTGGACAAGTTCTAGCATGGCTACTGGTATACTGTTAATAATATAATGTTCTTGCAATCTCTGGAGTAAATGCTTTCCATCCTCGCCATGTTGACCTCAAACATACAGTACATGTAATAAAACTCGAAACACGTTTTAGTTATTATACAATAAACTCATCATAGATACCAGGATAGAAATTTTGTACGCCAGACAAATAGTTTTTCTTCTTTCATGAATAACATTAGTAATGTTAACAGTTATGTCCTGCCCTGGCAAAAAAAATCGTTGATGAACACAAAGTTTAAATTTTGTAATGCAATCTTTTATGACGAATGATCTATCGACGCCATCTTCGTTCGAAGCATTGTAGCTGTAATGATCTGCAGTTACAGATGAGGGGATTGTTGTACAAGTTAAGTAATAGTTAAGTTAGATCTCTTCGCGATATTTTCAAACATTGCCATAGTCCTCTCATTAAGGGATGTTATCAAATTATTCGATAAATCAAAGAATCGAAAATTAGGCGATCGTGACAAGTCGAATGTGGCTTCGCGTAAGCAATTTCAAGATAATATAGATTGAATTTATCCTCTATGTTCTATTTTAGTCATGTCAGTCATGTTGGTTGGTTGGCGTGATTATTGGACTCAAATTTGATACTAGATAGCCCAATGATGATTGTGGTCAAGTTTTGTTCTAGTTGGCCAATTTAATTAGTTTCAGAGGATAAGATTTTTTAAAAAGTTAACGGACGATGACGGCCGAAGACGACGAACGCCAAGTAATGAGAATATCTTACTTGACCCTTTGGGTCAGATGAGCTAAAAATGGAAGCATTTGACCGCAATATCAATTTTAGTTACCTTTAAAAAGTCACTTCGTTGCATTAAGAAAAACAAATATTACTTATCAGTAACCACCCTTTAATGTCCGAAGGGAGCAAACAATTATATTTCAACAACGGAACGCTTCTTTGATTTTCTCCCAGAACACTATATTACCCTGTTCATCGTTCGGATATTCTATATATGATTGTTTCTGAACGAGTTCTAGCATCACAAGTGGTATATCCTTTGTTTGAATCTGTTCTAGAAATATTAAGAATATAATGTTTTTGCCATCTCTGGAGTAAATACTTTCCATCCTCGCCATGTTGAAATCAAACATACAGTAATAAGACTCGAAAAACGCTTTAGTTATTATACAAATGGTTTTTCTACTTTCATGAATAGCATTAGTAATGTAAACAGTGATGTCCTGACCTGGCAAAAAATCTCGTTGATGGACACAAAGTTTAAATTCTCCGTCTTTTTCTAAGTTTGTAATGCAATCTCTTATAACGAATGATCTATCATTGTCAGAGTACGAAATGAAAGAATGGTAAGAGAAATCGACGCCATATTCGGTCGAAGCCTTGTAGCTGTAGTGTTTACTTTTTGCCTGATAAAACTTGTACCGCAGTTTCCATCTGTACTTTTAAACAAGAGCGGATAGAAGAAGAACGAATACGGTAAAAACACTTATGGTGGAACCTATAAGAATATCCGATACGAGACACAGTTCTTTTGTTGTTGATGTACTATTTCGTTCAGTGCATTGTATGTCACCTCTGATCCATCATCAAGTACACATCTGTATTGTCTAAGATGTAAAAATCTCACGCGTGTTTCCTGATCCAAATGAGAAAAGGTAATGTTCCGCAATCACAGCTTAGGGAATTGTTGAATATATCAATAGTTAGATTAGATATCTTGGCGCTGTTGTCAAACATTGTCATATTCCTAACATTAAATAACGTTATCAACTTATTTGATAAATCTAAAAATCGAAGTTTAGGCGATCGTGGCAAGTTGAATGTGACTTCGCGTAAGCCATTTTGACGTAATATAATGTGTTTCAAATTAGGCTGTCCATGAAACAACCCGACGTTCAGTCTGTAAATAATATTTTGTGACAAATCAACATGTTCTAACACACTTTTGTTTGTTATCATATATCTGTTTGAATGAAGAAATCCTCCAAGAAAGTTATCACTCAAAATCAAAATGCGAATTTTATTTAATTTGACACCAAACTGATTAAGTTTGTTACTGGAAAGGTTCAAGAAACGTAAGCTGTCTGGAGGCTTTCTTAATTCCGATATGGGTTCTGCAAAGTTGTTCTCTGTTATTCGTAATTTTTTTATACGTGAACTGTATAAACAATGACAAAGAGTATTCCATATGGTAGATAAGTCTTCTGTTTTCTCAGTAAATGTGTTCCTAAATGATAATATTTCAATTGGTGTCTGCATTAATTCGCAAACCATACGAGGGAAATCTTCTATAATGAACTTTGTACCTAATTTGCGTAGCGTTAAGCTTTTCAATCGAGACATACCATAATGAAAGTTGCGTAAAAACCTTATAGAACAAGAAATGTCTATATCAAGGTTCTTTAAATAGGGTACAAATCTAAAAGTAGTACTAGAAATCTGATAAAACCAACATTTACCCATATTAACTGTATGCAGATGAATCAAAGATTTATAAACGTGTCCAAATTGATCTGCTTTTAATATATCTACTTCCACAGTTTCGAGCATTTTTAAATCTGATAGTGATTCATCTGGGATATTATAATAACTCGAGCGGTCAATAGGCGGGATAATATTTTTAATGCCCAAATGTTTTAGTCCACTCAGCGGTTTGAACGCATCTACTGGAATTGAAGTCCCTTTAAATCGCAGAGGATTATTATAAAGTTTAAGAACTACTAGCTTCTTCATACCTTCAAAAGAATGTCTATTAAAAGCAGCTATGACGTTAAACGACAGATCTAGCACGGTCAGGTGAGTGAGAGGTCGAAACTTTTCTCCATTTATAACCTGAATTCGATTGTGTTGTAAATCTATACTATACGCAATTCTTGGAAAGTCTGGAATGCTGCTGGTATTTGTTTTGGAACAATCAATTATCAAATTCGAATTATCTGTTTCATTCTTACATTGACAGTTCACTTGGAAGTAGCAAGGCACTGGTATTTTTCTTGCATAAATATTTTCCAGGTTACATGTTACAAAAACGAGCGTAACAATAATGCACAAAATTGTGTTTACTAACTGTGATTCCAAGCTATAATGATGTAGAAAAATATTATAGAACAAAATAATTTCACTACTATTTACTACTAATAGTCGAATTGTTTTTTCCTTGTTTGTTTTTTAAAAGTGAATTTTAACTATGATTTTCGACCTCAAAAGTAGTGCATGTATTCATTTATTGAGGAAATATGTCAATTTCGATTTAATATTTCCTGTACATGTTCTCAGCACATCCTTCCCACATAAATTGTAGGGAAAGAAAAATGAAATAAACATTTTGTGTGAAACATGTGTAATAAAAAAGCAGACTTGGACATTGATAATGTAATAAATATTTGAGTTTCTGTTTTTAAGTTCCATTAAGGAAGATAAACTTTGTTATAACTGATTAATTTTTTTCCAATTTTTTTCCAGCGGTGAGTTACTTTAGCAAAGTTATGAAACCTTAGGATCGTAAGCAATTTCAATATTAAGTCACTTTTTTTATTTTTTAGATAACCTCTTTAACATTAAGGATGTAATATAAGCATAAGATTCTTCGTAGCAAGAGCAATGACTATAGTAGGAAATTTGGCCTAAAACCCATAAAAAGAACTGATTTAATGGAAAGGTCAAAATATGAGTTGTGTAAAGATGGTTGTGTCATGACAATTTAGAATGTCACAGATATGGATGAGGGTAAAACTGAAACTGTATATAGCAAAAAGGATCGACTATTATTTTAAGTCAACAGGAAAATCGACTCCTTATAAGAGTTATTGTCCTTGAATGGCGACTTTAACTTGATTTCTTCTATTTCTTGAGGAAACTATAGTAGACTGAGAGAAACTCTATTTAGCAAGACTGATTCATATGAATAATATTTTTTCCCCCAAAATTGTCGATGTATTTCTAGTAGGATTTGTTGTCCTTGAATGACGATTTCCTACTTTATTGAGTTTTTTTGCAGAAACTGTGGCAGATATATAGAAATTGTAAACATATAAATTATTTCTAAATAAGATCTACAAATTAGTCAACATGGCTGAAACCGTCAGTTTGTTCCTTTAAGTTTTTGTTCGAATTACGATTGTTGTCCATTTTCATGCGTTTTTGAAAGAAATCGTCAGTCGACTTCTGTTATGAGTTATTTCCCTTGAATGATGATTTTTACCATGGAGTAATTTTTGTTGCTTATAAAAAAAACAGCAAAGATGCCAGGGTCATTGCATGGCGATTTGTAGGTCCTTTTTGGTCATATAGCTCTTATACATTCCTTGCCTTCAAATGTTCCGCGTTGAGCGTTCCTGAGGGAGGTAAATCCAGAGAAACGCTTTGGACGCATGCAATTTATAACGTATTGTTTTAATATTTTACCAATGTTTGCGTTTATGGAGGAAACGATAATAGACACGAGAGAAACTATAAATAGTATAATGATCAGCAGGAAAAATAAGTCAACGTGGCGGAAATCGTCACTCAGCACCTAAATGAGGATTTTTACCCATGGTTATATTTTGTGGGAAATGGTAGATAGAGAAAAATTTTGAGAATGAAAACAATATCTACAAATAAGCCAATATGAATGAACTGTCAATCGACTCCTTACAGGAGTTTTTGCTCACAAGTCTCAATTTTAACCCGTTCTTTCATTTTTACTTATATAACCTTGAAACCCGTAATAAATAACCAGGAACTCTGTTTTGCGAGACCAGATTAAAGCTTACATAGTTTCCAATCAACACAAATGTCCTTGCTGCATTGTATCAGTTATATGTAAAATTGCCAGGTCAAGGATACATGTTCATTGGAGCCTCTAGTTTATTGACTATCAAGTTCATAGTATCAACTCATTTTTTGATTACTTGTGACTTGCCCTAGATAAACATTTTTTTTCCTTCTTCTTAAAGGCAACTTTAGCTTTTATCCCGCATGTTCCAATTTATTTTTGAGATTTCCAATGTCACAAGGAATCTTGAATATGATTGATCCTTTACTCCCCCCCCCCCCCCCCCCCCCCCCCCCAGGTAATTGAATGAAGTTTTATGCATTTTTAACTTTAATCTTCGTGTATTATTCATAATTTCAAAATTTCAAAATTTGTTACTGAAGTACATTTTTTGCACATTAAAAATTCGTTGGGGGAAAATACTTAAGAGTCCTTGCATGTTCTTTTCAAAGGCAAAATGAAAGAGTTACATCAGTAAATACGATAAAAAATCTGCACAGCCAACTATCAATCAATTAGTCATTCAACTACGGTATTTAGATTTTACAGATAATAAACAGAAGGCATGACTTTTTAACGTCAATTTGAATTGCATGTATTTTTGGGCAAATATTTTCTGACCCATTACTATTAAAAGACATCAAGACAACTTTTTAAAACTATAGCTATAACAGTAGAAAAGTGTTGTTTTAAAACTGTCTTCAATTTTCATTGCATGTCTCTGTGTAAATACATATTCCAGACATTGTAACAAATCCCGTCTGTCCAATTTTGTCCTCATGACATTATTAGCTGTTTTCTCTTTTTCTTAACTATGAGTTTTGCCACTGGATAGGATTTTGTAATTACATCTTGAACTTGCAGTGAGGTGCGAGCATGTGTTGTGTGTAGAAGGACTCATTGTAACTTTGAGACAAAAGAACAGCAATAAAAGCCTTGATCCTTGCTTTTGTTTATGAAGCGTGTAAGGATTTTGAGTCTTGAATCCCTTCTTTTTCATTTCAAACAGTGGTACATGCATTGTCAACTCATTTTGTCTCATTTGTGAGATAACGATCGTTTGTCTTTTTGTAAGTTTGGAGCATCTGAGATCAACCCGAATTTTGCTGTGGTTTGTGTTGCTCAGTCATGGGTTTTTTATGTTGTGTTTTGTAGACTGTTGTTTGTTTTTGGTCATGGTGTTGTCAGTTTGTCTTCCTATTGCGAGTTTGAATATCCCTTCGATATCTTCCACCACTCATGTACCCTTTAATTGTATGACTGACCACTGTCTCATGTTCTTACATTTAAATAAGCAACTGTCCATGGCATCTGAACATGCAAGATCCCATGGGGTAGACTAGGTCTTTAAACACCACACAGTAGTAGTTGTTTAAGGCATTAAATAAAATAACAGTATTCCTGATAATGAAATTTAATGTACCAGACACCAAATACTCAACAGAAGGAATGACTAGAAAATACAGTCATGGCAGAAATGTAGTTGAAGATTGCTGTCACTTCATCCATACATGTTTTCATAACAAACTTAACAAATTTTGCAGTAGTTAAAAAATAGATTCAATTTGCCATTTCTCCTTAGTGATCATTTTAGTAGAACTAATATCCTAATTTTGGACAATATGTCAACAAGTAAATATTTTCCAAATGATACCAAAACCTCTATAATTTTATGGTTATTTTGCAGGGGTAAATAATGCCTCACCATTTACAAAACGGTACGTACATTACTGAATGGGATTACATGCATATTTTTGATAGTTAAATGAAATGATTTCTTTTTTGTAATACCTTACAGCTTTGGCTTTAACATTTGATTTCACTGTAATATCAATGAGAAAAAATTGCAACAATTCATCCAATTTCCTGTTACTGTAATTCAGAACTATTGCAAAAAATTGCAACAGGATTTGTTTTGCAAAAATAAAACCTTGCAATTCAAATTTCGATAGCATTATTTGTATGCACCATTTTCTGTAATTGCAATAATTTATCAGAGATTTTTAAAATTTTGTTCAACCATCACAATAATAAGTGCATGCAACTGTTTCTGAATTAACAGTATTTACAAAATTGTGACACCGATTTCTAAGTGAGATGGAAAAGCCATCTTTTATCACTATAACATTATCTCCCCTTGGTAACATGGTTATTATGGAAGCTTTGGTTAAACAAGGATTTTTTTACTATGATTTAAATTTAAAACGTTTTTAAATGGCAAATTTCAATGTTAATTCTTAAATACAAAATAGGTTTTAAAAACTTTCGACATTGTAATTTTTTACAATCAAAAAATCAAAATAAAATAAAAAAGATGAGATCTGCATTTTCAAAATTTATCATCGGCATATTATAAAGAAAGAGTTGCTTTTAAATGTAAATATTGTAATAAGGAAAAAAAAGAGTTCTGTTTGTAAAGAAATAAATGCTTAATTGTCCCAGATCTGAAGTAACTGTTTTTGGCATACATACAAGCATAATAATAAAACGAATTAACCAATCATACAACCATACAATGAATAATTTATAGTATTTCTGTTAATACACAACATAACTGTTAGTAACAAAAAAAAAATTACAATAATTGAAAATTACTTATTACATATTTTTTTCTGTTGTTGGAAATCCAAGTTTCAAACTTCTTAATCATTGAATTCCTAGTTGATTAATAAAATATATCTGAATAATTAGTTATTAACAGAGGGGGTGACATGCTTTTGGGAAGTAGGATATAGGAGGTAACAAAAGTATAATCTGGGGAAAAGGAAAAGTGGGAATTTGGAAAATGAGCACCTCCCTCTTTACAATTATCTGTGAATCTGGTCACAGCAAATCAAATTAAATTTGACAAATTTTAATAAAAATATAAATCCTTTGCATATATCATATACAATCAATTAAATCTCTCACATGACATTACGCTTTTACTCAACAGTCATCCATGATAAAATACATGTAAAATGGAATGTCAACAATATGGAATAAAATTTATATAATATATCAACATGCATTAAATATTAACACCTTAGCTTTATAAAATTTGCATGCTGACAATATGTTATACTTGATATTCAAATGAATGTTATTTCATTTAAAAAATATAGTTTCCTAGTTCTTTTATCTACAGTCAAAACTGCTTAAGAGACCACTTGTATTGAGCAAAAACCTGTGTTATAAGACCATTAATTTTAGGTTTCTTTGTAGTGCATATCATTAAAATTGAACCTGTATAAAAAGATCACCTGCCTATTTTTGCCCTTTTTTTTGCTCTCCCTTGAGGTCTCGTAAAACAGGTTTCACTGTAGTTATTTTCACTACATTAAACAGCATATTGTAAATTTGTCATATGAATTTATTAAATGAATCATCCTTTATATTTAACTAAGCAGGTAAAACGTCAGTATCAGTCAGCCGATTTAGCTATAACTACTAATATGTATGACTTGTCAATCTAAATATTTCTCTTTATATGTAACAATAGGAATTTATATTCAACGTCTTGATATACATTAATGCAAATGTCTCTTGTTATAGCTTAATGTTTTTGTCCACTTGGGAGAAATAAGCATTGATAGTCAATCTGATACTGTAAATATTTGCTTTGTTTTTATCAATATTGCGGGATAGGTTTCACAAAAATGAAAACTTACATTTTGAATTTTATAGCATTATTTGGATGCATCATTTATCTCCCATTAGTGTCCATTGTTCAAAAATGCAAATTTACTAGAGTTTACTCTTTTAAATCATTGTAACTTTTCTAGACTATCAATTACGACCATGAGATTGTATATCACTTGCATGTTGTTTTACCCTATGTGTCTTTGGTGTTTGTGTATCTGGGTTGCTGTCACATTCACATATACCCCATGTCTCCATTTATTTATTTTTGAATCTTTTAACAACAGGTTATTCGTTTTCTCAAAATTATAAAATAAACTGTTGGAATGAGTTGTTTCAACAAAATTATGTTGTCTCAGTGAAAAGGAACCTGTTTTTGTTCTTCATTTTTCTCTTAATAAAAAAAAAACAGTTTTAGTCAAATGCATTTATCAAATATCTGAATTCATTTAAAAAGCAATACAATCACCATTTTTTAAGACCATATCATTTAACTCAAATATATGTTTCCTATAATTTAATACTGCTTTTATCAATTTTTTTGAGACATAATATGAAGGTTATTCTTCTTTTTTTTTTTTATCAAATCGACATAATTCAAATGATAGCAGTTTATCAAAATATGGAAATAAAAGAATGCATATTTAATGTTCAAAGCACCATACAGATCTTTAGTCAACGTTATATGAATATTATGCTTGTTCAAGAAAGGTTTTTTTTTAACGCTAATAAAGTGCACAATAATTATGATGCAGTTTTTATACAGAATAATATTTTGGCAATATAAAAAGACAGTGAAAATTGCAATTTACATAAAATAATTTTACATAACACAAGCCAGAGAAGGTCTGCTAAAACTACAGAGTTCATGAAAGACACAGCATTTTCATTAAAATATGGTGTCTGATTTTGTTTCTTATGTAACGTCTATAACATATTATGAAAGTATATATTCAAATTCCTTCTAATAACCTTCAAAATCGAATTTTTTATTATAGAAATTTATTTATTATGAGTCAATTACCAATATTAACTGTTGTCCTTAATTTATACAGTAAAATAAATTGCATCACTTTTATTTATAGATTTCACTGTCACATATTTTCTGAGGTGGGGGAGTACTATTAATTCTGAATGAATACAATATAATAGTAAAAGGCTTCATTGTACATTCGTCGGACTTGCACTTAATTTATCTAAATTTGGCATTGAAGGTGGGGTATTTTGAGCAAAGTTTATAAATTTTCAATAATTGGTGGGTCCTGGGGATTTGAAATTATTTTGCTTAATAGTTTGATCCCCAGAATTCTAAATGATATTTATTACTAAAAACTACATAGAGATTTCTAATCATAATCAGATCGACTAAATTTATTTCACCTACATAATTGCTACAATGGTTACACTATAATGTATTTATAGAACTTTATAAACATTAAATTAATCTATTAACTAGCCTTTTTATATCTATAAAATAAGCTATTCAAATTTTAGCAAATTACAAAATATACAGGATTATACATTTCAGAACCAACAGAAAAGAAAAACGAATTTGAAAAAGAACAAAAATAAAATAAATTGCCAACCTGACTAAAATTGAAAATGCTTTATAACTGATTGCACCATTAAGTTAAACAAGGCAAGACCACTCAGAAAATATACATTTCAGTCTAAAACTGCAAGAAGCACTGATAGAAATATATTGCACCAAATAAGATTTAGAACTGAACATGGTAATGATAAGAATGATACAAACATAAAGCCAATTAAAATTCTATTTCAATGAAAATAAAATATATATTGAAGTTGTTGATATTGCAGACCAAAATGACAATTTTGGGGCATAACTACTTTTTTACTTAGGTTCCAAGTTTAAATTCTATACAGCTGTGAAATTGATAAGCTTTTGAGCTAATTATAAACATTTGAATTCTTATAATTTTTTTTCTCATTAGGAATAACTAGCAAGAAAGAGGTAATTTTTATCAAAGGGTTTAGAGATATACCCAGATATGTAAACAAACATCATTTTACTCTATATCACACAAAACATATTAAAATTTATAAATATCATCTGTAAACTACACAGCTGTATCATATAGTTACAAAAGATAGTCATTTATCTTTCACATAGAGAAAGAGTAAATAGCTATGATGTAACAATGATTTTGCTACCTGTATTAACTTGAAAACCAATCTGAATAAAAAACATATCCTGTGTCCAATCTTTGCTTATTAGGATCTGACAACACTCCATTTTATTTTCCGTTCTGGAAATAGTTACATCAGCCAATGAAATTTCAGCCTTCAAATTTTTGAAGGTGCTGTATCATTCCAACAAAACCAGAGGATCCGGAAAGGTCGTTAAAACATAATGTAGAATGGAGCATTTTCAGATCCTTGTAAGCATAGATTGGAAGCAGGATCTGTATTTTAAGCAGATTGCTTGAAAACATAATGCTGATCTTGAATCAAGATATACAAAAATCTACATCTATTCTAATTTGTTTTATAAAATTTATAGTTCTACTCAAGCATCTTCTTTACCGTGATTAGCACCATGTTCTTGACAACAAAATTCGTTAACAACAACAAGTCCTTATGAAAACATCAACATTCATAAAATTAATGGCATAAAAATTCTATGGGGTATATTTTTCTTCATCTATTTGTGACATATTTCATTCATATTTTCAATTTTTTTTGTCAACTTGATCTAAATTAAAAATTAACTAAATCTTCAATCTTGCATCAGCTAATGCTAAAAAAATATCTTTCTTTAACTGTAAAAGCTGAACAGATATCTTTATTTAACTGTAAAAGCTGAACAGATATCTTTATTTAACTGTCAATTTCTATTTAAAATTCAAACTTAAATAATATAAGTAATATAATTATATATCAAACAATTTGATGCAGCCTTAAGAGTTTCTTGAATTAACAATATAAAATCAGTTTTTGATTTGTGACTCTCCAATATATAAACTTACAAAAAATCAGCTAAATTTCTACATTGATGTTTTAAATGTGAATATCAACTCATCAAATCAAGATGATTTTACCTAGCACATCTAAAAGCTCTAGTCAGTTCATGCATATTTTCATAAATCTTATTAAAGGATTAAGATTTTTTTTCTTTCTAAAAGGATTACCAATATTTACAGTGTTCTCCAAAGAGTCTTTTAACATAATGGTAATTTATTGCTTGAAAGTGACACTATCTGAAATGATATTTTTGTAGACGTGAGGCTGTAATTTTTCCAAAAAGATGGTACATGTATTTCAAATTCCTAGTTCATCCAGACATTGTATAATATTTCTAAAAAGAAAAATACACCATTCTGGAAGATAAATGTTGAAATCCATCTTTTTAACAGCTAAGTCAAAGGGAATGTTAATATATGGGAATGTCATCAAGATTGATATTTAATGTACATTTTGCCATAAAACAAGAAAAAAATATTGTTTTCAACCGCATCAAATATGCCTCAAAAGCACTTTTGTACATTCTTAAGTAACAGAAAATTTTTCTCATGAGAAGTATAATTTTTTTTTTAAATGATCAAAATATTGGTTTTAAATGAGAAAATTTTTTTCTTATCTAGAAATCCCTATAACATGCAAAACCAAGCACTATTTCACTACAGACACGAAAATGTGATTGATATAAACAAAGTTCATTTGCATAAAAAAATAGTATTGGTTTATATATATATAATTATCTTGTCAACATTACATAATTGAAATCATTTATGAGTTTATGAGTTTACAAAAAGTGCATTCATTTGTCTGTTTTTCTGTTAAAACACTTTTGAAAAAGACCTATAAAAAATCAGATCTTCTTTTTGTCTAAATATTTCCTCAGTTTTATCGATAAGAATCAAGTTTAATAATCAACCAAGTAGTAAATATCTATTAATGCTCCATATAAGAGACCCTGAGCACTTTAAAAATTGTGATCTTGAACTTCATAAAATATCTGTCATGATCTTGAACTTCATCACATATTTTCTCTCATTCATCTTCACATTCATACCAATATAAATAACAATATCTCCTAATAAAACTTCTTTGCCTGTGCTTCTTTATTTGACCTGCAAAACAAGACAATAATTATACAATAAAGCAGTTTAAGGCTCATGTATAAATTTGTATTTTACAATGAAAATTACTCAATTTATCACTTTTAAGGTAAAACAAAATTCGAGGTTTCCAATAACTCAGTTTTTGCATAGTCACTTGTCCTTTCATGTAAAAGTTTAAAGGTCTTAATTGGATAAATAAAAGAAGAATAATAACATGGCCCTTGCAAAGTAATTTGATAAAACTAAATTGGCATAATGTTTGCTGACAAATTTTCCATGCTAACTCTTACTGCCAGACAGGAGAAGTCCCAGTAACCATATTTCTATACCCAAAACATCCTTAACCACGCCGCATTTTTGTGCCTGTCCAAAGTCAGGAGCCTCTGGACTTTGTTAGTATTGTATGTTTTTTTAATTTTAGTTCTATTATATGTTTCAGAGTTTAGTGTGACGTCCATTTTCACAGAACTAGAACAAATTTTTGTTTAGGGGCCAGCTAAAGCCTGCCTCCAGGTGTGGGATTTTCTCGCTGTGTTGAAGACCCATTGTGGACTTGGGCTGTTGTCTGCACTTTGGGCAGGTTGTTGTCTCTTTGACACATTCCCCATTTCCATTCTCAATTTTATCTATCAACGAAAATCTAATTATAATATTTTCTTGGTTAATTACTCAAAAGAAGTACCAATCAATTAAAATACTCACCGATAAACCATATATGCTATTAATAATACAAATTGTGCTATTATTGAAACAAAAAATAATGTTGGTGTTATACAGGACACTGCTAATGGTGGTGGACAGGCGACACCTCCAGCTGCCTAAAAATAGAATCCATAATAATAATCACCAATCAAAATTAAACTTTATTTAAATAATTGAAAAAGTATTAATTTTAACTATTTATACTTTATTTACACTGTCAGAGACATAAACAGTCATGGCATTTATCTAACAAAACTTTAATAAAATAATTTAACAAATTAGCACTATATTTTGTTATTTTATCATTGCAACCAATTTCAAACTGTAAGAACTAAAACTGAGTGAACTCGCAAAAGGATATCCCCACTTGCAATACTAATAGTATATTGAAGAAAGCAAGTTTGATTATCTCCCCTTCAACATATTTAGATTATAAGTCATTTATGCTTGTAACTTAGGTTCAATCCAACTTAATAATTCTAAGGATCATAGTGAAACCTAGAAAGTTTATCATGGTTGAGGGTTAAAACTCTTGATGATTGATTGTTGTTTGCTTCACATCCTGTGTCAAATATTTCATGCATGTTCTGGAAGATCAACACTCTTGAATACACTGCATTGATTCTTAACTTGCCAGTGATATGAACATAGTACTCTAAATATGAACTTAAATTGTGTTGTTGTATAGTACTTTCTTACCTATAGCCTAGTAACAAAATTAACTCCATCTTGTAAACAAAACAATGCCACATTTACCAGCAATGAGTATTTAACACTAAAAATACATTTAGTTCATTGTGTAGTTTTATTGAAATTCCTTACTTGTGGTGTATATCACTCCAAATATAAAGTATACTGTACCATTGTATATGTATTTTCTTACCTATGGCTTATTTACTAAATTAACTACATCTTGTGAACAAATACTGCCATATTTGCAAGCACGGTGGATATAGAGTAAATTGTGTCTTACTATAGTATTTTCTTACCTGTGGTCTATTAACTAAATTAACTACATCTTGTCTGACATATTTCATATGTTCCTGTAACTCTGATATAGCTTGTTGTGTATGATGTGGGATGCCACCACCCCCGCCCCCAGCTCCTCCGCCCTGGCCCATGTTCTGTTGTATAACGTTGGCTCTATTTTGTATATCGTTTAATAATGTTCTGAAAAAGACATAATTATTAATTAAGTTTTTGAATTACGCAATGCTTCAAGATGTCTAGATAAAAATAAGATGTGGTATGATTGCCAATGAGACAACTCTCCATCAGAGACCAATAGGTCAATGTGCAGCCTTCAATAATGAGCAAAACCCATACCACATAGCGAGCTATAGACCTGTTTAGTTTTTTATTGGATTTCTGTAGCTATCTCATTGATGTATACCTCACATCTTCTTTTATTAATATTATGGATCTGCATTCTAAAGCTAAATGTTGACCATCTAAACCCCTTAGCCACCAATGCTTTCAATTGGTTAAAGAAATAATGTTTCTGATATAACAAAATAAATAAAATATGTACTTAAAAGTAACATTAGATTGAACTTAACAATTTGTGAGCAGTTGTGATATACCCATTCTTACCTCATTTCTGTAGACATAGCAAAGTGAATGCTACGCCATACCTGACAAATCACGTGACCAAAAACCAAAAAAAAATTATATGTTTAAAATCAATCTTTGTTCCTTATAAATGAGTTCCTGGTTTATTTGAGTTGGATATACAAAGTATGGATGGACAGAAACCCAACAAAAAAACTTAAAACTGTGGGTTCATTATCATTCTTGTGATACCAATTTTCATCAATCTCGTTGGTAAAGGTGAACCATGAGTTTAAATGTTCAATGAATTACAATGGAGTAGGTCCAGTAAGGGCTGATTTTGGCCTCAAATTTCAGATTCATCTGATGAAAGATTTTCAACACTTTTCAAACACTTTTAAAGTGTCTACTTCAGTCGATTCAATTAGTTTATGTGAAAGATTTGAACTGACTTAGTCATTAAAGACGCTCAAATTCAAGCTTAGATATGAAAAATCTATCAAATATGCCAAATTAAGTCATTATTCAGATGGTTTTTGTCAAAAATGAAAGTGGCCGCATCCACGTTCACTATCAACCTTTATATATGTTATTATTATCATCAAATACAACTTACATTTAAATATTAAGAATGAACACAAATTCGGCCACTTCCATTTAAGACAGAAAATGTCTAATAATTAACTCAAATGCTAAAATTGTAAAGATTTCAGTAATTTAGCATGACTTAATGATGCTAGTACCCGATATATGTCCATTGTATTGTCAAAAACAGTACATATTTATGTAACAGAAGTATTCTACTTTCCAATAAATAGCTAAAAGTTTACATTTTAACAATTTTGTAAAACTGCTATAAATTGGGGCCAAAATGGGGTCTTACTGAACCTACTCCTTTTCTATAGACTTGCATGCAGAATTTGGCAAAACCACAAAATTAAATATCCACAAAAATGCAAGTTTTACTCAATCTTCGAAAATTGTTTCCAAAGAAAATAAATGAATCCCCAGTAAATGGTGTTAAGCTTACCTCATTTCTCTAGCACTCTGTATTAAATCATTTTGATTATTCATAACTCTATCTACTTCATGTCTTTTTATAGTATCTAACAGTGGAACTCCTCCTCCTCCCATCTGCTGCAATGTCCAAACAAATAATTGATATAGTTTTAAAGTATTTCAAATGGTTAAATTTGTTCTCTGATTGAGGAAGTAATAAATATAAAACCTAACAATAGAAAACAGTATTCAACAACTAAATTAGATACTTGTTATTATTTATTTTATATATTTTCTTATAGGATTCCCGTCAGCTTATTATAATTTTCTCCATAACACGTTTATGCATTTATCCATTATTATGTTATATTATTGAGTTATTTCCCTTAGAATGTATTTGTCTTTATTCATTTGAATATTTTCCACATGTTGTTTGTTGTTTTGTATTGGAGAGGATGTATATATGCTTTAGCCTGCTATTCGATCCATTTCAGATTATTTTCTGAATAAAATATGTTTAAACTAAAGTATTTCAATGTATGTATTTATAAATTGTTGTACCATTATAACAGTATTATAGGGTTATGGCATGTATTTTGGTGAACATTGTCCTGAGATGAAAATTTATCTGACTTCCTATTCATTTCTAGGAATATGATTGGTTAAAAGCAACCGTGTGGAGACCGTGTATATTCCATATTGGGTTAGTAGGCAGGGCTTATTTCAATACACGGTTAGTAGTGGTGTTACGTCCCTTTATAAAAACAACACGGTATTGAGGAAAAATCTTAAAGGTTTCAATAGACAAAGAAATTGATGATGAACAATTGAAATAAATTCATAAAACACATTTAAGGCTAACAAGTTGTTATTGTTGGCATTTGTTTTTGTATAGACCAATGGAAGTAGATTCTTAATACTAACGGTATTGAAGACTTGATCATTTTGAAAGGCCACTAGTCTAAATACCACATGTTAAGATAGTCGGCAAGATAAATTTGTTACATAGAGTGCTAGTGACCTAATACGATATATATATGGGGTCAGTAAATTCCATATGGGGATTCCAGCTTCCCTCTCACCCCATATGGAATTTACTGACCCCATATATATCGTATTAGGTCACTAGCACACTATGTAACTAATAATATATTGCATGAACTTGTGAGGGATATGATTCATTAATATTCATGCATTAACCCTTTTATTGTATAGAAAATCTAGAAAAACTGTTTAAACCAGAATGTTGAAATAATGACACATGATACCATTGGCTGAATATGCTTTAAAAAATATATATACCCATAACACATCATTTTCTGAAATTGCAAATCTTATTTGAGCTGATGGAAAAAAATACTGTCTAGATTAAAGCATTTTTGAGAATATTCAAATAATTCATCTATCATACGAAATAATTCTTTGTACAGATCCTTTGTTTGGTATAAAAATAATTGATCACAACTAACCTGTTGAGCACCACCTTGTGGAGCTTGTACAGCGCCACCTGTTGACAACTGACTCACTCTTGTAAGAACCATTTCCTGTCTACCTAATAACTCGTCTAATGTTTTTCTCAGTTCTTTAACAGCATGGTGGATAGAATTCTGTCCTTCAAATATCATCCTTAATTCTCTCTCACCCTGATTATCAAACTAAAAACAAAAGAATACAATTTATATTTAAGATATTTATATATATTTAACTGAATGGATAAAAATTATCTGGTAATGAACAACTTTCAGACACTATATAAATAGTATGCCACTATCAATCCATTAATCTGCCCCTTATGTGTTTTTAGCATTACCTACTTTTTATTTAAAACAAAATAATATTGAATACTAATAAATTTTTGCAAGCAGAAAAAACAACGTGAAAATAAACAGTTGTGAATCTTCTCTTATAAATATCAATCCATCAAGATATTTAAAACTCACAAAACAAATCATCAAGATGTCGACAATAAAGAGCTGAACACCACAATAAATATCCACAAAAATAAGTTGGCAAATTGAGTACAGTCGAACCTCGTTGTGTTGAAGTTGAAGGGACCGGACCAAAGTATTCAACTCATCCGAGGTCGAGTGTGTTGTTATAAATTTGTAATGCATGAAATACAGTATAAGATTTGTGTAAACTAGATACAATGAAAGTGTGCCTTTTTTTCGATATGACACTTTATGATTGTGTTTTCAATCTTCATTTTTTTGGTCCTTCGTAATAATTAAACACACAAGTACAGATACAAATCATGCACAAATAAAATCAATAGTATACATAAATATTTACAAAGGTCAGTCACTATAAATTATGAAATCACTCGCGGCACGAAATAAGTTCTGAACGGTCTCTGATGAGGTGGTCTGCTTTACCTATGTTTACATTAAATTATCATGAATTTGTTATAATTGTCCTAATCCTTTATTTATTGTAATTAATGAGTTTTAAATCTAAAGATTCATTTAATCCTGGCTTAGGTCATTTAAATTCCTTTCGTTTTTATCTCAGGTGAAAAATGTTCAACACACTAACATCAACGAAGGTGTTAATTAGCGCTCACCATAAACATGTCATTTTAACTGTTAAACAAACAAATATGTTTACTCAGCTTTAATCTCTTTTGAATATGATTAGGTGACATCAGAAATACATTCGATTTGAATTTTTATCATTAGGTCTGCATCTTTCGAAAATTCTTACTTACAAACTTCGAGACATTGGGGTCAATTTACATTAGTTTTACTTCGACTGGACTATAAAATTTACTCGACTTAACCGAGTATTCGAATCAACCGAGTTCGACTCATCAGAGGTAATTATGCATTGATCAAACAGGAATTTTACCAGGACCGAGAAATTACCAGGACTCATCCGAGTTCGACACAAGGTTTGACTGTACTTCATCAACAGAATAAATTTGGTCACAAGTTAACGTATGTGAATTTCAGTTAAATAAATTTGTTTGAGAAATATACATTCTACCACTGCATCAAGTGTGATACAATATTTAACCACTCGAGACAGTTAAATTTTCAAATTTAAAACGTGAGGCTCGCTGAGCATTTTAATAATTTTAAATTTAACTGTTGAGAGTGGATAAATATCGTATTGCACAAGATTTTGTGGTAGAATCTGTTTCTCTAATAATTTTTAGACGATATACAGACAATTTTAATCCTTCTTTTCGAATGATCTACAAAAAAGTTGTGCTCTTTCTATGTGACGTCATCAGACATGGTCGCCTTTTTCCATGACGTCACAATAGGAAATTCAGAGGAAAGCAAGAAAATATGATGTCATAATTGAATTTTGACCAATGGAGAACTGAGATCAAACGTACCACACGTTGATTAAATAAAAATAATCAACAGGTCAGGAAAGGCATAAATTGGGTAAGAATTAGAGAAAACAGATTAACACTCAGTGATTAATCTTTGTGGAGATTGCAATTTCTAAGTCCAATAATGTTTTTGATGTTTTATTTTTTGCATTTGCTAGTCAATAATTCTTATCTTCCAAAAAAGATTAGATTTACATGAGAATACATTTTTAAGATTTTATCATCTTAACATCATAAGGGAAAATAAACTAATGGTGAAAATTCTAAATACAGTAACTATGAACGTAGATATTTTTCTATTTACCTCTCCTTCATAATCTTGGCGAACTTGATCTGGATGTTGCTCTTTATACCTGAAAAATAGCAATATTTATAATACAAATTTAAAGCACAAAGTGATTTAAATATTCAATATGTCACAATTGAGAGAAGAATCATACTTATGCTAGATATATGGTGGTGGAATCTGTTTCTTCCATGATATTTTAAATAATATGCAAGCAAAAATTATCTTTCTTTTTTAATGATCTGCAGAGATCCTGTAACAATAGTGAAATCAGAGGAAAGAGAGAATTTTTACATCAGTATTATTGAATTTGACCAATGAAGAACTGTGATCAAGTAAAACACAACTGATTATAAAATAAACAATCATCTGTCTGGAAATGTAAATCATTCCAGAGAAATTAGTATACTTACTCTTGTTTATTTTTTTCTAATTCTTTATAATAGGTATCAAACTCGTTCTCATATTTCTGTCTTTCTTGTTCAGAAACTTGTGTCTTTGCTGCCTGTGTAGAAAACACAAATCTATCTATAACATTTCTTGTTAGTTAAAAACTTCAAAATATAGAAACTATTCATTTGTATATATTGTTTATTTGACACCCATTTTGATATTGATTTTTATTTACTTTATTACTTTACTTTTTTTCCCATTTTACCTTCAACTCCCCTTCAAAAGAGAAAACAAATGGCCTGTTTAATGCACTACAAAAATGAAATAGAAAAGCAAACATGGCAGACAGCAACCAATGACAACCATTAGATTACAGTTTCCTGGCTTGGGACAGATACATCAAGAATGTGACAGAATTTAAAATTTGTGAGCGCTTTACCCTGTCCCTAACCTTGAAAGCAACAAATTATCAAATCAGCTGAAAAGCAACTCCCCTGAAACATTATACACTTTCCATAAACCAAATGTGTTTTATTCATTGCATTGATATTGATGGTTATTTTTTTCGTGGATATCGGATGTTAAAGTGAAACCAAGAATTCAAGTGTTCATAGAATAGAAATTCATTAAACACTTGTGCACAGAATTTATCAAACTATGAAATTCAGTATCCCCAAAATACTTTTTCCCTCGGTTCACGAAAATTTTTGCTGGTGAAAAAAAATGAATTTACAGTACATGCTGATTCTTATATGGAACAGGAACTACTTACCCTTCCGTGGCACCTGAGCTCAACCAAATTTTTGAGAAGATTAGTGTTGCTCAATGGTTATTTTATAAACAATTTTTATTGTTAAATTAAGATTTGGTATGATTGTCAATAAGACAACTATTCACCAGAGTTCAAGTGAAGTGCATGTAAGCAATTATAGGCAACTCTAAGGCCTTCAACAATGACAAAACCCATACCGTATAGTTGGCTAAAAAAAGCCCCAACATGAAAAATGTGAAACAGTTTCAAAAGTTTATTTGGTCTGATTTCTTTTGGCCATGGAAGCCCCAACATGAAAATTGTGAAACAGTTCAAAAGTTTTTTTTGGTCTAATTTCTTTTGGCCCTGGAAGCTCCAACATGAAAATTGTGAAACAGTTCAAAAGTTTTTTTGGTCTAATTTCTTTTGGCCATGGTATTATTGGTTTTTATTTGATGTATGGTTTTTTATGATAACCCTGGTATATTCTCTATTCTAATATGGAATGGTATGAATTTTTTTATATGTATTACAACCGTCAGAATCTGATACAGAGAGGGTATGATAAGGGCTATTCCATTAAAATGTATGTGGGAGGGTAGGAAGGGACTTTCAAAATATCCCTACAACCAAGAACCATTTTTTAGATAATTTTGCATAATGGTAATAGACGCATACTGAAAAAAGTCCCATGACCCACATTCAATAATTAAACTTCCCTTCCTACCCTCTCACATACATTTTAATGGAATGCCCTAAGGCTTTATATAAGAATTGAATGCTTCTTTTTGAAATCTTATTGGGGTGTAAAAGCGTTGACAGAAGCACATTTTGTATATTGCACATGAAAGTATCGATTCTTATGAAACAAACATGCAACGTTATTATTTTAGAATTAAAGATTAATTACCAGTTGATCAGCATCATGTAGAGAATGGGTTAAGAATGCAACCACATCATGGTCATCTGAAAAAGGAAAAGTTCAATTGCATCAAAACAAAAAAGACAAGGTTCTTAAAGCAAATTTAAAGATAATATAACTGCTGATCCTAAAGCTTTAGAACAAGTATTTTTCTGAAAAAGTCGTAAGGGTTCCGCGGAACCCAGTGTCGCGCCTACTTTTGCTATTAATCGCAGGCTCAACAAAAATGATATGAGGAAAAAATTTAATAAAAATATTCCTCTCGATACAATTTTTTTTATTGTAAGCAGCTTCTGTCCAAGTTTGGTAAAAATCCAGGATAGTTTATGAATCTTAATAAATAATTTTAAAAATTTAACTGCAGACTGTATGTAATGTTAACTGGAAGAAAAACTAAGTCCATTTATAAGTAAAATATGGATAAACAAGTACAAAATTTTAATAAAAATTTCCTTCTAGATACTAAATTTTGATCATAAACAAGCATCTGGCCATGTTTGGTACAAATCCAGGATAGTTTAAGAAAGTTATAAAATTTTAAAAACTTTAACCACAGAGTGAATGTAATGTTTCCTGGCAGAAAAACTAAGTCCATTTATAAGAAAATACAGAAAAACAGGATTTTTTTTTTTTTAAATTTACTTCTGGATACTATCTTATGATCATAAACAAGCATCTGGCCAAGTTTGGTACAAATCCAGGATAGTTTTAGAAAGTTATTAAAATTTTAAAAACTTTAACCACAGAGTGAATGTAATGTTTCCTGGCAGAAAAACTAAGTCCATTTATAAGTAAAATACGGAAAAACAGGAATTTTTTTTTTACAAAATTCTGGATACTATCTTATGATCATAAACAAGCTTCTGTCCAAGCTTGGTAGAATTACAGGATAGTTTTAGAAAGTTATTAAAATTTCAAAAACTTTAACCACACAGTGAATATTTGTGGACGCCGCCGACGACGCCGACGGAATGTAGGATCGCTATGTCTCACTTTTTCGACAAAAGTCGAAGGCTCGACAAAAATAGAACAAGGTGACTGACTATGTATCATTAAAAATGTTTTGCTAGATTTTTTTTCAATGATAATTTCCAAATTGTATTAAAATATTGGCTTAAAACATTGCCTGATCTTTCAAGAGCTAAAATATTATTTTCAAATAATATATATATACCACATGAAACACCTTTTTTTTCAAAAAACATACCTCGTCTAAAAAAAACAACACACTATTATTTTACTAGAAATACCTTTTTTTACACAAAATAACTTTAACCAAACTTACCAGCGAGTCCACCTGTAGCAGCAGATATTCCAAAATATCCACCTTTAGGTAAATCTACATTCTCTTGACGTAAACATAACTCAAAATCATCTTTGTTATTAGTCAGACCAGTGTTGATAAATACCTAAAGAATACAGAATACAGTGTTATCTATAATATTTATTTTCTGATCATAGATACATTTAATGCATTATCTAGAATTTTTTGTGTGGATTATATATAAAAATTAGTTCATGGTGTTACGAGCGAGTTGCAATAATTTCTAGCTAAATTTTACATTTTGAACACACTGGCTTTGGCAAGCATGTTAATTTCTAAAATTGCCTCATCAATAATGTAGAAATATTATAGCTTATGAGTAAACAGAGTGAGAATTTGTTTCTTCAAAAAGTTTTTTCAGTCCATCTTGTGTAAAACTTATGAATTGTTAGAACAAATAGATAGGTTTCTATTGACCTAATGTGAGCAAGAGTTACTCCCCTTTCCTCACCATGTTTGAGGTCTTAGTGCACAAATTCCTTCATTAATCAGCCAAATTCAATTAGTTATACTGACAGCTAGTCTTAAAAAAAAGTGGGTTTTTTCTGAGCTTTTTTTTTTATTTCTTTTAGCCTTGCTCAATTAATCACTACAATATAAATGTAGTAAAGATCTCTTATCAGGCTTGTTTCTATCGCATGTTTCAACTTGGTTAGTTAAATAAGAAAATCAACCAATTATCCCTCAAAAAAGGTGGCCAAGGGAAATAACCCAAACTCAAATTATGTCATTCCAAACCTATCTATAGCACTGTTACTTTTGAGCTACCACATTATGTAAACTACCAATCACAGCCCATTGTGTTTTGAATCTACCAGTCACAGCACATTGTGTTTTGTATCTACTGTAGTTTCTCTGTTGGTTGTTTTTTTCCTATTTTGTCATGGCATTGACAGTTTGTCTTTGACTTTATGAGTTTGAAAATCTTTTTGGTATCTTTTGTCTCTCTTTCTACATTACCTATATTTACCAGATTAATAAGAATACTAGGCCTATACATGAAATTCTTTTCAGAAAGTCATTTTAAAAAGCCCGAATAAGATTCAATTTATAAAATGTAATAAGAGTTTTCCATTCTCTTGGACTTCATAGGATAATCCATTCATTTATCATTATTTAAGATGAAGAAAATATTACATGACATCAAACAATGTACATACAGTCAATATTCTGTTGTAGTATTCCACTTTAACTCTGACAGGGTAGGGCTTGTTTCTGAAATCTCTCATACATCCTCCAAGCTGTTGCTGAGAACCATCACTGTAATATACAATTATATGTAATTCAATCAAAGGAAGTTCAAAACAAAACAACAGGGGTTCAAATTAGTGTGGGTCCGAGGTCCGGGACCTGTCTTTTCTAGGAGAGGACTTTTCATTTCTAAATTACAAAAGTCAAGGACCTACCATTCTTTACACTGATGCTTTATACATGACCATTGATTTCTTACGGAGAACCTTTCACTGAAAATTTCAAATGTTCCTGGACATTTCAATATTTAAAGCAAATTTGAATCCCTGAAATAAGGAGATGTGGTATGATTGCCAATGAGACAACTATCCAATAGAATCCCAATGATGTGAATTTAAGCAATTATACATCACTATACAGACTTCAAAAATGAGCAAAACCCATACTGCTACAAGACGGTTAAAACTTCATGATCCAAACTAATGCTCATTATTTTCATTAAAAGCTTGAAGCAGAAAAAAAAATCTTTTCACATCATTTCCACTTTAAAATTACTTGTGTATGCTAGTATCTTGAGTTTCAATCTGATCTTTTCAGAGAATTTAGTGCAAACTCTGGTCTTCCTGGATGAAAAAAAAACCAACCAATCTGCAAGTTTTGGTTTTTATGCTGATTTCAAACAGTGTATGTTTTTCACTTTCCAAGCTTTTAGTTTAGAACATACTTTTGATTTGGTATAAATTAGGCCGTTGGTTTTCTTGTTTGAATAGTTTCACATTTTTCTTTTCAGAGCCTATTACAGCTGACTACAGGGTATGGGTTTTTCTCATTGTTGAAGGCTGTACAGTGAACTATAATTGCTTACTTCCACTTCATTTAAACTCTAGTTCATATTTGTCTAATTGGCAATCATACCACTTGTAGCTCCTTATTTTTATATTGAAGATTTTTCCACAAACATGTGTTGTGAGCAAAGAAATTAAGATTTTTTTTTAGACAAAAATAAAAAAAAAAAAACTCATAGTTTGAAGGAATTTTCTATACTTTTAAATTAAGTATTCATTAAAAACAAAATATAAACAAATGTTTATATTGAAATAGTCTGAAATTTCAAAATCATAAACAATCTAGGTCAAAAGATAGGTTGGATTGACACAATTTAACAACTGTTGATCATCCTGAACATGCATGAAATATTTGCCACTGGACATTAAGCAAACATAATTCAACAATTCCAGACTAAAATCCTAATTGCAGCAATCTGACTAATATGCTTGTTTCCATGTGTTATTTTTCACATGTGACTAATATGCATGTTTTTCATGTGTTATTTTTTTCATGTGACTAAAACACGTTTTTCCTGTTATTTTTCACACGTGACTAATATGCAAGTTTTTCCTGCGTTATTTTTCAAACATGACTAATACACATGTTTTTCCAGTGTTAGTATTTTACACGTGTCTTATATGTGTTTTTCCTACATGTTATTTTTTTTACACATGACAAATATGCATGTTTTTCCGGTGTCAGTTTTCACATGACTAATGTTCATGTTTTTGTGAGTTAGTTTTCACATAATACTGACCTTTGATGATCATACTGTTTAGTTCCATCATTCACCATAGCCATTACATAAGGATTGTTGTGCTGGAAAAAAATCATACTTACCATAACTTATAGTCAATTTGTGTACAAGCCACTTGGTACTGTACTTTGAAAGTTTACTTAAAAAAAATTAATTAATAAACAAAACAAAATTTAGGTTCTGAGCCAAGTTTTTCATTGCATGCATTGGTCATTATGATTTTTACAACAAAATTAAGAGAGAAGAATAATTATTTGTGATTTTTTCAATATCAGGTATACATGTGAAAGATCAGCTTTCTAGCTTGTGTAAAGGACTGATATATTTTTTTCAATTTAATTGGAAGAAGTTTAATAAAGAGCTGTGCCATGATTGCAAGATACACCCATCACTTTTTTCAATGAATAAAGTTCCATAACTCCTCAGAAATTTATAAAAAACTAAAGGAAGCTTATTTTAATAGATATAAACCAGTCACCAAAGTTATATGAAAACTGCTCAAAGCATTTTTGAGTTCTTGTCCGAAAACTATAACCTCCCACCTTTTTTAAAATTTTTGGACATGAACCTTGAGTCATTTATTGTAGTATGTCACATTGTTATGTGCAAAAGCATTCGAAGCAAGTATGATGGTTGTGGGCCATGTGGGGAGATTTTGGAAGTCCCCTCTACACCCATTTTTGCCTCATCTTAAAACACATGTTATAAAAGCATGATGAAGATGCATAACCATAGATGCCAACCCCTTTGTGGTGCAATCAGTAAACAAAATTTGAGATTTCAGTAATTTGTGATTTTTTTCAGTAATCACAGTAATTCATTTTTTTTACCATAATAATACTATAAACAACTAGATGCAAAGTGACGGGCAAATTATTTCCTTTATTTTTGACAACTAGATGCAAAGTTGATGAGCAAGTGAGGACTAAAGACTTGTAATAAAAAGTTGGCTATTTTAATACCTGTTTGTTTATTTAACAAATCTAAATTAACTGTTTCAACTTACATGTACTGTCATTACAAATTTTAATTTCCTGAAATGTCCCTCCATCTCCCTCCAATAGTATAACTAAAGTCTAATTCTGGAGTGTCTGGTATGTTGGTGACTTAGCACTTTTCAATTGTTTATTTGTATATGTGTGTCGTAGCACTTTTTGTTGGTAGAGGTCATGAATGTTTTCAGAACCATTATTGACGACAAAGTTGAAACAGAAAGATTTGGACGTGTACAAGTGTCAGTTCTGTTCTTCCTGACCTGACTAAATTGATTTTATAAGACAAGGAAACTCAATGGAATATTCAGGACGAAAAACGTTGCCCCAATTTTCTTTTCTTTGCTGCAGAAGCACTTGTTCCTGCTGATGACATCGTGAAATCAATTGAAAAGCAAATACAGGGGAATATAAGTAAGGGAAAAGGGACTCATTTCAAATGCGTTCATTATTTATTCGGAATCTAACAAGAAATGGATAAATCGTACTTAACATATAGAAAGTCCCGAGAAACCCAAAAGTGTTTTATATTCTGAATCACTCAAACGCTTACGCTTCCCTGATTATTAACTACAATCAAGCGTCAAAATGATCACATTATTATCTAAACGACAAAAAAAGTTGAGGACCCGAAATGAACGGAAATCGGTAAAAAGTAGACTGTTGCCGTAACACTATAATTTCGGCTAAAAAATTGTAACAATTACGGACAAACCGTAATGGTTGGCATTTTGCATAACTAGAAATTTAAGTTTAACCCAAGAATATAGAAACTGCTATTGATATTCACCTGTCCATCATTATCAAATGAGTCCATGAAGACACCTAGTCCATTCCACATATCTATACTACCATATACTGTTCCTTCTTGGCTCTTCTGTGTTGTATACCACACTGCCTGTAATTTATATCAAGTTTTAATTTGTCATAATTTTGTAATTATATTGAGGCTTAATTTTATTTACCCGGTATTAATTTAAATGTCATTCCAGTTGGTAAAACTAATATCTTCATGATTACAGTCTTTACAAAAACTTTTTAGACTTACTAGCTCGAAAAACAGTCTGCCATAAAATTTTCTAAAATTCATAATCATGGGAGGCCTCTTTTCAGGCAAATGTTACTGACCAGACAACAGGCCTGGGTGGTAGGGCTTGTAGTTAACTGTGATCAGATAGAAAGTTACCTGCTCCAGTTTCAAAAGTGATTTTAAATGTGAATTTGAGTTATTGTTATAAAAATATTTCAAACTGAAAGTCTGAAAATTTCCTTTATATTTCTATGGTAAAAAGTAAAAAGGAATTTATGTAAATATTTACCACAATATCAAAAATTTAAAATGGAAACTTTTTTGAAATTTACACATTTTAAATCTAATATACATGTATCTTTCAATATATCAGTCTTAAGTTCAACATACCAATCCATCAGCACCAATTCTTCCTCTACCGGTCACTTTAAATACACACTCAACTGACCACTGGTCAAAGGTGATAGGGTTTTTTGACCATGCCCATCCTATAGAAAAGTAAAAGAACAATGATTTGGATTTAAGACATAATAGCCTTAAATTACCATTAAATCTTTCCATTGCAAAATAATTCACTAATATATCAACTTAAGATGTGGATTATCAGAAAAAAGCTTTCAGGAGTTACAGTCATTGAGATAACAAGATCATGTTACTAAAATAACTGAATCCATCACTACTTTTAATACTCTGTAGGAAAAGACAAAAAAATGTTTGTGCAATGATAATTGATACTTGCATGTATGAAATAAAAGAATGAAGAAAATAAGCCACAAAAAAAATATTTCTGCATATCAGCAGCTCATTAAAATTTATTCTTCTGCTAACATTGATTGGCAGTTGTCCTGTTGCAGGGTTCAGTGCCATACCCTTATATCTGATGCCCCGTGCCCCTTTTCCTGGCTATTATGGTGCCCTGCGTTATACATTGAGCAATCCTTTCCTTTTTACAACACTAAAATTTATGATTATTGTACAACTATTTATTATTGGTTTGTCAGCAAATACAAAAGGGGATAGAGGTAATTTGGACAATTACATGGCTTCACTGGACAGTTTAAGTGTCAGTCATACTGTTCACTTAAGTAACTTCAATCTACATGTAACAATGTCTTTTATTTCAGATACTTTGAAGAAAATTGTGCAGATTATCCCCCTTGTTTGTCTGCCCATTTTAAAGTTGTATTCCTTAAAATTAATGTATGTATATTGATAAAAAGATAAATAATAAAAAATAAAAAGCTAAGATACATATATATAGAATATTCCTTACATGATATTAATTTTCTAAGCACATACTCAAATTAATATATTGAAAATTATTTAAGAACTTTCACTAAGAACTTTAAATGCTTGCTTTTTAACTTGTGTAATTTATGAGCAGTTATACCAAACTAAATGCAACATTGTAACAATATATGCATGTAGATTATTGGAAAATTAAAATAAGGAATGACATTCCATGTAATTTGAACTGTTTAATGTGAAGAATACATGGAGAATATTTTCTTAACACATGTTACAACAAAATCAGCTTAATGCTTGGGTACTTATGAATAGTGTAAACTCATGAATTCTTATTTTCTCAATTGTAAAGAAATATGTTGTGATTAACACATGATTATGCAAAACATAATCAATTTCATATTTAACATATTCAACATATGGGCAGTTCTTCCTCTGTTGGAACACTAATAAAAAGCAAAATAAATCATTCATCACATAAACTTACCCTGGCAACAATTACAGGAATGCCCATTTAAAAAACCATACATGAGAAATCAGTTTAAAAATTCAAATTAAATACACTATTCCCAATTTTTATCAAATTAAAGCGCCCTATTTGACTCTAACAATTTCATTTACATGCTTGTGTTGTTTTTTCATTTCAGTTTTACTAAAAGTGCCTTTTTGAGAGTTTCAGGATTGACATGATGGAGGGTCCTTCATTTCTTTATTTTTTATACCATTTTTCTTTATTCTTTATGTTTTAGCACCCTATTATTATGATTATTCTCTATTTTAATCTCTTTGACTATTTTTGTCTATTCTTTTTTTTTCCTTTATTCTGCACTTTTCCCATTATTCTCTATTCTGTAAACCCCATCTGGGCCCTCTTTTGAGATAAAGTACTATGTCATTGTCAAATCCTCACTTGGATACTGATTGTGACCTTACCTTTCTTGCTACGTAGTGATGGTGTTATTCTGATGTTGTCTGCACTTGCAATGGCATCTGTAAAGAAAGGAAAGAAAAGAATCATTTCCATGAATGTTTCGATTCAACAACACTTTTCAATCTGTTTCAAATAAGTGGTTTACAGTAAAAGAATTTCTTATCAGAAACTTTACATAGACATGCACTTTAAAGAATTGGTCTAATTAAAAGATTCCTGAATCAAGAAAACATTGTAATACTACTTAGATATAACTCAGGTTAACAATATGCATTATATACACCTACATTTTACAGACATTAGCTGTATCAGTCTCAGTCATAAACTTGTCAGAAACAATAAGACAGGTAGAATTATAGTATTTTCATGCGAAAATATTTTTACTCTTTCCAAATTTAAGTGACGAAATTGATTTGGAATTCTTTCGTCATTTTGAAAACCGTTTCGTAAATGACGAAAATGACGAGCGCTAGCAAAATCACTGACAGTCTGCACAGTTAGACACTAGTGACTAGTCTGATGCTCCAGACTAGTAAAATTTCATTTGCATTAGTACATGTATGTATTTGCAAAACTTTGTTTACACAGAAAAATGTCCCAATATTGGTCTTCGAACTAGTAGCTATATATATAGTTGGAAAATATTTTGGTGCAGACTGGTATCAGAGGCAGATTCAAGAGGGATCATGAACTATTTGGCCCCTGCTTATTTCCATCACTGGACAGGCATGCCAATTACATGCATGTCTAATTGAACAGATTTTTGTTGAAAAAAAAATATATATATAGCTAAAACACCAACCATTCATCTTTTGTGGGGACTAAATAATTTTCTGATAGCCCAACCCTGAATCCCAATTCTGGAGAATTCTCCCTTACATTACAGAGAGTTTTCATGTCACAGCTTGGAATTGGGACGCGTTCTTAAAATTATATATTTATCTGTATTCAACCGCTTCTCTAAATACTTAAAATGCTAGGTTCTCACTAGGATTTTTCATGTGAGTCCTGAGACTCATCGCTTTTTGAAATGAAATGGTGAGTCCCAGCTGATTTTGACCAGTTCATAGTGATTATCATAGTATAGTAAATTAATATTGTAACTCATATAGTTCTTATCTGAAGTGTGTTATTTGGCTACATGGACCTTTTATAACACTGGATTAGTCACTGTAATATAGTACATATTAACATGATTAATATACAAACAATCAAATCTTTGTACCCCCCCTATTCCAAACACACAAAGAATTGGTTTTCTCATTGTTGAAGGCCATACTTGACCTGAAGTTGTTTAAATCCTTGTCATTAGGTCCCATCTCCTTATATTTCTGTATAGTAATTAATTGTACTGTTGAAAACATTTTGAATTAACACATTCCATAGTTTAAACACAATCAAGACAATGAAAAATAATCAAAATGCAAACAATGGGAATGTACAAGTACAGGGCACTATATCTTGCCTACGAAGTGAAGTCCCCATCAACATCAGTATAAAGGAGACTTGTGATTTACAAGTTGCACATCTCAGCCCACAATTTAGGCTATTAAAACAGTCACCTGGGCGACCTATAAAGCGTCCTAGCGACCTAAATTACATTGCATTGCCATTTGGTGACTGGTACTATTTGGACCTGGCGACCGTAAAATTCTGGATAATCAACCTGCCTCTGGTCGTATTTTATTAAGTTTTATTCACAGTCATACGAGCGCTTGAATGTATGCTAAATCTTAAATATGATTTCAAGTATTTTTAATCTTAACGGGGTCTATAAACATGATAAAGCGCTTAACTTAACTGGAAATTCAAGCGCATGATGAAGTGTTTTTGGGGCCAATACATCATGGCAGCCGAACAGATGTTGCTGTCCAGATTTTTCAAAACAACTACCCACATTTGACCCAAAACAAAGATGTTTCACCAGCTAAGAAACAAAAAGAAAGGGACGGAGAGTTCCTCTATAGAAACTCTGGCTTCTGAAGAGCCAAGTACATCTTCTAATGTTACGATTAAGCGTAAAATCGCAGCAACAACTGCAACTGGTACTGGAAAATTTATAAGAAAATTCCAAATTTATTATCAAACCTCAATGAATATTTACTTTTTTGTTAACTTAGTCATGGTTTGGTCATTGTGTTTCTTTTATCAATGTTGATTTAACTAGTATAATAAAGAAGATCAGAACAAAAGATGTACAAGGGTTAACTATAAGCAATATTTGCTTTGAACTAAGACAAACTTATTTTATGTCTACTATTCTATATAATAGAAAATTTAGTGATATGCTTTTTTATCTAGTCTTCATTAGCTCTACTGACTAGACTTTCATAACAAATTTCTTACGCCATCTGAAAATTATTTCCTGGCTATGAAATTTTATATCTGGTCTTTAAACCTACTTTTGAGGGCTGCATGTAAAAAAACAATGGAGATTGACAAGGAAAACAAAGATTTTAAAGTGACCAAGAACTAATACTGCCGGTCTCACTAATTAGCGACAAGAAGCGTCAAGAAACGTCAAGAAGAATAATTTTGGTGACAAGAAGCGACAAGAAGACTATTTAGCGACAAGAAAACATTTTTTTTTATTAAAATTACTTATTCAAAATAAATATTAAATTAAAAGAATATGCAAAAGAAAACAATTTTAGCGACAAGAAAGTTAATATTCTATCAATAAATAGATAGAAAAAAATTTTGAAACATAGATCTAATTGCTACATTTATTTGTGATATTTTATTATTTATTATGTATAACAGCAAGTATTACGTTTACCCTGTCGTATTATGATATTAATTTTACTTGTGTTTTAGAACAATAATATATTTATTTTATAATTTGTTTTTAAAACTCTCTTTGTACAATATATAATAAACTTGCAAAATGCATTATTTGTGCATCATTGTCCAGAAAATATAGACACAAATTGTGAAATACAAAGAACTAAAATCAAACAAGAGGAAAACATAAATGTGAATATTTTTCATCATTTTTATTTTGTGTATTTCCTCATTTAACGATATTTATCATATTAACTTTATGAATAGTTTAATGTTTTTCTGAACTAACCTTGTGCACAAGACACTTGAGTGAAAATGTTACTAGGCATTTGCGAACTAAGGTTGGCTTAAATGACAAAAACGCAAAACAAATTTTATCAGACTTGTTTGGGGATAGTGGTCTGATAGAAGCAGATACTACGGTAGATTTTTCCACTAAGGTAACTGAAATAGAAAGAAAATATGAAGACCTCGTTGGTCCATACCTTATGCAAAAAGTTATTCCTACTATTAGGGATTACGTGTACAATGCACGAAAAACAGAGTCAAGAATTCCATTGCAATGGAAAAACAACAATTGTGAATCAATTAATCACATCTTGAAACTTAATCAAGATTGGAAGCCTGAGAAACTTCCAGAGTTGATTAATAAAATACACAAAGAAATAAAGTTGCAAGAAAGTCTTGTCAATGGCGCACTTTATGGACATAGAGACTTTGAGCTAAGCTCCTCAGTAAGTCATTTTCAATGCACAAAATCTCTCTTGCAGATTAAATCGGAGAAAGAAAAGACATTTGCATTGCAAAAATTCTTGACTTATGGGAGAAAGTTAAACGCAAACCCCGAGTCCACCACTTCAACAGATGGTGGGCTGACAATCCCCAAAACAAGTGCATGTGCACGTAATCCTTGTCAAAGGAAACGTACTAAAAGTGCAAATACTACATCTTCAAAAAGGGCTAAAATACAGTGAACCTTAGTGGTAAAAAATCTACGGCTTATCAAAATTGGACCACCATGGACAAAATGTATAAAGATTATGTTAGATATGAATGTAAATATTACTATAATGACTACAAAATAAAAAAATTAAAAAAAATTTAAAAAAAATATGGACCCCAAGGTAGAACCACATGCTTACATAATACAGATGGCAAAGCGTGGCTGGGAGTTCTACAAATAAAGCATCTTCAAAAATTGGCAAACCACCATGTACATAGTGTATAACGATTGTGTTAGATATGAATGTAAACACGCTTACAATATACATGTAATTCAAAGCGTATCTGGGACTACACAATCCCTTTCTTCCTCACAATTATTTAATTTCTTCATCTATCAAGATAATAAAAAAACTACACAATCCCTTTCTTCCTCACAAATGTTTAATTTCTTCATCTATCAATATAATAAAAAAAAATATCAATTTATTCCTGCCCATATATTTATAATAAAAAAAAATCAAATGCATATTTTTTAATATTTATTTGGAATATTAGTAATCTTAATAAAAAAAATGTTTTCTTGTCGCTAAAATTATTCTTCTTGTCGCTAATTAGTGAGACCCAATACTGCTAATGATTAAGTGAAATGAATACAAAGACAACTTTGTACCTCCTTGGATTTAACATTCAAAACAATTTGACAGCAAACAGAGCAATTGTTTGAGTTATCATTTTACAATGATTTGTGTCATGAGGATGTTGCATAATCACTCAGCTGATTTGTTTTATTTTGATTTAACATGAGCCGTCTATAGATTTAGGAATGGAAATTAACTGCAGTTTTCTTGCAATTATGATCGTTGCTTTTTTTTTTAAAATCATTACCAACAATCACACATACCCTAAAAGGAAACCCTGGACCCCTAATGTTTGCACCATGACAGAAAATATCTATAAATCCATATTTTATATTATTTTCACTGATAATTGACACTTTTTTTGCGGTATAATACCTGTAAATGAGGAGAGTACCCATAATTTTATGAGGATCTTTCCCAGCCTGTCCTAGTCTGCAATTCAATTTTGCATTAGGAAAATAACATATATATCAATTAAAACTACATTGCAGATCGTGGTAAGTTTATAAGAAATATTTCTAAGAATTTAAAATTCCATGCAAAAAATGTAAACACGGACCATATGTTGACCGGCAAGTTACACGTGTACTAAACTGCCAACCAAAACACGCCGAATATCAACACCTTACCTCCACCGTATTCCCAGAAAGGAATGCTATTATCGCTTTGCACTAGATGTGGTCCTTTAAAACTGTATTTATACTCAAATCTAGGCTTCAAATTTGCTGCATTTATGACAAAAATAAATAAAAACAACAGAAACAGTCGTGCAACCATCCTGACAGCTGGCTTTCGTTTTACGGAAGTTATCGTAGGACGCCCTCTTCTGGCAAAGGGGAACAACTAGAAGTTAATCTTATTTGACAAACACAAATCAATCATTAAAATGACAGAATAGTGCTTCAAGGTGATAGCATTAAAAGAAATAAATATGTTTTGTATTAACTCTAAGGCATTGTCCAATGTTATATGAAATATTTTTCTGCTCTTTACAAATAATATTTATAAGTTTTACCACACGCATCTACAGGATTAAAAATAAGGGGACAACTTGTAAAATTGAGAATGGAAATGGGGGAATATGTCAAAGAGACAACAACCCGACCAAAGAGCAGATAACAGCCAAAGGCCACCAATGGGTCTTCAACGCAGCCGGAAATGTAACACATTACAGTTAACTTTTCTAAATGTTTGTACTTTTAAACTAAGAATTTATATAAACAACAATTTTATTGAGCATCAAGTAACTAAGCTTCGAGAAACAGATATAAGATAAGATATTTTATTTCCAATTATGGGCCCCAAAGGGCATAAACATTACAACATCAATATTTTTTTATAATACATTATAGAGACTGACAATTTGGATGTAATTCAATTCCCTTCATTGCCCTTCAAATAACGTGCTTTCCAAACACCATAAAATGTATAGCACAAAATTAAGTTGTATCGTTATATTTTATATAAGGGACCGGTCAATATTTGGGGGGGGGGGGGGGGGGGGGGGGGGGACCGGTGCAAAACGCAGTAGGACACACATTTTTTTTAACTTAATTTTTTATAGGATTTCTACTTTTTTAGTTTTCAGCACTGATAGGACAGCAATATTTTTATGGCATATACATGTATGAATTAGAAAATAGGCTATACAAATTTAATTACAACAAAATAAACAAGATTAATTGAGGAACAAACAAGTAACAACAATGGAAATACAGACATTAATATTATGTTTTAATATAGAACAATCATGTAATGATTTTAAAAAGGTTGAAAAAAATATACATGTATAAAAAATAAATAATAACAAAAAAAAAAAACCATAAAATTAACATGATTAATAAAAAACAAAATTAACAACAATAAACAAATGTAAATAGAGAACATTGATGGAGCTTTTAATAAGTGATATGATATACTGCCATAAGTGTGGTACAAATTAACCAAATGCAAATCATTAAATAAAGGTAGGATTAAATAAAATATACATCTTTAAAAATAAGGAAAACTATTTAACAATAAAACATTCTGACTAGAAAATTAAGAAAAAAACAAAGTCAAAAGACAGAAAAAAATATATATATTAAAAAAAAAAGATAATACAAATTGTTCATAAACTATTGTAGAGTATTACTCTTCATTAGAATTGCAGTTTTGACATATTTTTATAAGGAATGAATTATGATTCAAATAAGATCCATCGTAATATCAAATGGGTTATATTCACATTCAAAGTGTTATATCGATTTTAATATAACACGGTTTAAATATATATTAAAATCACAATGAATACATGTATGTGTGGGCGGATAATTGGCATATTAATTCAAGATCATCTCTGCGCATGAACATTCAGAGTAATAATGACAGTAATATTATGTGTTCCATGTGATATGCAAATTTAAAATAGTTCTGGGTTCGAAGGCATAATGCACTCCCCTTCGGGTTGTGCATTATGCCTTCTTACCAAGAAATTTTTTTTGCATATCATGGAAAACATAAAAAAATATTATTGTATAAATAAATTCATATACATGTACCATATAAGTGGTTATTTTTGTGGGGAGCTAATATTTCAACTCTGCAATATTTGAACACCATTGAAGTTACTAAATATAATATTAATCCAAAAATTTCACACCAGCAAAAAATTTGTGATCGTCAATATATGAGTTATACATATATGTAGATCTAGATAATGAACAAATCCAAAGTGATGAAGAAGATGACCTTGTAATAAGAGCCTATGACAGTTCTGTCAGTGATAATGACAATTATGATAATAATACTAATGATGAATACAGTAGTAATAGTAGTAGTAGTGGCAGTGAAAGTGAAAGTAAAATTGAAAAGGAATCTTATTTGCCTACTTCAAGGAGGAGATCAGTTAAAATTCCAGACAAATTCAAAGACTTCTATATGTGATCTATATTAATCTGATAAAAATGAAGTTACAGTCTGTTTGATTTATTCATAGATTAGATAGGACATATACTTATTTAGTAGTATTTCATATAGGACAGAAACTTTTTTGTTATATTCAGAGGGTAGGACATAGACTTTTTTAAGGGAGAAATATGAATTGCACAGGTCCCAACGCCCCAATAAAATATTGACCGGTCCCTAAAGCAAGTATAGACAAATATGCCAATTTAAAAAAAAATCTGAATCCGAATTCGAACAATGGTTACACATTTCGTATGAAAAAAAAACGGAAAAAACGGGGTTATTACATTGGTTGCAATGAATTACCGTGATCATTTTCCAGTGAAATAAATTAACCAGACAACACTAATAATTAACTCATGCGCTATGCGCATTCATGATCATGCATTATGACCAATTATTGTGTTGTTCGGTCACTCATTGAATACTTTTCTATATTACAATTCTTGGATTAGTTATTCAATATATATCTTTTAATGGAGTGTGTTTACGTCCCTACCAAGCAGTTAAAATACTCTTCAGAGAATGCGTTTGGTGAAATTGAATCGGAGAAACTTAAAGTCATTCATCCCTGTCGGCATATCTTGCAGAACCTGCCTATTGTATTTACTGTTAATTTGTTCTCGTGCTGAATTTGCATGAAATATTTTCAATTTAAAGTAAACCAAATAACAATCAATCAATATTTTCATATTTTCAACGAAACTACTTTAAAGCCGATCTTTTAAGCTTGATTTTTTTTCATTGTCTATGCACCCGTCTTTCTTTAAATATGATTTAAATATTCCTTTATTTTGTCCTGCTTCGTCTCATAAAAACGTATGACCAACGTAGATACAAATATCTTTTCTAAAGGAGGGATACATATCGTTCTTTGTAAAAAAAACCACTCTTGATTCACACAAAAAAATCACGGAAACTGACAATACAAAGATGCTTGATTTCTTGATTGACAAATAATTGTTACGTTCAGATGACGTGTTTTTCAACAAGCAATCAGCATTCCCTTTGGAAACCGACTGTGCTTCTCTTCTTGCCGACTTATTCCTTTTTCATACGTGGCAGATTTCATACGGATGCTTCTAAGGAAGAATGAAAAGAAACTAGTATTATCCCTTAATTTCACGTTCCGCTATATATAGATGCTGCCCTCTCACCAAATAATTCAAAACTTTTCGACTTCAATGAACGCATCGTTGAACAAAGGATACATATACAGTTAAGGCTGCCTCATATCTTGACTTACATATAGAAATTGACAATAGGTTTCGTTTGAGAACAAAACTTAACAACAAAGGAGATGATTTTAGCTTCCCAATTCTATGTAGCCACATTACAACAGAGCCCCCATATGGAGTATATATTACCCAGTTGATACGATATTCAAGAGCTTGCATCTTCTATCATGAATGCCTTGCTAAACGGTTGCTGCTTACAAAGAAGCTATTAAACCAAGAGTTCCAAGTGGTAAAGTTGAAGTCATCACTTCAAAAATTTTACGGACTCAATCTCGAGTTTGTCTACCTTTATGGAATATCCGTTTCACAGATGACGACGGATATGCTCGCTAGAACATCAATGAAAATCAACATCATAACATATGTTACAGCAGATTTCATTGAGTGTGTAGCCAAAGGTAATATCTTTGGTTAGCTTGCTTGTTAGCTGAACCGTGAAGTCATTGTTAGGTTAGGTAAACTACCCTACTTTAAGAATAGACTAGTCCGACAGAAAACCAATCGATCTGTCTGTTGGACTATGCTACTTCGAAAGGAGGGTAGTATACTTGACCTAATAATGACTTCACGGTTTAGCTAACAAGCAAGCTAACCAAAGATATTACCTTTGGCTACACACTCAATGGAATCTGCTGTAATATTACACGAAAAAGAAAATCCCACAGTTATAAAAGTTTGAAGTCACACAATCAATATAGAAAATGTCTAATAATCATTTGACCATCATAACTGTGGTAAAAATTAAAATGGAGTCATCTTCGATCATTTTTTTTTGTCATTTTGTGTTTAATTTTGCATAGTGTCCTCCATATAATTTTCACAAGGAGTTTGACAGTCCTATTTTGAAAATGGGATCGTCAGTTTTCTGGTAGTAGTTGATGAAATTCAATAAAAAAAAAGGCATATATACATGTTTCTTCAGACACATAAGTTTATACTTAGCTCAGATATAGTTAAAGTTCAATGCATGATCTAAATACATTGGTATAATGCAAAACCTTTATCTATACTGTTGTGTAAGTTGAAGTTGTCATTGCAGATTTAACACGTGTCTATATGATTTGAAGATTGATTGATACTGACTGGCTGTCGACATGGAGAAAAAGTGCTACATTCTTGGTTATGTTGGTAGAAAATTGTTTTACATGATTTTCATGACAGTGAAAAGGAGATTGTACAATAGTACTGATCATACCTAAATTCATGTTACTGCGCGAAAACAGTCAATTAATAGTTTGTTATGGATTTTAACACATTTTGTCTCTGAACAACCTGTCTACTGTTAAAACTACTATTGGCAAGAATAGATATTATCAAACTTAACGACTTCTTTGAATATTGACAACATTAAATGTAGGTGCTGTGCAGTGGCGTAAACCTCATATTTTTCATGACTTGGGTCCAAATGCGGGATCTAATTGCAATCCAATTCAGACCCTTCTTTAGTTATCATGGTTTTACACCCGTCGAATGAACATTTTAAAAGAGAGGCGAAAGATACCAAAGGGATATTCAAACTCACAAATCAAAACAAACTGACAATACCATGGCAAAAAACGAAAACGCCGAAAACACAAACAGCAGTACATAAAACATAACATAGAAAACTAAAGACTGAGCAACAGGAACCCCACAAAAAACCGGGGGTGATAAGAGGCATAAACAATTGTAAATGTTGATGGTGATTATTTAAAAAATGAGGCCCAATATCAAAATAGAAGAAGCGTAATAAAACACAAAATGTTCCCAAACTATTATCATAAGAAATGAAGTACAAAAATGTAATCACAACATATCTCACCCTCTTCATCGATGGAACATAAATATATTAAATGTATTTATAAATTTTCATGTATTATACAAGTTATCAGGTTTTTTACTATATTTAGAAGTCAAATATCATTTTTATGGTTATCAAGGTTTAGATGTCGCATTGTGAAAAGTGACAATTTTAAGCTTGAACTGTCAATTGACTTCTACAACCTATTCAGGCCTAAATAAACACGAACCTGTTTTTCTGATGAATATCATGTTTCTGAACTTTTTTTATATTGAACAGTATAATTTTTTTTATAGCTAATAAAAAAATGAATTTTGTCTTTACGCATGATAAATGCATGAAAAGAAGTTAAATATATACAATGGATAAACGTTGATTCTTGAAAAAGAAACCATGAGCCCGGAGGGCGAATGATTTGTTTTTCATGAATCAACGCTTATCCATTGTATCTATAACTTAAGCTATTGTGTTAATGTCTTTTCAAACTTAAAGCCTATTCTTAATTAGAAGGTATTGTAAGTGAGTTTAAATAACCATGTTATCGTGTCCAACGATGCATTAACAATTAATTGGTTAAAAAATACAAATATAACACGACACGTCTGCCTTTAAAGGTCTTCATATTTTCAGGCATCTGACTATTATCTGTTTTTACAAAATGAGACATATTCGGAACTTTTTCTTATTAAATTTGAGAATTGAAATTGGGAATGTGTCAAAGAGACAACAATCCGACCAAAGAAAGTATGTTACCGAAATTTCTAGCAAGGAGCCTAATTCTAGGCACATCACGATTTTCTCGCATAGGAATTTGCGAATATACATTTGTAAAATTATGTAGTAAAACAAATGAAATCATACTTTGTTAATTTTATAAAACAAAAATGGACCAATAGAATGTAATCATTTTCGTTTCAAATATGTGAAATAGCCAATAATAATCCAAAAATAAAAGGTAAAACTCGCTATTATTAAAATAATATCAACAAGAACATGCAAAACAATAAAAAAACAAAACAGGAAAACTAAAGAATAAGGACAACAAAGAAAATACCGGGATTCGAACCTAAACCGGCAAGGCCCTACCTTTAACTCAGTGATATTAACCATGATAACCTCGCGGCTACCAACTTATACTATACGTATGTCTAATTTTTATATAAAGAGGTACAAGCCCTGTGTGTCCGTTGTGCTGATGTATATCATATGTTCATTTATATATATATAATAGACATTTAAATCGTAACCCATTGGTAACTGAGAGGTTACGTCGATATGTTGATGTCAGTAACACATAGCACATTTCAAGAATGGGTTCGATTCCCAGTGAAGGCATATAGAAATTACAAAAATTAAAGGTAAGTTTCTAAATTAATTCCATTAGTGAACAGAAATCAGTAAATTAGCCAATTCAAACTTAATGAAATTAGGTACACAAAGAAAACAATTGAATATAATTTGGTAAGTCCATTTCAGCGACGGATTTAGGAAGCGTTGTTTCTAGAAAAAAGAATCCACGGTAAATGAATAGGCTGACGTCACGACAATGGTTTAAAGCTAAATATTTCAGAGTTGGCTAGATTTTGTTTTAATTTAGCAGATGCTTCTGTACATCTTTTATGATTTATGCCTCGTCTGATAATAATGCAGACAAGACTAACGTGATGCTGGGTTCATTGTATGCTGATTTTCTAATTTGACCCACGTGTTCATATCTTCGAAACAGTATCTAAAGCTATTCTATTTTGTGCCGCTTTGGTAAAACTTCAAAATTCCAACAAGAGGCTCGTTCTAAATATCGGAAAAACATGGATGGGATTGGAATATCCACGTTAACAGGAGATTTGCCAGATATTCAACGTCATAGGTATAAGGATATGTATAATCTAAGACAGAAAGATAAATGTAAAAGTCCCAGGTTTTATTGATTGATTGTTGGCTGCTTAGCGTCCAGTGGCAAATATATTCCAGGCATGTTCGGACGAAAACAAATTAAAACAGTAGGTACGTACTGTAATAGAGGCCGTCAGGAATGTAAGTCGGGAATATTTTGACTGCCACTGGAACATGAGGGTGTATTGGATATGTATAGAAATTTTGCCTTGCAACAGGCCACCTACGGACCCATCAAAGAGGTGTTGCAAGGGTTATTAATATGCAAAGAGCGTGGCACTCTCTTTACACTAGGCATCGGATTTAACGTCCTCATTCTGACCGGACGTGGCTGCGTACCTGTACATCCCGCACTGCCAAACGCACGCCTTTTGCAAGAGTTTAGTGCCGTTCGGAAGAAGATCAAGAGTGACTATTTGTCTATTTCCTAGTCAGAATTGGTGGTTCCCAGGTTTAAATAATTTAACTAGTTAATTTGTAGATTATTTCTTTCTTGGTGCCTTGATCAGTTATTACCTCGTGTCCTGAACATTACACATCAATTATGACATAAGCTTAGCAGCTTAACCTCTGAACCTGTTACCAATATATAATGTAAAACTTCCAATCTGAAGTGACTAATTCTAACTTTGATATTTAAAGAATCTTTCAAAATAAGAGAAGAAGGCAAGTATATTTAATTTAAATTTACCCTCTGTACCTAGATGCGGAACTTTTATATTCCTTGTAATGTTTTTTATTATTATTATCAGGTCAGTGTATAATATTAATATTAAAAAAAAACCAATATCGGACTGACCATAAAGATGTCAGACCACCAATTCAAAATCCCTGTCAACTCAACCAAATTTTGCAATTTTCATAGCTTTCTTACTATTTTACCTTAAGTTTAACTTCATAGAAACCAGGTATATCCTGAATTGTACATGTATCACCTTTCTACATGCCAATTTTCAACCCATGTTTAAAGACTTCTAAGAAAGAACTGCCTTTCGGAAGACAAGTACTACTAAAAATAACCCCTGGTTTTTTGGAAATCTTAAATTAGTATTCTATGGAGCGCATTAATCCTCAATTTTAATGCAAACTCATAGACAAGTAAATTTTCGTCCAAATGGCATAAATATTTGTTTTCTCTTTCACCAAAAGTTTCATTTCTGCAAATTTGTTGGTTAGTTTAAGTAAACAATGACATCAAAATCACTATTTTGTGTCAGAGTAGGGCTACTTTTACACACGTTCTAAATTGGAGGGAGTTAATTGGTGGTCTGACAAACCAAAAGCTACTGTTCTGCAGTTATTTAGTACTCTGAATAGGGCGTACTGGTTATCTTTTTCTTAGGATTGTATGGAGAGATTGTCAGGTGTGGACGCCCAGACCAGAAACGCTCTGTCGGAAATCATTGTAATATCAGCTAATATCTACAAACTAAATAGCCTTAGCATTAAAATTAAGCACTGGCATTAAAACAGATTCATAATAACAAATTTGAAGATTTATTGTTGGATGCTTAACGTCCAGTGGCAAATATTTTACGCATGTTCAGGATGAGAACAACGTAACAATAAATACCATAGGTAGGTCTTGTAATAGAGGCCGTCCGGGATGAAGGTCGGGGAAATTTTGACTTCCACTGGAAAATGGTGTATATTAGATTTGATAAGGACAGAAAGGTTGACTTGCAACAGGACACGTACTTGGCACTCGCTCTACACAAGGCATCGGATTTAACGTTCAGATTCTAGCCAGACGTGACTGCGTACTTGTACATCCCGCACAGCCAAACGGACGCCCAACTTTGGCAAGTGTGTTTGTTATTGCCGGTCGGAAGAGGACATAAGTCTAGTCACCCTTGGGGTGAAGATTTGAAGAGGAATCACCCAGGAAAGTATATCTGAGCACATCAGTCAATCTTAGCCTGATATCCTGGCACTTTGCACCGCAGTAGATCAGATATTTAAAACTTTTTTTTCTTGAAAATTATAGACATTTCTCATGTTAAACTCAAAATTTTAAGTCTTGATTTAATCAGAAATAGAAAGTAATTTTGTCAGAGTAAGAGATGATAACTACAAATTCATGTGTATAGACTACGGAAGAACTTTTTATTTTATGTAGTCAGTACTGGGAATAGTATACTAACTGTCAATAGTTTAGAAATATCAGAGAGTAACTTTATTTACTCATTACATTACAAGGATATAGAAATAATGTATATCTCTTAGATATGGTATCAAAGATTATGCTGTATCAATATTTATAATATCATTTCAAATGAGTTGCTTATAATTATTTTCATGTAGTGTGTACAACTTAATGAAACATGTACAAGACCTATTTTTTTCTTTAAAATAACAAAAATAACGAACTCCGAGAAAAATTCAAAACGGAAAGTCCCTTATCAAATGGCAAAATCAAAAGCTCAAACACATCAAACGAATGGATAACAACTGTCATATTCCTGACTTGGTACAGGTATTTTCTTATGTAGAAAATGGTGGATTAAACCTGGTTTTGTAGCTAGCTAAACCTCTCACCTGTATGACAGTCGCATAAAATTCCATTATATTGACAATGATGTGTGAACAAAACAACAGACATAATAGGAAAAAATGTCAAAATAGGGGTACAACAGTCAACATTGTGTTATAATCTTAATCACTATGAAAACAAACAAATATGTAACAAATAAACACAAAAAGGCATAAAGACAAAGCACATAAGCAAAAATGAAAGACAAGAATACAAAAATTTACCATAGTACAATAACACAATGACGGGATGTATAAGTACCGAGCCACGTCAAACGAATAACACCAAAAATAGACTAAACAGTAAAAGTAATATTCAAAAAGACAATAAAAGAATACTATAACACGTTATACAGATGATAAACAACGTCAGTATCCAGAATCTATACTTCAAGACCATCGTGTATTATTTGTGAAGTTGATACAGAATATTTATCTACAAGGTCTTGGTACCTTCCGATGAACTTTTTTTTAGAAAAAGGACGAAACGTTCTTTGTCATACCCCTGGTTCATCAACTTTCTGCTCAGGCATTGGTGACGTTTTACAAAGTCTGAGTAGCAGCTGCAAGCTCTTGAATACCGAATAAGTTGGGAAAGGTATATTCCTTATGCAGGTGAAGTTGGTATATTGCTACTAAGGTGAGGGGAATTGATAATGTCAAAATTAAAATCGCCTCGTTTGTCATAGATTCTGGTACTGAGATGACCGTGTATGTCATATTCGATGTATAAGTCTAAAAATGAGGCGGAGGAAGCCGTGTCTGTTGTTTCTTTAATTTCTAGTTCAGGGGGATATATTAATGGAACCCAATCAGAAAAGTTCAGATTGTTAATAGAAAGAACATCATCAATATATTTGAATGTGAAATTAAATGACCTGGCTTCTTTGATCTTCTTATTTTTGACAAGTGTCTGAGGAAACTCCGACTCATATGAAAATAAGAAGAGGCCAGCAAGGAGAGGCGCACAGTTCGTTCCCATAGAAATGCAAACAATTTGTTGAAAAAGTCTATCTCCAAATTCAACAAATATGTTGTCAATAAGAAACTCCAGCATACTGATCACTTGTTCCTCTGTGTAGCATGGAGTTTCAGTTATCTGTTAAGTTTATGTCTAATAATGAAACAATACGCAATTGGTTTCTGACCGGCAATGCCGTGTGGGGATTCGTGCCGTATGTACAGAAGATCTAGTTGCCCAGATGCCTACACCCCCAAGTGTAAAAAAAACTATGGTAATGGTATGATATAGTCATAATTTTAAATTACAAAACTTTGAATCCCTCGAAAACATAAGAATATTCTACCCCAGAAATAAATTACCGTAGCTGTATTTGGCAAAACCTCTTGGAATTTTTTGCATTTTAACTTTGTGATTTATACGGCCTTTTTAACTTTTTGATCAAAGCATTCTGATGGACGAAATCCGCGTGTGAAGTACAAAATTTTAAGCCTGGCATCAGTATAAAATGAGGTGTGGTTTGATAGCTAATAAGACTTAGAAATTGTTGACTTATAATACACAAATTCATAATGGGTAAATTAACCTAGTTTGCAAGTAGGGTGGATTAAGTATAGAATAAGTAAGTGTAATGAGAGGTTTAGCAAGCTATAAAACCAGGTTTAATCCACCATTTTCTACATAAGGAAATGCCTGTACCAAGTCAGGAATATGACAGTTGTTATCCGTTCTTTTGGTGTGTTTGAGCTTTTGATTTTGTCATTTGATAAGGGACTTTCCGTTTTGAATTTTCCTTGGAGTTCGGTATTTTTGCTATTTTACATTTTCATCGGCTCTATACCACTTAGAGTTTGAGTAATTTAGTTAAACACACATGTTTACAAAGTGGATACCATGTAAAAGACTTAAGACATAATTCAGCTATACTAATTAAATTGCATTTTAAAAGAAGGGATTTTCTTTTCTTGAATTAAAGCTATTGAGGATTAGTTTCATTATTTTAATCAGATATTTGTTTTAAGGTTAGTCAGGTTGTCAGGTTGACTGGTCGACAAGTGGATATATGGACAAATGTTTATTAATATTAAATCAATTCTAAATTTAATAAACTATGTACAATGTAGTTTAATTTGACTTCTTCAAATTGATGTTTAAGTTGCGTTTATTCCTTTCTTTGTTGGTGAAATATTTGCAACACCCGTGACAAATTTCTGGAAACAATTCCATTTGAAAAAAACGTATCTCTATCGGTAGCAAAGCTCTTCAACGGACGACACCAATTCTTTCATGTCGTACGCCTTTGATAGATTAGATTTTAAGTTTAGCTAGTCCCAAATACCGTCGATTTCATTTGTACAATCTAATACAAATTAAAACAAACAAAGGCTACGGGATGGGTATCTCATGACAAAGCATGTACAAATAACATAGAACTTCTTCGATAGTGGACTCGCAATACCTGGTATATAATATAAGGAATGTACAGGTATGATAAGCACTTTGGAGAAAAATAATTTCACAATTTTAAAAGAGGAATCAGTGATGATTTGAAAAGATATATATGCAGTATTCATTATAACTTTATATCGTTTTTTCCATGGCTTTCCTTGTTTGTTGACGACGAATTAAAATGAGTTTGAATGTTACTTGTTATTTATTTTGATTGAGTGATTCTTGGTTGCTTAACGTCCAGTGACAAATATTTCATATGTAATAGAGACCCTTCGGAATGAATGTCGGGGATATTTTGACTGCTACTGGCAAAATGCGGTTATATTGGGTAGGGACAAACATTTTGCCTTGCAACAGGTCACATACGAACCCCTAAATGCGATGTTGCAAGGGTTCTTAACGTGCAGAGAGCGTGGCACTTTCTTTACACGAAGCATCGATTTAACGTCCCCATTTTGACCGGACGTGGCTTGGTACTTGTACATCCCGCACAACCAAATGGGCATCCCATTTTTTTGGTAAGGATTTTTTCTGCCGGTCGGTGGAAGACTAAACGTGACCATATTTCTATTCTCCAGTCATCCCTGAGGGTCTCGTTAGTTGTACCATTTCCGCCTCTTTTTTTAAAAGCTTATGTACAGTAGAATATACCACGTTTATTTTCTATTTAGAAATTGTTTTATCTATATATAACATCATACATATTTATTATAAGGTTAAATCCTAACTATCCTACTGCCTGTCGTTACTTTTATTTTGGCATTGTACAAGTCATGTCTTTTTTGACTCTCCATGGCGTTAAAACACTAAATCCCTGCCTGTGATGTGTTTTAATTGATTTTAGTCTCTGATGCATGTATTATTGTTTTTGGCTTTTTACTCAGTAGCTTTCAGTAACTGCGAGTACTCTCAAATCGTACCTTTGCGTGTTAATTCGACCTGTGATGCATTTCTGTTATTCAATGTTTACTTATTTTGTGTTATATCTCATCTTACTATTTTTAATATGTACACCTTTGATAAGTATTTAGTATGACGGGGAAAAATGTTCACTTCTGTACTCGTACTATGAATAACAAATTTATTTCGTAAAACATGTTTCTGTACTAACAACAACATTATTATATTTAAATTTACCCGTGTACGTTACTTTATTTAACGTCATTTTGTCCTAGGTTAAATATGTTTTTTTGACATTGAAACATTTTTTTTATTTATATTGTGTCATAGATCAAACTTATTCGTTCAGTATATATTTACTTGTTTTTGTGTATTGTGTTTTTGATCGAGTTACGCCATTTCGATTGATATTTTATTGTGTCTTTTTGTGTTGTAATGTTATACCACTGCTGCAGGTTAGGGTGAAGGTTGGCGCCTGTTAAAACGTTTAAACCCGTTGCATTTTTATGCACCTGTCCTAAGTCAGGAGCCTGTTGTTCAGTGGTTGTCGTTTGTTGGTGTGGTTCATAAGTGTTTCTCGTTTTTTATATAGATTAGACCGTTGGTTTTCCTGTTTGAATTGTTTTACACTAGTCTTTTTGGGGCCCTTTATAGCTTGCTGTTCGGTGTGAGCCAAGGCTCCGTATTGAAGTCCGTACTTTGACCTATAATTGTTTACTTTTTACACATTGTGACTTGGATGGATAGTTTTCGCATTGGCACTCATACCACATCTTATCTATATTATTTTGTAATAAAGTTCATTAGCTACATTTTAAAACAATTGGTAAAATATAAAATACACCGAAAAGCCGAAAGTACCGTTGGAAAGGGGTTGGTCTTGGTTATGATAAGGTTTTTACAGTTGGGGTAATGTGTTTTTCAGTCACACATTGAATATTTTTCAATATTTGAGATATTTATTCTATAAATACATGTACCTACCCCCAAAAATTGTAATCTTTCTAAGTGAGCAAGTTAGAAGGCATGATAGACATTTCCATGATTAGAATAGAGTTATCACCGAGTTTGTACTTACATGAGCAACACGACGAATGCCAAGAGTGGAGAAAGATTTGTTTAACCTTCCGGAGCACCTGAGATCACACCCGGTTCTGGGTGGGGTTTGTGGTGATCAGTTTTTAGTTTTATATGTTGTGTCTTGTGGACTGTTGGTTGCCTTTTCGTCGTTGTTTTGCTATTTGCCATGGCTTTGTCAATTTGCTTTCGACTTATGAGTTTGAATATCCCTTTCGTATCTTTTGCCTCTCTTCCACTGTAGTGAATCTGATATATCTTTTCTTTTACACAAATTCATCACTGAATGACACGTTGTACATTTGAATTGTAATTCACAAGTATTTCTTAGTCTGAAATTATTTCATATAAAATTAAAAGAGGGACGAAAGATACCAGAGGGACAGTATAACTCATAGATCGAAAACAAACTGACAACGCCATGACCAAAAATAAAAAGACAAATAGACTAATAATAGTACAGATGACACAACATAGAAAATTAAAGACTAAGCAACACGAACCCCACCAAAAACTAGGGTTGGTCTCAGGTGCTCCGGAAGGGTAAGCAGATCCTACTCCACATGTGGCACCATTCTATCGCTTTAGAACCACACTTTTTGGATTGAATTTTATCACCGTTGCTCTCATTTTCTATCATGTACGGTTTTCAAAACAACGAATCACCTTTAAAATTGCAACTTTGACACTCCCGTTGTTCCATCATAGAACATACGTTGATTTTCCTAGTCAATGGTTGGCAAATTAATGACGTTACTATCGTTTACCATATTTTTTCAGGAAATCATATTGTGACGTTACGATAATTTACGTTACTTGTTTAATAACATATTCGTGGCCAGAATTTTTCAAAAGTCCAAAAGACGCCAAGTTGATAACGTATCTAAATATTACTACAACGGTTTGCCATTGAAAACGTAATCGTCAACGTAATCACACACAAATCATGGCATACTTTTCAATTAATGAAGTTTAATTAATACCAATTACTCGATTTATGCACTAAGTTAAGAAAAGGTTGAATTCATAAAGTACATGTGTGAAATTGCGCCATGGAATATTTGTGAATAGGACAAGTTTTGAAGCATACAAACACGTTTAAGTGGTAAATAAGTGTATGTTATGCACCATAAATCGTCATCAGTGTTGTATTGTCGTTTAAAATGTACATATGATTCGGTCAATTTTTTTTTTGTGTCTAAACTAACTAATGACATTTTTACCACGTCTTAGATTATGGATTAACATCTATGTCGTCTATCTTCTAAGTACCGAACGTGACCTATTCCCGAATATGACTGTTTTGCCGAGTGAGAATTTGCATTGCTATACGACGTGTCTCGGTATTTATACATCCAAACATTCATGTATTTATTTATGTTGTTTCTGTTGTGGCTTCGGTTGGATATTGTGTTATGTCTTATCGTTTGTGGTTTGGATTCTGTATTTTCGGTACATTTCACATATGTCTTATTTGTCAGTATAGTCGAGTTAATTTTCATTTTCCATTGATAAAGTTTTGTTTTAGTCCAAATAATTATGACGTCGTCACATCATTTATTTAAAATAGCATTTTAATACCGTCATAGTCATGATAATTGTTTGGACTAGTATTGTGAAAATAATTGTATGAATTTCAAAATTATATATTCGTTACAAAAATACGTCAGTTTGTGATGTCCTGTGCTGTTAATGGAATATGTTCGTTGTTATTCTGCGGTTTACATGTTGTAACGACTATTATATTATTAATTGTGCGTTTCTTTGTGCTGCGTTTTCTTGTGTTTGTTCGAGCTGTATTTCTGTCACATGGTGTTGTCATTTTAGCGATATTGCTTATATTGCCATATAAGCGGGAGGTTTGGCTAGCCATAAAACCAGGTTCAACCCACCATGTTTTCTTAAAATGTCCCGGCTATACCAAGTCAGGAATATGGCACTTGTTATCAAATAGTTCGTTTCTGTGTATGTTGGTGTCTGTTTTTGTTGCACTTCAGTGTTTCTGTTGTTCCGTTGCTTTCCTCTTATAGTTGATGTGTTTCCCTCGGTTTTAGTTTGTAGCCCGGATTTGTTTTCTCTCAATCGATTTATGACTTTTGAACAGCGGTATACTACTGTTGCCTTTATTTATTAATCTTTATTAAAAAAAACGCTTTACGCCCATATGGGTCAATGGCTTTCAAACTGCAGAGACAAATGACTCATATTCTAGGACGTTTTAATGATAAGGGAATAATTAAAGATCTATACAGTCGTAATGAAAGCTTTTGTTGCAAAAATTACATATTGTTCTACTCGTCCCACAACTGTGGCTGCGATTTGAACAAACGCAACAGTCCTTCTCTATCCGCCCAGGAAAGGTATATACACGTACATACCGTATTCGCTGACGTCGTCGAGGTATGGTTCCAAACAAAGATTCCTGGATAAATCTCAATTCTCTTGATTTCACAGGTGTGTTCGAAGTGATTTATTTTGGTACAAGATGTATGCATTTTGTATAATTCTATTAACTAAATGGTGAACAACTTTCTTCGTTTGCGATATATACTCTGTCCTCCATAATCTTTAATTATAGCATCTGTTGTGTTAATTGCTCCCACATTTTCATTATATCCGGAGGGAAGACGATTAGTTGGAAAAACAGTACTGAGTTTTCGGACCGATTTTTTCTCGTCAGCATCTCTATGCGGCGCATAACATTTTCCTTTCCTCATATATACTGGATTATCAGGTGTAGGATTAGCGTTGAGAATTGTGTTTGGCAAAGGCATATTCTTTCGGAGAGTTCCCGGAAAAAAAAGTTGAATAAGCTATTTATTGACATGTCTAATTACAGATATCGATACACGTATTATACTTTGAACGATCTATTTAGACATGATTTCCTCCAATCCCTAGCATGACCTTCGTGAAAAAAACAAAAATCAGAAACACCTTGTCATTCTGGAATACCTGAGTTTACCTATTTTGTTTTTTTACAGGGTCAGTGTTTTCATTATGCGTCTTTAGTTTTGAATGTAAAATTGTTTTTTTATAGTTTGATTCTCGTGTCACTGGTTTTTGTTTGTCTCGGGTTTCTTTTAAGTTTTATTATTGACGCTTCGATTTTAATTTTTTTTTTACTTTTTCGTTTCGTCTAATTTTATAATTCTTAGAATTATTTACCTTCCTTGTACTCTTATCCAGGACTGCTTTTATTCAATAGCTTCAAATTCTTCTATCAACACTTCAGATTTCGAAGATTATTTCGTACCAGACATAAACGACTAAGATTTATGGAGGAAATGGATAAAGCCTCTTTGACACCCATTGCTTCTAACTATAGATATAACAAAAAGATGCAGTAATAAGGATTGTTGTTAGTTTATCACAAAAGAAACAGTGTATGCAAAGGTACTTATAGATCGGAAAAACATATATTTGTTCGGGAATGTTTACAAGCAGAGTTGATGTCTTACTGATAATATTACTAGACATGTATAATACTATCTGTGGACAACTTTAACTGACAAATTCTCAGAATTATATACATTGAGGTGACGACTCATTTTATATTCTTGGTAAGGAGAAGGCAAGAGGATTTTTTGTGCATTGGACTTGTCATTATTATCTGTTGATATGCATGCTAATTTTTTTTCGCGGCCTTGTGGAAATTTATTTTCACTTTTGTACACAATTATTACCTGCATTTATAAGTTGCAGTTTAATCATTTTCATCCTGTCTTTGGAAAGAAGGTTTATTTTCAGCTCTAACAAGCAAAGATATTCATTTCAAAATCTTTCGGGCCCCCCACCAGAAAACAAATGGTCGTCCCCTTCAAATTTTTGTCAATGATGCGAAACGCCAAGATGATAAACTATGAAAGAAAACGATTGTTATTTATATTGATCTTTAACAATTATGCCTCTTTAGTTGCTTTAAATTTCTTAAACGAAATAAAAATTTTATTGAATAAAATAACAATATCAGTCTTATTTGATTTGTGTGTTTAGTTTATCAACAGAAGACCAACTTTGGTGATATTTTTTCCTTGCAATACTCTTTTAACAATGTTTTTACTTTTGTTCTGGCTATTTCTTTGATTAACTCCACTAAAAACAGCAAATAGAAACAATTAACTGGCGCTGAATTTACTGCCGGCATGTTTAGTAGCCCGGGTTTTTGAAAGTTTTGAAAGGAATATTATGTTCTGATCCGTCTCTTCACCCATGATCATACGGAAACCAGTGCGGAACTTAAATGACGTCAAGAAAAAAGGAATAATGAAGAGAGAAAATAGAATATTGATAAAATATCATTATGTTATGCTTTTACAATCGAAATAAATGTCTATCACCAGCCCAGTAGTCAGCACTTCGGTGTTGACATGAATAACAATTATATGGTCATTTTTTAAAAAATTTCCTGTTTACAAAACTTTTAATTTTTCGAAAAACTAAGGATTTCTTATTCCAGGAATAGATTACCTTAGCCGTATTAGGCACAACTTTTTGGAATTTTGGGTCCTCAATGCTCTTCAACTTTGTACTTGTTTGGCTTTATAACTATTTTGATCTGAGCGTCACTGATGAGTCTTATGTAGACGAAACGCGCGTCTGGCGTATTAAATTATAATCCTGGTACCTTTGATAACAATATATCATTAACCTAAACCATCGGCCCATTGGCAGTTAACGAAACCCTAAATCTACAAAATCTGTCTATAGGCAGTTTAAAACAATGTCAGTTGGCCATGATCAGTCCGTTGTCAGTATAAGGGTTAGCAGGGGAAAATAGCTTTAAAAGCATAAGAACGGAATATGTTATTCAGTATTATAAGTCAGTTTTTAATATGTTTAAATTCCATGGAAGGAGAGTTTTATGAACTAGATATAGAACGTTTTGCTTTCTGGTTTTGAAAAAGAAACCAACTGCTCCAGGAGTTTGGTTCTTTCCAGTTTTTTACTCTTACCGCAACACTTATTCGACCAAATAACTTCTGTAGAAGACAATGCATTTTCAACAGTGCTTAATTTAATGGCGTTGTCAGTTTATTTTCGACTTATGAGTTTGAATGTCCCTCTTGTATCTTTCGCCTATCTTTTACTTATAATTGCTGTATATACCCCCGGGGGCCGAAAGATTATCACATAAAATGAAATAAATGATTCTGTTGTAGAAAAGATACAAGAAAAACATAGAATTTCCATCCAGTTGTAAGCTTATATAAAAGTGGGATTACAGAAATACCAAGTTAAAAACACAGGCTACTCTATCATAACATGTGTTAAGGTCACAGATTTTGTCAACTGCGAATGATAACAACAAAATTGAGTCAGAATTTATTTCACAAGAGTAATGTTATTTCCAGAAGTGGCAGCTAAAAGCTTATTCAAGACTGATCAGACGTCTATCGGACTTGAAGTTGTCGTTGGATGGAGGACGCAGTCCATATTAAAACGTGGAAAATGGCAAAACCGACTTCAAAGGCCGTACGGTGACCTATAGTTGTTAATTTCTGTGTCATTTGGTCTCTTGTGGAGAGTTGTCTCATTGGCAATCATACCACATCCTCTTATGTTTATATTCAAAATTGCCAATTCCTTATATTTTTGTTGTTGCTTGCTTTACGTTCAGTGGCAAATATTTCAAGACGAAAACAATTAAGAATTGATTAAAGGAGTAGGTTCAGTAAGGTAGTTCGGTCGGAATGAAAGGCAGAAAATTTGGACTGCATGAGCAGCATCTGAAAAATCAGAAAATGATTTTGAATGTAGCAGAATTTTGCAACAGGCTACCTACAGCCTCCTCAGATAGTCGTTGCCCGTGTTCATTAAGGTGCAGAGCGGTTTTCACAAAAACTACACGATGCATCAGATTTGGCGTCCCCATCCGACAGAACGTGGCTGCGTGTTTATACATCCAGTACAACCAAACGGATCGATCAAACAGTAAGAAACAAATTTCTTATTCATTTCTCTAAACGAATCTGTACATTGTATTCACCAGTTTCCCCCTACAGCTTAAACAAAGCGTTATTTCCTTCCACCCACCATTTGAAAAAAAATTATATCGTAACTGTGGTATTTGAGTCTATATGTTTATTCATGCGTATGACCCAAACCCTAGAAATTCTATATATGAAAAAGAAAACAAAATGAAAGAAAGAACGGATTGCTAAGAACTGACATTCATACAAAATTCCTGTGTTGCCGATGTATCGAATAATCAGTATAATGTTACGGCAACGCCGAACTCCCACATATTTGTATTTTGTATGCAAGTCTAGCGTATCGACTATAACATTGTTTGCAAAACACGAACAGTTACAGGATTTATATGATCCAAAAAACTAGTATCTACAAAGTAGGTATAAAAGTTCCATCAACACAATAAGATCCATTCAAAAATTTGTCTTAAAAGAAGTAGTCCTGCTGCTTGCATGCCAGAATTTAAAAACAAGAGGCTCTCAAGAGCCTGAATCGCTCACCTGTTAAAATTTTGGTTAAATCTTTCATCAATGATTATTTTTGCTTTTCAATATATATTAATGAGTGGCTTAAAAATGCCACTTAAATGTTCATTGTATCTGTCATATTTTCTTCAAAAGCAAATAAATGCATTTTACCCATATGTTCCATTTTAGCCATAGTTTCTGACGTACAAAGAAATAAAATACAAAATTTATACTAGATTCATTTCTTTTGTTAAAGTTAGAAAACATAAACAACTTGTGTAAAATTGTCCTTAAAGGGCAATAACTTCTTAAGGGGTCAATAGACAATTTTGGTCATATAAAACTTTTTTGTAGATCTTACTTTGTTGGACATTTTTGCTGTTTACAGTTTATCTTTATCTTCAATAATATTCAAGATAACAACCAAAAACTGCAAAATTTCCTTAAAATAACCAATTTAGTGGCAGCAACCCAACAATGGGTTGTTCGGTTTGTCTGAAAATTTCAGGGTTGATAGATCTTGACCTTTTTACCCCATGTCAGATTTGCTCTAAATGCTTTAGTTTCTGAGATATAAGCCAAAAACTGCATTTGACCCCTATGTTCTATTTTTAGCCATGGCGGCCATGTTTGTTGATTGATAAAAAATTCGGATATAATTCATAAACTAAATTCCTAAAGGAACATTCATTTAAAGTTAAGATGTATAAGCACAATAGTTTCAGAGGAGAAGATTTTCAAATGTTAGCAAACTTGATGAACAAATTGTGTAAAATTGTCTTTAAAGCTTTAAGGGCAATAACTCCTTAAGCGGTCAATTGACAATTTTGGTCATTTAACTTTTTTGTAGGTCTTACTTTGCTGAACATTATTGCTGTTTACAGTTTATATCTATCTATAATAATATTCAAGATAATAACAAAAAACTGCAAAATTTCCTTAAAACTACCAATTTAGTGGCAGCAACCCAATAATGGGTTGTTCGATTCGTCTGAAAAGTTCAGGGCTGATAGATCTTGACCAATTGAACAATTTTACTTATGTCAGATTTGCTCTAAAAGCTTTAGTTTTTGAGATATAAGCCAAAAACAAACTGCATTTGACCCCTATGTTCTATTTTTAGCCATGGCGGCCATGTTTGTTGATGGATCAATTTGAAAACTTCGGATACAATCAAACTACATACCCTAAGGAACATTTATTTAAAGTTTGAAGGTATTTGGCCCAGTAGTTTCAGAGGAGAATATTTTTGAAAAAGTTAACGACGACAGACGACGGACGCCAAGTGATGGCATAAGCTCACATGGGGCCCTTCGGGCCCCGGTGAGCTAAACAGTCGCACTATATTCTGACGTAAGGTTAGATACGAAAACGTAGCCTGTGTCCGTTCCTGTAACGACCTACTATTACTCCAAAGGGAACAAATCTAACTGAATAATTATGTTAAATGACGTCGTTCCTTTCTATGAATCAAAGTATCCGATAGCTAAATTAAAATAAATTTCTTTCGCATTCTTTTCATTGAATTTATTTATCAAAAGTGATTCAATCATAACACTCTTCTTGTCAAAAGTCCTTCTTGAACTACATGTATAAACAGGTAGATATTAAATTCTCACTTCCAAATGATATTTTTTTGATGGTTGCCAAGTTTCCTTTCCAGTTGTCTTACAAAAAAATATAATTTGTATAAGCGAACTAGTTAGTTACTTTAAACTTGCATGTATCAAATACTCGAATCAGGCGTTAAATGAGCTAGGACTAATTAACTTCCATTGGGGTGGAATCGAAACCTTGTCTGTAAAGCAACGGGCACATGGCTTCTTTTCAATTATGCGGTTCGTACCGACGAACCTGCTTCAGTTTAATAGAACAACCAAGAACAGATGATACGTTCGAAGATGGCGTCCAATGTACCCTAATTCACCATATTATAAGAAAGATTTAAAGGCGTTGTGTGTAAAACAGCAATCAGACAGCAACCTTGCTACGAAATACTTTTCAAGTGCAGCTTACATTGTATTTTACGGAGGAGTTTGTTTTTTACAGTTTGTGATCATATTATCAAACATTTTCTCCTGAAGATAAATTTACTTTACATATAGACCGAATATATATGGAATGGGGTAATGGCCGAGATGTAACAATAGGTTTGCATATGGACAATTTGCATGATAGAAAAAGTAGTTGCTTATTTCCAGCTTGGATGGGACTTTATATATATATATATATATAAATTAAACAAGTTCAGATTCAGGAATTGTAAGTGTTTCTGATTTAAGGCGGGGGTGGGGGTCATTTAACGTTTTCAGAATTTGACAAGTCCTAGAAGGATGAAAGAGGAAGAGTAAGAACACTCGTATTCTAATTTATTTTTTTCTTGAATGTACACAATATATAAGCATTCATTTTGCATGCATTGAGGTAAAATAAAAAGTGACTCCAAGCTCCCTCACGTTGAAAAAGTGTTGTATACTTACAACTTTGATGTGAAATTTTATTTTTAGTTATATAAGATATTGTAAAAATTAAACAAGTTCAGATTCAAAAATTTTAAGTGTTTCTGATTTTTAACAACTGAATTGTTGATTTGTTGTTTCTAGCATCCAGCTTGCTCATGACACAATGCTTTATTTTTGGTGTTAACTTCTGCTCTAGTTATTGTTATTATGATAATAAGTGTGGCATGCAGCAACAGCAGCCCAACTACAAAAAAAAAAACAACAACAACAACAAATAGACACATTCATTCTGAGGGCAACTTAGTCATCAGCAAGAGTTTGATTACCAGAATGTTTACAAAACTTAATTTTTTCGAAACACTAATGATTTTCTACCCCAGGAATAGATACCTTAGCTGTCTTCAACGCTCTTCAACTTTGTACTTGGCTTTTTTAAACTTTTTTGATTCAAGCGTCACTAACAAGTATATTGTAAACGGAACGCGCGTCTGGCGTACAAAATGACGGTTTGGGATGTATAAATACGAAGCCACGTCAGAACGGGAACATTAAATACGATGTGTCAAATAGGGGAGCCGGTTTGGCTGTGTGTATAAATACGTAGACACTTTCGAATTGGGATGTAATATCCGATGCCTCGTGTAGAGAGTGGCACGCTCCTTCCACTTTAAGCATGCAACAACTTTTGAGGGGTCCATAGAAGGCCTGTTGGAAGATGAAATTTCTGTCCCTATCTAATGTACATCATTTTCCAGTGGCAGTCCTAATTTCTCGTCCTTCACCCCGGACGTCCCTAATACAAGACCTACCTTTTGTTAGTTTTTGGTAATTTGTTCTCGACTTAAACATGCATGACATATTTGCCACTTGACGTAAAGCAACAATGTTTGAAATTCCAGACTGCAAACACGTCCGTAATAGATAAAAATACACATAAAAGAAGGATCCATTATTAAATCACCCAAAAGAAAAAAAAATGAATATCTGAAAAAAGCCATCTGATCTATCGTACAGTTTTGTATGCTTATTACCATGCGAGGTTGCAATTACCAAATTATATGGTCTATGGCATTGTGTTTAACTTTTTAAATTTTAAATTTAAAACCTAATATAATAGTATATATATATAAAAAAAGATTTTGATTATTTTTGGTCACAACAGTTCACTTTCCCACTTGATTTGATATAAAACATTTATTTAAACATATAAATTAATATTTAATTCTATTACATCGTATCATTTCAGAGTAAAACATTTGGGATGGTTGTAGCGTTAAAAGATTAATTGATAACAGGACAGAGCATGCTTACACGGTGGAGGAGTAGAGAATAATTGAAAATGCAGTTTGGGAAATAATTGCAACAAAACTCAAGTGCTACTAAAGAGGACATTCTAGGCCTGTCACTTGGATGCAATTGAAACCCAAGTGGCAGAAACTTGAAAATAAATTTAAGTAAGAAAAAGGTAAAAATATGAGTAGGGAGAGTGCTCATTCGTTAAAATACATTAGCGGGGAATAGCCCCAACATCCGTCAATCAAAGAATAGATTTGAAAGATGAAAACGAAAAGTAAGCAACCACATAAGAGAAAAGCAAATACATAACAGCTCTCTCTCTCTCTCTCTCTCTCTCTCTCTCTCGAGAGAGAGAGAGAGAGAGAGAGAGAGTTATATGATTCAATAACACAACATTTTAAGTATATTTAATAAAAGTTTAAGTGATTTTTCAACATACAATCCAATAAAACTGAATGCAGCTTTTACAAAATGTTTTAAAGTTGAAAATTTATGAATTGTTTTTGTTTACATGTACATGATTGTGATGTTGATTTTTGCTATTTTAAATCAACGACTTTTAAGTCTATCCAATCGGAAATATTAAACAGTATATGCTTACATATCCAGTCAGTATCCTCAAAACTTTATGTAGAAAATGGTGAATTAAACCTGGTTTTATAGCTACCTAAACCTCTCACTTGTATGACAGTCGCATATTATATTGACATCAATGTGTTAGCAAAACAAACAGACATAATAGGTAACAATGTCAAAAATTGGGGTACAGCAGTCAAAATTGTGTTATAATCCTATTAATCACTATAAAACAAATAACTATTTCAACAAAGAAAAACAAAATGGACTATATATATTAGACACTCTAAAGACAACGCACACAAGGAAAATGAAAGAAAAAAAAAATACAAAAAACTATCATAGCACATTAACACAATAGCAGGACGTATAAATACCGAGTCTCGCCAAAAGGTTATTACCAAAAAAAAAGGACTAAACAGTAAATGTTAAAAACGTACAAAGACAAATAAAAAGACCACCATAACACGTAATCAGAATGATAAACAACGTCAGTACCTAGAATTAATTCTTCACGTCCACCATGTATTATTTGTATTTATTTTTTAAACCGCTGATAAAAATTTCACAAAAATTTGACAAGAAATGAACGCGTGAGAATACTTATAATGAAGGCATTCCTGACTGATAAGCATTTGATATTCATTTCATAAAATATGCAATTATCCAATGGTATATAATTTACAGGTCCAAGGGAAATAAATGTAAAAACAATTGATAGATAGTAATTATGAAATGCTGATATAAATCTTTGATATAAATTCCAAAGAAAATTTAGCAAGTATTGTACATGAGAGATCCTTTACAAGTACTAACGGATGCTCGGTACTTGTGTGTCTACCGCATCACGGTGTGGCGGTGCACAAAAAGGTGGTGATGTTTGTATAATTCTTAAAAAAAAGCATGCAATGTTTGAACAATAATTTATTTATAAATCGATGTGAATTATAGAAATTTTGGACGGCATATTTAAAAGAGCAAGTTATTCAATCACAAACACAAAATTTACTGAGATCTTTGCAGTCAGTTTTTCCACACTGAATATTACACCAGTCATCGAAATACGGATTTCCTTCCCATGCTGGTAAAATAGCTTTACATTTTCTATCACTTGAAATGGTGCTACTTGTAATATGTTGAACTATGTTCCCTGGAAGGGTATTTGTAGGTTGACGGATCGACGTTTTTAATATAGTGCTCAACGATGAGTATGTTGGTAAGACTGACTTTTCAATTGCTATGTCGGAACAACCATAATATTCCTCCTCTAAACTTCCAGGATTGATTGCTATGGAAATAGAAACAAATATTATTATTACATAACACTACATTTTAAAACTCCACTCCACTCAAGTATAATACTCAGCAATTTTCAATAGCACAAAAATAATTACAAGTCATGAAATGATTAATTTTATTCCGTGTATGTTGTGAAAAGTGCTTTTACGTTTTCTACGATATGCAACTACAAATAGGGTACATTGACCTAAAATCAAGACTAGAACAAAAAACGAAAAAGTTTAACCCTAGTAAAGAGAGCACACTGAATATAAAGAAATCAAAATATGAAAAAAATAAATCATTCGGAGTCTACTTCATGAAACGTGATTTCAGCAATGAAAGACTTTTTTTTGCAAGATGAAAATTTTGATCAACATATCAGAGCTAAATTGTCTAAATTGTAAAGGGATACGAATTTTAGAAATACTAGCAGTTTATATTACTTAGCAACGATAAGCTGATTAACAATTCGCTAGGACACGATATTTGATTTGTTCAAATTAGTTCACGGGTTTTATAAGTGCAATAACTGTACTATTACTCTGTGGTAGATAATCTAAGAATATAAAGTTTCATTTGTTTCTCGTGGTTGATGAATGGCTGAACAACGTCCAGTGGCAAATTAAATGCAAATTCAGGAGAAAATGTTAATGCAAAATGCTGAGCCGGATTTGCAAAGTGCTAGTTCACAAGGTAACAGTCTGTAGGAAGACATATCACCCTACCCAGACACATTATTCTGACATCGAACCGACCAGTCTGCATGCTCTTACTCCTTAATTCCGCATGCTTAGTGGAGAAGCGAAAACTACCAGTTTCACACTCTTTGATTCGACCCGGCATGGGTTTGAACCTACGATTTCTCGCACTCGGGACAAACACGCTACCACGAGACCAACGAGGCGTTATGTTTCTTACTAGAATACTTAATTAAACGGAGAATGTGTACACGGGACACAGATGATGCCCCAGCTTGCATATAACGTTATAAAGGGACATAACTAGAGTACTGTAAAAGGGACGCCACCCAAATTCGAAATTGATCTGTGTTTTATGGTAATAAGCATTTTGTATAAGTTTCATAACATTTGGTTGAGACAAACAAAAGTTAGAGAACGGACACAAAAAAATCCTTTATAAAGGGGCAAAACTCGAGAACGGTAAAAGTGACGCCCCCAAATTCGAACTTGAACTGAGTTTTGTGGTATTAAGCATTGTGTATAAGTTTCATAACATTTGGTTTTGGCAAACTAAAGTTAGAGAACGGAAAAGAAAAATTCAGCAATGTTTTCATTAATAAAGGAGCATAGTTCAAGAACGGTAAAAGTGATGCAGCCCAAACTCAAACTTGATCCGTGTTTCGTGGTAATAAATATTGTATATAAGCTTCATAACATTTGGTTGAGGCAAACAAAAGTTAGAAAACTTTTGTTTGACGTACAGACGGACAAGGGTAACACTTAATGCCCCTCTTCCTCGGCGGGGACATACAAATGTAAAAATGTAACAATTATACATACCGGTTCGCCATTTCCATTGAAGAACACACTGACTACAAATGAGGTCCTTGGGTAGTTTCAAAGTCAACTCTTTTATTCCGGAATTTGCAGAGAATGTTGTCCTTGATATGAAAAGAAAAAAATACATATCATGTAAATGTATGAAATCCAGACTTTGTTTACTCTACCTTTATGCCACAGGATTTTTACAAAAATAGGATAATAAACCTAGGGACAATAAACAACATTGTCAAAGACAACACGAACAACACCATGGCAAAAGTTAAAAAGAACAAAAAGATATAGTTGCTGTTTGCTTGACATCCATTGAAAATAATATTACATGTTAAGAACGAGCACACACTTAACCATAAATACAATAGGTAGGTTCTGCAAAGAAAGGAAAAAGTAAAATAACAAAAAATACCGAACTCCGAGGAAAATTCAAAACGGAAAGTCCCTAAGAAAATGGCAAAATTAAAAGCTCAAACACATCAACCGAATGGATAACAACTGTCATATTCCTGTCTTGGTACAGGCATTTTCTTATGTAGAAAATGGTGGGTTAAACCTGGTTTTATAACTAACTAAACCTCTCACTTGTATGACAGTGACTAAAATTATATTGACAACGATCCGGGAGAAGGGCGGAATATTTAGGCTGCCATTTGCAAATGAGGGCATGTATAATAGGGACAGAAAGTTTTCCTTGTAACGGTCAAACTACAGACCAATTAAAACGTTAAGATTATAAAGGCAATCACATTAAAAGGTAGACTAGTAGTATTTTTCAGGTTCCGCGAAGTGAAACACGTCATCTTGAATAACTGTCATTGTGCTTTGAAAATATTTGACCAAAAACAACTACCTATTCAACATGACGGCGGCTATATCTGTTTTTTTCCTCATGTCCTTTTTAATCTAAAGTTCAATAAGAGCAGTAGTTTTGTATTTAGAAAACTGAAATTTGAAATGTTTGAACAAATATTTCATTCTTACCTAGTAAGACCGGTATCACTGGTTTTTAGAAGATGTTTGTCTAGACAATCGTGAGTTATCTTCTTTGAAGTATTGTTATTAACACAAAGTCTGAACTCATGCCAACCGAGATGATTAGCTGTAATTTGTATTTTGACGGATATATCTTGCCCAGATTTGTAAGTTCTGGCAATAATTCCCTTAGCATAGATCCCGCCGGCCTCATTTTGGTATGGGCCTTGATACGGGTCTCCACAAACACCACATTTGCCACCATTCGATGCAAGATTCTGAAAATGATATAACATAAGTTTACTGACGCTATCATTTCTTTAATAATGAATTGAAGTATTTAGACTTACTATCACTGCTGAATAATTTTTATATGATTTGCATATCTACAGCTACTTGTATGTCATTGGTCCGTTATCTTTTTTTTTCTTTCCTTGGGTTGTTGATTCTTGGTCGCTTAACGTCCAGTGGCAAATATTTCATGCATGTTGAAGATCCTTGGTTTACATTTCGATCGATGGACTATATTATGTTATGTTGACACTCTGTAGATGTCACTGTGGTATATTCATGTGCAATACATATGAATGGAATGTTGCGATTCCAAAAAAGACAAAATTAAAATAAAACTATTGAGAATTATCATGTTTAGACATTTTTTTTATCAGATTTTACTGATGTGTAAACAGGTTCGCTAACTCACAATTTAACGAAAAACGTCTTTCAGTATATGTGGAAGTAGAACTAAAGCGATACAAGCGCTAACCGTATAACCTCCATATAATGTTAAAAATTTTCAATTGCTTATATGGTTGCTTTACGTTCAGCGGGAAATATTTGGAACATATCAACAACTATTCTACAAGTTGATTCTGTCCAACCGGTATAACTTGGACAGAAACTTTACAATTGATTGATTGATCGTTGTGTTTAACATCGAATGAAAAATTATTTGCATGTTTTTGACGGAACCCATTAACAATAAATATATAAGTGGGAGGTTTTGCAAGGTATGAGTCGACGGGGATAAAAGTTTAGGACATTTAGACTGCCACATCGAAATAAAGGCAATGTGTATAGGGAAATATTTAGCCTCGTAACAGGCAACACACGGACTCCTCTAAGGGTGGTTGCAAGGGTTCTTTCAGGCTCTCGCTCTACATCGGATTAAAAGTACGGGACGTGGCTGCGAATTTATGCATCCCTCAAAAGCACAAACAAAAAACAAGTAAGATACCAGGCTCACTATTTTGTACGCCAGATCTGCGTTTCCTCTACAAAAGACTCATCAGTTCTGCTCGAAACAAAAAGTTAAAAGCCTAATAAATTACAAGAAGTAAGAGCATTGAGGACCCATAATTCCGAAACGCTTGTCTAAATACAGCTAAGGTATTCTATTTCTGGGGTAGGGACATCCTAATTATTTAGAAAAATTCAAAGATTTGTTAAAGAGTTGAAAAAGAACGGGATATTTATTCTACAATGAACCAGATGTCTTAATAGGTATATCAGCGTATTTCAAAACTGTTCTTTAGAATTATTTTTTTTTTTATAATACTCACCCATTTACCGCCACAAAACAGAGCATTGTCATTATAATTTGGTTCTGCTATAGGTTTAAATTCAGACAATCGCCACAGTGATGATCTATTGGGAGGTTCTAGCATGTATCCATGGCCTGCTACATAATGACAACGAATACATGCCAAAATAAAACAGAATACGTAGATCATGTTTTGGTCGAAAATTCAAATTGCACTTTCAGTTATTTTTGATCGAGTGTATGTCACGATGTACGATACCCTGCATTTTATACTTTTGAACAAGGAAGATGACTTATTAAATGTATGATCATTTGGAAATTTTACATTTGAAATGGGAGTAGCACCAAGTCCTCTTCAATATTTGTTTAAACTATCTCCCCTTTGTCGTTCCTTTGTTTCTAGTTACATCCGTTACCACGTTTGTTGATTTTAATATCAATTTTATCTATTACTCACACTTTTATATAACAACCAACATGGTTTAATATACTGCTAAACTTTAGACAGATAAAGATTAACTGAAATATGGAATGTAAGAAATTAATCACTGGTTAAACATAAACAATCATTTTAGAAATTGAAAATATATAAAACGTAAAAGTTGAAACAGGTCTATTAACTTGACCACCGGAACTTTTTCAAAATGTTATAGTGGTAAACTTAAAGACTGAGGGCTAAAAGTATTTTTATTTGTAATTTTTATTCATATATTAGACATGACCTATACATGTCAACATTTGTATTCAAAATGTAGAATTTGATATTGAATAACTCGTTTATCTAAAATGTAAAATAACAAAAATACCGAATTCCAAGAAAAAATCAAAATAAAAAGTCCCTTATTTCTGAGCAAAATCAAAAGCTTAAACATATCAAACGAATGGAAAACAACTGTCATATTTCCGACTTGGTAAAGGCATTTCCTTTTGTAGAAAATGGTGGTGGATTAAACCTTGTTTTATATCTAGTGTGCAATAAGAATACGGTTCCTTTCATCTAGTTCCATATTTACAATGATTTTATCAAAGAATACATGCAATAATCTAGAAGGCATTTTTAAAAAAAATTACGTGTTAAAAATGTTGTTTTTTAGTATGAATAGGAAGTTTGTTTAAATTATAATGTCTATCAGTTGCTTTTGGCCGGCATCCTTTGACTAAATGTTAGGTCTTTACGACAGTGTTTTTTATTTAATTTTATTTATCAATTATAATCATGTACAAGTCAACTCAATATGAATGAGAAGAGATAATAGTATTGTGCATGTGTACGTTCTAAGCACCTTGCCGGCATGTAACAAAGAGTTGTTAGAAAAGAAAAAAAAATCATCATAGTTACAAAGACTAAAATTGTATACGCCAGACACGCGTTTCGTCCACAAAAGACCCGTCAGAGACGCTCGAACCAAAATACTCTATCGGTATTAGACTTCACTTATAATCATAAGAAATAACCCTGAAGGGGTTTTATTTGAAAATTAGGATTTTTACAATCTCCGTCGATAGTAAAAATTTGAAATTTGATAAAGACTTGTTCTCTCCGTTGGATATACTCATCACGCGGTATAATATTCTCTATTAATGAATTCCATAATTTATTTTTTCCAAGTGTGGTTTGTCTGCATTAAATTTTGTTTCTTCCATTAACAAGGTTCAAATAAGATTTCGTACACGCAGAGCTTTGTTTTATTTATTCCCTCCCCTACTTTATTAGAATACATTAAAGCTAAATATATGGGACACGTAATCAAGTTATCACAAACTAGTCAAAACATTTACTAAATTTTATCAACGGTATAAGGACATCATTCGTAAATATAGCTCAACATGCAGACTTCTTATACGTTCAGGTATTTCACACCCAATTTTTTATGGAAATATTCTTTATAAAGCACAAAAATGTCAGTATTCACCTCTGAAGCTTACAAAACCTTTAAATAGACTTATTAAGAAGGGATATAGTTACGATACTGTTGTCAGGTCATTAAAGATTTCATATTTTGGCGTTAATATTGATTCACTTAAAGGGTCTTTGCATCGGCACTAAACACATTTATTTAAAAACCAGTTGTTGGCATGACACGGGTTATGTTCTTCTCATATATGTTATGATGGTATGATACTAAACCCCTAACGGGAAGGATTGTGCCTGATATTCATATGATGAAGACATAATCTTTCAATCAGTTTAATTGAAGTCTGGAGCTGGCATGTCAGTTAACTGCTAGTAGTCTGTTGTTATTTATGTATTATTGTCATTTTGTTTATTTTCTTTGGTTACATCTTCTTACATCAGACTCGGACTTCTCTTGAACTGAATTTTAATGTGCGTATTGTTATGCGTTTACTTTTCTACATTGGCTAGAGGTATAGGGGGAGGGTTGAGATCTCATAAACATGTTTAACCCCGCCGCATTTTTGCGCCTGTCCCAAGTCAGGAGCCTCTAGCCTTTGTCAGTCTTGTATTATTTTTAATTTTAGTTTCTTGTGTACAATTTGGAGTTTAGTATGGCGTTCATTATCACTGAACTAGTATATATATTTGTTTAGGGGCCAGCTGAAGGACGCCTCCGGGTGCGGGAATTTCTCGCTGCATTGAAGACCTGTTGGTGACCTTCTGCTGTTGTCTGTTCTATGGTCGGGTTGTTGTCTCTTTGACACATTCCCCATTTCCATTCTCTATTTTACCTTATGGTTGGTTGCTTAACTTCTAGCATGTTCAGAAGACGAGAAATCAACAATTCATACAATGGTAGATAGACAGGGAAGAAGGGCAAAACATTTGGAATGCCACTGGAAAAAGGGTTACATAGGATAGGAGCAAAAATTATTTTGCCTTTGAACAGGACACATTTTGACTTGTATGTGTTTCTTAGCGTTCAGAAAGTATCGAATACAAAACTCTTATTCCGACCATATGTGGATGCGTGCTTATACATCCGCAAAGGCAAATGGAAACCCACTTAACATGTAGCAAGCGTTTTACGGCTGGAACGGGTGACGTACAGGAATACAATATTTCCATACCTCAGTCAACCATTTCGGTATTTGAACAAAGTTGTTTTATTGTCTCAAATCACAAGTTGATTTATGAATAACAATTAAGTTTATATTTGAATAGAATTAAAATATCAATCGTTAATTCATTCCATTGACAGTGTCTTTCCAAAAGGTAATCTTGGGTATGGCATTATGGTCATATGTAGTTTTCTTCGCCCATACTAAAGAGAATCTTTGGTTTGGTTGTGCTGGGTGTATCAGTCGTATCTGGTAAGAATAAGTTTTTTTTATGATTCCTCGTATAGGGAGAACACCACGCTATATGTGCGTTAACAGACCTTAAGTGCCATTTTTTTTAGGGTTGACCTATTGTAATGTAAAATTGCGCCTCTATCTAAGTAATTCTTTTTCTAGTGATAGTTTAATTTATCGCTTTGCATGCCGATAGAGCAGAAATCATCCAACAAATCCGATAGGTAAATTCTGCTTATATATTATCCTCCCGAATAGGCGTGAAACCATTGTCAATGGACGTTTATTATTTAGCAAACATGATTCAATCAGTTAACTGTGTAAAATGCTACTCTTGCTTGGAAGTGCCACATTTAACGCATACTTTAATATATACATATAAAACGCGTCAAATTCTTTTATGTCCCATTACTGGCAAAGAATATATTTTTGGTAACAATAAATGGTGAATATCTGGACAGTTTTTCAATTCTTTTTAAAATTTTGCTTTTTCCGGTCCGTTGGCTTCCAATGTTTCTACGTAATTATACACGCCTGGTTCTCAAATGTTTTGGTTCGAGAGTTCCTGATGCATATTAATTCTCGAAAAGCGATTCGGACGCACGAAATTTATAACATTTTATAATCATTTCTTAACCATAGAAACTTCAAACATTGAAATTATGATACTTCAAAGCGTACTATACTCTGTCCTCTACAGAGCGTGAAAGACAGTTACAAGTATAACTATTACCATGAGGTCCTTATTCACCTGATAAATTCACCAAATGTATGACCAATCCGTTCCTGTGCAAAATTGGCAGAGTTCATATCCTGCATATTCAGGACGATATCAATCTCTAAATATATGTAAAAGGCAGTCTTTGCAGAATCTGTCGACCTTGTTTGATCGATTGTTGTTTGTCTCACGTCTAGTGGGAAATATATAATGTATGTTCAGGACGAGAATAAGTTAACAATAAATAATATGAGGCAGGGCAAGCTGACCAAGGTTCGGACAGAATCACTTTTCATTACGGCCTTGCCGTTGAACGTGCATGTGAATCTCTTTGACCTTACCGTTGGTTGATGTTTTCAACTGGTTTCCCCTAAGAATCTAATACATTTTCCGGTACATTTCGATATTTGACACCTGAAACCAGTGTAAAGTAGATATTGTAGATCGACCGTCGTTCGGACGACTAAAACTAAGGTTCGGACACCTCAAACTATGGTTCGGACACTTGCATAATGATATGTTAAATGCAAGTCTATCATGTATGTTTTTCTTAGTATTTCCCTTTCATCACTCCGCGTTTACTCCTGATTTCCAACCCTGACTCCCGATTCCCGCAATTTCATCTCAATGATCCCGTACTCTACACAGACCACCCCTTCATCTAGACTGTCACATGAAAATATTTTAATGATTTAATTAAGTTTGTAATTTTACCTTTCGTCGCTGGTTTATTTTTCCTTGCCAGTCTTTCTTTGTTATGAAAGTTGTAGAAAAACTTAAAGCGACTCTTTCTTTTTGTGGTGGGGCGTGGGTACTAAATACAACGTTAGAAGTAGGTCTGTAAAAGTCTTTGCTTTGCATTAATAATATATGTTAAGCTCCATCAGGGGGGGATGCCCCTCCTAAATCCACTTCTGATTGCATATGTTTTGCTATCATCATCATGATCATGCATGTACATTGAATGTGTCAGGAGACAGGACTTAATATATATAATGTGTGCAATCCTATTGCTTATTTGAATTACTTTGGAAAACAGCAAACACCTCTAATTTTACATTTAGAAAGACGGGTACAGGATAAAAATAAAAGTGAAACATTAATATATATATATATATATATATATATATATATGTAATCAGTTATATTTAACAGTTTGTTTATTATAAATATATTGTTGCTTTTAGTACATATTTCAGTTCCATTAATCAACATTTTCAACCAAATAATATCGAGTAGTCAAATTTAAGCTTGAATTTTTTTTTCATTTAAATCTGTTTGTAATTATGATATTCATCTCTGCTTGCTTCTTTCTCTCTTCTCTTTTCTTGCCAATTTTTGTGCTTCCTTTTTTTTTTCTCTTCTTGCTTCTTCACTTTTTCCTTATATGCTTCTTCGCAGGTGATAACGAAGTACTTCTTTTTTCAGTTTTCTTTTGACTTAGTTGGGGGATACTGAAAATGTCACTGTCTTCGTGAATTGAAGGTATAACAGAATGGTTCTGCACATCTTCCATTAGACTTTCGTTATTTACCTAATATAAATGTTGGAAACAACCTTTAAACCCGTTTGCTAGTTTACTCTTTTACTAGTTCAGTTATACTTTTGGAACTGAAAACATGCCTGTAATTAGTATACAGGCATGCAAATGTTTGTTTGACGTGTATATGGTTGTAAAACGAACTCAATCAATGTGCATCTCCCAGGGAAAAAACGAGATGTGGTATGACATGTATAAAAGTAAAGGTAAAAGTGAACATACATTTGTAATTATTGTTTGTAAAGTTATTAAAGATAGACAGCAAGTGGTCTTTCCGTTGTCAACTGGATCATGTCCTTCTCTATTTAACTTTAACGAGAAAACATTGCTATATAGACCCCATAGTTTAAACGATTGATGAGTGCACGTTGACTGGTACAATCCAAAAACATGCAATGCCAGCACCAAATGAAGCTATCACGCGTTATTTGTCTGTATGTGTTTGTCTTTTTACGAGACGTGTCGGGATGGATTGTTGCTGTGGCATTTGTGTTGTCCAATACTTTTGTTATTTCCTATTCCCCCTTTTATGTATTATTAATTATTAACTTTAAAATATAATCACCAGTTGCTTATAATGTTTCTATGTTTCATACACCTTTTCTTTCAGATTTTTCCCATGTCTGAATGCCTGTTCGTGCTGTTCCATCATTTGTAAGGAAAACGAACACTCAAGGGCAGACAGTGCTAATTCTGGCTGATGGTGTCAAATTTGTAGGTATAGACGTTCCAGCAGGTACCCCCAACGTCGAACTTGACGATATAATACCATAGTCGTCAACTGTGATGCCCAGATCCATCACTTCAAATAAAGATTCTTCATTTGAGATATCTTCTATCAATGCATCTAAAACGAGACGATAGAAAATATATATACACATGTAGTTACATTGAAATCGTGAGAAGTAATCTATTAAACTAAAATTCAGTGTATAGTCATTGGATGCATTTTTGGTGTTCTTGCCATGCACATCTCTCGTCGTCGAATTTTTGCTTTGACAATTCCTGAATTAAGAATATAAGTAAGTCCAGACTTCCTTCATTCATTATAGTTATCTTCATTATTACTTTCCTGTTGGATATAAAAAAAGAAGATGTGGTATGATTGCCAATGAGACAATACTTCAAATGAGATGTTACATTGATCTATAAGTAATAAATAATCTTCTAAGATTGTTAAGAATAAGAACTATAAGAAAACAGGCCTATGACCGGGTGAGAAAAAGATAGCAATGAACATACGTGATATATAACCAACAGGTGCTACATAGGGCTAGCAAGATCGTTAAGGGTACCTGAAGCTGTTGTGTTATCACATGGATAAGTTTCTGATGTTCTATCATTGATTAACCCATATTTCAGCCAATACTTACATCTCATATATCCCAGTGAACTTGAAATTAAGGATACTACTGATACTAGAAGGACTGCTTCATACCTTGATCTTTTCTTCAATATTGACACAGATGGACGACTTCACACGAAAATCTATGATAAACGGGATGATTTCAACTTCCCAATTATTAATTTCTCATTTCTCAGCAGTAACATACCCTCTACTCCTTCGTATGGTGTTTTCATATCTCAATTGATACGTTATTCTCGTGCTTGTTCACACTATACGGACTTCATATACAGGAGTGTGCTCCTTACACAGAAACTGCTCCAACAAAGTTTTGAGGAGGACAGATTAAAAATGACACTCCGTAAATTTTACGGACACCATCACGAATTGGTTAGTCCATACGATGTGTCTTTGTCCAAACTAACTAAGGACATTTTTACCACGTGTTAGATTGTGGTTTGTCATTACGTCGTCTGATCTTTTAATTACCGAACGTGACTTATTCCGATTGTGACTGTTTTGCTGAGTGTGAAACCGCTTTGCTATAAGACGTGTCACGGTACCTTTCTATCCCAAATTCATGTATTTAATTTTGATGTTATATTTGTTATTCTCGTCGGATTTTGTCAAACGTCTTAACGTCTTCTCAGTTATATTCGTGTGTTATGGTAAAGATAATTAATCACCCCCTTCATTTATTAGATTTTAGTTTGGGTCAACTAAATTTATACGATATATTTGGTTTACAGTTTGATTCAGAAGAAACACCGACATAGCTAGATAATACAATTAATTATCTAATTACTACCACAATTTGATATTAATAAGTATTGTAATTTTCATTGTTGTTAATAAATGTAATGTCAGTATTACAAATCTAATCTTGAATCAATCCTAATCCTATCTTATGTTTGGGAAATATTTTTACAAATTCAAATGTGACGTCACTTTGTGTTTTTTTAGAATTTCAAATGTGACGTCACTTTGTGCGTTGATGCTTTGGCTAACTCGGCTGTGTATTTTTATATGTTGGATTAAGTTGTTTTATGTAATGTATCCGTTTTTATTCTGTATTTAGTCCTTACTTCGGTTTTATCATGTATATCTATAATATAGTCATTTTATAAAATTTACTGTTTGCAAAATTATAAATTATTCTAAATAATAAGGATGTTCTTGTCCCAGGCAGAATACCCTGACCGTGTTAGGCGCAACATTTTGGAAGTTTTGGTCCTCGGTGCTCTTCGGCTTTGTACTTGTTTCGGCTTTCAAGCTTTTTTCATCTGAGCGTCACTGGATGGTCTTGTGTGGACGAGACGCACGTCTGGCGTATTGAATTTTAAGCCTAGTACCTTTTGCTAGCTATTATTCGTGTGTTTCTTTGTCCTATATATTCTCCCATTTATTTGTATTGTGGTCCTGTCACGTGATGTTGTCGTTTTGGTGTTGTGTTTGACGTTGCCATTAAAGCGGGAGGTTTGGCATGCCACAAAACCAGGTTCAACCCACCATTTTTTTCTTAAAATGTCCTGTACCAAGTCAGGAAAATGGCCATTGTTATATTATAGTTCGTTTCTGTGTGTGTTACATTTTAATGTTGTGTTTTTGTTGTGTCGTTGTTCTCTTATATTTGATGCGTTTCCCTCAGTTTTAGTTTGTAACCCGGATTTGTTTTTATCTCTATCGATTTATGAGTTTCGAACAGCGGTATACTACTGTTGCCTTTATTCTGTAGCTGCAGAAGTTGCATCAACTGACTCGGCAACGTATATGGTATTTGGCAGGAAGGCTTCTTCTGGTATGGCATGTTCATTGAATGGGTAAATACCTGTACATTTAAACCCATTTATTACTTTTGTGTTGTCCAAATTGGTTTCAGTCCAGGTTTTGTTGAATAGATGGAAAAATCTTCCATGTGTGATAGGACAGCCCGTCTCTGCTGTGAAGGAATTAAGGGTCTGTCTCCAAATAGTCTTCAATGGACCAAAGTATGTCTTAAATGAATGTAAAGTTAAGTGTGACATATTTGAACATTACCTTTACACGAAAAAAAAATTTATATAGAAGTGAACAACTAACCCATTACATTCCCAAAGCGACATTAGCGGTAATTTCCATGCACATCATTTTATTCACAGCAAGGTTTGAAATAAAACGGGTACCGGTTTAGAGGCGATCTGTTATATTGACAAGTGCAAAGTTGAAATTGCTTTATTAATTTAGTAGTTTAGGCAGACAATAGCAGCTAGTATATAATTAAGAGTAATCATAAATCGTACCTATCCAATGGTTGAAACCAGTGAGATGTGTGAGCGGGGGGTTCTACAAACCCAACATTATTTTGTCTTGCTATAACAAGCAGTTCCACATGATTGTGAGAGTTATGTCCATCAAAGATGAGCACCTGTGGACGTGCTGGTCCAATACTTGGAAGAAAAAGGCTTGTAAACCAAAGCTCTGCTAAACTCTAGAAATAACCATATTCATAACTAATTGTACACCGCACATTTTTCTACATATTGAGATAGATACAAAAAAAGGGTGTTTTTCATTTTTATTTCTAAAATCCTAATAAATTTACGTGTTCCCTACTATTCCATAGAAAACTCCAACACAGAAACTTTATAAATAACGTGTGAATCTTTGATGCATGTATACTTTTTTTTTATCTTCCCGAATTTTTCATTAGAAATTAATATATTTTTTTCTTTGTACATAAATGGAGTATTTATTTGTTCTTTTGGCATATAGAGATGCAAGTAAGTAAAAGTTCAGCTATATGTTTTTTTTATTATTATTTATATTAAAAACTTGAACATTTTCCTGCGAACTCAAACACTTTAGCGTTTGCAGGAAAAACGTGAGTTCTTTTGCAAGTACAGTTATGTAGATATTTGACATTTGATTTCCAAGTTACTATGCAAATGAATATTGTCATTATGATGGTCTAACCTGCTTTGTCCAGCCACTGTCAGATGCAGACATTAATGCACCTGCAGGGGCATTTTCGGTGCTCCATGATTTTAAAGCTTTTTTGGTTTTCCCCTTTACTATAACATGTGGAGGTAGTACACTTCCTGCTGCATTGGCACACGCAATTAACGTAACACTTTCTCTGAAACCCGTTTTGCTCTGCACATGCCTCGCTCCTTTACTACAATATAATTGAATGTGTACTGATTGATAAATAAGTCTGGCAGAACGTGATTTTATTTAGGATGTAAGTGGCTCTCCAGGAACTGTCAGTTATCTTTATTTCGGCGCTTTGTGTCTATTGTTTTTATGTAAGTAGTTTTTTGTTCTTCGTATTGATCTTTTGAATTAAACCAACTGAAACTGATTTTTACAGTTAGTTCTTATGTTTTGATGTTACACCACTGTCTCAAGTCAGGAGCCTGTAGTTTTGTGGTTGTCCTTGGTTCTTGTCTATCATATATTTTGTTTTCGTAAATTGTTTTCTTATAAATTTGGTTGTTTGTTTTCTTGTTTTATTTTTTTTACATTTTTGATGTCGATTCGGGGCAAATTTAATAGTCGACTATACCGTATGGATTTTTCTCGTTGTCATACGGTTGCCTTTATAATTAATTGCTTACAATCACGTGCACTTGGTGTATATTTGTCTCATAATTGCTAATCATCTCCTTATTCTTATATTACTTATCATTTACCAATTCTACTGTATGGGTGATTGACATATCAAAGAATATATATACTAGAATACAAATTTACCGAGTCAATACTTTTTCTGAATCTACAGAAAATGGGAGATAGGTCTCGTCCATATTCCAAGTTTTTTCTGAACTGTTCATTAGTTTATGCTTTAATAGGGTTTCTTTTAAAGCTTCAAAATATGACCCCACATTTTCTGGGTTCATTTGCTTATGGCGGATAGCTGCTGTCGCCTCCGGTTTTCTGAGGGTTAATGTATCAGGAAACCTCTTTTTGTGAAGTCTCCACCACTTGTCCGATGGGATCTTGTTTTTAAAATTTATCCCTCTTTTCTGAGCTAGCTGTTCAGCATATCTAAGGTAGGTTTTTTTTTCCAAACCCAAAACCTAGGGATGCTCGTTTTACAGCGTACTCAACAAGTTTTCCCTCATCCTCTTTGTTAAACATCGGTTTCTTTCCATCTTCGGCATCAACATCAATTCTGCCTGACACTCTGTCAGCCAGAGTTGATTTTGGTATATTGAACATTTCCGAAGCTTTCCTTATAGACACGTGGTTATCTTTTATTTCCCTTAGGGCCTCCCGCATAGCATCTTTGGTCCAAACTTTTTTTTCTACTACTCGGCATAACTGAAAAAAAAGTTATAAAACAACAATATAATACAGATTTGATATATTTTAATTTTCAATTCAATCAAGATTTAAAATATTCTAACATGAACATTATGTCCTGCAAGTATTTTTTTTAAATGTTCTACATTGCATTCTTTACACAAGAAACCAACGTTCATTTTCTGCTGGGGTCCAGTACGATATTTAAATACCTCCGCTGCTGACTTATCCTTCAAATAGCAATGCCCCTCTATCAAATTTGCTTTAAAAAGCGGGGCAATAATGGAGGCGTCCCCTCTTTTTAGGTATGCCAGTGTTCGTCGACAATTCTTTTCCTCACATACTGCTACAGCATTACAGTCTTTTGGGTTGGTAATTTCATGGTTACCATAATAAACTGAGCCTACTTGTAAATCCCCTGGCCCCCAGTGTTTCATGCCTACTGCCCATACAAAAGATATAATTACTTTTTTCATCTACAAAACAAAATTTCAAACAAAAATTATTTCAGGAAAACAAACCTTAAATTTATCACGAATACTTGATCACTGAAATAAATGGATTTATGATTCGGTAGACATTTTAGAGAGTAATTAGAAAAGAGAACAGAATAGGAAAAAAAGAGGGTCTCGATGAGGTTTACGGAACAGAGAAGATAGAGAACAACGGAGAAAATATGCAGAAAAAAAGAACCCCCTTCAATAAAGGGCTATGAAATAAAGAATTAAGAAAATTAGTACCCCCCCCCCCCCCACACACCATCAAAAACATCTATATGAATAGCAAAAAAAAAAAAAAAAAGACACAAAAAAAAAAGAGAAATAAATATTGAATAATATGGTGCTGTCAAAATGCCGGAATGGAGAATAAAGGTAAAAATGATCGAGAAACTTCATAAAGGGCCCAACTGTATTTTTGTATTTACGCACTTGTGTGTGTTTATTATATTTTTTTTTGTATTTGATAATGAACCATAGTTCGGACGTCCGAACCATAGACATTTACTGTCCGAACCATAGACATTCATCGTCCGAATCATGGTTCTATTGAAAAAGTTATGTAGGCGGGAAAATGTAAAAAGTGTTCAGTAAAAATGCTTATTTCTGCATATTTTTCTATTAAAAATTATCGGTTTTAATTAGAAAACTCCATTATTTACATTCTAGTTTTACTTTGTCTCGTTTTCGAATGCCAACAGTGCGTTGGACACTATAAATAGAACGCTAACTCACCTCTCTGGAATGTGTTTGGCAGGCTGTTTTAAGATCAGTATCAGGCAAAAACCCCGAAAAATTCCGAAGAGCGGTAATGAGCCAATCAAAATTGGGATTCCATAACAACTATCGGAACATACATTTCAAGGATAAATCTATTAGTTTATTTGTATAAACAGAACAAAAACCGATTAACTCGTCCGAACGAAGGTACTTGTCCGAACCTTGGTCAGCTTGCCCTAGTATGATGGGCGGTTCAAATATTTTGATATATTTATAAATAAGGTCAAGGTCAGATGAACCCTGCAAGACAGACCTGTTCACTTTATAATAATTCTTTATATCAAATGAAATTGTCCTATTGCTTTTAGTATCCTAGAAAATGACCTTTCTACTGAAACTTGACAATGATCAATGAACCATGAAAATGAGGTCAAGTACAAATGATACCTGCCAGACGGACATGTACAACTAACAATCATTCCATAGTATTAAAAAAACAGACCAAAACACAAAAACTAAACATTGACCAATGAACTGTTAAAATTAGGTCAAGGTCAGATGAAACATTACAGACTGACATGTACACCTTACAATCATTTCACATACCAAACATAGCTGAATTACTGCTTATAGTATCTGAGAAACGGACATAATGGTCACTGATCTATGAAATGAGGTCAAGGTCAGATTAACCCTGTCTGTCGGACGTAGACCTTGCAAGCAACCCATAGACCAAATATAATTATCACATTACAGATAATAATTAAGAAATTCATAACAAAACTTTACTTTTTTTTCAAGCAGTCCCTGAAACATAAAAAATGAGATCAAAGACAACAGGCATATGACAGACGGAAAGTTCGCAACATAATTCATCTGTATACAAAGAATGAAGCCTCCAGGTCTACTACCCTCTGAAATATAAAGCTTAATACAAAAAGTTTACGTCGCAACTGCCGGATTGTAATCCGTGTTTCCCATTCTGCAACTATTGTCTGGACGAGTCTTTTTTTGGGGTATTTTTTTCATTTATAAATGAATGGCCGTTTAAAAGGTTACTTCCTACATGGTTTAGTTTCCTATCATTGTTACAATCGTACGGCAGCCAACAGTTGCATTTACTAACACTGACTCTTTCAGATAGTCTTTTCATTGGCAAAAATTCCACACTTCTTATTTTCATGTTGAAAGAATAAAATATCCCACAGATTTAAAATGTTTTCGGGCCAGAATTTTTTTATGTTTAGTGCCATGAAAAGCTACATTAGTTTAAAGATATCACGAAAAACTTATTACTGTGCTTTGAAGCAAAATATTAACTCCCACCAAGTATAAAATATTAAAGACATGTCAAATTCTTTATTCATGGAAAGACGTCCAAAACAACAAGTAAAACAGTTTTACTTCCTCATGGATCCAATTGTAAAGTGGTGTTATGGTTACTGGTATGTAAATGAGTATAGAGCAAATGCATAGAAAGCACATTATGCTCAATTTAATACATATCGTTTCATTTGATTAAATTGCCATTTCCAAAAAAAACCTGTTCATTGAATTCTCTTTTAGAATGTTTTTCTCACTAAATTTTCTCTTTTATTAGTATAAAATTGGTCTTGCGCCATCCAAAAATGCAATAAAAATAAGATTTTGATTAACAATTTTCTGGAAATATTGAACTTGCTATATTTCTACTTATATTAGTTACATATATTAAAAAAAACCTAGGCAGTTCAGCATATTTTATTTGCCAGGAAAATTGATAAAAACCAGTGAAATTGCTTGCCCATTTATATCCATTAACATTTAAATAGTAGCAAAATAAAATATTTAAAAATACTACGGTGACCTTACTTATTTATTTATAAAGTATATTTAATTAAGAATTGAATGCTTTTTTTTGTAAATTTATTGGGGTGTAAAAGCGTTGACCGAAGTACATTTTGTATGAAGCGCGGAAGCGCTTCATTCTTAAAATGTATGCACGGTCAACGCTTTTACAACTCTATAAAATTACTAAAAGAAGCATTCAATACTTTTAATTACTTTTTTTGCCAGGATCATGAAAACACGATTTCTATCAAGTTTTTCTTTAATTTACCTGTGCACTTTATTGTGGAAGGTCGTGTCATCATGAATGTTACATTTCATTTTGAAATGAATGTTAATTTCAGATTGACGCGAGATTGCTGTTCGCCAATCAAAATAACGTATTGAAATGAAACATACATGTAATGTAATTATTATGTTTTAACTAATCACAATACATATTTAAAAACTACTTACAAATACACAGATGATATAACTTTTTATTCAATTTTTTTTTCATTTCTACAATATTTTTGTTTCAAAATTTCAAGTTCTTAGTATGCAAAGATGTTATTTAACTTTATAACTGAAGTGAGAGAAAAAGACAGGCAATTATTCCTCTTTCATTGATCATCCTCAAAGTCCAGTTATATTCATCTTCTTCTTAATGATTATCAGATATATCTTGTGAGTGGGGTCAATCTACAAAAAAAAATTATCTTCAAGTATTGCAAACAACAAAAATAGTGGACCTAATTTTATTCAAAATGGTTACCAATTCAACGCTGTAATTAGATCTTTAAATATTGTTTTATTGGTATAAATATTGATTTTGTTATCATTAAATTAAAACCATACCAAAAGTGTATTGTTATACACATATGCACTTCCACGATACCACAATCTGTCGATACCTATATTTTGGCATTGCACACGGTCATGTTTTTTTCTCTGACTGTTAATGACGCCTTTACACTAAATCCATTGGATGTTGGATGTGTACTGATTGTTATTTTAGTCTTAGATACATGATTTCTTTTATTAGTTATTATTGGCTTTGAACTAGCTGTCATAAACTGCGAGTCCTTTCAGACCTGTACGTTTTGTCTATTTGTTGTGAGAGATGTATAAATACCCTGCCATGTCCGGTCTGTGTTTTTGTTAGATGTTTTTCTGCTTTGAATCGATCTGATGAGTTAAGCCATTTTCAACTGATTTTTATAGTTTGTTCTTATGTTGTGCTGCCATCACCCAATACAATTGCATTTCACTTTGCATACATAACCACCCAATTTGATCTTCATGACCTGCCCTCACCCATACAAAAGTAATTAAAGTGCCTTCCAACCCCCCTCCAAAACCCCTTTATTTTTTCTGGACTAGCCCAAAGATGAAAGGCAATTGCTTTGAATTTTAACTAAGGATGTATTTAAAATGAGATTACCTAGCAAAGTGTAAAATAATCAAAAATCAAAATTTTACCTCAATAAATGCAAATAATAGATACAATTGTCATTTAAATCCACAGTAGATTAAGAAATAAGTCTTGTTTCATTTAATATATAGATACTTTCCAAACAATAGGCCATAATAAAAAAAAAAGAAACCTCTTTTACAACAAATTATAGCAAATTATATGAAAATGAAGCTTTGTATGATACATGTACTGATTTTTTACAAAAGGAATACAGATTATAAAGATATCTTGGTACTTAAAAACCCCAACCGATCCTTTTTTGATATTTTAAAGGACTATAATTTGAAACTAATTTATTTTGAAACTCAAATCATATCTTAACAAATATGTGTTTAATAAAGTTGCTATAAACTAAAATAGGAAGTATATTCTGCATTCAAATAGGGTCTATTAAAAATCAAAGACTACAAAAAAGCAAACATTTTCATATTAATGTAACGAAACAACTAAACCTGTAAACTGAAGTGCTAACCACTTATCAAATACATGGCATTCATCAATAAATACTGCTTTGACAATCGATGTAAACTCAGATGAAAGTAACAGGGTTTGGCGAATACTATTAGAAAACAATGATTCCGGATGGCTGAAGACAATTTTAAATGCACCATCAATGATCTGTTGTATTCCACAAATGCACTTGTCGGTGATATGTGAGTTACAGTTGATACTTCTAGTAATGCCTATTTTACAAGCTGGTATAGATCTAACAAATAAACAGAGAAAAAAATTGATGCAGTTATGCATGTACATTGTACTGCAGATCATAGAACAACTGCCAGTCAGAATGGTCCAACTTCTAAAGTAGAAATGATAAAAACCATAATTTGGTTTCATCCTTCAGTGTGCATGAAATATTCTACTTCCAAAACAGTATGCTTTTTAACAGGATAATCCATATCATGCATGTTTTTGCAACAGAAATACATTTTTACCTTTTCACCTTTTTGCCTTTGTTCACATATACCTACACAAATGAAGGTTAAGTAATAAAGAATGAGTAATAATTGATACAAGAAAATACATTAAACATGTTTCAAGAACCTGTAAGTGTAAATGTGCCTTGCCCAAGTCAAGAACCCAATCAGTGGATTTTGTTCGTTTTATTTCGAAACCTTCTTTCGTCCTCTATGAATGGCGACACAACAATATTTGACGGGCTTTGTTAAATTTACAAAAAATTAAAAAAATTGTGAATCATTTACAGCTACATGTAGTCTACTGTTAAAGACCACATGTTTACCTTTCGACGTCAATTACATTTTACACTCCTAGATTTATTCTGTTTGAGGAAGTTAAATTAATGGAACCTACTACTTGCTAATTCATGCTTTCATAAACTTTTGGAAGCATTATTAAATACATCATTTTCCAAAACCAACACGAACAGTTGAATTGTTGAGCACAGACTAGTTGAACCTACTTTACACATATCCGTTTTCTTTACATAATCTGTAATGTTTATAACAATGAGTGTCTCCTAGTTGCTCATTGTGGTTAATTTCTAATATGCAATGGTGAATGCAATATCTTTTCTTCAAATTTAAGAAAATGGCTTGTCCTGGTTATGTATATACAGCATGGCATATACATACATACATGAAATTATAGATTTTTTGTAATTGTTGTGATACAGAGTACCTGAATTCTAGCTTGATGCTGATTTTACCCTTACATGTATTTGAAGACACAGTTTCAGTATTTCCTCAATAACCTGTTGGATTTAAATCTTAAGATTGACCCCTTACTAAGCAGTGGATCCCAAGGCTTTGAGAAATCAACTTGACATTTGGTCCAGTAAACCATTCTTCTTAACTGGACCAGCCTCTTGTTTACAGAACATTTACACATATGATTTGGACAAAATAAAAAATTTACAAGTCATTTGGTCTAGTAATGCAAATCACTAAACTGGACTACACCAATTTTTACCGGCCTCTGCCCAATGTTCGGCAACCTTGGGAATGAATCCCTTGCATGTTTGAAGATTATATATTGCTTATTTAGATTAAAATAAAAAATGTACGATATCAATCTCGATTAAACTAAACAGGTTTATGAGCAAATGCTTACAATTTTGTTCTTCAAATAATGGTAAAAATAGTGTTTCCTTGGTATAATATTTCGTACCTGAGAGAGTGCATTACTTTACTAGTTAAAAAACATAATGAAGGGAAAGTAAGCATTCAAAATAGTTCAACCCTGCCACATTCTGTATGTGCCTGTCCCAAGTCAGAAGCCTGCAAGTCAGTGGTTGTCGTTTGTTGCTGTATATCATATTTGTTTTTCGTTCATTATTTTGTACATAAATCAGGCCGTTAGTTTTCTCGTTTGAGTTGTTTTCGTTTGTCATTTCGGGGCCTTTTATGGCTGACTATGCGGTATGGGTTTTGCTCATTGTTGAAGACCGTACGGTGATCTATAGCTGTTAACTTCTATATAATTTAGTCTCTGGTTGAGAGTTGTCTCATTGGCAATTATACCACATCTTCTTATTTTGATATTGGTAGTTCTAATTAAATGAGAACCAGCATAATTGCAAATGCAGATATAAAACCATGACAACTGTGATATGTTGAAGACTGCAGTGTATGTATACTTTATCATGTTTATATAGGGTTGCTGTCTCACTGACAACCCTTTAATTCATACATACCTTTTTTGCCTTTATAGGGGTGTCTTAAGTTATACAGACGTGCCACTGTCACAGATTCCACTTCTGATAGCCGAGAAATATATAAATGAGTTATGAATTTCCATTGAAAATATATTATGTCACGTTACGCACGCTGTTTATACAACCTCTGGGATTTGAAACAGAAACTTCGAAATTGCACCGCAAAACAAAAAAAAAAATGTCAGCAAACACTTACCAATATTAAAATAAATTCAGAACATGTTTTTAATTATATTATTTTAGCTCTTGGTCATATACTTAGTTATATCTAGAATATTTGAGGATTTAAACAACAAAGTTATGTAAAAAAACGGATGTTACATTTTCAAACAACTGTTTTAACTCTTATGTATAGTGATGCTATTTCTTATTCTCTGAGCTTCCCGAAACTTGGCGGGAACAACGACGTGTGTCGGTTCTTTGTGACGTTAAAGCCGTTTTTTTTGTCAATTTTTTTTTGACTCAGTGACAGCACATTTAGCTGAAACAAGAAATATGTCCAACGACGTTTTTCGTTGACTTAACGACTAAAAGTGAATTTTATGAGTATATATAGAAGAAAATGTCTAAAAAAGGTAAGATAATAATAATATCTACCAATAGTACAAATATTTGCCTCATTGTTCGTGAGTTCCAAAATTGTAGATTCTATAAAATCTTCTTTACGCAGTCGTTTTTCAAGCGGTAGCCATTTTGTCCAAGTTGATATTTCATTTGTCAAAGCACTTAATGTGGTTTTTTTACCTGATATTTCAATAAGTTGCTTATAATTTATTAAAACAAAAGTTAGATTCACGAAGAGTTCAAAATGACAAGAATCTTTTTTTATTTACTACATGTTTGAGTCTTAAAGGAATAAAATGATACGAACATTTACAAAACGGTAGCAATTTTGTCCAAACGTCTGAAAACGTCGAAAAATCCGAAAAAAACTTATTTCCGACGTAACTAGTATGTGCTGAATTTGTTTCAATTAAATGTTCCAGATAATTAAAACAAATCGTGTGGTGAAATTTGGAAAAAAGATATTGATGATAGTCGAAAAAAGGAATGGTGCATTTTGCTAAAAAAAAATTAAACTTATTTTGTTTCGTTACATGAACTATATATTTTTTCAGTTTTTACATCTGGAGCAGAAAAAGCTGCGTACTACAGGGATATAAAGCGACAAAAGGAAAAAGAAAGACAACTAAAAAAGTATGATAAGAATAAAGTCCTATATAACGAGAAAAAACAACTGAAACGACGCGAGAGGCGGACAGAAGAACCTTCAGGAGCAGCGTTAAAGAAACAGATTTATAGACGACAGAAGAAGGACGAGTTTATTAAGAAAAAAGAAAAAAGAGTCGAAATGAACAGAAAGAAAAAAGATTACCGCAATAATTTGAAATTAAAACAGAATGAAATTGAAGGTGTAGATTTTGAAAACAATTTAACTGCATTTCAATCAAGAACACAAAAACACAGAGCACTGCAGAAGTTAAAAAATAGTTTACCGAAAACGCCAGAAAAGCGGGCAACTTTAATTTCGTCCTACTTAAATGATACAAAGAGTCCAACAGTTGCATTGATTCATAAGTTTTAAAAAATTCCAACACCAGAAGATCTAAAGAGCATTAAAATGGCGGAAGCTGTCTTATCTGACATGAAGGACATTGTGAATGATACCAAACACAAAAGAACAAATGATGCAAGAGCAACGGTAAACATAATGAGTGCTGCAGTGAATGGTGAAAATGTTCAAAAATCTAAATGCAGAATACAGTTGTCCAAAAAACTCGGGTTTAACGTCAGAACAATGTCAAAAGGTATGCTATGAATATCATTTTCTTCATTTGTAAACGAATATCAACCAAATTACAATACTTTTCAATAAATTTATATATATAGATAGATAAATAAGAAGATTTGGTATGAGTGCCAATGAGACTTCAAACAAGGATTATTATTTTTTTAATTCAAATCAAGTTAAAAAAACCCAAGTAAACATGTTTGACAAAAATTTAGTAACTAGTAGTAATTCCAAGTAATTGTGAGTAATTTGATAGTAATTAAATGCAAGTAATTTTTCAATGTATCTTCAGTAATTCTTTAAATAAATGTCAAGCAATTTTTATCATATATAACAAGTAATTCTTTTAATACAGACTAAGTATTTCTATTTATTATAGCAAGTTATTCTGTCGTTTACGATTGTAATATAACAATAGTTTTAAATGGCTACCGGTAACACAGATCTTGTGTATGTCGTTGTGATAGCCGGTAATAGCGTGTGATATTGTATAGACGAATATGTCTGTCTTATTTATTACTTGGTTTTAATTAAAGTCCTTTTGTAGGGAAAAGAATAAGGACAAAAGTTTTGACAACAGAAGTCTCAGCGTGGATATTCACATCAAGAAAAACAAGAAATGACGCTTTATCTGAAGACATTAAACGGAAAATCTATGAATACTGGATATCTCCCGACAATTCGCGACCTACTGCAAACAAGAATGATATAAAACGCGAAAGATTAGGTCCTAAAGTATACACCAGTCACATGAAGCACGTGCTTGAAAAAACGCAGACAGAAGTCTATATTAGTTTCAAAGAAAAGTACCCTGATTTGAATATTTCACAGAGATTATTTGAACGGTTAAAGCCATATTTTGTTGTACCTGTACGTCCATGTGACCGAGAAACATGTTGTTGCAGGTATCATGTAGAGGCTAGATATCTATTTAAAAGTTGCATGGATTTTCGAAAAAAACACACACCAACATCTGAACATTTTCCAATTTTCACTCATCTCACTGACCTGACAAATCATACTTTGTGTCCAAAAACTGACGGTCAAGACTACCACCAATTAAAGTGTGTGGAGCGGAGGTGCGAGTACTGTGGCGTGAACAAGTTGCATTTATCGGAAGAAGAACTCTCCCTAACTACAGAATCACCAAATGTTGAATGGATGCGCTATGAGTATGTTTTCGTTCCAACAAAAAGCGGGGGAAAGAAAAAGCTGTGCCTTGTTAAGGTGAATACAAAACCGGGTGAAATGTTCAAGTACTTTCTTGAATTGATATCAAAGTTTTCAGCACACGTTTTTCGTGCAAAATGGCAAACAGAACAACTGAAATCCATTAGGAGCAACTTAAAAGAAAATGAAGCTATTTGCATGACTTTTCTGAAAACTATTCGTGTAAAGATAAAATTGAAATCCAATCATGCTATTTTCAAAAAACGGAAGTTTCGATACATGTATCCGTGGTTTATAGGCATCCAATTAAAAATCTAGACGGTCCGTCCGATCCTGAAGTTAATGGTGGATTAGTTGAGGAACAGTTTTTTGTTATAAGTCCTGATCAAGTTCGTGATCATAATTTTTCACATGAGGCGCAACGGCAAATAGCGGATTACCTAAAGAGTATTAACTATGATATGAAAACCATGCACGAATTTACTGACGGGTGCGCAACGCAGTATAAATCAAGGCACTGTTTCGGAGATTTGAGCTATTCAAAACAAGATTTTGGTTTCAATATAGTTAGAAACTATTTCGAAACATCCCATGCCAAAGGAGTACAAGATGCCGCAGGAGGTTTAATAAAAAATCAAGCTGATTTTGCAGTTGCTAGAGGAAAATTGTTTATTCAGAATGCAAATGATTTTTACAACTTTTGTAAAGACAATTTAGAGACTCCAATGCAGTCCTCTATATGCAAACGGCGAATTTTTAGATATGTTGCGGAAGTTCCCCGAAATAGATTAAGATCGTTTAAAGTCGTCCCGTCAGTAAGGTGTATTCACCAAATCAAAAGTACAAGTCCTAGAAATGTTTTAGTTCGAGACTTGTCCTGCTACGCATGTTAAAACTGTCCTGATGAATCTAATGCTTGTACTAGCGAAGCCGGACTTTTTCGCAAATATAAACTTGTTCATGAAACGGAGTTAACCGAAAGACTTATCGCAAATAGCGATGAAAATAGTTTTATTGAACTGATACAACCCGGCATTATTTTAGCCGTTTTTACGGACGATCCAGGAGAGGACTATTATATTTTAAAATGTATATCAGACGTTAAAAAACTTAATCAATCAACTTTAGATGACTGGGGAAACACTTTTCAAGCTGGGGTTCAATTAATTGAGGGGTTGTATTTTGATTAATTATGTGTTAATGATAATTAATATTCAGTTCAAATTAATCAAGGGAAAACAATCATTAATTTACTTGCAGAGTGTCAGATATATTTGTATTGGGGTCGAATCAAGGTATGGAAAATTTATAATGACAGATGATATGTACCATGAAATTTTAGCAGCATGTGATTAAAAAATTTTATACATCTAAAGTTTTGTTTTAATTTATTTATGGAAAAACTTATGTTTCCGTCTTATTTTCCCTTCCTACATGACGTACAATACAGCATTTTGCAGGTGAATAGAGGGTAACAGTTGTTAAATCGATATCCACAACTTGAGGCAATTCGTGGTTAAAAGAACTAAAAATAACAGAGACAAAAACAACCAACAACATAAAAAAAAACCGAATGAAACATACAAATTCAATTAACCGACGTTAAAATTTCGAAAAATCCTCTTTGACGTCGCATATTTGGTGTAACGTTGAGTTGTAGGAACATCGTGCACAAAGTTTGTATGATTTTCAAAAAAATAATATTGGGAGTTTTTTTTTTTAACTCCAAACAAACATTCATACCAAAAATGTATGTTGAGATAACCTTTCCCTCTAGTTTCAACGAAATTAGAATAATGTAACTCATATATAACTACGTAGGACATTGTTACTGTGAATTCAAGTTTGAGAGCTGTTCGTTTTGGATAATATTTAAAGGTGTAATGACCAATGACCATGATGCGGCTTGCGCAAGAAAGGGCAAGGCTTGGTACACCAAGCTTTTCCCATATCCAACCGGAAAATTTAAAAGGAAATCATCTTATCAGTCTTGCAGCAAATGCTGTAGTGCTTTTCCTTGTTTTTCCTTTGGACAAAAATACATTTCACTTTGTCATGAATCTCCTTTCGGTCTATTATTTCTATTATTTGGCGCAATTGGGGAAGAAAACGCTGAAAAAGATACATACACATAAACAAGTCCTGTCACTGTACATAAATTTTATGCTAATTTTTGATGACTGTAAAAAGTTGTATAATTATGGAAGGACAAGATAAAAATAACGTTTTCAAACCGTTAACTAATATTTCCGATGAAATTCATTTGCGTAGATATTCGTTCCACATTTCAAAAGCCGGTGGTAGTGCACGAGGATAAAAGCTTATGTGAAGGGTTACTGCCAGTCACCCAGCGTCAAAACCGTTGCACTACGAAAAGTGTATACGCAAGTTAATGTAGTCCCAACCAAAAAGATAGATCTAAATATCTAAAAGGAAACATAATTGAGCATGTATGTGCGGTAATATAATTTGCAATAAATTCATTGCATTGAAGTGCAAGATTTCTAGATTATCAATAAAATAGCCTTTGATTTCAAGTTATATTAATTTCGGCAAAAAATTGTGATTGAAATCGGCGAGGTTATTATATGCCAAGTGACTTAGTTGGTGCTTAACATCATAAAGTCTGTCAGTTTCTATAATATGCATTTTTTCCATTAATTTTAACTTAAGGTTTCAGATATTCCGTTTTTATCTTTTGATTATCCCCTTTGTATTACTTTGAAAATTACTGTTTATTGAAAATATTTATAATACCACTTAAAGTCATAGCAGGCAAAATGATAGGTGACTGCAGATCACATTTACATAGCACCAACTTTTAAAATGTTGTAGGTTTGTTCATGTAGGGTGTCATGGATTTGCAACTATTTATATGAGGGACAAGGAGGAAATTGAACGGCAAAACATGAAGCATTGTTTTCGAAAGTATCTTATGAATAAGACTTGTTTTACGATGGTTAAAGGACATGTCATAATAATATATGTATTCGAAAGGGTCTCAAGTCATGATATTCATAACTTTTATCATGCACTTAAGACACCTCGTGACATGACCTATGATGGTCTTATGATTGTCATAAATGTTACGACATCACACATTTTTTTATTTGCTCGTGCAACATGCAGATCCAGGATTTCGACAAAAAAAGGGGGCCCAAACTAGGAATCGTTTGGAGTGGTATATGCTAAAAGTCTATACATAGTTGCCTGTATTTCACCCTGTTGTTGACCTGTACCATAATCATCTGAGTTGCCTGTAGGTCACCCTGCTATTGATCTGTACCATAGTTATCTGAGGTGCCTGTAGTTCACCCTGTTGTTGACCTGTACCATAATTATCTCAGGTGCCTGTAGGTCTTCCTGTTTTTGATCTGTACCATAATTATCTCAGGTGCCTGTAGGTCACCATGCTATTGATCTGTACCATAATTATCCGAGGTGCTTGTAGGTAGCCCTGCTATTGATCTGTACCATAATTATTCTATTTTCATATCGTTATTCATACGTATCTTTATATATGTAATAAACGCCCTTTCGCAATAAAACAAAAATGATAAAAATATTTTTCATCTTAAATCACTGAATCATCAGTAAACATGTGTTACATAACTGCACCATTCATGCGTTTATGCTGAACATTCCATCTTTACCAACGTGTTATTTACGAAATCTTCCTTCGAGTGTTCGGTTGTGTGATCAGATTTCTCCAGTTGTGGTCGTTTTTACAATGTAAGTACAGTTATACTTTTACATATTATATTGTTCTAAGTTACTAACTTTAACATTATGGCAGTTTTTCCCGTCCTGAAATCATATTTGCATATCAAATAATTAAACATAACATTAGAACAATGTGGTGCTACGTGCATCTTACTAGCCTTGTGCCGTCTAAGTATTTTGTTTTTAGATTCTACTATTAATTTCGACTTTTCCCAAAATGTTGTTGGTTTGCAATTGTCATATCTTTTAATTTGTCAAAATCATATACCATCCCTTACTTATGTCTGTTTTCATGACTTTTATGCAGTCTTTTTTGCATGATATTTTAATGCATACTGCGGTATTTTCCCTATATGAAAATTAATAAAAGATAATAACGGTTTCAATGTTATCACATTTATTTGTATTAATAGTGTAGACTTGCTGTCTTTTCTCACCGTAATTTCTTTTCTGTATATCTTTTATACAGCTTCAGCATTCCTTTACTTCATCATGTTCAAATTTTGGCTTATTAACTTATTGGATTCACTTTACATATTACTTACATTTATTGCCTTATGTTCACTATATTACAAGTAGTATCAAATCAACAAGTAAATGTGTATGTTTTCCTTAGGTCTACATTTAACAAATGTAAGGCCTTCATTTCTTCAAATGGTGTTGTCTAGTAATAAGATTAGACTGTTTTTCATATTACGTCAATTTACCTAAAACTTCTTTATTCTTTATAATTTGTGATGACAAATTATTAGTATAAACGATTGTATATTTTTTTTATAATGTTTCTATTATTTAATTATTTTCATTCCAAAATTTTATATAACTTCAGCCTAATTGTAATAATACTGATAATTAAATGAATTTAAGATTGTACCGTTATTATTTTTTTCTTCTAAAAAAGACCTGAAATATTTAATTGGTCAAAATTTCAGTCTGTTGTTCATATTTTCAGTGCTATCGATTCAGTAGTTCTCACACATCTAAAGACCTTGATAGCCAACTGGTGCAAGTAGTTCCTATACTGTATGACTGAGATTGTGAGTTCGAACCTTGCACGAAGCATCTGGGTTCGTCTTCAATCTTGAGTTCGAAAAAAGATTGTCAGTTTTCTAGCAAAAAATATGTGCTCTCTCCGGGCAATCCAGCTTCCTCCACCAACACAATCTGGGGGCCAGGATATAGCCAAGAGTGCTGAAAGTGGCATTAAAAGTCAACAATCATTCAATCAATTACAAACTCGAATTGTATAGTTAAAAAAATAAATAAACAAGATGTATAAACGATATATAAGCATTATAAAATAGATATGGACTTGCTTTGCTGAGCACAACAAGAACATAAATATTGCGTTTAAGTTCCTGTTTTTTGTAGTCTTTGACAAAATAAGCTCACATACGTGCAGTTACATATATGCATTTAACATTAACTATAGAAGTAAGAGTATTTCACATTCTATAAGCCTATTCACATACATTCACATGTAACAGTAGCTATTGCAGTACGAGTATTTCACAATCTTTTCTGTTTGCTTTGTTTTGTTTGCTTTGTGTATAATATGCCTTGATTTTGTATTTGTTTTTGTTTTGTTTGTATTTTTGTTGTTGTTGTGTTTGTTTTGGAGAGGAAGGGGTGGTAACATTAAGCCCCACAGGAAATATTATGTTTTCTTGAGATGTTGAAAATAAGTTTATTCTTTGAAACTCTTCTTAAGTTGTGTTTTTTATGTTATGTAGCTTTGTTTTATCTTGATTTCTTCTTGAATAAATCTGAAAATAAGTGGATTTTTTGTCTTTCTGAAGATCTTGATAATAGTAAGAAGATTGACTAAAAAATTAAACAATTAAAACCCGGGTCCATAATGTGTCAGTCCTAGGCCATAAAGTCCAGGCCACCGTTTCACAAAGCCTTCTTAACTTACGATCACTGTATCATTTTTACGATCTGTTCACGTGTGGTTCTACGTTCCCGTTACGTGTGTTTCACAAAGGCATCGTAAAGGACTACTAAGTTGATCGCAAGTTACGCACTGTGTATCATCGTATGTGTATCGTAAAACGGAACTCTAGCTGTAAACAGGAGGTGTGAATCGTAGTTTATTTACATCGGAATATGACACACTCTTCTTTTACAGACCGACGAGTCGAGCATGCCGATGAGAGCAGATGTGAAAATGTTTGCAGAGAGAATCCTTCAACATCATTGAAATTATTTTGCCAAATTGGTTTCATGGATAAATATTGTTATCCTTACATCTTATATTTTATGTTTTGAATTATATTTTTTTGTTGATGTAAGTTTCTGCAGATATTTTCAGGTTTGTTTGATACATGTGGTCAGATGAAATCCATTAGTAGTTTCCATGTGGGAAACTATCAGACCAATCTATTTGATGTCTGAGGGTTTTAGCTGTTGTTCCCCTGATGGATCGGTAGTTTCTTTCCGATATGCTTTATTGTAGGATTTTCGGCTTTCCTCTACCAGATATACAGCTGGGCATTTAGCGGTATCGGTTTGGAATCCAAGTATGTCCTTTCAGGTTTCTCGTTCGTTGCCTTGGCATTTGTGCGGCATCCGGGGTGACCTTATCCTTTATTTTGTACATAATTGTTTTTATATTTTAAATATTTATATTTTTGAGGACGAGCGAACCAGGTGAGTGGGTGTGTTCGTATGTTTTTCATTTGTAGACGAAACACAAGCCTTGTATCTTTGATGGGTTACTTCCTTTGATATTCAATAATATTTTTGTTCTTTGTATCGGAAATTTGAAATAATAGGAGAGTGACGAGACGTGTTTATTTCTGATCAAAGAATTAAACGAATTTTTTAACAATTATTTGATAATGTCAAAAGTTATTGTAGTACTGCAATTTTAGAGGAGATATGATTGATTGACTGCTGTTTTCTGAACGTACAGTGGCAAATATTTCATGCAGATTTATGACCAAGAGAAGAATTTTCAAACAAGAAATAAGAAGCTGCATGCGTTGTCGTTGAAAAAGAATTAAAAGAAAGTCCGATAGAAATAAACAAAACCAGTGTATATAATGTGCGAATCCTGAAATACCATTTTCACTGTATCCGTTATGAATTTCTAATGTAGAATGATAAATAAACAGACGACAAACTCATGATTTTTGAATAGAATAAGAAATAAGATATAATGTGGACGGTTTTTATAAATTCATGATATAGGTATGAGATGCGGACGGGTTTTCATCGCGCCTACAGCGATCCAGGTGTAAAATTGATACACAAATAGATAAATATTAAGAATAGTTCACGAACAGAGCTTGCAAGAGATTTAAAAGCAGCAGTTTAGTTTCATTTGCAGAAAAATGTACCTTTTAACATAATTATTAATGTTGTATAACTTAAAACAGGTTTTGTTATTCAGCTTGTTGATATTGAATTAAATTCCACTATGCTGTTTTCGTTATGCGATTCATGTTTACTGTCGAAAAATGATACTAGACTTTCATTTTCACTGTAGAGGCGATTCATTTCTTTTGTACATGCGATGCATTTTCACGGAAGGAAATTAATTAATTTTCATCATATAACGTCTTTATTCAGCCGACTTTCTAACAAAATTTATGAAGTCAGAAGGATTGATTATATGTGACCCGCCACGATATTTCCAGGCTTATGGAGGTAGAACATCATTGTGAGAAAAACGCCGTTAACTATATGTGACTAGCCACTTCCAGGCTTATGAGGGTACATTGTCTAAACTTTGCTTTTTGTATTTTTATCTAGAACATTCTGAAGCAAAAAAAAAAACTCTGTCATGTTATTATGACCTATTTTTTTGTGATAACTATGAAACGAGTCATTTCGAATACCGACATGATAATGAGACTTTTCGATGACGAATTTTTCATTATCGAAGACACTAATTTATACAATACAAAATTATTGTATTCTATTGGCGCTTAGTAATCTTCAACAGCGTATTTGAATAAAAATTTCAAATGAATTAAATTTACAACATTACAAATAGTTCTTAGCTCTACTTTAGAAAATGTAATTTAAACTTGTTAAAATGAAATAAGTATAAAATTTGTCAAAGAAAGCTTTTAGGATTCCTTCTTTTTTTTTTAATTTGTCTTTTAACTTAGATTTATGATACATGTCTCTATACATAGTATGCGACGCGTAGCAGTTTATAAGTAGTTGTTCTCATATATGCATTTGATACAGTGCATTTATTATGGATATATTTTAGACTCCATTTATGAAAATCTATAGATCAGAGAATTTTGATTTTTTGTATCAATTTAAAATGTAGATTTAAATATTTATGTGTCGTTGATACAGACAAAAAGATCTTATCATGTCAAAATCATGATGCAACAGGAAATTTTCATATGCACGGTCTGAACACAAGAATTAACAGAATAAGCATATTTCTTACTGAATAGAGAAAAATGGCCAAAAGAATTACAGAATGCAGAAATGTAAAACCCACCCACCCCCCTTTTTCCCCCCTAATCAATATCCTCATGTATCATTGTGACGGATAGTTTTGTTTGTTCAATTTAATTGTTTTTATTTTCGAAAAGAATATTTGTACAAGGTGTTGTTAATAAATGTAACGGACAATATATACCATGCCATCACAGCCGACGTCGTAATTTCATTTTTAATGAAAGAAAGTATTTAAAAGCTTCTCTCCCTGTGCAATATGATTTATTAAACTCTTTAGGCAGAGCAATGTTTATGACTACTTGCATAATTGTTTAATCGTATTAAATTCTGTATCAAATATATATTAATAATAAAAGTTTTAGATTTTTAATATTGAAAACGGGTTAAAATTATTTACTTGCATTAATATTGATATAAAAACATCCAGTTCGTTTTTTTGCTTTTTTTTTATTTTGTAGATCTAAGAAAAAAAGCAACTCTGTTACACTAAAACGATTGACTAATTAAAATTGTCACATAGTGTCTTCTTATGTCGTCTGAATTACAATGTAAGTTATTGATCAGTAATTTATATCTTCGCCATCCGTAATTATTATCTACAATGTTTATTTGGCATGCCATACTCGATAGAAGTGCGGACGCACGAGGATAAAAGCTTATGTGAAGGGTTACTGCCAGTTACCCAGCGTCAAAACCATTACATACGGTGTATACGCAAGTTAATGTAGTCCCAACCAAAAAGATAGATCTAAATATCTAAAAGGAAACATAATTGAGCATGTATGTGCGGTAATATTATTTGCAATAAATTCATTGCATTGAAGTGCAAGGTTTCTAGATTATCAATAGAATAGCCTGTGATTTACAAGTTATATTAATTCCGGCAAAAAATTGAGATTAAAATCGGCGAGGTTATTATATGCCAAGTGACTTAGTTGGTGCTTAACATCATAAAGTCTGTCAGTCTCTATAATATGCATTTTTGTCCTTTAATTTTAACTTTAGGTTTCAGATATTCCGTTTTTATCTTTTGATTATCCCTTTGTACTACTTTGAAAATTACTGTTCATTGAAAATATTTATAATACTACTTAAAGTAATAGCAGGCAAAATGATAGGTGACTGCAGATCACATTTACATAGCACCAACTTTTAAAATGCTGTAGGTTTGTTCATGTAGGGTGTCATGGATTTGCAATTATTTATATGAGGGACAAGGAGGAAATTGAACGGCAAAACATGAAGCATTGTTTTCGAAAGTATCTTATGAATAAGACTTGTTTTACGATGGTTAAAGGACATGTCATAATAATATATGTATTCGAAAGGGTCTCAAGTCATGATATTCATAACTTTTATCATGCACTTAAGACACCTCGTGACATGACTTATGATGGTCTTATGATTGTCATAAATGTTACGACATCAAACATTTTTTTTATTTGCTCGTGCAACATGCAGATCCAGGATTTCGAACAAAAGGGGGCCCAAATTAGGCATCGTTTGGTGTGGTATATGCTTAAAATCTATACATAATGTATACATATATGTATATATATATGTAGCTCCATAGGGGGCGAGGCCCTGCCCTCTCCGGCAAAATCCGTCTCTGCATGCAGCCTCTCTTACTCTCTATTTGGCACTGTTTGTTCTGTCGTTTAATCTGCTAAATAGTAAAGATGTTTTCTTCTCCACTTCGTCATTTAAAATCCGAATCTCTTGCGACGTACAATTTGGAATCCTTTTCTTTGTAATGATTAATTTTAATAAATATTTTTAATATTTCTTTCTTTATATAGTAGTTTATAAACGTATTTGCACGCGTATTATTTCTTTTAGCGGGTACTCTATGTACCAAATCTTAAAAGTATTCCTAATAATATAACACTTCATTATAATAAAACATGAACGCAAGGTTCTAACCAAATTTAAACAAATTGTCAACTCAGATTTTAACCCCTCTTCATATATAATTTCATGTTCATCGTGTTCATTATACTGAAAAAATATGAAATATTCGTATAAGATAAGAATGGTAATAGTTATTATTTTCATAGTTACATATTTTCACTTTTGACTGTCATTAGAGCATCCTGGTATGACTATCTTATGACAGATATGATTTACTTTCTATGACATATCATATGATAGTCATGAGATGGTAATAAAATTTGCCTTTAGATGAATCGAAAACCAGCCCTTGGACTTTTAAAGAATCAACAAAATCAAATGTGTACTTATTTATTTCGTGTAAATAGGTATTTATTTACTGTACAGCAACCGAATTTGGAATCCAGAAAAAATCTACAGGGGCATATTTAGGAAGTTAACTGAATCAACAGGTGAACTTCGTCTTAGTTCAAATGTTGTGTTAGTGGAGTATATGTTCCATTTCCTTCCTTGAGTGTTGCAGTGTTTTTTTTCATTTTTGTGGTAATTCACGATGTCAAAGAGTGATGTTGTGTTAAAGAATAAAGGACTTTTAAATTTAATTAAATATTATTTCTTACCGTTTTATTCCACATAGAAGATCTTTTTATAACCTGCAGTAGTTTCATTTAAAAGGAGGACTTGTATGTGTTGACGTGTGGAATTCATTGGCATTAATATTCTTTCAGGTAGATAGTTAGTCATGCCAAGAAATTTCTTTCGTTGCAATTTTGAAAACATCGCTTGGAGCAAATTACACAGATCTCGTCCTTTTTCTAAAAAAAAAGTTCATCGAAAGATACTAAGACCTTGTTGATAAACATATACGAATAGTATCAACTTCACAAATAATACAATGTTTATGAAGATTCTAGGCACTGACGTTGTTTATCATCTTATCAATAATAACGTGCTATAGTATTCTTGTATTTGTCTTTGTAAATTAGTACTTTCACATTTTAGTCAATTTTTGTTAATATCCATTTGACGTGACTCGGTTTATACATCCCGTCAATGTGTTATTGTGCTATGGTAAATTTGTGTATTCTTGTCTATCGTTTTTGTTAATGTGCTTTGTCAATATGCCTTTGTGTTTTTCTTTGTTTTTCTTTGTTGACATATTTGTTTGTTTTTATAGTAATTAAGATTATAACACATTTTTACCTATTATGTATGTTTGTTTTGTTCACAGATCGTTGTCACTTTATAAAGGAATTTTATGCGACTGTCATACAAGTTAGAGGTTTCGCTAGCAATAGAACCAGGTGTAATCCAAGGTTTTCTACATAAGAAATGCCTGTATTGAGTGAGGAATATGATAGTTGTTATTCGTTCGTTTGATGTGTTTGAGCTTTTGATTTTGCCATTTCCTGAGGGCCTTCCGTTTAGAATTTTCCTCGGAGTTCCGTATTTTTGCTATTTTATTGTTTGGTACATGGCAGGGGTCTAAGCGACACGTACATTAAAGTCATAAACTAATTTGTTGAATATTTAATTACTAATGGGTGTCTTAGGAGGTCCACCAAGGTTTTGATCGAAATGTTCGGGGCATGACTAGTACGGTGGGGTGTCAGATCTTTTATTTTTTCAACTAATAATTATAACTAGATTTTGGTTTTCTGCCAATCTTATTTTCTGTAATTTTACATCTATATGTTTTGAAATACATTTGCATGTGTACAATTACATTATATCAAGGCTCTTGTATAGCCCGATCCAAACAACTTTTCTGTTCTGTGCTTTATACTGATAAATATGTCGGGTTAACATGTACCACCAGTGTTACTTCCAGGCACATTGATGAAGCAACCAGATAACAGCATCACAGTACCTGCATCTTCATAAATGTGGAACATGTTAAATTTTGTAACATCAGCCCAGGCATAATGCAGTTGACACTCAATACTAAAATTACCTTATTCGTTGCATAAAACGCACTAAAATGCAGATGTCTTTCTTCTCGTCAAATGACAGTTTACTGGTTATCGTCCTGTACCATAATTCTCTGAGGTGCATGTAGGTCACCCTGTTATTGATCTGTACCATAGTTATCTGAGTTGCCTGTATTTCACCCTGTTGTTGACCTGTACCATAATCATCTGAGTTGCCTGTAGGTCACCCTGCTATTGACCTGTACCATAATTATCTGAGTTGCCTGTAGGTCACCCTGCTATTGATCTGTACAATAGATATCTGAGGTGCCTGTAGTTCACCCTGTTGTTGACCTGTACCATAATTATCTCAGGTGCCTGTAGGTCATCCGGTTTTTGATCTGTGCCTTAAGTATCTCAAGTGCCTGTAGGTCACCATGCTATTGATCTGTACCAGAATTATCCGAGGTGCTTGTAGGTCACCCTGCTATTGATCTGTACCATAATTATCTGAGTTGCCTGTAGGTCACCCTGCTATTGATCTGTACCAGAATTATTCGAGGTGCTTGTAGGTCACCCTGCTATTGATATGTACCATAATTATCTGAGTTGCCTGTACATATCCTATAATAGGTGCCTGTAGGTCACCCTTCTATTTTACATATCCTATCATATGTGCCTGTAGTTCACCATTGTATTTATCCATATCATATTATAGGGGCTTGCAAGTCACCCTGTTATTTAACATATCCTTTTTAGGTGCCTGTAGGTCACCATGTTATTTTCCCTATCATATTATAGGTGTCTGTAGGTCACTATGTTTCTTTTTCCTATCATAGGTGCATGTAAGTCACCATGCTATTTATCCATACAGTATTATAGGATTCAACCTTGATGCACCTATGATACAGATCTATATGGTGATTGTATCTGCAGGCTGTTATAATCCGCCAAAAATAGATAAATATCAGTGTGACCTTCAGGCACATATGATAGGCTATGTTATATAGATGGGTTTATTTACAACCACTGGGTCGATGCCACTGCTGGTGGTTTTCATTCCCCGAGGTTATCACTAGCCCGGTAGTCAGCACTTTTGTGTTGACATGAATTATCATTGATTATAAATTAACTGTTTAAAAAACATTACAGTTGTGAAATACTAAGCAGGGGTTTAAATTATTGGTGGTCCGAGGTCCGTGACCTTTCACTGTTGCAATCGGACTTTCGTTTTGGTAACTAGCTACGCCCGACGGACCTTCGATTTTAAAGGAAATAAAATGATCTTTGCTGACCTTTTAAACCATCTGTATCGTCATTTTTAAGCCATATTATTATTGAAATTGAGGAAAAAAAAATGTTTCATCCCTGACCTTGCCGACGACTGATAAAAGTTATTTTTAACCTTGTATTTCTTGGAAACACAAGGTTATAAATAGTTGCGAGAAGTCACGTGACAAATCATTAAGACATTTTTGAACAAAATGAGTCCGTTTCCGTGTCACGTCTTCCAAGAGAAAGCCTGAAGATCATGGATGGTCTTTAACCACAGGCACTTGTTTCTATCAATGGGAAGGTCGACTATCCATAAATATAGAAGGATATTCAACCTTCCCTTGGATAGAAATAAGTGCCTGTGTCTTCATGATCAACGTCTTTAAAAGAAATCAAATGAAGATCTCACTAAAGACCAAAAATGCGATCGTGAAAAACGGGAACGGACATTTAAGTCCCACTGGAAAATCGATCGAACCGTGGCTATTATAATTTATCTACGTTCATATCCGTAGATATGGATATTTTAACACCCTTCAGTACCATGTACACCCTTCGGCTTCCGAAGATAACGAATTTATCCCCGGTCTTAGTCCAAATCTTGCGATTTTTAGAGAAATTCAACCACAAAATGTTACGTAAAAGCAACGTTTTTTTTCATTTTTTAAAAATCTTTTATTGAAATTTATATGAGAAATGAAACATCACATGTAGTTCAAATATGATAAAACAATCTAACCTTACTCCAAAAGCACATTAATTTTGTTTTTTATTGAATTATGAAATATTTCATGTAAAAGTAGGACCTGGGATTTAGGTTGTGGACCTTTCAGTTTGAAGTGTCAAAGGTCCTGGACCTTCCAGTACAAAATGTTAATTTGAACCCCTGACTAAGGCTTGTCGACCTCAGGAATAGATTACCTTAGCTGTATTTGGCTAAACCTTTAGGTATTTTTGGTCCTCAACGCTCTTCAACTTCTTACTTTATTTGGCCTTTTTAACTTTTTTGATCCGAACGTCATTGATAAGTCTTTTGTAGACGAAACGCGCGTCTGGCGCAAAATGCAAAATTTCAATCCTGGTATTTATGATGAGTTTATAAACATAGCTGTGTGACCTGCAGGCTCCTATGACGGGCTCTGGAAAATATCGATGAGGATAAGACCTGCATGCACCTTTGGTCAGATCTATGGTGACGTGACCTGCAGGCTCATACGATGGGCTATGGTACAGATAAATATCAGTGTGACCTGCAGGTAGTTACAATAGGCTAACGTTACATATAAACAAAAGTGTGACCTGAAGGCAATGATGGTACAGATACATTTTGGTGTGACCTGCAGGTTCCTATGATAGGATATGGAACATAAAAAAGTGGTGTGACCTACAGGCACCTATAATAAACCTGCAGGCACTATGATAGGATACGGTACATAAAAAAGCGGTGTGACCTTCAGGCACCTATGATTTGATATGGACATACAAAAAGCTGTGTGACCTAGAGGCACTTATGATAAACCTGCAGTCACCTATGATGGAATATTGTAAATAAAAATAAGCTGTGTGACCTACGGGCACCTATGATAGGCTGTGGTTTAAATAAATAGCAGTATGACCTGCAGGCTCCTATGAAAGGCTTAGATACAGACATGTGGCAATGTGACCTGTAGGCACCTATGATAGGCTATGGTGCAGATCTATAGTGAAGTGACCTACAAGCACCTATGATAGGCTATTGTACAGATCTATGGTGATGCGACCTGTAGGCACCCATGATTGACTATGGTACAGATCTATGGTAGGGTGAACTGCAGGCACCTAAGATAGACTATAAAACAGATAAATATCAGTGTGACCTGCAGGCACCTATGATAGGTTATGACTCAGATAATAAAAAATTTCAAGACCTGTAGGCACCTATAGACTATGGTACAGGCACCTATGATAGGATTTGGTACATAAATAAAGCTGTGTGACCTACAGGCACCTTCGATAGGCTGTGGTACAAATAAATAGCAGTGTGACCTGCAGGCTCCTATGAAAGGCTTAAGTAAAGAAATATAGCGATTTGACCGGTAGGCTTCTATGATAGACTATGGTGCAGATCTATAGTGAATGACCTACAAGTACATATGATAGACCCATGATAGACTATGGTACAGATCTGTGGTGATGTGACATGAAGGCACATATGCTAGGCTATAGTACATATAAAATGTTGTATGGCCTGCAGGCACCTATGATAGACTATGGTACAGATCTATGGTAATGTAACCTGCAGGCACTTAAGAAAAACTATAGAACAGATAGATATCAGTGTGAACTGCAGGCATCTATGATAGTCTACGGTACACATAAAACGTTGTACGACCTGCATTCACCTATAGACTATTGTATAGATAAAACGTTGTGGGACCTGAAGGCACTTATGATAGGATTTGGTGCAGATATATGGCAATGTGACCAGCAGGCACCTATAATAGGCTATGGTACAAATAAATAGCAGTGTGACCTACAGGTACCTATGATAGGCTATGTTGCAAATAAAAAGTTGTATGATCTACCGGCACCTATGATAGGCTATAGTGCAGATCTGTAGTGAAGTGACCGACAGGCACCTATGATAGACTATGGTGCAAAATCTATGGTGATGTAACCTGCAGGCACCTATAATAGACTAAGATACAGGTGAATAGCAATGTGACCTGCAGGCACCCATGCTAGGCTATAGTGCAGATCTATGGTGGTGTGACCTGTAGGCACCTATTATAGTCTTTGGTACAGATAAATAAGCAATATGACCTGCAGGTACCCATGATAGACTATAGTACAGATCTATAGTGATGTGACCTGCAGACACCTACGATTGGCTATGGTACATATAAAAAGCTGTGAGAACTGCAGGCACCCATAATAGGCTTTGATCTATGATGATGTGACCTGCGTGCATTTATGATAGGCTATGGTACTGATAAATAGTAGTGTGACCTGCAGGCTCTTATGATAGGCTTTGGTGTAGATCATAAGTGAAATAACCTACAGACACCTATGCTAACTGCGAGTACTCTCAGATCTGTACTTAGTGTTTTTTGTTTGTTATTCGCATGTACAAGTACCCATCCACGTCCACTTTGTGTTTTGTTAGTCTGTATTTCTATTGTATCCATTTGATGAGTTAAGCCTTTTTCAACTGATTTTTATATTTTGTTCTTATGTTCTACTGTTACACCAAGGTCCCAGGTTAGGGGAGGGTTGGCGCTTTCAAACTAGTTTAACCCCGCCACATTCTGTATGTGCCTGTCCCAAGTCAGGAACCGGTAATTCAGTGGTTGTCATTTGTTGCTGTGTTACATATTTGTTTTTCGTTTATTATTTTGTATTTAAATTAGGCCGTTAATATAGCTGACTATGTGGTATGGGCTTTGCTCATTGTTAAACACCGAAAGGAGACCTATAGTTGTTAATTTCTGTGTCATTGGGTCTATTATGGAGAGTTGTCTCATTGGCAATCATACCACATCTTCCTTTTATATGTATGGGGCAAATCTATAGTGATGTGCCCTGCAGGCACCTACCATACAGATATATAAATGAACGTATGACCTGCAGGCACCTTTAATAGCATTTGGTGCAGATCTATGGAGATTTGACCTGCAGGCACATATTATAGGCTATGTTACAGATTATTAGCAGTGTGACCTGCAAACTCAAATGATAGACTTTGTTACAGATCTTAAGTGATGTGATCTGCAGGCACCTTTGGTACAGATATTTTTTGGTCAGACTGTGTGACCTGCAGGCACATTTGGTACAGATAAATTATGGTGTGACCTGCAGGCACCTATAATATTGTATATGATAATACGCGTAGGTATATGCAGCACTACTTTTTTATAAGTGGTGACTGGCAGTTACCGTTCACATAAGCTTTTATCCTCGTGCGGCACGAGGATAAAAGCTTATGTGAAGGGTTACTGCCAGTCACCCAGCGTCAAAACCGTTGCACTACGAAAAGTGTATACGCAAGTTAATGTAGTCCCAACCAAAAAGATAGATCTAAATATCTAAAAGGAAACATAATTGAGCATGTATGTGCGGTAATATAATTTGCAATAAATTCATTGCATTGAAGTGCAAGATTTCTAGATTATCAATAAAATAGCCTTTGATTTCAAGTTATATTAATTTCGGCAAAAAATTGTGATTAAAATCGGCGAGGTTATTATATGCCAAGTGACTTAGTTGGTGCTTAACATCATAAAGTCTGTCAGTCTCTATAATATGCATTTTTTCCATTAATTTTAACTTAAGGTTTCAGATATTCCGTTTTTATCTTTTGATTATCCCCTTTGTATTACTTTGAAAATTACTGTTTATTGAAAATATTTATAATACCACTTAAAGTCATAGCAGGCAAAATGATAGGTGACTGCAGATCACATTTACATAGCACCAACTTTTAAAATGTTGTAGGTTTGTTCATGTAGGGTGTCATGGATTTGCAACTATTTATATGAGGGACAAGGAGGAAATTGAACGGCAAAACATGAAGCATTGTTTTCGAAAGTATCTTATGAATAAGACTTGTTTTACGATGGTTAAAGGACATGTCATAATAATATATGTATTCGAAAGGGTCTCAAGTCATGATATTCATAACTTTTATCATGCACTTAAGACACCTCGTGACATGACCTATGATGGTCTTATGATTGTCATAAATGTTACGACATCACACATTTTTTTATTTGCTCGTGCAACATGCAGATCCAGGATTTCGACAAAAAAAGGGGGCCCAAACTAGGAATCGTTTGGAGTTGTATATGCTAAAAGTCTATACATAGTTGCCTGTATTTCACCCTGTTGTTGACCTGTACCATAATCATCTGAGTTGCCTGTAGGTCACCCTGCTATTGATCTGTACCATAGTTATCTGAGGTGCCTGTAGTTCACCCTGTTGTTGACCTGTACCATAATTATCTCAGGTGCCTGTAGGTCTTCCTGTTTTTGATCTGTACCATAATTATCTCAGGTGCCTGTAGGTCACCATGCTATTGATCTGTACCATAATTATCCGAGGTGCTTGTAGGTAGCCCTGCTATTGATCTGTACCATAATTATTCTATTTTCATATCGTTATTCATACGTATCTTTATATATGTAATAAACGCCCTTTCGCAATAAAACAAAAATGATAAAAATATTTTTCATCTTAAATCACTGAATCATCAGTAAACATGTGTTACATAACTGCACCATTCATGCGTTTATGCTGAACATTCCATCTTTACCAACGTGTTATTTACGAAATCTTCCTTCGAGTGTTCGGTTGTGTGATCAGATTTCTCCAGTTGTGGTCGTTTTTACAATGTAAGTACAGTTATACTTTTACATATTATATTGTTCTAAGTTACTAACTTTAACATTATGGCAGTTTTTCCCGTCCTGAAATCATATTTGCATATCAAATAATTAAACATAACATTAGAACAATGTGGTGCTACGTGCATCTTACTAGCCTTGTGCCGTCTAAGTATTTTGTTTTTAGATTCTACTATTAATTTCGACTTTTCCCAAAATGTTGTTGGTTTGCAATTGTCATATCTTTTAATTTGTCAAAATCATATACCATCCCTTACTTATGTCTGTTTTCATGACTTTTATGCAGTCTTTTTTGCATGATATTTTAATGCATACTGCGGTATTTTCCCTATATGAAAATTAATAAAAGATAATAACGGTTTCAATGTTATCACATTTATTTGTATTAATAGTGTAGACTTGCTGTCTTTTCTCACCGTAATTTCTTTTCTGTATATCTTTTATACAGCTTCAGCATTCCTTTACTTCATCATGTTCAAATTTTGGCTTATTAACTTATTGGATTCACTTTACATATTACTTACATTTATTGCCTTATGTTCACTATATTACAAGTAGTATCAAATCAACAAGTAAATGTGTATGTTTTCCTTAGGTCTACATTTAACAAATGTAAGGCCTTCATTTCTTCAAATGGTGTTGTCTAGTAATAAGATTAGACTGTTTTTCATATTACGTCAATTTACCTAAAACTTCTTTATTCTTTATAATTTGTGATGACAAATTATTAGTATAAACGATTGTATATTTTTTTTATAATGTTTCTATTATTTAATTATTTTCATTCCAAAATTTTATATAACTTCAGCCTAATTGTAATAATACTGATAATTAAATGAATTTAAGATTGTACCGTTATTATTTTTTTCTTCTAAAAAAGACCTGAAATATTTAATTGGTCAAAATTTCAGTCTGTTGTTCATATTTTCAGTGCTATCGATTCAGTAGTTCTCACACATCTAAAGACCTTGATAGCCAACTGGTGCAAGTAGTTCCTATACTGTATGACTGAGATTGTGAGTTCGAACCTTGCACGAAGCATCTGGGTTCGTCTTCAATCTTGAGTTCGAAAAAAGATTGTCAGTTTTCTAGCAAAAAATATATGCTCTCTCCGGGCAATCCAGCTTCCTCCACCAACACAATCTGGGGGCCAGGATATAGCCAAGAGTGCTGAAAGTGGCATTAAAAGTCAACAATCATTCAATCAATTACAAACTCGAATTGTATAGTTAAAAAAATAAATAAACAAGATGTATAAACGATATATAAGCATTATAAAATAGATATGGACTTGCTTTGCTGAGCACAACAAGAACATAAATATTGCGTTTAAGTTCCTGTTTTTTGTAGTCTTTGACAAAATAAGCTCACATACGTGCAGTTACATATATGCATTTAACATTAACTATAGAAGTAAGAGTATTTCACATTCTATAAGCCTATTCACATACATTCACATGTAACAGTAGCTATTGCAGTACGAGTATTTCACAATCTTTTCTGTTTGCTTTGTTTTGTTTGCTTTGTGTATAATATGCCTTGATTTTGTATTTGTTTTTGTTTTGTTTGTATTTTTGTTGTTGTTGTGTTTGTTTTGGAGAGGAAGGGGTGGTAACATTAAGCCCCACAGGAAATATTATGTTTTCTTGAGATGTTGAAAATAAGTTTATTCTTTGAAACTCTTCTTAAGTTGTGTTTTTTATGTTATGTAGCTTTGTTTTATCTTGATTTCTTCTTGAATAAATCTGAAAATAAGTGGATTTTTTGTCTTTCTGAAGATCTTGATAATAGTAAGAAGATTGACTAAAAAATTAAACAATTAAAACCCGGGTCCATAATGTGTCAGTCCTAGGCCATAAAGTCCAGGCCACGGTTTCACAAAGCCTTCTTAACTTACGATCACTGTATCATTTTTACGATCTGTTCACGTGTGGTTCTACGTTCCCGTTACGTGTGTTTCACAAAGGCATCGTAAAGGACTACTAAGTTGATCGCAAGTTACGCACTGTGTATCATCGTATGTGTATCGTAAAACGGAACTCTAGCTGTAAACAGGAGGTGTGAATCGTAGTTTATTTACATCGGAATATGACACACTCTTCTTTTACAGACCGACGAGTCGAGCATGCCGATGAGAGCAGATGTGAAAATGTTTGCAGAGAGAATCCTTCAACATCATTGAAATTATTTTGTCAAATTGGTTTCATGGATAAATATTGTTATCCTTACATCTTATATTTTATGTTTTGAATTATATTTTTTTGTTGATGTAAGTTTCTGCAGATATTTTCAGGTTTGTTTGATACATGTGGTCAGATGAAATCCATTAGTAGTTTCCATGTGGGAAACTATCAGACCAATCTATTTGATGTCTGAGGGTTTTAGCTGTTGTTCCCCTGATGGATCGGTAGTTTCTTTCCGATATGCTTTATTGTAGGATTTTCGGCTTTCCTCTACCAGATATACAGCTGGGCATTTAGCGGTATCGGTTTGGAATCCAAGTATGTCCTTTCAGGTTTCTCGTTCGTTGCCTTGGCATTTGTGCGGCATCCGGGGTGACCTTATCCTTTATTTTGTACATAATTGTTTTTATATTTTAAATATTTATATTTTTGAGGACGAGCGAACCAGGTGAGTGGGTGTGTTCGTATGTTTTTCATTTGTAGACGAAACACAAGCCTTGTATCTTTGATGGGTTACTTCCTTTGATATTCAATAATATTTTTGTTCTTTGTATCGGAAATTTGAAATAATAGGAGAGTGACGAGACGTGTTTATTTCTGATCAAAGAATTAAACGAATTTTTTAACAATTATTTGATAATGTCAAAAGTTATTGTAGTACTGCAATTTTAGAGGAGATATGATTGATTGACTGCTGTTTTCTGAACGTACAGTGGCAAATATTTCATGCAGATTTATGACAAAGAGAAGAATTTTCAAACAAGAAATAAGAAGCTGCATGCGTTGTCGTTGAAAAAGAATTAAAAGAAAGTCCGATAAAAATAAACAAAACCAGTGTATATAATGTGCGAATCCTGAAATACCATTTTCACTGTATCCGTTATGAATTTCTAATGTAGAATGATAAATAAACAGACGACAAACTCATGATTTTTGAATAGAATAAGAAATAAGATATAATGTGGACGGTTTTTATAAATTCATGATATAGGTATGAGATGCGGACGGGTTTTCATCGCGCCTACAGCGATCCAGGTGTAAAATTGATACACAAATAGATAAATATTAAGAATAGTTCACGAACAGAGCTTGCAAGAGATTTAAAAGCAGCAGTTTAGTTTCATTTGCAGAAAAATGTACCTTTTAACATAATTATTAATGTTGTATAACTTAAAACAGGTTTTGTTATTCAGCTTGTTGATATTGAATTAAATTCCACTATGCTGTTTTCGTTATGCGATTCATGTTTACTGTCGAAAAATGATACTAGACTTTCATTTTCACTGTAGAGGCGATTCATTTCTTTTGTACATGCGATGCATTTTCACGGAAGGAAATTAATTAATTTTCATCATATAACGTCTTTATTCAGCCGACTTTCTAACAAAATTTATGAAGTCAGAAGGATTGATTATATGTGACCCGCCACGATATTTCCAGGCTTATGGAGGTAGAACATCATTGTGAGAAAAACGCCGTTAACTATATGTGACTAGCCACTTCCAGGCTTATGAGGGTACATTGTCTAAACTTTGCTTTTTGTATTTTTATCTAGAACATTCTGAAGCAAAAAAAAAAACTCTGTCATGTTAATATGACCTATTTTTTTGTGATAACTATGAAACGAGTCATTTCGAATACCGACATGATAATGAGACTTTTCGATGACGAATTTTTCATTATCGAAGACACTAATTTATACAATACAAAATTATTGTATTCTATTGGCGCTTAGTAATCTTCAACAGCGTATTTGAATAAAAATTTCAAATGAATTAAATTTACAACATTACAAATAGTTCTTAGCTCTACTTTAGAAAATGTAATTTAAACTTGTTAAAATGAAATAAGTATAAAATTTGTCAAAGAAAGCTTTTAGGATTCCTTCTTTTTTTTTTAATTTGTCTTTTAACTTAGATTTATGATACATGTCTCTATACATAGTATGCGACGCGTAGCAGTTTATAAGTAGTTGTTCTCATATATGCATTTGATACAGTGCATTTATTATGGATATATTTTAGACTCCATTTATGAAAATCTATAGATCAGAGAATTTTGATTTTTTGTATCAATTTAAAATGTAGATTTAAATATTTATGTGTCGTTGATACAGACAAAAAGATCTTATCATGTCAAAATCATGATGCAACAGGAAATTTTCATATGCACGGTCTGAACACAAGAATTAACAGAATAAGCATATTTCTTACTGAATAGAGAAAAATGGCCAAAAGAATTACAGAATGCAGAAATGTAAAACCCACCCACCCCCCTTTTTCCCCCCTAATCAATATCCTCATGTATCATTGTGACGGATAGTTTTGTTTGTTCAATTTAATTGTTTTTATTTTCGAAAAGAATATTTGTACAAGGTGTTGTTAATAAATGTAACGGACAATATATACCATGCCATCACAGCCGACGTCGTAATTTCATTTTTAATGAAAGAAAGTATTTAAAAGCTTCTCTCCCTGTGCAATATGATTTATTAAACTCTTTAGGCAGAGCAATGTTTATGACTACTTGCATAATTGTTTAATCGTATTAAATTCTGTATCAAATATATATTAATAATAAAAGTTTTAGATTTTTAATATTGAAAACGGGTTAAAATTATTTACTTGCATTAATATTGATATAAAAACATCCAGTTCGTTTTTTTGCTTTTTTTTTATTTTGTAGATCTAAGAAAAAAAGCAACTCTGTTACACTAAAACGATTGACTAATTAAAATTGTCACATAGTGTCTTCTTATGTCGTCTGAATTACAATGTAAGTTATTGATCAGTAATTTATATCTTCGCCATCCGTAATTATTATCTACAATGTTTATTTGGCATGCCATACTCGATAGAAGTGCGGACGCACGAGGATAAAAGCTTATGTGAAGGGTTACTGCCAGTTACCCAGCGTCAAAACCATTGCATACGGTGTATACGCAAGTTAATGTAGTCCCAACCAAAAAGATAGATCTAAATATCTAAAAGGAAACATAATTGAGCATGTATGTGCGGTAATATAATTTGCAATAAATTCATTGCATTAAAGTGCAAGGTTTCTAGATTATCAATAGAATAGCCTGTGATTTACAAGTTATATTAATTCCGGCAAAAAATTGAAATTAAAATCGGCGAGGTTATTATATGCCAAGTGACTTAGTTGGTGCTTAACATCATAAAGTCTGTCAGTCTCTATAATATGCATTTTTGTCCTTTAATTTTAACTTTAGGTTTCAGATATTCCGTTTTTATCTTTTGATTATCCCTTTGTACTACTTTGAAAATTACTGTTCATTGAAAATATTTATAATACTACTTAAAGTAATAGCAGGCAAAATGATAGGTGACTGCAGATCACATTTACATAGCACCAACTTTTAAAATGCTGTAGGTTTGTTCATGTAGGGTGTCATGGATTTGCAATTATTTATATGAGGGACAAGGAGGAAATTGAACGGCAAAACATGAAGCATTGTTTTCGAAAGTATCTTATGAATAAGACTTGTTTTACGATGGTTAAAGGACATGTCATAATAATATATGTATTCGAAAGGGTCTCAAGTCATGATATTCATAACTTTTATCATGCACTTAAGACACCTCGTGACATGACTTATGATGGTCTTATGATTGTCATAAATGTTACGACATCAAACATTTTTTTTATTTGCTCGTGCAACATGCAGATCCAGGATTTCGAACAAAAGGGGGCCCAAATTAGGCATCGTTTGGTGTGGTATATGCTTAAAATCTATACATAATGTATACATATATGTATATATATATGTAGCTCCATAGGGGGCGAGGCCCTGCCCTCTCCGGCAAAATCCGTCTCTGCATGCAGCCTCTCTTACTCTCTATTTGGCACTGTTTGTTCTGTCGTTTAATCTGCTAAATAGTAAAGATGTTTTCTTCTCCACTTCGTCATTTAAAATCCGAATCTCCTGCGACGTACAATTTGGAATCCTTTTCTTTGTAATGATTAATTTTAATAAATATTTTTAATATTTCTTTCTTTATATAGTAGTTAATAAACGTATTTGCACGCGTATTATTTCTTTTAGCGGGTACTCTATGTACCAAATCTTAAAAGTATTCCTAATAATATAACACTTCATTATAATAAAACATGAACGCAAGGTTCTAACCAAATTTAAACAAATTGTCAACTCAGATTTTAACCCCTCTTCATATATAATTTCATGTTCATCGTGTTCATTATACTGAAAAAATATGAAATATTCGTATAAGATAAGAATGGTAATAGTTATTATTTTCATAGTTACATATTTTCACTTTTGACTGTCATTAGAGCATCCTGGTATGACTATCTTATGACAGATATGATTTACTTTCTATGACATATCATATGATAGTCATGAGATGGTAATAAAATTTGCCTTTAGATGAATCGAAAACCAGCCCTTGGACTTTTAAAGAATCAACAAAATCAAATGTGTACTTATTTATTTCGTGTAAATAGTTATTTATTTACTGTACAGCAACCGAAATTGGAATCCAGAAAAAATCTACAGGGGCATATTTAGGAAGTTAACTGAATCAACAGGTGAACTTCGTCTTAGTTCAAATGTTGTCTTAGTGGAGTATATGTTCCATTTCCTTCCTTGAGTGTTGCAGTGTTTTTTTTCATTTTTGTGGTAATTCACGATGTCAAAGAGTGATGTTGTGTTAAAGAATAAAGGACTTTTAAATTTAATTAAATATTATTTCTTACCGTTTTATTCCACATAGAAGATCTTTTTATAACCTGCAGTAGTTTCATTTAAAAGGAGGACTTGTATGTGTTGACGTGTGGAATTCATTGGCATTAATATTCTTTCAGGTAGATAGTTAGTCATGCCAAGAAATTTCTTTCGTTGCAATTTTGAAAACATCGCTTGGAGCAAATTACACAGATCTCGTCCTTTTTCTAAAAAAAAAGTTCATCGAAAGATACTAAGACCTTGTTGATAAACATATACGAATAGTATCAACTTCACAAATAATACGATGTTTATGAAGATTCTAGGCACTGACGTTGTTTATCATCTTATCAATAATAACGTGCTATAGTATTCTTGTATTTGTCTTTGTAAATTAGTACTTTCACATTTTAGTCAATTTTTGTTAATATCCATTTGACGTGACTCGGTTTATACATCCCGTCAATGTGTTATTGTGCTATGGTAAATTTGTGTATTCTTGTCTATCGTTTTTGTTAATGTGCTTTGTCAATATGCCTTTGTGTTTTTCTTTGTTTTTCTTTGTTGACATATTTGTTTGTTTTTATAGTAATTAAGATTATAACACATTTTTACCTATTATGTATGTTTGTTTTGTTCACAGATCGTTGTCACTTTATAAAGGAATTTTATGCGACTGTCATACAAGTTAGAGGTTTCGCTAGCAATAGAACCAGGTGTAATCCAAGGTTTTCTACATAAGAAATGCCTGTATTGAGTGAGGAATATGATAGTTGTTATTCGTTCGTTTGATGTGTTTGAGCTTTTGATTTTGCCATTTCCTGAGGGCCTTCCGTTTAGAATTTTCCTCGGAGTTCCGTATTTTTGCTATTTTATTGTTTGGTACATGGCAGGGGTCTAAGCGACACGTACATTAAAGTCATAAACTAATTTGTTGAATATTTAATTACTAATGGGTGTCTTAGGAGGTCCACCAAGGTTTTGATCGAAATGTTCGGGGCATGACTAGTACGGTGGGGTGTCAGATCTTTTATTTTTTCAACTAATAATTATAACTAGATTTTGGTTTTCTGCCAATCTTATTTTCTGTAATTTTACATCTATATGTTTTGAAATACATTTGCATGTGTACAATTACATTATATCAAGGCTCTTGTATAGCCCGATCCAAACAACTTTTCTGTTCTGTGCTTTATACTGATAAATATGTCGGGTTAACATGTACCACCAGTGTTACTTCCAGGCACATTGATGAAGCAACCAGATAACAGCATCACAGTACCTGCATCTTCATAAATGTGGAACATGTTAAATTTTGTAACATCAGCCCAGGCATAATGCAGTTGACACTCAATACTAAAATTACCTTATTCGTTGCATAAAACGCACTAAAATGCAGATGTCTTTCTTCTCGTCAAATGACAGTTTACTGGTTATCGTCCTGTACCATAATTCTCTGAGGTGCATGTAGGTCACCCTGTTATTGATCTGTACCATAGTTATCTGAGTTGCCTGTATTTCACCCTGTTGTTGACCTGTACCATAATCATCTGAGTTGCCTGTAGGTCACCCTGCTATTGACCTGTACCATAATTATCTGAGTTGCCTGTAGGTCACCCTGCTATTGATCTGTACAATAGATATCTGAGGTGCCTGTAGTTCACCCTGTTGTTGACCTGTACCATAATTATCTCAGGTGCCTGTAGGTCATCCGGTTTTTGATCTGTGCCTTAAGTATCTCAAGTGCCTGTAGGTCACCATGCTATTGATCTGTACCAGAATTATCCGAGGTGCTTGTAGGTCACCCTGCTATTGATCTGTACCATAATTATCTGAGTTGCCTGTAGGTCACCCTGCTATTGATCTGTACCAGAATTATTCGAGGTGCTTGTAGGTCACCCTGCTATTGATATGTACCATAATTATCTGAGTTGCCTGTACATATCCTATAATAGGTGCCTGTAGGTCACCCTTCTATTTTACATATCCTATCATATGTGCCTGTAGTTCACCATTGTATGTATCCATATCATATTATAGGGGCTTGCAAGTCACCCTGTTATTTAACATATCCTTTTTAGGTGCCTGTAGGTCACCATGTTATTTTCCCTATCATATTATAGGTGTCTGTAGGTCACTATGTTTCTTTTTCCTATCATAGGTGCATGTAAGTCACCATGCTATTTATCCATACAGTATTATAGGATTCAACCTTGATGCACCTATGATACAGATCTATATGGTGATTGTATCTGCAGGCTGTTATAATCCGCCAAAAATAGATAAATATCAGTGTGACCTTCAGGCACATATGATAGGCTATGTTATATAGATGGGTTTATTTACAACCACTGGGTCGATGCCACTGCTGGTGGTTTTCATTCCCCGAGGTTATCACTAGCCCGGTAGTCAGCACTTTTGTGTTGACATGAATTATCATTGATTATAAATTAACTGTTTAAAAAACTTTACAGTTTTGAAATACTAAGCAGGGGTTTAAATTATTGGTGGTCCGAGGTCCGTGACCTTTCACTGTTGCAATCGGACTTTCGTTTTGGTTACTAGCTACGCCCGACGGACCTTCGATTTTAAAGGAAATAAAATGATCTTTGCTGACCTTTTTAACCATCTGTATCGTCATTTTTAAGCCATATTATTATTGAAATTGAGGAAAAAAAAATGTTTCATCCCTGACCTTGCCGACGAGTGATAAAAGTTATTTTTAACCTTGTATTTCTTGGAAACACAAGGTTATAAATAGTTGCGAGAAGTCACGTGACAAATCATTAAGACATTTTTGAACAAAATGAGTCCGTTTCCGTGTCACGTCTTCCAAGAGAAAGCCTGAAGATCATGGATGGTCTTTAACCACAGGCACTTGTTTCTATCAATGGGAAGGTCGACTATCCATAAATATAGAAGGATATTCAACCTTCCCTTGGATAGAAACAAGTGCCTGTGTCTTCATGATCAACGTCTTTAAAAGAAATCAAATGAAGATCTCACTAAAGACCAAAAATGCGATCGTGAAAAACGGGAACGGACATTTAAGTCCCACTGGAAAATCGATCGAACCGTGGCTATTATAATTTATCTACGTTCATATCCGTAGATATGGATATTTTAACACCCTTCAGTACCATGTACACCCTTCGGCTTCCGAAGATAACGAATTTATCCCCGGTCTTAGTCCAAATCTTGCGATTTTTAGAGAAATTCAACCACAAAATGTTACGTAAAAGCAACGTTTTTTTTCATTGTTTAAAAATCTTTTATTGAAATTTATATGAGAAATGAAACATCACATGTAGTTCAAATATGATGAAACAATCTAACCTTACTCCAAAAGCACATTAATTTTGTTTTTTATTGAATTATGAAATATTTCATGTAAAAGTAGGACCTGGGATTTAGGTTGTGGACCTTTCAGTTTGAAGTGTCAAAGGTCCTGGACCTTCCAGTACAAAATGTTAATTTGAACCCCTGACTAAGGCTTGTCGACCTCAGGATTAGATTACCTTAGCTGTATTTGGCTAAACCTTTAGGTATTTTTGGTCCTCAACGCTCTTCAACTTCTTACTTTATTTGGCCTTTTTAACTTTTTTGATCCGAACGTCATTGATAAGTCTTTTGTAGACGAAACGCGCGTCTGGCGCAAAATGCAAAATTTCAATCCTGGTATTTATGATGAGTTTATAAACATAGCTGTGTGACCTGCAGGCTCCTATGACGGGCTCTGGAAAATATCGATGAGGATAAGACCTGCATGCACCTTTGGTCAGATCTATGGTGACGTGACCTGCAGGCTCATACGATGGGCTATGGTACAGATACATATCAGTGTGACCTGCAGGTAGTTACAATAGGCTAACGTTACATATAAACAAAAGTGTGACCTGAAGGCAATGATGGTACAGATACATTTTGGTGTGACCTGCAGGTTCCTATGATAGGATATGGAACATAAAAAAGTGGTGTGACCTACAGGCACCTATAATAAACCTGCAGGCACTATGATAGGATACGGTACATAAAAAAGCGGTGTGACCTTCAGGCACCTATGATTTGATATGGACATACAAAAAGCTGTGTGACCTAGAGGCACTTATGATAAACCTGCAGTCACCTATGATGGAATATTGTAAATAAAAATAAGCTGTGTGACCTACGGGCACCTATGATAGGCTGTGGTTTAAATAAATAGCAGTATGACCTGCAGGCTCCTATGAAAGGCTTAGATACAGACATGTGGCAATGTGACCTGTAGGCACCTATGATAGGCTATGGTGCAGATCTATAGTGAAGTGACCTACAAGCACCTATGATAGGCTATTGTACAGATCTATGGTGATGCGACCTGTAGGCACCCATGATTGACTATGGTACAGATCTATGGTAGGGTGAACTGCAGGCACCTAAGATAGACTATAAAACAGATAAATATCAGTGTGACCTGCAGGCACCTATGATAGGTTATGACTCAGATAATAAAAAATTTCAAGACCTGTAGGCACCTATAGACTATGGTACAGGCACCTATGATAGGATTTGGTACATAAATAAAGCTGTGTGACCTACAGGCACCTTCGATAGGCTGTGGTACAAATAAATAGCAGTGTGACCTGCAGACTCCTATGAAAGGCTTAAGTAAAGAAATATAGCGATTTGACCGGTAGGCTTCTATGATAGACTATGGTGCAGATCTATAGTGAATGACCTACAAGTACATATGATAGACCCATGATAGACTATGGTACAGATCTGTGGTGATGTGACATGAAGGCACATATGCTAGTCTATAGTACATATAAAATGTTGTATGGCCTGCAGGCACCTATGATAGACTATGGTACAGATCTATGGTAATGTAACCTGCAGGCACTTAAGAAAAACTATAGAACAGATAGATATCAGTGTGAACTGCAGGCATCTATGATAGTCTACGGTACACATAAAACGTTGTACGACCTGCATTCACCTATAGACTATTGTATAGATAAAACGTTGTGGGACCTGAAGGCACTTATGATAGGATTTGGTGCAGATATATGGCAATGTGACCAGCAGGCACCTATAATAGGCTATGGTACAAATAAATAGCAGTGTGACCTACAGGTACCTATGATAGGCTATGTTGCAAATAAAAAGTTGTATGATCTACCGGCACCTATGATAGGCTATAGTGCAGATCTGTAGTGAAGTGACCGACAGGCACTTATGATAGACTATGGTGCAAAATCTATGGTGATGTAACCTGCAGGCACCTATAATAGACTAAGATACAGGTGAATAGCAATGTGACCTGCAGGCACCCATGCTAGGCTATAGTGCAGATCTATGGTGGTGTGACCTGTAGGCACCTATTATAGTCTTTGGTACAGATAAATAAGCAATATGACCTGCAGGTACCCATGATAGACTATAGTACAGATCTATAGTGATGTGACCTGCAGACACCTACGATTGGCTATGGTACATATAAAAAGCTGTGAGAACTGCAGGCACCCATAATAGGCTTTGATCTATGATGATGTGACCTGCGTGCATTTATGATAGGCTATGGTACTGATAAATAGTAGTGTGACCTGCAGGCTCTTATGATAGGCTTTGGTGTAGATCATAAGTGAAATAACCTACAGACACCTATGCTAACTGCGAGTACTCTCAGATCTGTACTTAGTGTTTTTTGTTTGTTATTCGCATGTACAAGTACCCATCCACGTCCACTTTGTGTTTTGTTAGTCTGTATTTCTATTGTATCCATTTGATGAGTTAAGCCTTTTTCAACTGATTTTTATATTTTGTTCTTATGTTCTACTGTTACACCAAGGTCCCAGGTTAGGGGAGGGTTGGCGCTTTCAAACTAGTTTAACCCCGCCACATTCTGTATGTGCCTGTCCCAAGTCAGGAACCGGTAATTCAGTGGTTGTCATTTGTTGCTGTGTTACATATTTGTTTTTCGTTTATTATTTTGTACTTAAATTAGGCCGTTAATATAGCTGACTATGTGGTATGGGCTTTGCTCATTGTTAAACACCGAAAGGGGACCTATAGTTGTTAATTTCTGTGTCATTGGGTCTATTATGGAGAGTTGTCTCATTGGCAATCATACCACATCTTCCTTTTATATGTATGGGGCAAATCTATAGTGATGTGCCCTGCAGGCACCTACCATACAGATATATAAATGAACGTATGACCTGCAGGCTCCTTTAATAGCATTTGGTGCAGATCTATGGAGATTTGACCTGCAGGCACATATTATAGGCTATGTTACAGATTATTAGCAGTGTGACCTGCAAACTCAAATGATAGACTTTGTTACAGATCTTAAGTGATGTGATCTGCAGGCACCTTTGGTACAGATATTTTTTGGTCAGACTGTGTGACCTGCAGGCACATTTGGTACAGATAAATTATGGTGTGACCTGCAGGCACCTATAATATTGTATATGATAATACGCGTAGGTATATGCAGCACTACTTTTTTATAAGTGGTGACTGGCAGTAACCGTTCACATAAGCTTTTATCCTCGTGCGGTGGTAGTGATTGATGGAGTAAAGGAAAAAGTGCCGGAGCGGAAACGACTACTGTACGGAGTTTGGGTAGCATTGTGACGTAATCTTGTTGATCTTGATAGCTACGCCGAAGTAGTTTGGTGGTAACGCTAAAGTGCGATGAATTACTATATTTTCAATGTTTTCATTTTCTCATGTCGAAGTAGAAGTCGATTTGTCTGGAAGAATCAGCTTTTCATGTTATTATTTAATTCATTGAGCGTACAAGCCGTTTAATTCAAAAACAGTCGTGATAAATAGTCAGTACATTTGCAGTCATTACTGAAACGTTGTTGTTTACTTTGTTAACAGGCTTGAACAGAAAAAAATCGAACATTCATTCAAGCGTTTATAAATTGACCATTATAGACGCTACATGCAAAGGTTATTGTCCATTCAAACCAGTACTAATTTTAAATACCGAAAAACGAGGAAGCTATTAGAAATTCAAATACTATTTGTATAGTCACGACGACACAAAATAGAAACAAATATAATCGGCTGATGTGAATGAGAGCACGGAATAAGATAGATCGTTGTATTTTTTTATTGCATCTAGAGGAAATATGAAATTCTTTGACAGGACACGAGATCTATTCTTTCATAGTCGCTCTATCATGGTCACATCTCGGATCACCAGTTCAAACCACTACATTGTACGTTCATGTTATAAGACAAAACGGCAGACCATCACACTTCAGCGTCCCCGTTGCACCTCCGAGTCCTATATATATATATATATATCAGTTTTTAAGCATAGTTAACTTGGGCCACCATCCCTGATCCAGACAGTTTTTGTTTCTAGAGAGTTAATACAATTCAATATTAATCATGGCACCTTTTTGTTAAAGAACATTTTGGATCCTAGGTTGAGGACAAGCTTTTCAGAAGTCGTCTTGTTTTGTTAATTTCTGCAAATATATACAGATACCAGGCTTAAACTTTTGAACGCCAGACTCACTTTTTTTTCTACAACACTCATCAGAGACGCTCAGATAAACATTTTTAAAAAGGCCAAATAAATGGCAAACAATTATCAAGGGTTTTACTGTCGGCTGGATGAAGACCAAGGGTGACGATAATTGTATACCCTAGTCAACTTTTGAGGTCGACATTGTTTGAATGAAGGGTGTTGATTCAGGACAGCAAATGTAAAATTGAGGCAGGTATAGATGAGGGTTGCCTTGCAAGAACAAACCTGTAAAGATTTGTTTTTAGTTTTTTTACTAAGATTTTATATCCATAATTGTGATCATCAGGTTACGTAGCAATACATAAAAAATTGTCATTTTTGAATCCTTCAATTTAAGAAGATTCTATGCAAGTAATAATAGTAGTAAATTTGTTAATCAGATATTTGTGACTCAATATATATTCTTCAAAAAAAGTAATATCCATATAAATCAGATTCGCTTTACCAGTGACTGGTGAACAGCAGACCAAAGGTTTGTTGATATGTAAAACAAAAGGATCAAATATTGTAGACTTCAAACGTGCTCTCGACGGTGTACCCGATTTAGGTTTATTAAAAACAGAATAGTGATTGACTCCATAGTGTTGCAGTATAAATAAACTCATATACCAAATATACAGACCTGGTATACGTAAAAGTTGAAAAAAAAATGATAAAAGATTTTTTTTTAATTTACTGTTACTAGTAGTTAGACAAGGGGATAATTTAGTCAGATGCTATCTTATTTGTTTTCATGTGATCTACTACATCTACTTGACCCAGTATCCTCTAATAGTTAAACAATAAATAGTTTTATTATCAACAAGTAAATATGGTCTTCAAAACTGCATCAATAAAATTACTAGTTTACAGAAGACTAGATATAAGAATTGAAAAAAAAAAAAACTGGAGTTTTTTTTTTAGCAAGTCAGGAAAGGTAAATATTATTCAATATAAATATAATGATGTGAACATAGAATATTTATCTGGGGCGGTATCTATACACCACACACACGGATATCTTTAAAAAATACTAAAAGCGATTATTTAAAAACCGAACTCGAATAAAATTAAAATACTTACCATTATTTAGGCGTCAGATTTTTAACACTGTCGCGTATAAATAGGCAGCAAAGTAAGGTTTAGGGAAGACTAAATGTAATGCCATTATGATAGTAAGAGAACGTCGTCGCCTACACACCAAACAAACCCGCGCAACATCTCCGATTTATGGCTGATCTAATGTACTTTTTATACAAATACACATATATGTTAAAGTAATTTATTCAATAACATTTAAAAAAAAAAAATAAAAGAGATAAATGTATTATTGTATTGTTTTCAGTTCAAGTTTTAAATACTGTATGCAAAATTTGACAACAATCTATGACATGACAATCCAATATAACTTGATCTAACGTTAACCAAACACTAAATAAGTGATACAAATCCATTATCACACAATATCGTTAAATGATACATCGTACCTTAGGGGGAACCCCAAGGGTGACTGGAGAATAGAAATATGGTTACTCTGGTCTTCTTCCAACCGGGAGTAAAATCCTCACCAAAGTGGTGAGTTTATTAGGCTGTGTGGGATGTACAAGTACGCAGCCACGTCCGGTCAGAATGGGGACGTTAAATCCCATGCGTCATGTAGAGAGATCAACACGTTAAGAAACCTTGCAACAACTCTTTCAGGGGTCCGTTAGTGGCATGGTGCAAGGCAAACTTCTGTCCCTATCCACAATACCCTCATTTTCCAGTGGCAGTCCAAATTTCCCCGACCTTCATTCCGGACGTCTACACGGGACCTACCTGTGTTTATTGTTAAATTGTTTTCGTCTTGAACATGCATGAATTTTTGCCATTGGACGTTTAGCAACCAACAATCAACAATAAATTGAGGGAGATGTGATTAATCAAAAGTGTAAATCAACAATTTATTTGAATAAAGTTCAAGATTGACTTCCTACAAGGTCCTACAAGATGTGACGATTGCTAAAAATTTGCGTCGTTAACGGCGAAAACAGGTCTAGTAAATATTTAGTATAATCTATTTGGTCTGTAAGACATTAACGTGTTAGGATTAAAACACAGACAAACGCTCATCTGTAAATAATTATTGATGATATTGAGTTGTAGCGTGTAAGCAATGTTTTCATATGCCGTGCAGCCACTTCCTGTTTACCGATACAGTAGTTTAAAATTCACTCTGCAGATCTAAAAGGAAAATTTTGATCAGAGTTTTCTTAGTTTCAATGATTTAAGGGAATGATCAGTTTAGTATGTAATGCCGTTACTATATTAGCACCTTACCACAGGTCGCTGATAGCTGTTTTGGTTGGATGCTTTGGATTCTTTCTGGTTGGAATTACTGGACTCGTCGTTACAAGTTTACCGGAAAGAGAGAGGGTGTATCCTAGGATAGCTGATTTCCTAAATTAGATTAGATTTTTTTTTTCTAAATTAGATTTATTGTAAAGCAACGCTCAGACACATATATGTGTAACATCAGGTAAATATACAATAATAAACATGATTTATAATACAATGGTAACATTTAAAAACAAAAACAAATAAAATTTCATACAAATCAATGTATATATCACAATAAGTTATTTAGCTTTCTAATAAAAGATGACACCTGTCTATATAAATTAACATTGCAATAAGATAACATAACAGATAATTTCTGCTTGCTTGGATGCTTCGTTTAATAACTAGGGATATGTTTTTCTCTAAAAATAACCAGTTGGGGAGACTTACATATAAAAAGATAGTGAAATTCGTCTCCTACATTTTCTTTACATATGTGACATTTTCGGTCCTCCGCCGGAATATTATACCAACGCCCAATAAAATAATTTTCAAAACCAAAATAATTTTTATAACTAGAGTAAAATACACCTCGGGAAGATAATTGAACATCTTGATGCCAATTTTGTATATATTGGTCTTGTAAAATCTGTTTTATCAGATGTTTGTAGACAGTACTATCTTGATTGACAAACACATATCCTAGTCCTGTATCATTAAATATTGATTCTATAAAATTCAGCCATTTGAATGACTGACCGCTATTTTGCTTCAAACTTAATAATAATCTATACATATTACTACTTAATTTTTCACCATGCATTATACTTCTCCAAAATAATGTCATTCTTATTCCGGTAGGGGTCTGACTGAAAACCAGCAACCAATTACCACCCCCCCCCCCCCCCCCCCCACCCCCCCCCCCCCCCCCGTTTTGTCTTGCCGTCCCTGGAATGCTCCTGGGAGCGGAACATCGGCTCCTTCCTCCACTGGGGTCCCTAACATGTCCTTCCCTATTCCATGATCGGGCCCTACCGCGAGAGTTCGGGCTTCCATCCCTGGGACTCCAGCCCACTGCCCCTGACCCATGCCTCGCTTACCCTTTCAAACTCAGGAGATGGGTCCCTGTTATTCTCAGGTGTGACCTTGGCTTACCCTGGGACCCCCTTTTTATGGTCCCCTTCCACATCCTGGCCCTTTTGAATATCATCCGGGCCCGGGGTACCTTATCAACTGAGGGGACCCTATCTTGGTGTCGTCCCTTGGGGGTTTCCTCACCTCTCTTTCCCTCTGCAACCCAACTCCTCTTCGGGATGCCTTCCACACTTCCTTCTTCACTAGACATAACTAATACGGTACTCCCTACAAATACAAAAATACAACATTTTGAGAACCAAACACACTGATATCTGGCCCCGCCATTCCACATAACCTCTATTTAACTAAATAATAATGAACAGTATAACTTATTGCCTTCATATATACAACAGCAACCCCTAAAAATTATATACAGTAACTTAAATCTCCCTATATACAACAGCTCTTATTGTGGCACTCTATTCTGAACATTTCCTACGGGCTGACCACCGCAGTCCCGTTGGGTTCAGACTAGCTTATGGCGGTCCAGTTTACTATGCGGGACCCTACAACCCGAGCAGATATAGTCCTGATTCTCCCACTACTCAGCTTCCTTGGGAGAAATTGACACACACCTGCCATGGAACCACTCACTGCACCTGTCACAGGAGATCATAAACTCTCCTGTATAAGGTCCTCGGCAAGTGCAGTACAGTGCTCCAGTATTTCCCGTTGAAGCATCTGTTCCCCCACTCTCAGCTGATAGCAGGTTGGGGAGCATGAGGTCTACCTGTACAGGATTTTGAACACTCGTTTTAGAAGGGGTTACAGTGTCATTTAGGGGCTGTGCTTGGGCAACCCCTCCCTTTTGTGGCTCGACTATTGCCCTGTTGATCCATGTCGGTAACTCTCTATCCTTGCACAGCTTAAGACGGTCATGATTGACTGTGGTGAGTGTTTTTTTTTTCATTTTTACCTTATACAGGTAAGGGGATATCCGTTCTAAGATGACCCCGGGTCCCCTCCACATAGGGCTTAGCTTCATACACTTCCCTGGTACTAAAGCGGTGTCTAACTTGTACAACACGTCCCCCTTATTGTATTGATGGGCTACTACTCTGAGGTCGTATGCTCTTTTTGACCTTAGCTGGGCTGTTTTCAAATTAGCCCGTGCGACTTCATGAGCTGACCTTAAAGCCTCCTCCAAGCCACTTACGTACCCCTGTAGGTCTGGCGGGTCCCCATCAAGAGGGGGTCTGAACATCAATTCTGCAGGAAGATTGACTTCCCTGCCCAACATGAGCTTATTGGCTGTGAACCCTGTTGCACCAGCTAATTGGGAAATGTGTAGGTCCCACGTTTTCTGGTTTGTCTCTACAAAACACCCGACTGAGGCGAGTAGGGTACGATTGAACCTTTCCACTTTGCCATTCGCGAGGTGGTTCAGGTTTTATGTATGTGGAGTAATTCGCATACAGACTGGAGTAGCTGACTTTCGAAATTGCGACCCTGATCTGTAAATATTTCATAGTGATACCCAAATCTACAGAAAAACTCATTCATCGCCGCCCTAGCAGTCACTTCCGCAGTTTGTGATGGGATAGGGATACATTCGACCCATTTACTAAACTGTTCTACTATCATGAGTAGGTGCTCATTTGCCTACAAAATCCAAATGGACTCTTTCCATAGGGGCCCCTGCCTGGTACATGGTCATAGGGCACCTGGCCGTCTTGTTCGCCTGTTTACTCTGGTTACATGTCGTGCATCCTGCAACATACCCCTAAATATCTGTTCTCAGGCCATGTTAATAATAGAACTGTTTTGCCCTTTCCCTGGTTTGGTCTATGCCCTGGTGTCATGCCGAGGGAATGTCATGACACAGTTCTATGATTTCCTGGGGCACAAGTAGCCTATTTCCCTTGCCTTCCTTTGGATGGAACATTACTAGTTCCCTTTCATCTCTACTGAACCTCTCCCTGCCTGTCCAATAAAACTTGGCATGTGGGCTACTCCGGAATAATTCCCCTTCAGCTGGCTGATAGTCATTGTCAATTAACCAGTTTAATAGCCACCCAAAATTTTGGTCACTGCCCTGCCCCTCACGTATTTGGTCAACAGAGTACTTGCCTAGTACTACCCCAAGCCCTTCCTGCACAACCCAGATTGAGCAGTCTGGGTTGTCAGACTATTACCACATCACTACCTACAGTAGCCACTGTCACCCTGGATATACAAATGAATCTTGGCCAGCGACCAGTATTTTGTTTACAGATCTACCCTCTACACCCGTACCTTTGGATGCTAATGGGACCACATCAGTCATGAATTACTGTGCTTGAGCCTTTGCACAATAAGGGCAACCCCAACAGGGCAGGGTTGCTAAGTTCACATCTGCCTTAAGTCCAGACATGGAGATTCAACTGGCATTCGGGACAGAGCATCTGCATTTATATGGCTAAGCTCCTCGAGCTATCTGGCAGGCTGTCCTTGGGGCTGCTTAAAACGAAGCAGTCAGGTGAGGCTACTATGGTCAGTGCGGACTACAAAATTCCTACCCAGCAAGTACTGCGTGAATTGCCTTGTGAAGCGTACCACTGCCAGAATCTCCTCCCGGGTGGTGCAATATCGCCTTTGCTCTGGAGTCAGAGTGAAACTGGCGAAGCAAACTACCCTTTCCTCCCCATCCTGTATTTGGAACAAGACTGCCCCTATTGCATAGTCAGAGGCATCGGTATCTAAGACGAATGGATCAGAGGTATTTTGGAGGTCCAGAAGTGGTGCAGAGGTACGAGCCTCCCGCAGCTTGTCAAATGCCTCCTGCTGTGTTTTTGCCAATGTGAAAGACCTTTTGCCTGTAACGTCTTGGAGGGAGCTGCGATTCTAGAATACCCCTCTATGAAAGCCCTGTGATAATTGGCGAACCCCAGAAAACGCTCTACGTTTTTTGTGTTGTTTTGGTTTGGCTATTTCTTCACATCCTCTATGTAGCCTGGACCAATATTCATACCCTTCCTACTTACAACCCTGACTAGGAATTCTAACTGATCTTGGAACAGTTCACATTTTTTGGGTTTCAGTTTAAGGCCGTATTCCCTTAAGCGCTGTAGGACAGCCCTCAAGTTGGCCAAATGAGAAGCTACATCTTTCTCAAGGACTAAAATGTCATCTAGAAAGGCCAATACTATATCCCAAGTTAACCCACTATGAACTAAGTTTTTGATCCTAGCATAAGTAGTTGGGGCATTACAGAGCCCAAATGCCATCCTAGCAAACTGAAAAAGGTCGTATTTTGAAATAAATGCGGTTTTTTACCTATCCCCTTTGTTGATTTTCACTTGCCAATACGCTGAGTTAGCGTCCAGCTTGGAGTACTACTGATTCCCTGCCAGGGTATCAAAGCACTCCTCTACTAAAGGCAAAGGGAAAACATCTTTGACACAGGCCGCGTTCAGGGAGCTATAGTCAATACACCACGTGACTTCCCGTCCTTCTTCCTTACCAATACAGGGGCAGAACACCATTCAGAAACTGAAGGCTGAATGACCCCTGCCTCCAACATTTTCTTTAAGTGGGCCTCCTCCTCCTCCTGAGCAAACCCGATAGGGGTTCTTCTTATTCGTTGCTTTATCGGAGGGTGTCCCCCTGTGTCAATTTGATGCTCAATTTCCGAAAAGTTCCCCAAATAAAACTCACTGGCTGCGAAAACATCCCCATACTCCCTTAGCAGAGACGCCAAGTCCTCTTGCTCTTGGGTTCCATGTAGTTCCTTGGAGCGATCAAAGAGTTTCCTGAGGTGTTCTGGGACTCCCTGGTCTGACTACAGTGGGCCTGTACCAACCACCATACCCACTACTCGTACCCTAGCTGGAACTTCTTTTTTGTCAACTTCTACTTCCTAGGCAATTAATTCCCATGGTCGCACGTGTACATGCCTATCTGAGGTATTTATCAAACACACAACTGGTTGGCTCCTCCCTGCATGTAATGTGCGGGGAATCAGTAGACCAGAGTGAGTGCCTGCCTCAACAATGTAACTTGGCAGCTCGCAGTTTAAGTGGGCCTCCTCCTCCTCCTGAGCAAACCCGATAGGGGTTCTTCTTATTCGTTGCTTTATCGGAGGGTGTCCCCCTGTGTCAATTTGATGCTCAATTTCCGAAAAGTTCCCCAAATAAAACTCACTGGCTGCGAAAACATCCCCATACTCCCTTAGCAGAGACGCCAAGTCCTCTTGCTCTTGGGTTCCATGTAGTTCCTTGGAGCGATCAAAGAGTTTCCTGAGGTGTTCTGGGTTTCCCTGGTCTGACTACAGTGGGCCTGTACCAACCACCATACCCACTACTCGTACCCTAGCTGGAACGTCTTTTTTGTCAACTTCTACTTCCTAGGCAATTAATTCCCATGGTCGCACGTGTACATGCCTATCTGAGGTATTTATCAAACACACAACTGGTTGGCTCCTCCCTGCATGTAATGTGCGGGGAATCAGTAGACCAGAGTGGGTGCCTGCCTCAACAATGTAACTTGGCAGCTCGCAGTTAACATGGCAGCTGATCTTCATCACTGAATTAGGCTGCACCATGACTTTCTCTCGTAGTATCACATTAGCTACCATCGGGGCTCGCCCCACTTTACCCATAGTCATCGGTATGACCTCGTCCCCGACCCGAAGCTGTCCCTCAGACATCTGCAAGTCGATGCAATGAGCTCTCAAAAGATCGAACCCTAGTAACATGTCGTCCTCTATCGGGGCCACGTACAGATTGGACTGTTTGAGTTTGGACCCAAATTCCAAGTTCACTGGCCCGACAACATACCCATTCATTTGCATCCCCTTCTCTGCGGTATTATTATAACCTCCCTCAGGATGGGTGGGGATGATTTAAGGGACCTGTACACCTCTTCCGATATGAGGGTCACCCCTGCTGCAGTGTCCACTACAGCAAACAAACTTTGCCGTTGGACTTTTATGGGTACCCTAAACACAGTCCCAGACCGGAGCTGACATATAGTGACTATTTCCCAATCACTGCCCTCATCCACCAGTGTGGTCTGCTTCCCCTTCTGAGGAGGAGTCCCCACTGTTTTAGGCCTCCTCATCACTTCCCAGGGCAGTCCCAACTGTGCCTATCTCCTTGGAAGGGCTCGGATCTGAAGTGGAGTCCCAGCTGTCTGGGGGCTCCTCATAACTGGCAAGAGTTACCTCAGCTTCGCCAGTCTGCTCAGGGGTGGTCAGATGTTCGTCCTTATCCCATAGGCCTCCAGGTGTTTCCCCCTCAACTGTTACGTCGCCACCACAGCGTATATCTCCCGTCAGCGCAATGACCACTTATGAGACGACGACATATCAATGTGTATATATGTTAAATATATACTTCCAAAAGGGTTCGACCTGTTACTATAACTTTAACTGTTTTGGGTTTACAGAGACATAAAACTAATAAAAGTTCACACCCTGTTTATTTCTGTATTAAGGCACAACATAAAACTATGCAGTTTTTACAATAGTAATAAATTATATTATAAACTATGACATATGATACACAAAAGGAGCCCCGAGAGGATACATAGAACTGAAAAAGTTATAAGATTTATCGATCCCATAGTTAACTTGATCTATATCTGGTGAGGTGCAGTTGCACCTAAGGTTCAGGTATCGTTACGGTATAAATGAGGTGCTGTTGTACCAAGGTTTATAATTTAGCAATAAATGGTATTTAAGCCGTTTATAGCGGTAGTCAAATTTAGCGGTGCATCCCAGTTTGGATTTGGCGCATCACATCTACTTTGGTGTCTCTGCACCGTATAAGGCAAAATTTATATACATTTGCTGAGGCAATGCACCCTGATTGGTAATGACATTTAACGAATCAGTTGATTGGTAACATCATCTAAATATAAAACGTAATTTATAATCACAACTTTTCTCTAAAAGATCAATAATTTACGGAAGCTATTAACTGATTCGTTTAATATCTCAAAGCCGTTTAAACAGGGTGTGAACTTTTATTAGTTTTATGTCTCTGTAAACCCAAAACAGTTAAAGTTATAGTAACAGGTCGAACCCTTTTGGAAATATATATTTATAATAATTTACGGAAGCTATTAACTGAATAATAATGCACCCGGTGCAATTTATCTTGGCTCTCGGTGCAGATAAAGTTAAAGAATGGTTTCTCTAGTTGAAACACACATTAAATTACCTAATAAAAAAGCATATTTAAATTAAACTATCACGATAACGTACCATATCTACATCCGAACGAATTTGCTGCTGCGACATTATAAGAAACAATTAAGTTAAAATCTAAGCGACTGTTAAAAATGAACGTGTCTCAAGTAAAAGTGAACTGAGAAGAATGACGTCGCTTTATATATAGAATAATATTAACCAATCAAATATCTCTATTTGCGATCTCCGGGCAAACATGCAGATTTGCGCAAAGATGGTGGTTCTACGTATCCTCCGGGGACTTATGCACAATATAACAAATAATTCATACTTCACAAAAGATCCACACCTATCTAGATGGATAAATAAATATATTATTAAGCTAGGAATGCAGGATATAACTAGTGACAGAGTATAATGTAAGTAAAATTCGCCATTGAAGTGGGTTCATGACCTAACAAAATGGAGATTCTGAACTGCAAGTGAAAAGTGTAAGTAAACTGAAGCTACAATATGAGAACTAATACATATATAAATAAGTTTTTAAACAATATAGAAGTACAAAATCATATGATGTCTACAACCTCAAGTGACAAGTGTTACACAACAAGCGTAAACTACTTATTTATGGGTCACCGTCAAGATATAAACAAATCTGCATAAATCTATTTCCAGTGACATTCCAGAAATGTATCTTAATTTTGGATGTAAACAAACGGATATTACAATGGAACCAGATGGGATTTAACAGGGGTGTGAATAACAAAATATCTTAACAATAAATATTAACAATATAACATTTGAGACCATTCTAACCTATTCATGGAGCATAAAAGGACATAATAAAGAACCAATTATTGTTCGGCACAAAACTGCCCCCTCCTTAGTATAGATTGGTCTCCAATTGGATTGTAAGGTAAGATAAAAAAAATATATATTATCATCTATATTAAGCCAAGGGACCTACTATTAAGTTAAAATATATACATTATTTTTCAACTCGTATAATAATTTAAAGAATATTTATAATTACAGTATCACATCACTGTAAACTTACTATAATTTACAAGTAGAATATATTAGATTCTAATTTATACAGATATATACATTTTACCTGTAGCGACTCATCTATGTTTTCTAAAAATTGAAAACGCTTCCTTATTTAACTCAAAAGAAAACTTCTTACAACTGGAATTGTGATAAGAGGCCAAGGATGCCATAGTACCACATGAAAAACTTGAAAAGGATATTCAATTATACACAAAAATACCTATATGCTCATTCGAACACACATACTCTTTCACACATACTCATGTGCAATAATTATTATTAACAATATACATACCCTTTAATTACCTAACCTTTCAATACAGGATTTACAGTAAAGGGCCAAGGATGCCGCCAGACTGCGTAGTAAATTGTACTTAAAAATATACATTTGTAATGGTCTACTGACCACTTTATGCAATAAAAATTTAATAATATAGAATTTCATTCTCTTTACAATTTATGATTAATCATTTATTGGTCTATTTATTCAGATATTTAATTATGCAGAAGTGTTTACTCCTGCCACTTCTTGGCCCTGTTTAGATTTGGCTCACTGCTTGGCCTCTTTTTAGCTTTTTGTGCTGGCACAACTGTCTTCCGTGGCAATAGTCGGGCCACTATCTTCCCTTTCACTGTCTGCCGAAACTCGTTTAATACCTTTTCCGCTTCCAACCCTGTGATACCAGTCTGCCTAACCGCCAATATGGTAGGATTCCTAGCATCACAGGTGTCATGTTTCTGGTCTGCTCTGCCCAGAAGCTCAAAGCAGGAGTCACAGCAGTGACTCACACCAGAGTGCTGCTCTATCAAATGTCTCCTCACCACTGTCTTTCTGGCGGACACAAACAGATATTTGTCCCTCTGGCGACATAGGGAGCATGCCCATTGGGTGACCTGTGGAAAGAATGAAAAATATGAATATTATGAAATTAATACTGAGCTTATGGTTTCTATAAATAACATACATTAATTGCCAACATTTAGACCAATAATTAGTTTTAAGTTTTTGCATTCCACCAGCACATTATCTACAGTGGATGCTTCTTTAAACTACTATAGGTTTTTCTTTTTTTTAGCAATCATATGTTGGATGGTCTAAATCCTGTTCAGGACCCTGTATTTCTTTATTTTCAACATTCTCCATTTTAGCCGTTATGGTATCGTTCTTAACTTTACAACTTTTATTTGTTAAACATTAGTCTAAGAGGAATAATCCATTTTCAGGTTTAACCAAGCCATGAGCCACTTAGAGACCTGTCTTGTTAACAAATTTTGACACAGCACTAACCATGCCAGTTTCAATATTCACAACAGAATCAACAATCTTTCCAGGGACAATAACTTCAGCTTCACGAGGAACAACAACATCCTGAGCTACAGCAATCCTACATATAGTAGGTTCCATATTTTTATTAAAATGGTAACATGGGATCTTGTCACTATTTATAGATAAACAACTTTTACTTAACAAAACATCACAGTTATTTGGGGTAAGAAAATCTACCCTTAAAATTCCATCAATTTGTTTATCAGCAATCAAAACGTCATGATGTATGATATTTCTACCAATTTTTATTTCCACATTCAATTTTCCAATAAATGCGGAAGTTTCTCCAGTAGCAGTTACTAAATTTAAATTAACTGGGGTAACTAAGTTTTGAGATAAGAGGGGGAGCTTCTCAAAAACTTTCTGTTAAGTACAGTGACACTTGCACCTGTGTCAACTAACATACTTACAGGGAAGTCCTGTATTTTGGTTGTAACAAATAAACCCTCATCTCCGAACTTGAACACATTAAGTGCAACTATCCTGGGCCCTGACTCGTTTGTCTCACACCGGCCCCCGTGTTCGACAAGTCCCGGTTTCCCGACGATCCCTGGCCAAAATTCTGAGCGTTATTGCCATTTTGGTCATTACGACCATTTTGAGTCCTACTATTATTTTTGTTTTGACCATTACAATTACGGTTCCTGTTTTGGAAATTATTATTTCCAGAGGCATTATAATTGTTTCTATTTTGATGATTACTCTTATTTTGGTAATTATTTGACCATTGTTTATTATTATTAAAATTGTCATTTGTTTTTCCAGGTTGAGTATTCTGTGCTGATTTGACAACCTGCTTGATATCATTAGTCAAAGACTTCTTTTCCTGGCGGAAACCATCCATTTAAGATTTTGTAAACGACACAGAATCATCTAGACGATCTGACTCATTTAAGGCCACTACATTGATAGGATGACCACGATACCGATTGGTCTTCTGTTTGTCCGCGACCCTAAAGGCCTCAAGCCGTAGTGCCAAAATGTCAGCTTCAGCAATATCTTTGACCTGAGCTTCTCGTATTCTGAGCTTCAAATCTGAATCCGGCAAAGCATCTATAAAATGATCCCTTGCCAAAGTAAAAATTAAAGTTGGAGGTGCATTTGGATAAGCTTGCCATGTGAGCTTTTTTATTGATTGAGCCAGTTCAGATATTGATTCTTCTTTACGCTAGACACGTGTCTGCAAATTTTCTTTAAAAATCTCGGCTCGGTTCATTGAACCAAACCTTAAATTAAGGATCCTGACAAGCTTTTATAATCATTTCTTTCCATTGGGGAAAGTTCAGTTAATAAGGTTCTGGCATCACCTTTAAGGCTACCAGCTAAGTACAAGGATTTAGTTACATTATTGCAGGAGTTCAACTCTGCAAAAATCTCAAATTAAGACAGATAATCATCTAGATCGTCTGTACCATCATAATATTGTGGTTTCATTTTAATAGAAACATAATAATTTGACGTTTGGTTCTGATGTGGAGTACGCACAACTGAATTTGACCTACCAGCTACCAAACTAGATAAACCGGGAGCCAGGGTTGATGGACAAGACCATCTGTTAGCAGTCGCTAAATTGTCATTGTTATTATTATTAAATAAAATATTTTGAGTGGAAAACATATTATTAGAGCTATTTGCCTTTTCTGAATAATAAGACGTACGTTCACCTTGCATGTGTGGGTGAAATGTACTGCCATTGCAATCATTTATCGGTTGGTCAAAATCAACTAACGGATTTCTCGTAACATGAGTTTGATGATCACCTTACCCCAAACTATGAACATTAGGCATGGTGATCTGAGCACGTAAAGCTGCAATATTTTGGTCAACTTTATCCATGGCCTTTTTGGTCATGTACTGCATTTCTTCTTTTGAGTTTTTAAACATTTGGTCTATTTGATGAAGAAAGTCATCAAATTTATTTTGCATAAGTCTCTCTTCATTATTAAAGTTTGGTGTAGAAGCACTTACAAGCTACTTCATCAACTACATGCATGTCCATTAAATTAGATGGACCGCTAATATCTTGGTCAATCAAAGAGGCTGACATTCTCTTATTAAAAATAATTTTTGAATCATCCATTGTAAATTTGTTCACAAAAATCTATCAATTCCAATAGTTACAAGTTGATAAAAATCAAATCACCACAGTCAAAACAGTGGGTTAAAATTAAAGATATTAAATAGGAGATAACTCAGTTAGTTATAAATCCCATCGTGGATGCCAAATATGTTACGTCGCCACCACAGCGTGTATCTCCCGTCAGCGCAATGACCAATGATCACCAAGGACAACACTCGATTAGCCCAGTCCTCAAGGGACTCCTCATGGGCTTGCCGGGCATTGTTGAACTGGACCCTGGCAGTCTTAGGGAGCGCCTTGAAACTAAAACGCTTGTGCAGTTTTTCCAACTAGCTCCCTATAACTCACTTCCGTGTCTCTTTCCGTAATGAGGGCATAGTATTCACTTGCCTTTCCCTCAAGGCACCAGCAAAGTTGATCTTTGCACTCTTGTGGGCCCCACTCACAAACCTCTGCATACCTTGCAAATTTTGTGAAGAAAGCCTGCCAGTTGCCCTTCCCTTCATACTTTATATTTTTCGGGGCGTTGCTGACTTTCGAGGCGCTGATTGAAATTCCTCGTGACCCACCTCTGCTGTCGGGTCCCCTTGTATTTTCCCTAGGCCTATCCTCATTATATGCTACTGGGTAAGCCTGCTGCCCATAGCTCCCCCTTGTGGGTGCACCGGTGTGTACCCTTGATTATAGCGACCCTGGGGTTGAATTGCCTATCTCCATAGGTATGGGTTGGGGTCTGCCTTGCGTCCTCGCCCCTATTGTCTTGCCTATCTCCATAGGTGCGGGCTGGGGTCTGCCTTGTGTCCTCGCCCCTATTGTCTTGCCACTTGCCATACCTAATACGGGGTGTCTCATACTGCCCCCACCAGTGTTCGCCGGTTGGGTACCAGGTGCTGTCCTCTGACTAGTATAATTGCTTGCGTGACTCATGGGGTGACCCCTTGGATAAGAAGGGGTGCCCCTTTGCTTGGGGCACACTTGTCCCACACACGGTCTTCGCCTGGCCAATACGGCTTGTAACCAATACTTCCCCCGGGGTGAGGGCTGTTACCCTGGTTTGGGTCACCAGTGTTGTGGTGGCCCCACTCTTTTTGCGGCAACTGTTCCCTGTAGCCCCCGTCCCAATTTCCTGGGGTCTTAGGCCTAGCTCAAGCATCCTCGGGATATGGACTACACTCAGGGAAGGCAGAGTCCATCTGGCTGGGCCCTCACTTATGTCCATTATTTGCCCCCCAGTTTTGATGCCTATACCTGGGAGCTGGAGTAACTCTTGAAAACTGCACGTGTTTATGTTTACAACCGACATTTCCTTTATCGTATAAACTATAACAACTGCTTTCCCTCAAAGTTTATTTATTACAAGATATAAACAACAATAATAAATCGACACACTTTTTTTATTCTTATAAAATATTTATTAAAGTCACAAATGTTCCTGGTAACCCGTCCTTCTGGTCTGCGGTTATAGGAAGTAAACAATACTATAATATCTAAGTCTCAAATGCTTCAGGCAACACATCCTTCTGGTTGCTGCTACCGGAAGTAAACAAAACAGGAAGTCGACTGGTACCCTGTCCCTTCTGGGTCAAGTGTACCAGGCCACATATCGTCTGACAAACAACAACAATCAATCACACAAATGATATGCAAACAACAGGGATTTTACCGCGCTGCAAAACCCCTGAAGTGTTATGTAATGATCTCTTCTGAAAAGATTACACAACAGCAGGTCCCGATTGGGGAAGGCTTCCCCGGGTCCTTTTCCGCGGGAAACCTTGTCCAAGCGAACGTTGCCTCAACTTGAAAATAACTCTTTACTGCGTACTACCCCGCAATTAAGAGCTCGCAGCGCCAATGTTGTAATGCCGTTACTATGTTAGAAACTTACCACAGGTCGCTGATAGCTGTTTTGGTTGGATGCTTTGGATTCTTTCTGGTTGGAATTACTGGTCTGTCGTCGTTGCAAGTTTACCGGAAAGAGAGAGAGTGTATCCTGGGATAGCCGATTTCCGGTTGGGGTCTGGCTGAAAACCAATAACACACTTCAGTATACATGTAACCTCAATCAATAACACCCAGACACGGTATTAGTCTTGTCATTAAACTAATTTCGCTGGAAGTGTTAATTTTGATCTTCTAAAATGACCACTTAATATTTTGCTTCATGTTACAAGTTATGAGAAGGAATACATGCATTTGTCTCGGATTTAAAATGACCTTTATACTTTAATATCCTACCATAGTCTGTAATAGGCCTTCTTGTCTGTTCGGCCGGACTTTTTTTTATTTTACTTATCATGTGATTAAACACCGCTTTGACGTCACTATGATAATACTAGCGAATAAAATTCGTGCAGCATAATATTTTATGCAATTCTAAATAAAATGAGATTTCTAAAGATGTGGTTTCATTATCAAACCTGACTTTCGAATACCTAAAAACATTTCTGAACTTTAGAAAATCCCTCTTTCGGCCTCCATTGTTTTGTGTACATTACACGTCATCGTGCTTATGACAGATCATACAGGCCAGGCAAATCGTTTTTTATTTTTTTGGAGTTTCATTATGACATCCACCTTTCGACTTTTCCGCGGGGCAAGGCACCCAAAATGAAAGAAAATTAGATAAATGCGTTAGGTAAATCAACGAAGAACACCAATTTTCAGTGCACATGTACGTGCCTTATTCAATTGTTGTACAGGAAGTACGAAGTAATTTTATAAATATAACTTAAACGTTAATTAGTTTATCAATTGGCCAAAAAAAAAAAACCCAAAAAACCCAACCTATTTTATACGGTGTCTTCCTCGAATCGGAAACCGTTCCTTGCATGCCATCATATTTTTACCTGTATTTTGTCTGCATATCAAAGGCATTCAAGAAATAAATCTTTTATTTACATCCTGTGTCTTTTTTTTTTTATTTTGATTTAAAAACCAAGTTCAGTTGACCCAACTAGAGTAATTTCAAGGTAATAGAAATGAATTAGATATGTAATGTAATCTCTCTCCCTTTCTACAAATTTCATATTTGTTAATAAATATTTTATGTTATGACAGATAGTCAAACAATTGGTTAAATTTGATATATTTTACTATCTATAATTTGTTTATAAAATACGTTTATTCATATTCCGAAATTTATATATCTGACTTGAAACATTTAGAATTATTGTGAACCTATATTTAAAACTTACATTTTTAGACATATAGCTGTATTTATTGCCAAAGGTCTGACTGCCAGTACAGTTCTTACCTTTTTTAAAGCTCAAATTTTCCCTTTCTATCAATGTCATTCAGACTCTCTGAAGTATGAATATAAAATTGAGATAACTCCATAAAACATTTATTTATACCAAGAACATTGACCAATCGAAAGCCGAGACAAATATAATTAATCCCTCACTGCGATATTAACATTGCCATTGGCTGCGAGAAGATGAAATAATTTGCGGTTGACCTACTTAGGCCTGCTACGAATGATTCTGACAACAGAAATAGATGTATTGTACAGCTCCCTCTCTTGGAATTTGCTAAAGTCCATGTTGTGCAATGGAAAAATAAAAATAAAATAAAAATGCGTGCAAAGTTGCAATGTGGAAGACTCATTAAAAATCGATTAATTGGTTAAGGAGGAGGTGCAGATAAAGGATGTTTGTTTAGCTGCTCAACCTCATCGTTCATGTATTTGACGGTAATGTGCCGAAGGAATCCACGTATGGCAAACCTGTAAGTTTGACCCTCTTTGTATCTCCTAGGTAGAAGTTTCATTGCCAAACCTGCAATAATAAGACACTCATTCACATCACTAAGAAAATGAGTACTTCCTCTATGTTGGTTTTTGACCTAAACAATGCCCTTTTCCCTCTTGGAATTTGCCATCCAATTTTTGGCTTTATTTTGGCAAAATTTCTAGAGGGTCGTTTTAGTTTATTTTTTTTTTGGCAAATTCATGTCCATTCATATCGTCTTCTTCATACCTTTGCAGGTATTGTTATAATTTCTGAAGAACTTTCATTCACCAAATCCTGGAAATAAACTTCTGCAGTTTTCACATAAACACAATTTTGGGCTACCTTCACTGATTCAAAGAAATATCTGAGTCAAGAGTAGTACTACTTCATTAATATGAAGAAATAAAACCAGCAATCCCCTTGATAAAAACTAAATACCAGAGAGGTGATCTAGTTATCATTTATACCCCTGCATCGCTGAATGAATTAAAAGGAAAGAAAAAAAAGTATGTCCTTTTATATGAATATCACTCTGATTAAAATTATTTTGGGGAAAATCCGTCTGTTTAGTGGTCCAACACATGACATTAAAATTTGAATCAATTTCTTAGTCGCTCTTCACTTGTTATCTTGAAACCACTAACATCATTTTTGTACAACAATTAACAACCAACTCGGGAATGGTTAAAGTAAAAACGACAAAAATCAAACTTGTTTAGTGTTCCAAAATGTTTCATTAAAAGATAAACAAATTTCTAAAAGTGGTTCTCTATTAAAATTGCCGACATGTAAAATTGGCACCGGTTTTTTAGTCGAATATTTTTTAAACTACCAACCGCGTTTATTCGAGACTACGATTTTCACTTGGCGGCATATAAAATCTTCCAAAACCTACAACTGTCCTACTTTTTACTGTGATTGCACTGTGTTATCCTGACCTTCACATTATCCAAGATTATTTCCAAATGTAAATCCTCCAGCATGGTTTCTATGAGGAACCTTTTACATAACAGTCGTTAATGTGCGGTAATATTCGTGTCAATTGTTGCGATACAGTTTCCCGCGCTTTTTACATGTAAACAATTACACGAGTTGTGTAATCGACAAGATATATCTGTAACCTGGATGTGACCCGGAGAAAGAACTGAATCATTTATTTTTGCATGGAGAAACAATGAAATAAAGTAAGTTAAGTACATTTATCACTTAGACAGGTAATGTTTAGTATTAAAAACATATCCGATCACATGTGACGACATGCTAACAAGGATTTGTATAGAAATCCTTGATGTAACTGATGAAAGATTAAGGAAAATGAGGTAACAAGCCCGTATTTTGCACAGAAAAACATACTGATGATACCTGTGTCAAATATCTGTTGAGATGTTTTCTGGTTTAAAAACTTTAGCCTTGATATCACAGATGATAAAACTATATCACAGATGTTAATTTAATGTTTTGTAATATTAATGTATACAGGGTGGGCTAGCAATCACTCAACTCCTTGTCCAGAAACTGTCATCAAAGAATTACTAACTGAAGATAAAACAAAGATATATTGAGAAAGTCCCCCTAACCTGTAAAGAAATATAGACAGTTCCCATATAGTAAGCTGTATCGGTTCTGAATCTGCCAGTAAAATAGATACATGTACCTGTACCTTCTTGAAAAAAAAATCTAGATAAATTTTGCATTTTGCTTAGAATTATTCCTAACTACATACATTTTAATTAAGACGAAACGAATTCGATAGGATTGAGCTTACATTGGTAGAGAGGTGTTAGTAAAATCCCATGGCTATTGGCTGATGCAAGGTCATCTATAATATAGGATGAGGTTTATGAAGCTTCACCAAATCAAGCAGCTCGGCCTTTTTCATTTTCTTGTCATACTGAATATTGCTCTTCCCCAGGCATGCCGAGATCTCTGACTTGTTGCTTTGAGTGTTAGGTACCTTTGAGTCAGGATCTAAGTGACTCTGATACTGAGCATTGTCCATTACAACCACAGACCGAGGAGGGAGTTTAGGAATCAGTGTATCTCTGAACCACTGTGTAACGTGCTCCTTATTCATCTCGTCATGATAATCGGAGCTGCTGGTTTTCGACTCCGGGGATTGTTGAGAGGAACCAACATCTAGGATTATCACCTAGTACCCTTGCCAGAAGGAACTTTCCGATGGGTACATTTACAGTGGGCTCAATGATACAAATCTTCGGTAGACGCATTCTTATAGAACCTGAAAAAAAAATTTATATTTATGTATACATTAATGAAGGCATAACTTGTAAGGGTTATTACATCAAATTATACACGGGACCCTGAGAAGACACTTTGAAATCGAGACTATGGGTGAGTGTCAATTACATTTAAAAGTCTATATTTGCCCCTTTAAGAGGATACCACATTTTAAAAGTGCCTTCCCTGGGTTCCATGTTTGTTTAACTGGAACAGCTTTAAGACCCAATTCATGCATGTGGTAGTACATTTTTACATATGATTAATTTATTGGTAGCTATCAATTTTAATTGTGGTTTATATATTTTCAGATTTTTTTTGCTGTTGACTACTGAGCAAATAGGTATTTCAAAGATGGCTCGCAGATGGTTGGTATCCTTCATTTCTAAAATTTGTATTTAATGCAGTTAAATAATTCATTTATCTAATTCATGTAAGTATTTGGGATATTGGAGTTCCATGATTTTTATCCCTTAATTCTCTTTAAATGGTAAATAGTCTAGTTTAAATATTTTCAAGTGCGATCATTGTATCTCTCCAATCATCATCACAAAATATCTGCTGTGGATTCATTATTATTCGCTGGATACCAATTTTCGTGGGATTTGTGGGAACAGGTGAATCACGAATTCAAATGTTCAACGAATGACAAATTTTCTATAGGCTTTTTGTGCAGAGATTGACAAAACCACGAAAATGCAAGTTTCCTTAATCCACGAAAATTGATACCCATGGAAGTTAATGAATCCACATTACTTTAAAAAAAAATTGTAACACGATTTCTACAAGTACTATCAATCTTCAAAGCCATAAAATAAACACCACTTTATTTTGTATGATTGTGTAATATTTTTTATATTTTATATAACTGAAGAAAATAAAAAAACTAAATTTAATTTTACCTGTTGCCTTTACAAGTCTTTTAATTGGGTTTTGAAGAGCCCACGGCCTCTTCCTCTCCTTCTCACTGACAAAAAAATTTATACAATTTTCTCAATAATTCATTTGTCTGAAAAATAGTTAATACATGTATAAGGTCAAAGGGAGGTTATCCTAAATAAGATTGAAACTTGATTGATATATTCTACTTTAGATTATTGTTTTGTTCCAATTTTCAAATTGTGGGGCATGAGGTAAAAAATTACAGTACTCAAAGATTAAATTGTGAAGTTATGAATGCAAAGTAAAATACAATTTTGTGGGTGATAACCATTACAAAATTTGCCTCTCCAAAATAACTAGCCATCATCTGTAGAATGAAAGTGGTTCTCGCCATAATCGCTTCATAGTTTTTACCAAGCTTCATTAAATTGCCTTAATGATGATCTATGGACAGTTTCTTTCCATCATTTGTATGCTTGTTTTTTTTTTGTTTTGTGTTTCTTTTTATTTCTTTTGTTAACAATTTATTTACCTGTATGTTTTAAGTACATTTTTGTTTTTGGTGGCATTTGTTAATAACCTAAGTACGATTAATTTATAGTTATATTATGTTCTATATATGCTTAATGGTAGTCTATCGTCTGGTACAGAATATTTCTCTGGACTTAATTAAAAATGATGAAAAGCTCCGAGTGACCCGAAAAAAAGGTCAATAACCTGAACGTGAAACTCCCCGGCAACACTTCAGGTTAAAACATTGTCGGATTCCATCAATGAAAATAATCTTGTTAGGTTAGGATTATACAGTGCAAACTAACGAAACACGTATCATTGTCATTTTACCTGACAAAAGTATTCACAGTTTAGCAGCAAAACTGAAAGAATTAAAAACCAGCTCCCCGTGAATTGCTGCAGGAGATGTTGAGGTATTAGATTTGATAATCAAAAACGGGTGTAAGTTGAACATCGTCTAACAAAAACAACCACATGGAGCCCATCCTAACTTAGGTTTGAATGAGAGACGAAATTCACTGCACAACGACACGTACATTCAATCCATTCTTTAGTGGAACATCCAACAAAACATATCTCGTCAAATAATAACACTTTTAAGTTATTTCAATGATTGTCCACTTGATGCAGCGAGGGGTTTTAATTCGCTCGATATTTTAATATTTGGTATTTTCAACAAAATATGAATCGTCACCTTGTACCTTATCAAGTAGACACAGTATTTGAACATACTGATAACTTAAAAATATCCTAATAGCTATCAACAAACAAGATATGTCTTAAGATTTGAAACAGTCAGCTGACCCGGCAATGAGTCGTTATGGTTAAAAGTCATTTAATTGATTTTTTAAAAATGTAAGGGTTTGCCTAACAAGAGTTTATCTAAGCCAACATCAAGATACCAAATAATAGATGTTAACAACTATAGGTCACCATACGACCTTCAACAATTAACAAAATCAATTCCGGATAGAAAGCTATAAAAGGCACTTAAATGACAAATGAAAAATTCAAACGTCCTGATTCATAGACAAAACAATAGACGAAAAACAAATATGATATTCAGCAACAAACGACAACCACTAAACCACAGGCTCCTGTCAATCAGACCACATTCAACATCCTATGGAAATAGTTTAAGACGTCATTAATAGTCAGAGAAAATGTGCAATGCTCAGAAAACAACATCACCATAAAATTAGGATGTGCTATCCTGTTTAGTTTTCTCATTTACAATGAAATATGTTTTAAATTTATTGTTTTTAACCGGAAGTTTTCTTAAAGCTGATGCTTTAATACATAGAGTGCTTAGTGGGTGATTAGGCACAGAAGAGGAAAAATTAAAAAGCTCAATGTTAGCCTACTAGTGATTGATAACTTCCATACCATTGCCACTTGGTAAGTTCATTTGTTATTTGTAGATACAAGTCACAATGTTCACTACTTTTTCGTGTTGAAGAAGCATCATCGGACTTTTAGTCAACAAGTGTAATTTTTACATGGAGACACAAAAATTGCAATACATGTAAATATCAGGCCAATACAAACTGTTTAAATGTATGTGTACTATTATGGTATATTAATGCTCATTTGATTATTTAAATGATTTGCTATTGGAATCTACATTATTTGTTCCCCCTCCGTCCTACCAGGAACAAAAATATTGAAATTATTTTCTTTCTGGCACAACTATTAGCACTTATAACGTAAACTATTGCATGTATTATTTTAAAAACATTCTGATTGCTTGGTCTAACCAAAAAAGCTAGGTTGGGGAAAGAAAACAAACGATGTTTGTCTTGCTGCGACTACGAGACATAGCTATACTATTTTGGTGGCAGCAACAGCATTAGCTTATTACATAATGCTTAATATTTCGGAAAGTAGAAAACTTGTATGCTTCATACGTTGTCTACAATTGCCTCATGAAAGTTGCAGAAGGCGAGTCATTCAGATATGGGGATTATAATCCAGTAGTAGTGTAAACGGTTTTTATAAAGCTTTATATTTCAGAAGGTAAATAACCAAGATCATGTAGATGCCTCATACCTTGTATGCAGATACCTTATGTTACAACGTTTCCTTCTGTGATATGTCCATTGTCCTTGACCTTATTTTTATGGTTCAAGTACTGCTTGAAAAAAAAATGTTATTTTGTCATGTGAAATACTCGTTTATTATGATTAATATAATAACTGTATTTGGTATTATGAATCCTTTTAAGGTCTGCATGTCTGTCAGACACGGTACATTACGACCAGTGTTCCCAAATGTTATTCTTCTAGCATACGCAACTTACACTAAGACAATACACAAGACTTTTAAAGGTAGTTGAAATTGACAAAAAATTCTGCAACATATATTAAGATGTTCCCAAATAAAGAAAATATAAAATTTGTAATAAAAAAAGTACTGAATAACATAGAGGATAAGCTGTTTTGGCTCATGGAAGCGCTGAACAACGTGAAAGAAATTTCCAAGGTCTTTTATAGTAACACTATCAACGCTGTTTCAATCATCTATAACTATTTAACAACTGAAATTCCAGAAAATGTTAATCACTATCAAACGTTTCCATCTTTGAAGACACCATCAGACTGTATCCGAAATTATTCTTCAATTGGGGAAAAGACATTTATCTTAAAACTGTTATTGCAACAAGTGCTCTTGGTATGGGAATTGATGTTAAATTTTGTAATAGTGTAGTAATTTACGGACCCCCTGAAATGTTGCAGACCTTGTTCGAGAGACAGGAAGATTAAGTCGTGATGGATCACCATCTGTTTCAGTAATTCTGTATAATTCGTATTACTGTAATCAATAAGTTTCAGAGGTAAACACATTTATAAAAGCTGACATTTGCAGACGTCAGGTATTCAAATTTTCGAGGCAACACTCAATAAACTGTGTATATGTGGACTCTGTTTTATTGCCAATCGAAAAACTTAAAATCAGACTATGCGCTCAAGCCAAAAATTTTAAATACGAAAGACGTATTGAGTTTTTTTGGATGACAAGTCGACATTACAGTATGGGTTTTTTTATATAGTTTAAGGCCATACGGTTGCCCATAATTGATTACATTCACTTCATTTGTGGATAGTTGTCTCATTGGCAATCATACCTCTTCTCCTTATTGTCCCCCGCGCGACGCGTTGCGGGGAACATAGAAATGCCGGGCGTCCGTCCGTCCGTCCGTCCGTCCGGTCTTATAAGCGCTCTCATGTGTTCAATTCTTGCCAGATTTTTATCAAATGTATATCAAAGGTTTATATCAGCAATATTTCGGACAAGGTCGAAAATTAGTGCCGATCAATTATTTTTAAAAGAGTTATGCGCCTTGGAAAAATTATTTATATAGAAAATTTCAATCTCATGTGTACAATCCTTGCCAGATTTTTATGAAACTTATATCATAGGTTTACCTCAGCAATGTCTCGGACAAGTTAAAAAAATCATTGCCGATCAATTATTTTTGAAAGAGTTGTTTCCCTTGGAAATATAAATTATATGGAAAATTGCATTGTAAGCGCTCTTATGTGTACAATTTTTGGCAGATTTTTATCAAATTTATATCAAAGGTGTATATAAGCAATGTCTCTGACAAGTTCTAAAAAATCTTTATTTAATTTTTTTTTTTAATAATTGCTATGCATATTCCATTTATCCAAGACGCAAGTGGATAGTGGGGGCTGGCTTTAGTCAAACTGGCGTGCGTGTTGTGTGTAAACATTTCCTTTTTACAAATGACATGACTGGTACCTTTTGAGTCTTTATACCAAGAGCATAAATTTGTATTGAACAGTCTTCCCGCACCTGTAATTTCACAAGCAGTTGTCAAGCCTGTCTCTTTATCATGGTGTTCTAGTATACCAATAATTATTAAAAGTACCAGGATTATAATTTAATCCGCCAGACGCGCGTTTCATCTACATAAGACTCATCAGTGACGCTCAGATCAAAATAGTTATTAAGCCAAACAAGTACAAAGTTGAAGAGCATTGAGGACTCAAAATTTCAAAACGTTGTGCCAAATACGGCTAAGGTAATCTATGTCTTGGATAAGAAAATCCTTAGTATTTCGAAAAACTCATACTTTTGTAAACAGGAAATTTATAAAATGACCACCATAATTGATATTCATGTCAACACCGAAGTGCTGACTAATGGGCTGGTGATACCCTCGGGGACGAAACGTCCACCAGCAGTGGCACCGACCCAGTGGTGTAAATAGTTATCAAAGGTACCAGGATTATAATTTTATACGCCAGACGCGCGTTTCGTCTACATAAGACTCATCAGTGACGCTCAGATCAAAATAGTTATTAAGCCAAACGTTGAAAAGTTGAAGAGCATTGAGGACCCAAAATTTCAAAAAGTTGTGCCAAATACGGGTAAGGTAATCTATGCCTAGGTTAAGAAAATAAATTCAGTATTTTTTGTGATGTATCTCGATAAGATCTTTCGAATAACATTTCCATACATTGAAGAAAAAATCAGTTTCCACCCCAAGGATCATTATACACATTGTGCAGTTGACCTTCAATTATAACTTGTTCTGGTTCTTGACTCACCACTTCTGAGGAAGCACCATTAGGAAATCATATTCCGAGTTTGATTTTTAGCAGCAGTTTAACAGATGCCACATGTTGAACAGGGTCTGCTTAACCTTCCGGAGCACCCGATATCGCCCGCGCTGTTTCTTGGGCCTCTTATTGCTCAGTTTTTTGTTTTTTATGTTGTGTTTTGTGTGCTATTGTATGCCTTTTTTCGTTTGTTGCCATGAAGTTGTCAGTTTGTTTTCGACTTATGAGTTTGAAGGTTCCTTTGGTAGCTTTCGCCCCTCTTTTTAAGTTAGCTTTCATAATACTTGAAACAGAACTATTTGTAGGTCATGTAATATTTTCACGAATTTTAGTTCGAGATTTTTAAGCATTTTTACTACATACACTTGCAACCATACGAGGATCAGTTAAGTTACCTTGACATGTTTTTGTTATAAATTCAATCTTGGTTGTAATTTAATTGTTCCATAAGCGTTATACTTGCTATATGCATTTCCAATGTTGGCTTGTGTGTTTGACATGACCAGACAGAAGTTTTGTATTGGTTATTGCATGTGTATGGTCTATGTTTGACGGGACATGGTATTTCTATCATTATTACCAACAGTTTGCCTAGCAGGTGTTTGTCACTGTGTATACCTTGAATAATTATAGTCAGGAGTACAATATTACCGTTCAAAAGGAAATGCCTTGATAATTATGGTCAAAAATCCAATTTGACCGTACAATATCCCTGTATTAAGGATATGCATTGAAAAGTTACGGTCAGAATTACAACTTGACCTTACAATATTACTGCGACGAGCAGCAGGATTTCCAGGTAAGTTTAAATGATTATGAGCTTTTGATGGTCACCTCATTCCTGACTTATAACATGTCAAGTGTGGATTTGACGGTAAATTGTAGCCATCGAAAAAACATTGCAAATTAAAAACTGCAAATGTTTGGGTTTAGAGTCATGAGAAGGAATAGCCGCACACACGACACTTATCATTGCATTAATTTTTTTATCGTATAGGTATATATTTGCATAGGTATTTGTCCTATATGAACCAAAATTATTCATTCAAGCCATAAATTTGTTTTCCTTTTTACATGATCATGCTGAAATTTCCAACAAAACTGGTTTGCATGAATTTTTCCTTAATTAATGTCGCAGTTAAAATTGAATACATGCATATTAAATATTCTAGATACAAGGTCGCAATTGATCTGACGAGGCCCAACTTTGGAAACCAGCATTATATGACCGTCTTCATCTTGTTTGGTAAATCGGCCCAAAATAAGTGTACGACTTGCGAAACAGATGTTTATTTTCTGCTGGTAATGTAATGACCAAACGCAAAGGCATGCCTCATATATAGCTTTCAAAAAGCCAAATTTCAAAAGGGTGAAATTGCTTGTTTAGTCACATTGACCAGTTATTGCAGTTTTGTATTTTGATCGTCGACTGGTTTTCCTGTTAATAAACGCAGAAATGGAGTAACAGAAGTTGTGTAAAAAAATCTATTTTAAATAATGATATGTTTTAAACATGTATCGAAGTAATCAGAATATTTGTATGACCATGATGTAGAGAGAGCCTGTTGTATTTTGCGGGAACTCTCAAAATTATATTTTCACAGAGTTCTTTAAATCTTTTTTTCCTGGTGGCCATTGGGACCACCAAGACTAAAAAACTGGTGGTCCTTGAGAAAATCTGGTGGTCCTGTATAAATATTACTTGAATTTATCAAACACCTATTAGTTACATGTAAGTCATTGCTCAATGTTATATATATTAACTCCATCCTAGTTTCATTGTTATATATCTGGTTGTTTTCAATTGAATTTTTAACTCTGCATTATTCACTAATTTTTATACTTTGTCAGTTTGATTATATGTTTGTTTTATGTCTCATGTATTATACTACAATCATTTACAGTGAAAAGTGCATTAAAATGATAGAAATAAAAGACTAAGTCTGATGTTTATTCCTCAGCTGCAAATTTTGTAATATAGAAAAAAATTTCAGTCTCAGTTTGTTCAAATACAAAGTCCGCTGGTTCAACTTCGTCTTGCTCCTCTTCACTTAATGTTCCATCATCATCATCTTCTTTTATTTCATCTGCTATCTCAACTTGAACTTCTACAGGCCTTGTAATGGTCTCATTGCCCAAAGGCAATATAGGCGCCTGATCAACTGTCACAGAGATTATCTCATTTCTTAAAACTGGCCCCTGTTTATTATCAACTCTTGTCTCATTGCCCAAAACAGGCCCCTGATCAACTGGGATAATGACTGTCTCATTGCCCACTTCATCAGGTTGAGGTAATGGTTCATTCTGTTCTTCAGGGTCGACTACTAATAATGACTCTCTGTAACTGTTAATGTTGACCTTTATTTTTCCTTTTTGTACGATGTCCTGTAGGTGTTGTCTTCAAATAAAAAGTAAATTGAATTTATTGTAAACAAAGACAACAGTAGTATACCGGTGTTCAAAAGTCATAAATCGATTGAGAGAAAACAAATCCGGGTTACAATCTAAAACCGAGGGAAACACATCAACTATAAGAGGAAAACAAAGGAACAACAGGAACACTGAAGTGCAACAAAAACAAACGCCAACATACATAGAAACGAACTATTTGATAACAACTGGCATATTCCTGATTTGGTACAGGACATTTTAAGAATAAATGGTGGGTTGAACCTGGTTTAATGGCTAGCTAAACCTCCCGCTTATATGACAATGCTAAAAATATCGCTAAAATGACAATACTACGTGACAGAAATACAGCACAAACACACGCAAGAACACTCATCACAGAGAAACGCACAAACAAATAATATAATATATAGTCGACACAACATGCATACCGCAGAACAACAACGAACATCGTCTATCAACGACAGACACCACAGGACATCACAAACAGTGACGCACTTACGTAACGAACATGCAATCTCGAACTTTATACAATTATTTTCACAATACCAGTCCAAACAATTTCCATGACAATGATGGTACTGAAAGGCTATTTTATAATTATTTGGACTACAAACGATAAGACATTACATATTATATAACCGAAACCACACAGAAACATCAAAAATAAATACATGAATGTTGGATGTACAAAATACCGAGACACGTCGTTTAGCAATGCAAATTCACACTTGGTATATAAACAGTCATATTCGGGAATAGGTCACGTTCGGTATATAACAGACAGACGAAATAGATGTTAAACCACAAGCTAAGACGTGGTAAAAATTTCATTAGTTAGTTTAGACATAGACACAACCAATTCGTGATGGTGTCCCCAAAATTTACGGAGCGTCATTTTTAATCTTTCTTCCTCATAACTCTGTTAGGGTAGTTTCTGCGTAAGGAGCACACTCCTGTATATGAAGTCAGTAAAGTGTGAACATGCACGAGCATAACGTATCAATTGAGATATGTAAACACCATACGACGGAGCAGAGGGTATGTTACTGCTGAGAAATGGGAAATTGATAATTGGGAAGTTGAAATCATCCCGTTTGTCATAGATTTTAGTGTGTAGTCGTCCATCTGTGTCAATATTGAGGAAAAGATCAAGGTATAAAGCAGTCCTTCTTGTATCAGTAATATCCTTTATTTCAAGATCACTGGGATATATGAGATGCAAGTACTATATATATATATATATATTAGATATATAAATTTTACAATTATTATGCTAAAATTATTTATATTAATTATTTAGATTTGCGTTCATCTTTCAGAATCTGAAGATCACATTACACAACAGTGAAAACTTCAATTATTAATTATTTTCTTTTCTAATCTAAATTATGAATTTTAATTAAGGATGTACTGGGTGGTGTGGTTTGCAGTAAATGACGGTATTGGAACCAATTGTCAATCACGTTAAAGTTGAGACATAATAAGTGTTTCTGGAATTATTTATTAATTACTAGTAATTACCATCCATCTATCAATGGCAGCATTTGGTTCAAACTGTCCTACATCTGAAACTTGAAGTTTGACAGTCATGCAATCTTCGAGATGTTCATTGCTCAATCTGTGCCTCCTATCTGTTTTGGTCAACTTCATCTGATTGAATGCTGTCTCATTATACACTGAAGTGGGGGAAAGGGGGGGGGGGGGTAAACTGTTAACTAAATCAATGAGTCCAAGAATGTTACCAACTCCCATAATGATGCAAATCTGTTAATGTCAGCCCATGTCACGGTCAAGTCAGGAAATCTGGAATAAATAATAAGTAAAACAGAAATGACAGGGGTATATTAGCTAATATAATGTAAAAGTCATAACTGTCACTACCTCAGCCTGGAGTTATTCTATCAATAAATCATAAAATTGAGAATGGAAATGGGGAATATGTCAAAGAGACAACAACCCGACCAAAAAGCAGACAACAGCTATGAATGCTTGACTGACAATTTCAAATCAAATTTTACTGACCTTCTAGGTTTTATATTTCAACTCTGACAGTAAAGGCTCTGTATCAATGGCTTGATTTTCTAAAACATCTTTGAATCTAGCACCAAGCTTGTCTACATGTTCATTACCAAAATCTAAAAAATAAGATAAATAAATAATACAACTTACAAGAACGGAGAAAACAAGTTATAGTAAAGGGAACAAGTTTTGAATTTTCTCCCTGGTAACCATACATGTACATATCAATTTTTGACAACCAAAAAGAAAATTAAGAAGATGCAAGGTGAACATTCAGCAATGATTGTCAAGGTTCATGTAAATGTGACTGTCTTAAACTATACCTGAAAAACATCATTTTCTATGTCAACCATGACAATTTTGATTGAAAATGACTGAATTAATAAATTAAATTTTAACAAAATTTGTTGCATTCATTTAAATATTTCAAAGTTATTGAAAAGGAAGGCTAACAATCATTCAGTTCTGCAGGCCATGATTTAAAACTGGCAATGACTATTGACTGTAATTCTTCAGCTAAACCGTTTCCAAATCTTACATCAATGGCAGACTGGATCCCCTCAATTATTCGTTTTTTGCTGGTGGTTACTGCTCCCTTTGCTGACAATCTGAACCCCATGAACTCCTTCTGTGCAACCATATCTTCTACTATGTCATATTTTGCTAAACAATAACAAACCTATCACAAAACAGTGTTAGGGCATCATATGTACACGTTATCATCATATTGGCTTCTCCTAAGGTGATATCTGCAAAATAAATAAAATTCATAATCTGTAATCAAAATAATCAATATCATGACAATAATATATATACATTACAAATGATTGATTAAGATTATGATTCAGATTGATTGATTGATTGTTGACAGTTATTACAGATTTTTTAACTTAACTAAATTTCTAATTTTACTAAAATAATCAATAATTACATATAATATCTGTGCAAAACACACAATGTTGAGACTGCTTAGAATTTTGGCCAAACCCTCTGCCTTGGCATTGGAATGTGACTGGTTTTGCAGGTGAGACAAGTATGCAGGAAAACTCTTAAACAGGGTTTCAATGGCCCTTTTCGTGTGTGGCATCCATCTTGATCCACCTATTCTTTGTGGGAGGCCACCTTTTATTGAAACCACCTTAAAAAAACAACATCATACATGTAATGCATTATTTATCACTTAATTTAAAAATCAACAAATGAAAAAGAAAAAAAGCAAAGAATGTTAGTTACAATACATTATACAATGTCACTCTGACTCTGTCACTCAGTCATTGATGGAAGTTGAACTGGCAGATGTGTAAAAATTAACATCTTGACATGTGCTATACTATAGATTAGAATGTATAATTTATTATTAATTCACTAATTACCATAATTACTTGTAGTACTATTTAATTAAAATTTGAAAATACAATACTTTATTATAACAAAAACATACCTTAACAGTGTTTCTGAGTGTCTTTCTCTGTAGTGGACTACGCTTGTAGAAATAGTAAATGCCTAGTATTACAGTTGCAAGCCTGTCATACACGGAGCACTTCTTGATTGTGTCTTTAAAGGACAGCGCAAGTCTATGGGCAAGGCAATGAACTCCAATCATCGACGCATAATATTCTTTTAGTTTGGCAATCAACCAATGTTTTTCCCTGTCATATTTGAGGCACCATCAGAGCCGAAGCCCACACATTTGTACATACTGTCAAATATTTTCTTTGTTTTCAACTGACTGACAACAGAATTGTATAGATGACTAGAGCAAGTAGATTCAGGCTCGCCTATTCCAATAAATCTATTTTCTACCGTCCCCGGTTGCAATACCTCATGAACAATGTTTCTTGCTCGACTGAGCAATCATCCGTGCTCCCATCCATTGCAAGAAAAGAGTTTGATTGTATCCATAATGTGTACTACTTTTTTCCCTTTTAACAGCTGTTATGGCTTCCAGGAAGCAGGTTCCTGCAGCAGCATTGTTGTATGTTTCCCCGGTGTCCAATCCCTTGGCCTTATCTAGCATATTCAACCAGTTAAAGTCTGATAGAGGACGGTTGTATTTAACCACTGCGTGTATCTTTAAGAATTTATGTTGCAATTGCTTTCTCCGGCTTTCGTTTAAAGCTACGAGAGTTTGTGTCCTGTAGTTTTTTCAGGATTTTGTTTACCATAATTAATAGCAATAGCTTCTTCGTGTGCCTTAGCCTTTTCGTGAGCAACTACAGTACTATATCTTAAGTTGTTACACCCAGAAATAAACAGATATTTATTGATGTTTACCTTGTTGTTACCTTTACAATTCATCATTTCTTGTCGATCACTAAAAGCATCGATGCATATTTGGCAAAACATTTTTTTTTCTCCTCGTTATAAAAAAGCCATTTATGAATGTCTTTCCATTTATTTTGGAACATTCTTTCCGGCCTATCATTTTGTTCATACTCTTTTTGTTTTTTCACCTCTTTGTTGTCATTATCTTTTGTTTGCACTCTTTTAACACCGGGTTTAGCACCATCTTTGAACGAAATGGGCCATGCGGCAGCCATGATGACTTTTACGACTGATTATCTTTCAGACGTATTACCGTAATTTTGAGCTATGCTACAAAAGTTAAATTACAGTAGTTACCAGTTCAAAAACTATCTGAATACCAAAGAAACCGACTTCTTTTTCAAAAGTATTACCGTAATTTTGAGCTATGCAATTAAAGTTTGTTTACATTAGTAACCAGTTCAAAAGCTATCTGAATACCGAAAAGATGAAAATTAAAAGTGGACAACCACCAAAATTTTGTCGGTCATCAGGCCTAGGACTGCCACTACACATGCAATTGTCGGTTCTAGCCATTACTTGGCGGTCAGGACCAACGAGACCGACGGTTTTCGAGACTCTGTTTTCAGGGTGATCTGGAAGCATAATAGTAAGAGTAATATTATACTGTAAATTCAGAAATTATTGCGATGTTTTTATTATTGCGAAAAATGCGACAGGATTATAATCGCAATAATTTATACTCGCATTTTGAAATTTTTTATATGAATTAAACAAGATTTTTCTCAATATCGCAAAAATTAAAATCGCATTTTAGTCTAAAATGACAAAATCGCAATAATAAATGCACGCAATAATTTCTGAATTTACAGTATTCGATTTTGACTGATCCTGATGAAGGTAATTCCAGAAAAGCGCTTCAGACGCATACAATTCATAAAGTGTTTTTTTTAAATTTTTTTATGAATGCACGGGTACCAGCTTTAATACACAAATACACTGAAACGACGGGTTGCGTTGTTCTAATTGACTAGTTTACAGCGCAGTCTGAAGTTTGAAGTTAAGGAAGAAGATTTTGTTCCGTCTTCTCATGAAATGTGACATTGAAAGCTTGTTATAAAAATGTAATGAGTAATATATAAGGTATACTAGCTATGCGTTTGTTTTTTCTTATAATCAATCAAGTTAAATTAAGTTTTTTTGTTTTGAATTGTTTTCTTTAAAACGAATGGCAATTCCGTACTGAAAATTAAACATTTTATCTTTATTTATACGTGCGAACACTTAAAAATATATCTGTTTATCAAATATCTATTTAACTAAAAATAGCATCATCTATTTCGTTTTGAGATAACTTTTAAGACACCGGTTATAGATGTTATAGGAATACTTTTGTAATACAGAATAAAATTGACCATTTGGTGTTTCCACAAGAAACGGTGAAGCGTTTGACCAGACAACATAAAGAAGGACCAACAAGACCGAGTCGACGCTGTTTACAACAAAATACAAGACTTGCTGCCCGCACTTCATAGAATGGATTACTCACAAGAGAAATGTGAGATGTGCCGTTTGTTCTGGCAAAAAAAAACCGGCTTTCGTGGATTGAAATCAGAACATGGTGTCTGGATTGTTGCGTGTGTGGAAAGATTTTTTTTTAACAATTTCCACACATTGATGATTTATGAGGAATAAATGGTTTGCGTTTTAAGGAATAACAACCTCATAATGCATTGTACATTATTTTACATTTATAAGTACTGGTACTTTTACATCATCTACATGAGTTCGTCTGTTAACTAAATTTGTATGAATGTAAAAATGGATCAGCTCATCACCAACCAAACCATTTTCTGTTTTGTTTTTGGACTCTACATATGTGTTGGCTTTTTTGTGTCTTTGTGTATCTTTCTAATTGTCGTATATTTCACATCTCATATCATTCATAAATAAAACGAAAATAAATGGCAGGAAGTCAATTCAAAGCAATGTGTTCAGAAATAATTATGTATATAATGTATATCTCAAGGTGAATACCATTTGATAATAATTGTTTTTTGGAGTTTATATAATATACTATGCACTACCATACTCCATCCATTTGAAACTTAAATTCATCATGTCCGTGTATGTTGGTAGCTACACATTTGTAGAAACCATTATTGTTGATACTGAATTTGAAAATTTTAAGGATTCCAGAACTTTCAGATGCATCCATGTTATTTACATTTGTTGCATGCTAAAATTAGATACAAATATATGTTCTAGAATTAATCGTAAACAGCTTATAACAAATTATTCAACAGAAAATTGGTTTGAACTTGCTTTCAGTAACTGTGAGTTATCTTATAAAGTATGTTTTGCCTTCTGTTTTTATGCAATTTTTTTTTTAATTATTGAGTTAAGCCATTACCGACTAATTTTTAAAGTTTGCTAGTATGTTGTGTGCTATAACATCACTGTAAAGGTTAGTGGGAGGTTTGAGCTCACAAACATATTGTACCTCAAAAGGGACTGGGGAATAAAAAATGGTATTTTTTGGTCTTCGACTGGCATTTAAACCCTTGCCAAAGTTGTGCGTTCGTTTAGCTGTACAGGATATATAAATACACAGCCACGTCTGGTCAGATTTGGTCATTAAATCGTGTAGAGTGCCACGCACGTTAAAAACTGTTGCAACAACTATTTGAGGGGTTCGTAGGTGGCCTTTTGAAATGGTAAATTTCTGTCCCTATCGAATATGTCCTTGTATTCAAGTGCCAGTCCAAAATACAGGTCGATTTCTATTACATGACCTACACATTGAATGTATTGTTACTTTGTTTCCTTTCTGAACATACATGTAATATTTTGCACTGGATATAAAACAAACAACAATCTTTCAATCAACTAACCAAAGGCATATTTAACCCATCCACCTTCATTGTGTGCCGTTCAGGAGATTGTAATTGTCTCAGCTGCGCACCGTGGGGATATAGCAATGGTCTACGATCGTCCGAAACACATCAATATTCAGAGACCGGTTGACAGAAAGGTTTCATAAATACTTAGTAGGACATTCACTGTCCTACATTTTGTCGATACCTATATTTTGGCATTGCAAAAATCAAGTTTTTCTTTTACTGTTAATGACGTCTTTATATTTAATCATTTAGATGTTGTATGTGCATTGATTAATATTTTTATAATGTGACCTACCGAAATAGACTTATCACCGGGTTTGTACTTGCATGAGCAACACGAAAGGCGCACATATGGAGCAGGATCTGCTTACCCTTCAGGAGCAATCGAGATCACCTCGGATTTTGGATGGGGTTCGTGTTGCTCAGTCTTTAGTTTTGTGTTGTACTATTGTTTGTCTTATGGTCCTTTCTTTTTTGCCATGGCGTTTATTTTCGACTTGTGAGTTTGGCTGCCCCTTCGATATCTTTCGCCACTTTTTTGCCTTATACACATGTTTTTATTAGTCGTTATTCGCTTTGAACTAGCTTTCGGTTGCTACCTGATCTGTTCTTTATACATTAAGGGTTGTTGTTAGTCGGGTTTTTGTTTGAGATGCTTTGTATCGATCTGATGAGCTAAGCTCTTTTCGACTGATTTTTGTAGTTTGTTCTTATGTTGTGCTGTTACACTATTTCCCAAGGTAAGGGGAGGGTTTAGCGCCCGCAAACATGTTAAAACCCGCCACATTATGTATGTGTAGTTATCTTCTTTTGCTGCATATCATACTTATTTTTCGTTTATTTCTTTGTATATTTTGTTCTTGTGTTGTGCTGTAACACCACTGTACCAGGTTAGGGAAAGGGTTAGGCCCGCTGAAATGTTTAACCCTTCCTTATTCTGTATGTGCCGGTCCCAAATCAGGAGACTGTAATCTTGGGGTTGTCGTTTGTTGACGAGAACAACTTGAAGATAAATGCAATACGTAGGTCCTGTAATAGCGGCCGTTCGGGATGAAGGTCGGGAAAATTTCGACTGCCACTAGCTATAGAAAGTGAGGATATATTGGATAGGGACAGAAATTTTGCCTTGCATCTGTCCAACTACGGAACCCTCAACGAGTTGTTTCAAGGGTACCTGATGTGTAAAGAGCGTGGCACTCTCTGTCCATGATGCATTAGATTTAACGTCCCCATTCTGACCAGACGTGGGTGCGAATTTGTACACCTCGCACAGCCAAACAGACACCCCACTTTGACAAGGGTTTTGCTGCAGGTTGAAAGAAGACCCAAATGACCATATATCTATTCCCCAGACACCCTTGGTGGTTAAATAAAAAGAACATAGTAATTGAAAAAGTAATGATCAGTATAAATACCTGAAATAAAAATTCAGTTTTCGGATGAGGATTTCCTGTGGTTACACATGACACAGAAACATTATCTCCATAATGTACAATATGTGGTGTCCAGATTATATCTACAATTTTTGGTGAGCTAGCTGAAACAAAAAAAAAAGATGCATGTACTGTATGACCGTATAGTTTTGAAATGAAATGTATGTTCTAATTAAATGTAAAAATAAGATGTGGTATGATTGACAATGAGACAACTCTCCACAAGAGACCAAATGACACATAAATTAACAATTATAGATCATCGTACGGCTTCAACAATGAGTGAACCAATACCGCATAGTCGGCTATAAAAGGTCCCGAAATGACAAATGTAAAACAATTCTAACGAGAAAACTAACGGCCTGATTTATGTACACAATAATGAACAAAAATCAAATATGATATACGGCAACAAACACTCTATTTCAACATGTTCAATGTGTCCTAACTATACCGGCAAAGAATGTTCGACTCCATAGCAACTACATGTAATATCCACTACGGTGACACACCAGCAAACGTTAACTTAAAGGTAGAATTTCTAATTACTTATTTGTGAATGCACAATTTACTTTTTTTGGTGTGTGATGTACATTTTTCTACAACCGTTATGGATCAACAGAGAAATAAGTAAAAGGATGATCAGAGTGACCCTTACCTTATATTTGGCATAATATATTAATAAATTGCACACATTGTACTAAAAAAAACGTTTAGTAGGAACGGTATAAAAATGTGGATTCCAAAATGAGTCTTTTTGCACCTTAATGTCTGTATTTCTATATATGGAACAAAAGAAATGGGACATGTCAATTTGAAAGGACTCGGTTTTATAACAGTTATCTACAGCATCAGGAACTGGTTTTGTCTTCATTCAGGACCCGATTCTGTTTCGTTTTGAAAAACCAAGTTTATGGAAGCCAACAGTGCAAAAATAGTAAAATATATGCTCGAACCTTTCAAAATTAAGATACATCATTGATGGTTTAAGTGCAGACAGGAAACTTATGATTTCATTAATAAATTGAAATTGACAACTTTTACACTAAAATGTCCATTTTATCTATATTTTTTTGACGGAAGTAACATGAGCCAAGGCCTGACCAAAAAGGATATTTTACTCACATTAAAGTCTTATAAGTTAATCTTTTATCAAATATCTTTTTGGCGAAAGTCTTGGCTTGTATCATTATATTAATATAAACATGCAAGACAAAATTCAAAAATAAGCAGAAAAAAAAAAACGTTCTGAATAATGACAACGCCTCCCGCCATATTGAAATGCAGTGAAAAACAAGCCATATTTGTTATCATTTTCATTTGAACATGTTGAAGATAACAAATCATTTTCTTTTTATCTTATTCGATGGACAATATCTCAATATTTAGATTTTAAGTCTTGTGATTAGATTCTGTAATTTAGATGTCATTACCAAAACTAGTTACAGAGGGACGTTGAACATTCATTATCGCGACAAAAAGTAACTCCCTTGAAACTATTAATTTCATGTAAAAGATATGGTTACTTTGGTCTTCATCCGACCGGCAGTAAAACACTTCCCAAAATGGGGCGTCCGTTTGGGTGTGTGTGATGTACAAGTACGTAGCCACGTCCGGTCAAAATGGAGACGTTAGATCCGAAACCTCGTGTTAAGAGAGTGCCACGATCTCTGCACGTTCAGAGCCCTTGCAAATACTTTTCGAAGGGTCCATAAGTGGCCTGTTTCAAGGCAAATTTCTGTCCCTATCCTATATACCATCATTATCCCAGACCTTCATCCCGGACGGCCTCTATTTCAGGACCTATCTATTGCTTAAAATGTTAATTTGTTCTCGTCCTGAACATGCATGAAATATTTTCCACTGGACATTAGTCAACCAACTATCAATCTATCAAGGCAACCAACCATCAATCTATCATATTAGAATAGTTGTAGACCATTGTACATCTCAATCGAAAATAGTAATATGTACATTTACATGTATATTCTAAAATTACATGCACATTCCAAATAAGAAAACAATGTTCCATCATTAAGCTGGTGTTTTGTGGTCCATTACCGAACTGGAACTGGAAAATATCGAGTCAAACATATTTTTGTAGGGGTAGTTTGCACACAGTGTATTTTTCTATCCACCAAACGTATTATATACTACGAGGGGTAATAGTTTCGAACAAAATCAATCGCATTAAGCTACCCTCAATGCATAACTGACGACATGTACGTCATTAGAATTAGCCACATAAACAAGATCAATTTACTTTTTGAATCCAGAAAACGTTTAGATCAAACATTTTCGTATATGAAATTTTAGCAATATACTACTTATTGTAAAAGGTCAACCACTAAATCAACATACCAATAATCGTCCTGATTACTTTTTTGCAAGTTAGCTATTTTCGCTTATTGTTGATGTTTTGATTGTACACCCATTTGTAATGACATATTATAATGAACGTGAAACGTCTGGACATACCTCAAAGTGTCAACATAAAATAGGACTACAATGGTCTTTATTACACTCACGTGGTCTAGGACAGTGGTTATTACATAAACTACTGTTACAGCAATTATTTATACATGAGGTTGTATTCTTGGAGATGCTCAGGCATTTCTACAAAAAGAAAAAAATAAGGAATATGTTATTGTTTCGTGTAGAGAGAGTTAAACACTCAGTCTGAACAGTATGAAACGCTTGCAACAATAATTTGAGTAAACCGATGTTGACTTGTTGCAAGAAATAACATACCCTAGTCCTCAAGTAGTAGTTTAGACTCCCGCATTCAATCCCGGTCGATCCATACTAAAGTCATCTCTTCAGAAGTTTTACAAACACCATCATGACTTGGTTAACCATTACCGAAAGTTTGTGTTACCCGAGAACGTTTTTATTGCCACATTGAGTTCTGTTTATGTTGCTTCTGACCTTTTTTTTCAACACGTGATGCATAACCGGATATTTATCAATGATCATCGCAACGGTTGAAATTTGTTGAAAAGAAACTGCGCGCTGTATTCCAGAGTTAAGTCACACCTCATAATAAAAGGTTGAATTACTAAATCTTATCTCAGTAAAATAATTTGAGATTTTTGTATTCGAGGTGTAGGCATGTGTTAGTAAGATATCTTATTTTTGTTATTATTTGGAGAAATATATTACAACGGCAGCTAGATCTTTGTTAATTTTGTTCACAATATTTATAATTTTGGAGAGACCAAGAGCTCTTTACCTATTGTATAGATACTGGTCTATTGTTGAAAACTGTATAATACAATCTAGATCTTGTTTGGTAGCAGTCTTATTTATGTATATCTCACGTTTCCGTTTATCCTTAAATAAAGATACATTAAACACAAATACGTGGACTGGTGATTTTATACTATGGCCATTGTTCGTCCCTGTAATAATTACAGCTTATTTAAAGATAAGATTTGGTATGAGCTCATTTTTCATTGTTTTGCCTTTGAGTATAACAGTCCCTTAGTATTATATGAAATTTCGATTAGAAACTGATTTTTTTATGCGTTTAACGCCACTGTCAGCACTATTGGCTATTTCGTTGCGGCCTGTTTTTATTGGTGGAGGACCTTAAGATTGGAGTCGAACGCACCTACCACGTGCGGGGCTCGAACTCACAACCTTAGTGTTGACAGGCTAGTGGTACAGTAGTTGAACTACTTAGAGCACTTGGTCACCGAGTAGTTACTGTGATGTTTATTGCACCATTTTCTTGTGTTCGTATTTGACCATTTGAATTTCAATTTAATAATCAATATTGTTACTGTTTATCATTGGGACCTTGCACATGTAAGACCATGTTAAACAAAATGTCCCGACTGATTTTTATACTTTAATACTATAAGTACTCAAAGCCAATTACAAAGTCGTTGTTTTCACCTTAGGGATTGACGTCACGAGCTCTTACACTCGTAAGGAGCAGCATACTCGAGATCAAGCATCCGGCTTGTGTGATGAATGGTTGGTTGCTTAACTTCTAGTGATAAATACTTCAGAAGACAAGAAATCAACAATTCATTTTCTCTGAACCAGTATACATTTTTGTGTAGGGGCAAGCTAAAGCCCGCCTCCGGGTGCGGAATTTTCTCCTTGTGTTGAAGACCCATAGGTGGCCTTGGGCTGTTTTCTGCTCTTTGGTCGAGTTGTTGTCTCTTTGACAAATTCCCCGTTTCCATTCCCTATTCTATTAAAATGTACTGACATTGCATTCCTACCGTGTTTTCCTCACAGCCTGATTTCCATCGACTTTCTCCAAAAATTGTTGAAATTTGTTGAATTTGGCAGGACTGGAAAAAAAGACGATCAGAGTGTAAATATTTGCCTAAATCCAGGAAAATGACCACTGTTAAGTGGAAACTAACAAACAACATACGAGCTCTTAAAAAAAAGATGTGGTATGATCGCAAACGCGACAATTCTCCACAAGAGACAGAATGACGTAGATGGTTAGCAACTATAGGTCACCGTACGGCCTTCAACATTGTGCATAACCCATGCCACATAGCAAGTTATAAAAGATCTAGAAATGACAAATGCTAAACAATTCAAACGAGAACACTAACGGTCTGATTAATGTACAATACAATAAACGAAAAATAAATATGAAATACAGCAACAAACGACCACGTTGAATTGCAGGCTCCTGACTTTGGACAGGTGCATACATAATGAAGTGTGGTTTAACTTAGTTCATTTATCTGAGTGTACACTCTTTGTAGTTCTAACGAATGATTATTGTTATTCGCTTAAAATATAGTTTCAAATATGTATTGCTGTTTCAGAATTGGCCTGTCATTTGAGACCGAGGCTCTTTATTTTACAGCCTGTCGCTGACACTTGCCTGAATTCAACGGAATTGTAACTTTTTTCAGAAAACCGGGGGTGATCTTAGGTGCTCCGGAAGGGTAAGCAGATCCTGTTCCATATGTGGCACCCGTCCTGTTGGTCATGTTAAGTCTAATTCAATAGATCACATTCGGGGATGGGATGATGTGATTGTAGACACGACAATTGGAACATATCCATCGTCACCTGTGAAACAGATATTCCATAACGGTCAACCAACTCGTGATGGCGTCCGTAAAATTTTCGAAGGGATGATTTCAACTTCACCACCTGGAACTCTTAGTTTAATAGCTTTCTTGTAAGCAACTATCAAGGGAATCATGATAGAAAATGCAAGCTATAAAATATCGTATCAATTGGGACATATATACTCTATATACAGGTGCTGCAAAAATGTTGCTACATAGAAATGGAAAGTTCACAATTGGGAAGCTAAAATCGTCTCTTTTTTTCGTAAGGTTTTGTTTTCAACCGACCCTCATTGTCATTTTCTAGCTGTAAGTGAAGATACGAGGCAGACTTAACTGTATCTGTTGTATCCTTTATTCCAAGTTCAATGGAATAGATGCGTTCAACATTGTCAACAAACTTTGAATTATATAGTAAGAGGAAATCATCTGTATAACGGAATGTCAAGTTAAGGGATAATGATAACTTCTTTTCGTTCTTCTTAAGAATCTCCTAAATGAAGTCAGACACATATGAATAAAGGAACAAGTTGGAAAAATGAGGAGCACAGTTGCTTACCATGGAATGCTGATAGTTTGTTGAAAAACGATTCCTCCAAACGTAACAAATACGTTGTCAATTAAGAAATCAAGCATCATGTTAATTTCAGAGAATTGTTTGTTTTAATCAGAGTGATTTTTATTTCAAAGTACGATTTATCCCTCCCTAAGACAAGATATGTGTATCCACTTTGGCAATATTTCTTTTATAAAACAAAACAGGACCATTTTTTTCAATTTATCTTTTAGTTTGGAATGGTGTCCTTATGCATGTACGTACAGTTTTACGCGTGGCGTATAGTTTTTAACAGGCATTATTTGTCATCATTATCATGGGAAAGAGAGTGTAATGAAATAACATTTGTTGATTCAGACATAAAGCATTTTAGGAGGTCGATTTGCAAAATCCTCAATCATATTTACCTATTCTGACATCGGACTCGGACTTCTTTTAAACTGAGTTTTACTGTGCGTATTGCTGTGTGTTTATTTATTCGACATTGGCTAGAGGTATGGGGAGGGTTGAGATCTCACAAAACATGTTTAACACAGCCGCATTTTTGCGCCTGTCCCAAGTCAGGAGCCTCTGGCCTTTGTTAGTCTTGTATCTTTTTTAAAATTTTAGTTCATTTATATGTTTCGGAGTTTAGTGTGACGTCCATTTTCACTGAACTAGTATACATTTTTGTTTCGGGCCAGCTGAAGCCCACCTTTAGGTGCGGGATTTTCTCGCTGTTTTGAAGACCCATTGGTGGCCTTTGGGCTGTTTTCTACTCTTAGGTCGGGTTGTTGTCTCTTTGACACATTCCCCATTTCCATTCTCAATTTTATTGTATAGTGAAATTGGTTTATGTATCTGCAGTTCTAAAATCTAGAAAATGAAAATATCAGCACAAACGTACGTTAGTGAATAGTAAAAATGCACAAATTATTATAAATTAGCGTAGTTAAATGCAAATAACAACTACTTATAATAAACAGGAAAACAGACATTATAACGGTATCGGGATCTGATAGAAATACATTGTAGGATTATATTAGGTTTTTGTTTTGGAGGGAAATTTTTGGAAACGCTTTGAAGAACCATTGATTTGTCTATTGACATTAAATAGTTAAAATGTAAAGAATAGTGGATAATGGGGAAAATAAATAAAGAAAAGAGAAAATGGTATAAAAAATTGAAGAAAAAAGAAACGAAGGACACCCCATTAGGACCTTCATAAAACCAATTGTAGTTACGATGGTTATCTGTCTCATGATAGAAACGCACGTGTCGAAAAAGGAGAATCAGCCAAATTTCATTTTCAGTAATACAACAGTATTATTTGTTATATAGTGAACAGTTCATCTATAAAAGGTTTTTCTTATATGAAAATAACACTTTAAAAGTTTTGTTCATTAGAAGCGCTTTTCTGGATTTACCTTCATCAGAACGCTCAAACCTGTACATTTGAAAACCAAGACTGTATAAATACGTAGAAACGTTAAATATCACACCAAACTTGAACAGCATGACCTTAGGTCCTTAATAGTACACAATTTAAACTAGAGCATAGCCAGGGAGCCCCGATACATGTCCAGTGAAAAATAAATTTATAGAAAATAAGAGTTTCAGGTAATGAAACTGCAACCCCATGTGACAAGAAAATGAATATCAGTTACAGCGAAATCTAACCTGCTGATTAGAACACAGTGTTATAGTATTGCAGTCATCCGCTCTGAGTGTACCAGTCTGGCAATTGTAACACAAGCGTCCACCTCTAAGATTGATGCCTGCAAAACAGTTGTTATGTCACTTGGTTATGTTCACACGTGATTTGCGAATGAAGAATAAGCAAGCATAGAGAAACTTTTTAATTAGGCCTTTTCGTTTGGAATATCGCTTTAAATGACGTGGTTATCTAAATGAATGTTTGTATGTTTCCAAAAAATAGTTTGCATGGGCTTTTCGAAAACACAATTATATATAAAAGTTAAAATTCCTTTTTATAATCTCTATATTTATCACAGAAACAATTATTGAATAAGAAACGAATGATTTATTTTAAGGATGTTCGCTAGGTTTTTTTTGTTTGTTGTCAGATATCTGGAGTCCTCTGGTTTTATCCATGTAATGCTATTACAAATGTTGTGCCCTAACCCCTTCTTTACTTTTCATAATTGAATAACATATAGTATGAAAAGCCATTTTTGAAAATCTTATAAAATCCTTATATTTTTTTTTTAGTTTTTGAAAAAAAAGTGACAATGTATGTAAAATCTAGAGAAAGTCATTTCCCGCCAAATTTTTAATGTCTTTTATCTCAAAACCAAGGACAAGGGCATGTTTTTTAAGTTCTGTTATTTATGTACTATCAATTTATAACAGTTTTTTTAAAAGCTTGTATTTTAAAACAGAGTAGCGAACATCCTTAATACTTAAGTTATGGAACTAGACCTTCTCACGAACTTCATTCTCATCCAAGTTTTGATTGATTGATTGATTGGTTTGCGTTTAACGCCAATTTCAGCACTATTGGGCTATTTCGTGGCGGTCGGTTTTTTGGCGGAAGAATCCCTAATGCCCGGAGAGAACCACCGACCTTCGATAGAAAACTGACAATCCTAGTCAATTAAGATTGGACTCGAGCGCACCTGCAACGTGTGAGATTCGAGTGTTGACAGGCTAGTATACCAGTAGCTGGACTACTTAGACCTATCGGTCACCGAGGCCCCTCCAAGTTGTGAATTTTGAAAAGTAAAGCATCGGGATAATATTAAATAACTTCCGAGAGACGACTTACGTCTACTAATCATTGTCTTTATAATACAATATTTGTAATTACATACCAACCAGAACGTTAGAAGTGAACGTTTGTGAATAACTGGACGATATATATACTGAAATGTTATTTCACTTTAAACAGTTATTACAACAAAAGACTAGAGAGGCAACCAATAATAAGAATATGCCAATATGTAAACCTTATGTATTAAGGAAAAAAAAACTTGATGATGTTTCTGATAGCTCGGGTTAAATTGAACTTATTTGCTTCCAATAAACCTTAACGAAACCAATATGTATCGATATTTCGTCTGTTAATGTTTTGTAACGGAAATAAATACAGTTTTCATTATTCTTATGAGGATTGATATCATACGTAACCTCGATTTACTTCTTCAACAACAACAAAAAAGAAAGAATGATAAGTACATGTTACTACATGTACTTCTAGTCTATAACTTTAACTAACTCTTAGTCAAAATACATCTTTAATTAAAGAAGTCTTGAGTTTTATTCGGAAAAGTGAACGTTTTGACCTTTAGAAAGATATTTTCCTTTTTTCCTTTTTTCTTTTTTTTAACAGATATAGTTTAGTATGTCGATGAATAAGCTTTTTGACGTAGGACTGTTGTTTATCTTTTTGGGAAATTGTGAACTTTCTTTTTTTCTATAACTATTGTACAAATCTATAATTATCTAATGTTGTTGTTGCATGTCTTTATATTTATATATTATAACTTATTATATTTAGGAGAGGACTATCTAAGTTGTGATAACTTGTGTCTGATCCTTTTTGTAATATGTTATAACAAATAAAATATGTTTAAATGAAAAATGTTACTATGTCTATATCACAATTCGTTTTTATAAACCTGCTATTGCAGTGTTTAATTTTCAAAACTGAAGGACAGATTTCGTATTATTATTATAAGATGGGAAATGAGAGCCAATATGTTAACAAAAACAAGGTAAAAAAAATGGTTGATTGATTATTCGTGTTTAACACAAGATTAGAACTCTTGGCTCTGTCATGCTGGTATTTTTTTTTTATTGTGAAGAAGCCGGAGTACCCAGAGGCAACTACCAATAATCGGCAGGACAAAATGCTCTCAGCTGAAGGACGCCTCCGGGTGCGGGAATTTCTCGCTGCATTGAAGACCTGTTGGTGACCTTCTGCTGTTGTCTGTTCTATGGTCGGGTTGTTGTCTCTTTGACACATTCCCCATTTCCATTCTCAATTTTATCTCTTTTGAAATAAACAAATGAAAAGGGGTACCTGTAGCTGACTATGTTAGGATATTTTGCAAAGAATAATATCAATTATTAAATCTTAACCTTTCGATCCACAACGTTGTTGTGCATTACATAGAGTAGAATTACAACAATCTGAACACAAATTTATGTCTCTTCGTCGTCCAACGGCAACGGGGCTAATACACCTCTGAAATAATAAAAAAAAATAAACAAAGAATTCAAGTAAATAAGAAGACTTTGCGTTCTACCATAAATTTATACCACTTTTCTTGATAAAGTTCTACAAATACTTGCAAGGAAGGAAAACATTAATTTAAGGAAATGTGGGAGTATTTTTCAATATGTCAGCAACCCAAAGACATAAAAAAGCCAAAAGAATGTTCAACATGATACAACATCATTCATCCCCACACATTCTTTATGTGCCTGAAATCCAGTTTGTTGCTGTACGTCATAATTATAATTACTTTTAGTAGCTAAGAAGCCAGAAAACGCCCGGTGTTTACATTTGACGCCGGAAGCATACCTATGACGTCACCTATTATTAATTTTGTTTATTATTATAGATAAATCAGGCAATTGATTTTCTCTTTTGAATTGGACCACATCTTATCCGGGGTCTGTTACTGCTTTCTTACAATATTGGGTTTGCTAATGGTTGATGGCCGTATGGTGATATGCAACTGTTCATATCATTGTTCTTTGTCATTATTGATATTGGTTTCAAAGGCAATCATACCACATCGCCTTATTCTATATAGAAGTTAAAATACGGTCTCTGACAGTAAACAAATATCCGTACAATATGCCAAGGTCTGAATCTCGAAGATGTCGTTTTGACCTACCTTAAGATGTCAGTTTGACCTTCGCATACCGACCAACCCCACATAAATGTGTTCTCGTTCTCTATATGCCCGAAATATCTGCCACTGGACAATACGCATTATCGTTTTTGACGTATGAGTTTCCACATTTGAGAATCAAATAATTAGTTCTGGCTTTAACGGCTATTTAATTGAAAGATACCGGTATTCTAGGTAAGACAAATTTTCCACGGGACACTTCGTAACATAAGACTTGTTTTATTAACGAATTAATTTTGACCATGCCCAGTTAGGCTGAATAATAATGGGAAACTTTTACTGTTAACAACAAAAGATGTGATTTGCAGTGGCGGATCAAAAGAGTGGAGCAGACGAAAAGGCGAACGCCCCCTTTTGATCGTCCAAATTTCTCAATTTTCTCACGATTTATATGATTTTTTAGCATAAAATCGTCTAAAAAGGTTTCGCTCGGTGGTAAACATTCCGTTTTCTGAGATAACACCCCCTTTCAAAAATCATAAACCCGCCCCTCATTTGAATTTTCCAATCTTTTCATGTCTTGCGTAAAAACATTCCAGCGGCACCTGTAAAATGAGTATATATCTCCCAGTTAAACGAAATTCCAGAAAAGCGTTAACCTTGCTATCATGATTTTCGAGAATGAGGGTTATTCCTTACAATGAAACTATTGAAACAAGGGTTCTCAGTGATGACGTTGAAGACATCCATTTGAAAGGTTTTAGGATATCATCATGATTTAGATTACGGTATTGAAATAATCACGTCAAAATTAGTCACGGATTTGTTCCTCTTAGTGTTGCGTGTCTTCGTTTCCTCAATTGTGACATCGCCGAATGCGTCTCTCTTGACAAGTAAAGTCCGAAGATAGATCTTTCTTTTTTTTTATAGTATTTGGACGAAGGCGGCAATTTATTTCGCAAAAATCGAAGACATCTTTTCGACCATGAACTAGATTTGCCAGAATGGTCAATCCTTACTTTACTTGATACCGCTTGTGAACTATTTTACCATTAAAATACCATCGATATTCAGAGCACAAAGGCACACTAATGATATAGAAAGCTAAAAAATCCAAAACGCCACTATAATTACAATACAATTACTCAAAAAGTTTAGGATGATATTGACGGAAGGTAATTAACAGATTATTTTTTTCGTGCATGGCTATTTATGCTAAAACATGTCACCGCCACAGAAGCATATTTCCAATAAATTCTTGTCTGATATATGATCTACAACTAATTCTGAAGACAGGTACTTCTTTTAAGATAAAGACTTTATAAGAACTTACATCTATATCTCTGCATCCGACTTTGAAATAGTAATGGCCATCATCGGTCACAAATCTGTCTGTAAAACATTCCTAAAGAGAAGTGTTGGAGATGTCTTAAAAATATGATAAAATATCAAATCACCTCGATTCACCGAGAAACACGGTAGCATGTACTTACATTTGAACGGATATTGACACAGGCGCGACTCATGACACTTCCAGATGCAATGTTACGAGTCAAATTGCTCCAGATTAACGAGTACCATGCTAGGATCAAAACAAACAGCGTATACAGAATTACAAGGAGCTCTCAACGGTCTATTTTTTTAATAGGACTGTCATTCATAAAAGGGAGGAACCTGCATTATAATATTTAGTAAAGTCAATCCCAAATTATTTCGTAAGTGCCCAGTAGGTTTATTTTTTATATCATTCTGAATAAAATTTTGCCAGACTTTCACGTAAATAAACTAATTTTACAAACCTCGTGATCTCCACATCGAGTTACACGATTACAATCATGTGGTTGGGCTAAGTTATTGGAACAGGACAAACATGTTAATGATGCTGTTCCTAAATAAACATGTAGAAATGTTAAAACATGTTTGATATGTACAAAAATGAACGATTACACAAAATATTTACATATGAGGGTCTAGATGGGGGTACTTCATTTCTGTATTCTTTAATTTTTTATGACATTTTTCTCTATTCTTTATATTTTTTGCTTCTTATTCTCAATTTTTTATATTCAAGCACCCCGTTATTCTCTTTTCTTTTTTTCCCCCTTTTTTTCTCTATTCTTTTTTTTTTTTTCTCATTATTCTCTATTCTGTAAACCCCATCCAGACCCTCACATATGTTAGTTAGTTCTTTCTGTTGTAACATTTTTATATGGACAGAAGAGGCGGTAGATTTTCAAAAGTTTTTTTTTTTCAAACTCGATGTCATGACGCCGTGGCAAAAAAAATATGAAAGACGACGAAAAGAAAAACGAGTCCACAAAACACTATGGAAGAAAATTAAAGACTGACCAACACGAACCCTCAAAAACAACTGGGAATCATCTCCGTTGCTTCGGAATGGTAAACAGATTCTGATCCATAAGTGGCACCAGTTGTGTGAAAGATGATAACTTAAATAGTGAAGCATGGGTGAGAAGGAACATATTACGTAATGCAAACATTGATCGTAAGAATGCATCGCGATAAGCACGTTTGTACATGTAACCTAAGCGTGAAATGTTCGAATGTTTTCAAAGTTCAAATATCTTATCCCTTGTTTTATGTGACAAAGTTATATAATCTGTTCCTTTGTCCACTGTATGTACCTCCTACCATTTAGATTGTATTGCCTTAAATAATATGTTTGAAATATTCGCTACTGGACCTTAAGTTTTTTGGCTCAATTTTTCTTTTTTATCTCAAATGTGTGTGTTTTTTTTTTAAATAAGATGAAATATGGAGTGATGAGCACAAACATTGTATTTTTAAACTTGCAACATCTTTATATAAAAATAAGAATATGTGGTATGACTGCCAATGAGACAACTGTGCCAGTCATAAGTCAGAAATTTTAAAAGTGGTTGTAACATTTTTTCTGTGTTTTGTTCATGAAGAAACGTTCTATTCTTTCTTAACTTCTCTTGACCCGGATAGAGTCAGAGTTTGCGATTTGGTTTCTGGCGATTTTCCGTATCTGAAGTTCGTATGATGACCCTTAGACGTATCTTTTGTGAACGTTATATTGGGCTGCTGGTCCATGGACTCTTATCCATTATGTTCTATTAATGTTTACACCTTAGGATAATTTTCAAAAGGCGGAACACTTTAATGAATCTGATTTCTTCAAAATTAAGTAGTCAGTGCAATTCCTTGTCCATGCAAACAAAATCTTTTGTTCCTGTTGATTATATAGCTCCTTCTGTCAATGTATGTACGCAAGTACTTAATGCATCCTTTGCTTTCATTTTTTTTGGTTTGAGCGTTCAAAATGAAAGTTTATCCAGATAGCGCTTTGGACGTACCCAACTCGTAAAGCGTTATTTTCATTTTTATAAGTGTTTATATTAAAAGGAGCTATTTCCTTTATATATTTCAATTATATGTTAGAGAACATATCAGAGAGAAATAAAAATTAATAAAACTAGCGAGACCAGAGAAAAATATTTTATACAATAATAATAAGACTATTGAATAATACTCATTGGCTTCCCGTAAAGCAGATTTTATCTCAAAATTAAAAAGCCGAATGATAAGGCTTAAGAATATAGACAGGTGAAATTAAAAAAATCTGGAATATAAAATTGATACTATAAACAGCATTAGTTAAGGAACAAAAAAAAAGCTAAAAATAGTGATAGGAACTCCTTTTCGAGATATTTGATTAAAAAAATGCGGGAAAATGCTGAATCAGGCTTTTACCTTACATTTAGCATTGGCATTATTTAGGTCTCAAATCGTAAGAAAAGAAATCTAAAATCTGCTTAATTTTTTTTAATTACCTTTTATGAGCTAGTGAAGTCTTCTATGAAAAGAAAAGTGGGTGATATTGGACACAATATTTTACCCTGTGTCGTAGGAAAAAACCCGAGGAATCCGAACATCTGACAAAAATTCCTAAACATCTTTAATACTATAAATAGAGACGTAAAATTGAGAATGGAAATGGGGAATGTGTCAAAGAGACAACAACCCGACCATAGAACAGACAACAGCAGAAGGTCACCAACAGGTCTTCAATGCAGCGAGAAATTCCCGCACCCGGAGGCGTCCTTCAGCTGGCCCCTAAACAAATATATATACTAGTTCAGTGATAATGAACGCCATACTAAACTCCAAATTGTACACAAGAACCTAAAATTAAAAATAATACAAGACTAACAAAGGCTAGAGGCTCCTGACATGGGACAGGCGCAAAAATGCGGCGGGGTTAAACATGTTTATGAGATCTCAACCCTCCCCCTATACCTCCAGCCAATGTAGAAAAGTAAACGCATAACAATACGCACATTAAAATTCAGTTCAAGAGAAGTCCGAGTCTGATGTCAGAAGATGTAACCAAAGAAAATAAACAAAATTACAATAATACATAAATAACAACAGACTACTAGCAGTTAACTGACATGCCAGCTCCAGACTTCAATTAAACTGATTGAAAGATTATGTCTTCATCATATGAATATCAGGCACAATCCTTCCCGTTAGGGGTTTAGTATCATACCATCATAACATATATGAGAAGAACATAACCCGTGTCATGCCAACAACTGGTTTTTAAATAAATGTGTTTAGTGCCGATGCAAAGACCCTATAAGTGAATCAATATTAACGCCAAAATATGCAATCTTTAATGACCTGACAACAGTATCGTAACTATATCCCTTCTTAATAAGTCTATTTAAAGGTTTTGTTAGCTTCAGAGGTGAATACTGACATTTTTGTGCTTTATAAAGAATATTTCCATAAAAAATTGGATGTGAAATACCTGAACGTATAAAAAGTCTGCATGTTGAGCTATATTTACGAATGATGTCCTTATACCGATGATAAAATTTAGTAAATGTTTTGACTAGTTTGTGATATCGAAAACCCTGGTGTAATAATTTTTCAGTAATACATAAATTTCTCTCGTTAAAATCTAAAACATTGTTACATACACGAGCGAATCGTACAAGTTGAGATATATAAACACCGTAAGATGGTGACAAGGGACCGTCACCATCTAAAAATGGATAATTAACGATAGGAAATGAAAAATCATCTCTTTTATCATTTATTTTAGTATTAAGCTTTCCGTTAATGATATAGATATCAAGATCGAGGAAAGGGCAGTGGTCATTGTTAGTATTAGCTTTATTTAAAGTAAGTTCAACAGGATAAATTTCTTTAGTATACATACTGAAGTCGTCATTATTGAGAACCAAAATATCATCCAAATATCTAAAAGTATTATTAAATTTGTGTATCAGATGTTGTTTCGATGGGTCTTTGCTGATTTTTGTCATAAATTGTAACTCATAGCAATACAAAAAAGGTCCGCAATAAGTGGTGCACAGTTAGTCCCCATTGGAATTCCGATAACCTGACGATATACGGAATCTCCAAAGCGAACAAAAATGTTATCTAGTAAAAATTCAAGGGCATATATAGTATCAAAGCATGTTCAATTGACATAGTTTTTTTGTTTATTGCCACTAAAAAATGACCTAAAAGAGTTTGAACATATATATTCACATTCTGACTTTTTAAATGCCCATTTAATTAGGTGTGTGAATTTTTTCTGAATGAGAATGTGAGGCAATGTGGTATATATTGTAGAAAAATCAAAACTTTGAACAGATTCAAAATCACCAATATATGCATGCAATTTATTAAGTACTTCCAACGAGTTCTTGACACTCCAAAAGTAATTAATTCCACTATTTTCGAAGGCCTTATTTGAACAATTTATTATCAGGTTTTTGATTGTACCAAGTGTACTGGTAAGAAGAATAGACAATTTAGTAGTGGAACAATGGCTTGAAGACGAAATGAATCTATATTTGTAAGGTGTTTTGTGTAGCTTCGGAAGCCAATACATAGTTGGGACTTTCATTGTATTTGGTTCTGCTTGTAAAGCAGTAGCTAAAAGTTTATGTTTGTTACAGATGTCGTTTTCTGAAAATGGAGTCAGTTGGAATGTTGGTGAATTGGTGATTTCTTTTTTCAGAACCTCAATGTAAAATTTACGTCAAACAATAATAATATTATTAGCAGCTTTATCGGCCTATAAGGACTATTTATATGGACCGAGAAAAGTGAATATCATTCTAACTCAATTAGGATGCTGCCCATCTTTCTTGAATCATAACTTTTTTTTAGAGTCAATATAATGCCTGACCTATATTGTCTTTGTGAGTGCAACATTGAGAATGCACACCATTTCCTCCTCGACTGCCATTTATATGCATACCAGAGAGAAGTTCTAATAAACAATCTTAGATGACTCCCTGATGACCTTATAATGAATTTTAAGTTACTGACAATCTGGTAGTCAGAACCTCTCGTATTAACAAAATGTCAAGAAATTTAAACGAGTATTCGAATTATTTAAAAAGTCAGAGATTTCTTGTCATATACATGTACACGTAATACTAATGCAGTGTATTTGCAGTTCATTCACATCATCACCATTTCTAGGTTGGTTCCCTCCGTAAAATAGCCAGTATGCCTTCGGAATATACAAATATTAACAATTATTGTCAAGAATTTCAATAACGGCCGGGTACCAGTCTACACCATTTCCAATTGTATAGCAATTATATTTGTCATCCTTTCTCACTAGCTCGAAATTGAGTATTGTATATTTTGAAATATTGAATGCTCATATTGACATTATGTTGTTACATACTGCAGTTCGGAGCCGACTTCATAAGTATGATTTGCTGGTGTTAAAAATCTATTTCACTTTGAGTAAATAAAATATGTTTAATTAAACTTGCCTGATAGAAACACACACAGAATTATCACAAAACAAGAATTATAACGAACATTCATGACCATCCTTATCAATCCAATTTTAAGTACACAACAATTTATCAGTACTGTTGTTCTGATATATATATAAATAAAGACATATCAAATTTTCTTATTCTTACAGGATGTCAACTTTTTCTGCAAAATTTTGTAACTTTTAACCAAATAGAATGTACATTAATTAGGATATTTTCGAATATTTACACAATAGCGTGTCTTGTTATATGTACCATCTAAGCATCCCACTATGAAGTGTTACCATTAGAGTAACACTAATCGGAGTAAATTAAATCGGGGTTCAAAATAATTAACCCCCAGTTAAAAAAAAATGATGAGTCACTTATAGTGGCTGAATAGTTGAAAAAAACTATCCATATTGTATCTTATCAATGGCATTATGCAAACGTACTTTCAATAACAATATAAAAATTAGAAGATGTGGTAAGATTGCCAATGAGACAACTCTCCACCAGAGACCAAATGGCATAGAAATTTACAACAATAGGTCAGCATACGGCCTTCAAGAATGCGCAAAACCCATACCGCATAGCCAGCTATAAAAGGCTCCTAAATGACAAATGTAAGATAATACAAACAAGTAAACTAACGGCGTGATTTATTTACAAAACAATGACCGAAAAACAAATTTGATATACAGCAACAAACGACAAATTAATACTGAATTACAGGCTCTTGACTTGGTCAGGCACATACAGACTTTATTGATTGATTGATTGTTGTTGCTTCACACCACTTTTAGCACTCTTGGCTACATAATGGCGGTCGATTTTTATTGGTGGAGGAAGCCGTAGTGCCCGGAGAGAATCATCAACATTCGACAAGAAACTGGCAATTTTAGACCATTAAAATTAGAGCCGAACGCACCTGCTACGAGCGGGGTTTGAAATCACCTCAGAGTTCATAGACTATAGAGATCACACTGAAGATTTTAATTTACTATTAATCACCCAAATCAAACATTAGATATGTTTATATATGCTGACCATTGGAACTTGAATTATGATGCCTAGTTTTCTATAATTTAAACTATATGCAGACATGTATCATTTTTATTACAACAGCAGGTTAAATAATTTCAATGGTAAATTCGGTATACTATATAACAACAACATTTTTTCGAATTTCTAATATTTCGTTGACTTTGATCTTGTTCTGGATATACGTCTAAGACAGAGGTGAAAAGGTCAATTATATCTATTTACGGAATTCATTGCACAATACCATACATGATGTTTACTTCATTCATTCAATTGTCACGCACAGAGGAAACCCGTAAAATGTTAGGGAATTTGTTATCTTAATTGACGCACAGAATAAACAATTTGATTTAAATGAATGATTTTATACCAATATAAAGAAGAGACACAACAGTAAGAATATACCATGTTGTTATTTTTCGAGATCTAAAATTATTTATGAAGTAAATACAGGTGCGGAACTGCAATTTAAAAAAAAGGGGGGGGGGGGGTGCTGGAAAGCCAACGTTTGCAGTGACACTTGGAAAAAATCTATGCATTTATCAAACATGAAGCTCCATAAAAGGAGACACGCCCCGGCCCCCTCCCTAAACCCACCTGTGAAATGTGGTAATATAGGCAGTCACGTTCGTCGGAATGGATACGATTGATCCTTCTAGGGATAGTGCTTTGCTCTTTGCGCTTTGAAATATTAGAACAAAATCAATTATACGGACATATATATTTTTGTCTGTCATAGTTTTGTCTGTCATTCTGAGAAAAGGTTGTTTTGTTCCTCGGTATGTTCTTTCATGAACTCATTTTTTTTTCTATTTCGGAAAAACTTTAAAATGTGAATTGAATGGTGATGCTAGACATTAGCTTAACAAGTGAAAAAAATATAAATATATCTTGTTAAATCACCAATAAAATATTTTATCTCAACAAAATTTGTAACTAAAAAGCAAACAAGATAGCCACATAAAACAGTTATTTTTTGGTCCTCAATGCTCTTCAACTTCGTACTTTATTTGTCCTTTTAACTTTTTTGATTTGAGCATCGCTGATGAGCAATTTGTAGACGAAGCGCTCGTCTTGCATACAAAATTACATTTGTCACATGCTGAAGCTCACGTTTCTATTGTTTCTTAGCCTAGTACAAATAAATCTGATATTTAAACACTAAACACATTTACACTTCTTGTCTATATTTGTGCAATGCATGGAAAGCTGACTGTAATAAAACTGTAAATAAAGATCATAAAAATATAGCTTCTCTATAGGCTTGTACAAACATTGCACAATGCCATGTATCTCTGTACTTGTGGCATTTTAGTGGCGTTGGTTCAGCTGTGAAGGACAGTCACGAACATTGAAGTATGCAACTGTTAGTTTTCATGTCGGCTGGTTTTGTATTTTGAGCTTGATTTAAGTGACTGAATAAGAGCCTGAGCTATTGTAAAGACACCTGCCTATAGTTGTCGATTGTATGTTCATCTTAAGATGTTTTAGGCTATTTATGCCGTTTAGTTGCTGTGTAATTGATGTACACCCCACTTCTCCTTTTATTCATATAAACGAATAAATATCAGTTTGAGTTTTAAGGTTATTTGTTATATCATTAGAGCTTTAAGGTTGTTTGGTATATCATTAGAGTTTTAAGGTTGTTTGGTATATCATTAGAGTTTTAAGGTTGTTTGGTATATCATTAGAGTTTTAAGGTTGTTTGGTATATCATTAGAGTTTTAAGGTTGCTTGGTATATCATTAGAGTTTTAAGGTTGTTTGGTATACCGTTAGAGTTTTAAGGTTGTTTGGTATATCATTAGAGTTTTAAGGTTGTTTGGTATATCATTAGAGTTTTAAGGTTGTTTGGTATATCATTAGAGTTTTAAGGTTGCTTGGTATATCATTAAAGTTTTAAGGTTGTTTTGTATACCGTTAGAGTTTTAAGGTTGTTAGGTATATCAATAGAGTTTTAAGGTTGTTTGGTATACCATAAGGGTTTTAAGGTTGTTGGGTATATCAATAGAGTTTTAAGGTTGTTTGGTATATCATTAGAGTTTTAAGGTTATTTGGTATATCATTAGAGTTTTAAGGTTGTTTGGTATTTCATTATAGATTTAAGGTTGTTTGGTATATCATTAGAGTTATAAGGTTGTTTGGTATATCATTAGAGTTTTAAGGTTGCTTGGTATATCATTAGAGTTTTAAGGTTGTTTGGTATACCGTTAGAGTTTTAAGGTTGTTTGGTATATCATTAGAGTTTTAAGGTTGTTTGGTATATCATTAGAGTTTTAAGGTTGTTTGGTATATCATTAGAGTTTTAAGGTTGCTTGGTATATCATTAAAGTTTTAAGGTTGTTTTGTATACCGTTAGAGTTTTAAGGTTGTTAGGTATATCAATAGAGTTTTAAGGTTGTTTGGTATACCATAAGGGTTTTAAGGTTGTTGGGTATATCAATAGAGTTTTAAGGTTGTTTGGTATATCATTAGAGTTTTAAGGTTATTTGGTATATCATTAGAGTTTTAAGGTTGTTTGGTATTTCATTATAGATTTAAGGTTGTTTGGTATATCATTAGAGTTATAAGGTTGTTAGGTATATCATTAGATTTTTAAGGTTGCTTGGTATATCATTAGAGTTTTAAGGTTGTTTGGTATATCATTATAGAGATTTAAGGTTGTTTGGTATATCATTTGAGCTTTAAGGTGGTTGTTTGGGATATCATAAGAGTTTTAAGGTTGTTTGGTATATCATTAAAGTTTTAAGGTTGTTTGGTATATCATTAGAGTTTTAAGGTTGTTTGGTATATCATTAGAGTTTTAAGGTTGTTTGGTATTTCATTATAGATTTAAGGTGTTTGGTATATCATTAGAGTTATAAGGTTGTTAGGTATATCATTAGATTTTTAAGGTTGCTTGGTATATCATTAGAGTTTTAAGGTTGTTTGGTATATCATTATAGAGATTTAAGGTTGTTTGGTATATCATTAGAGCTTTAATGTGGTTGTTTGAGATATCATAAGAGTTTTAAGGTTGTTTGGTATATCATTAAAGTTTTAAGGTTGTTTGGTATAGCATAAGAGTTTTAAGGTTGTTTGATATATCATTAGAGTTTTAAGGTTGTTTGGTTTATCATTAGGGTTTTAAGGTTGTTTGGTATATCATTAGAGTTTTAAGGTTGTTTGAACGCTGTGATACTTATCATATACTAATCAGTACAGTGAGCAAGATATTGTGAATGTTTAATACAAAATTGATCGGACAGAATGTGTTCTGATAACATCGAACACTTGAAGTAAATGTTTGCGGTCTTGTGGAACTTCTTTTAGGCTAGTACCCATCATGTGTCAGTCCCTTTAATGGTAAAGTCTACTTTCGCTGTTCCTAAGGAATTCACAGCATAACAGTGGTAATGGCCGTCATTTTCTTTATTATAATTAGAAATCACCAATGTATTGTTGTTCTCTTTTCCAAAATTAGTTGGAAAAGGGTTTGTATGCTGTAAAACAAATTGAAAAAGAATAAATACGCTTTTAGGTCATAGTTCATATTCAGCGCTTTCGCTCCATTTTGTTCGTCAAGGTTTTTGATAGAAAAATGCTGAAGACAATTACAAAAATGTTCCAAATATAACGCAGCCCTGTGCTCGCCTCGAGTGTCGGATGTCGTATGTTCAATCCAAGACCGGGTCAAACCCGGTATGCACCGCTTCTTATTATAAGGGATTATAGAAAAGACTTGTCGGCTCGGAGTCAGAATGGTGTGTCCGGGTAGTCCGTCGGACTGTTGCCTTCATGACTAGCAACTTAAAAATACAGCGCAGCGTGTCGGTCTAGTACAAAGCAGGGTTTCAATAATCATATTGCCTTAAAATATTTTTGTGCTCATATGCATGTTATATTTTCCACTGAACGTTAAATACCAATCCACCAAACCCCGTGTATTTAGGAATAAAACTTCAAGAACAACGAAAAAAGCACCATTTTGATAACTTGGCTTATATTTAAATGTTCTTGAGTCATACCTCTAAAGATATTTGGCTACAAGATGGCATGTGAATGATGTAGATGTGGGTAAAACATTTACCATATTGATTCCGTGAAGGATTTGTCATGTTTTGATTTCCCAAAAATATGTGTTAAATGATACATTAATGACAGCAAAAATAGCTTTTGGTTAAAATCGTTTTTGATGTGGTTTGGTTGATGTTTTAATGGCGTATACCCATACCCCCTTTTATTCACAGTTCAGTAATAGATTAACGAAACTAAAAGCAATATCAACCAAATTTGAAGAATTGTAGTATAATTAGATATAAGAAGATGTGGTATGAGTGCCAATGAGACAACTCTCCATCCAAGTCAAAATTTATAAAAGTAAACCATTATAGGTCACAGTACGGTCTTCAATAACTGTTTTGCAATTTATTTGGCCAACTATCTGCTTTTATCTTTCCAATTTGTGTGTGCCACTATCATAAATACCCCCTTTTTCAGTGGCGGGTTTAAACATATTCTGGAGTACCAACCCAAAACTTCCTTTTTATTTTAATGTTTGATTAGTTCTGAATTGAATATGAACTAAATAATTACAATTGGATTAACAAATCTTAATTAGAATTCGACGTAATTTGTAGTTCCATGCAGCAGACATTTTTATAAAATCTTTCTTGTACGAATTTCACACCAACATAAAATCAAAACAAAGCTTCGGTATTAGGCAGATATAGTACACGTCACGTTTGGTTTGATCTATCTTTTTTTTGTCCGATTTACTGTAATTTTCCATACTTTGATTTTCGAAACCCAAAAGGTTGACTAGAGTATCAACATTAGGTTATCTCATGGGTCTTCTCCGGGCGTCTTTCGCAGTCACGTCCGGTCAAATTTGGAACGCTAAATTAGATGCCTCGTGTAGAGAGAATAGCACACTCTTTCCACGTTAAGAACCCTTGTTACAACTTTTTTAATTTTTAAAAGGGCCTGTTGCAAGGCTTAATTTCTATCTGTATCCAATAGACCTATTTTCCAGAGGGAATCAAAATTTCCCGCTAATCATCCCGGTTGACCCCCTTTTGCAGGACATACTTATTGTATGTATTGTTAATCTATTCTCGACCTGAACATGCACGAAACATTTGCCACTGGTCGTAAGGCTAACAACAGTTAGTCGATCAGTCGATATTCTGGTATTCCTTACCTGCTATTTGCCAATGGTGATTAAAAAATCAAGCCTTCCTTTAGTTTTTTTTAGAATTTGTTTATCTCCTGATTAATTGAGGTGTACTCGATATTACCTTTTATTGATATTCGCTTTTTTTCGTAGTGCTGCTGTTGAAAAAAAAATGCTTCAATGAGCTTTTTTGGTTGTCAAGGTCAAACTTATGACGAATAGTATACATTATCTGTACACAAGCCGTCAGTGGCCCAATGTTGTATATACTGGTCAGTAAATTCTATATGGGACGAGAGCGGGTAATGTTTAGGACGATATATGTTGTTAAACATGTGTATTACATATAACTAACTTCTAGATGATTTGGTCTCTGGTGGAGAGTTGTCCCATTGGCAATCATACCACATCTTCTGATTTTTAAATGATCAGTAAGCCAGGTCACAGAATCAATGAAATCTATAGACGATAGGATATTATTAAATGTGCGGATACCTTGAACTCATATCCAATGGTGGGTTCCGGATATCCAGTGACTATACACGTTATCCGTACGTCTGTATGGTACTTGACTTGTATATGCTGATTGGAGGTTGGATTTACGATAATTGGTTTTGCTATATTAATGTTAAATTAAAATAAAAAGTATTAAGGATGTTCACTACACTTGTTTTTGATTATTTTGTCTGCTATTCGGATTCCTCTAGTTTTATCTATGAAGTACCAAAAAATTTTTAACAGTCTTTTAAAAAATCTGTTATTTTGAAACAACAGGAGCAAACACCCTTAAAGAAAATACCAAATGTAATTATTTTTTTTTATAAATATTTGAATCAGAGAGCGAAAACGAGATTACAGATACAAATGCTCAACTTGAATAGTACATGCGCTAAAAAAGGAGCTATAGAAGAGGGGCGAAAGATACCAGAGGGACATTCAAACTCATAAATCGAAAATAAATTGACAAAGCCATGGCTAAAAAAGAAAAAGACAAACAGACAAACAATAGTACATAAAACACAACATAGAAAACTAAAGACTAAGCAACACGAACCCCACCAAAAACTGGGGGTGATCTCAGGTGCTCCGGAAGGGTAAGCAGATCCTGCTCCACATGTGACACCCGTAGTGTTGCTCATGTTAGTACAAACCCGGTAAATAGTCTAATCCGGTAGGTCACATTCGTGAACAGGGAACAGGATTGTAGCTACGACATTAGGAACATATCCGCTATCATCTGTGAAACGGATATTCCATAACGGTCTACCAACTCGTGGTGGCGTCCGTAAAATTTACGAAGGGATGATTTCAACTTCACCGTTTGGAACTCTTGGTTTAATAGCTTCCTTGTGAGCAGCAACCCTCTATCAAGGAAATCATAACTTTCTCGATTTAAAAGATTGCTAATTACTATATTAAACTTACAAGGAAGATAATACATGTACATGAAATAAATAATATTTCAATTTTCTACTTAAAACTTTTGAAAATTTAATGGCAACTATTTTTTTTTCATCACTAATCACTGAACACAAACATAAAGACACCTTAAAAAATACATTTTGTGTAGCAAGTTAAATTATTCGTACATTTGTTTATATTGCAGCATATATCTAAGTAAAGAGTCTTGAATGGAAACCTATGGATAATCGGAACACAATGCACTATACAGAAAGGGGTTATGATTGTTGAAGCGGGATGATGATTTGGTGAAATCAAAAAAGAAGGTAGCACCATGGCCAAAACGTCAAACAGACATATATTAGTTCACAAGACGATTAATAAAAAAACTGAAGATTCAACACAGCAAAACCCGCAAAAATGAAACGTTTCTGCTGGTTGATTTTGAAGAATTGTAGTATAATTACTGTTTTGATATTTTATTTTGCTAAATATTTGCTTTAATCATATATCTTTTTTTCGTGCCACTATTTTTAATTACCCCTTGTTGCAGTGGCGGGTTAAAATACTCTGCTAATCATCCGGGACCCCTTATTGTTTTAATGTTTAATTCGTTCAAAATGAATATGAACAAAGCCCTGTTCTTTTGCTTTTTGTGTATTTTTTGCTGTGGACGTTCTGATTTTGTGTCATGAATGGATACTCCATATCCTTTGTTTTTTCTATTTAAATACCAGCAACCTTATATGAGGGTCTTGAAAGGGGGTGGTTCCTTCGTTTCTGTATTCTTTATTTTTTACGCCATTTTTATCTATTCTTTATACTTTTTGCCTATTATTCTTTATTCTTTATTATTTTGGTCTATTTTCCTCTATTCTTTATATTTTTTGTCCGTTATTCTCTATTCTGTTAACACTCATATACACCCTCTTTTATTATGTAAACGATCATTAACTAAGCAAACACCAATCTTTCAATCAATCTATATTCTAGTGTCCTGTACCTGCTGATTGAGGATTTGCCAATGCTGATAACAAAAATACTTTTTTTTAAATACACATGGATAATCGGAACACAATGCAACATGCCGGAAAGGGTTATGATTGAGGAGATGAACATTTAATTACATCGAAAAGGGAAGGCCGCACCATGACCAAAAGGCCAAATAGTCTTACATTATTCCACAATCTGGAAACTTGTCTCGGTGGCAAACATACCACATTTTTTTTATTTTCATAAAATCGTGATATTAATTCAGATTCTAACAAACTATCTTACATGGAATGTGTCTGTTACAAAGTTGATTGTTACAGCAATAGGAATTTGCCGATTTCTGACACGCCTAGAAAAAAGTATCAAAGAGTTGTACATATAGGTTAATTTACGATAAATTGTTATTTCAGTATATGCCAGTATATAAAATATCATTATGATTAAAAACAAGTAATATCTGTAAAAAAAGATATCTAACGCATTCAGATGTGAGCATCGAGTTTAAAACAAACCATGAATCTTTATTAGTTTTTTTTATCATAGCTAAAAAGTCATAGTATATTCGCTTTTCTCTAAAGAATTAAAATAAATACTGCATGATACTTAACTAAATGTATATTCATATATAAATAAGTATTTTCCAGAGATAAATAAGTATATATAGCTGTGAAATAGACACAAACATAAGATAGTAGGTTACAATCTGTAATGATTAACAAACTTGAAACAGTTTAGCACCATGCAAAAATGTCAATTATAACTATATGTCCAGCTCAACATTAACAGTCAGATATACAACCTATTTCGGTGAGTATATCGGGGACGAACGGACGTCAAAGAGAGATGATCTATTTAATACAGCTTTTTACAAGTAATTAAATTTACGGTATATGAGTTTGACATTCTTTTTCAAGTATAATATTTTTTCAATCTTGCAAAATATTTACGCATTATTGTAACATAAAAATAAGAAGATGTGGTATGATTGTCAATGAGACAAATCTCCACAAGAGACCAAATGACACAGAAATTAACAACTATAGGTCACCGAACGGCCTTACTTCACATATAAACAAGAGCCACTCTAAAAAGAGTTATGAGAGACTATACAATGATTATATATATATATATATGTACACACTAAAATTAAAACATGAAAAATAATAAAAATATACATTTTAAGAATATAATAAACATTTTCTTTTCAATAAAATATCAAAGCATCTTTTGGCAGTGTAAAAGTAAACATTTTCATCACTAAATAAAAATACAATTTTTTTTGTAACCTGTCATACTATAAAATCAAATCTATATTACTCGCATGGTCGTATATATAAGTATAACGAAATCAGAGATATATATCTAAATTAGATTGAATATTTTGTACTCTTTAAGATTATTATTACACCTTGTAAGTTTCAGACTGCACGTGCAAGTACACAAAGTCAATAAGATATATTTATAGCACTCGAGCTATTAATAGCCTAATTGACCTGGTAGATCTAATGAACCTGTCAATGATATTTACCTACTCATGTATTAAAGCCTAAGCATACAAGATCCAAACAATTTGACAGTGGTGATAATGACACCTCCTTTACCTGAATTTATTTTTATTTATCTGGATAATTTCATTTCTAAGTTTGATTTGATGTCCGTATTGTTTTCCTTTTATTGTAGCAGATATCTTTCTCTGTGGGTTTTTGTTCACTTCCGTAATTTCGTCCAAACAGAGTAAAGGCTTGTGACATCATGCATGCTGTTATCATAGTTAAGCATCCTTTAAAATAGGTCGCAAACCGAAATTATGACTGACTGTGTCAGTAAAAACATCTTAAAATATTCGGCTTTGAGCATTATTGATGAAGGGTTATCAGGTAAGGCGCTTCGGAAGCATAAAACTAATGACGTGTTGTAAAAATATACATTTTAAGAATATAATAAACATTTTCTTTTCAATAAAATATCAAAGCATCTTTTGGCAGTGTAAAAGTAAACATTTTCTTCACTAAATAAAAATACAATTTTTTTTGTAACCTGTCATACTATAAAATCAAATCTATATTACTCGCATGGTCGTATATATAAGTATAACGAAATCAGAGATATATATCTAAATTAGATTGAATATTTTGTACTCTTTAAGATTATTATTACACCTTGTAAGTTTCAGACTGCACGTGCAAGTACACAAAGTCAATAAGATATATTTATAGCACTCGAGCTATTAATAGCCTAATTGACCTGGTAGATCTAATGAACCTGTCAATGATATTTACCTGCTCATGTATTAAAGCCTAAGCATACAAGATCCAAACAATTTGACAGTGGTGATAATGACACCTCCTTTACCTGAATTTATTTTTATTTATCTGGATAATTTCATTTCTAAGTTTGATTTGATGTCCGTATTGTTTTCCTTTTATTGTAGCAGATATCTTTCTCTGTGGGTTTTTGTTCACTTCCGTAATTTCGTCCAAACAGAGTAAAGGCTTGTGACATCATGCATGCTGTTATCATAGTTAAGCATCCTTTAAAATAGGTCGCAAACCGAAATTATGACTGACTGTGTCAGTAAAAACATCTTAAAATATTCGGCTTTGAGCATTATTGATGAAGGGTTATCAGGTAAGGCGCTTCGGAAGCATAAAACTAATGACGTGTTGTTTTCATTTTTTTTTTGGCAACCATGTGAATGTTTAATCGGCACCTCATTTGAATACTAGAAATTATAACTTATTTACGTTACAAAAGAACTACGTAAAGACTAATGAATTCATAAAACGTGAAGTTTTGAAAAAAGGTAAATGACTATTAGTTTTTCTTCTTCTTCCTAAGATGACTCAAAATAAGAATACCCCCATGAAGAATTAACTAACACTAAGAAATTCACGTTTTTAACAATGATTTCACAGGTATTTTATATGTGCATAACGGCCTCTGACGTCATCCTCTGTTCAAATACTTCCACATGATTAACGTTATATCCAATCGATATAAAAAAAGTCAACACATAACACGTTGACTCCAAACTTAATAGTTCTTTCAAAGTATTTGTTTTTGAGGACGAAGTTATATTTCGTAATATGTGCGATATATGTACAGTATTTGACATTCTGTAGTTCACACATTTCGCACAAATGACGCAATATAACGTCGTTTTCAAAAACAAATACTTTGAAAGAACTAGTAAGTTTGGAGTCCACCGTGTAAATTATGTGTTGACATTTTTTTTTATGTCGATTGGATATAAGGTAAATCATGCGGAAGTATTTGAACAGAGTATGACGTCAGAGGCTGTTATACACATATAAGTAACCTGTGCAATCATTCTTAAAAACGTGAATTTCTTAATGTTAGTTAATTCTTGTTAATTCTAATTTGGAGTCAACCGTGTTGTGTGTTGACATTTTTTTATATCGTAATATTACCGACTTTTGACTCCGGATTATATAATTTTGCGACAGGTTGCCTAATCTGTGGTAGGACATCCTGGTATTCGGTCAGGTAAGAGCAACCAAAAGAAGTAAAAGCAAACATATAATTGGTGCAATTTGGGGAAAGTTAACTGTTTCCCGATGATTTTGTTGTGTATAAAAACATAAAACAGTAAAATTCCTCCTCTTAATTGTACCGATTGTAAGCTTGAATTTACCTGACCGAGTACCAGGATGTCCAACATTAGAGAAGGTAACCTGTCGAAAAAATATAATAAACTCCGGAATCAAAAGTCGGTAATATGAAAAAAAGTCTATTGGTATAATATCCATATTACGGCTAAGATAATTTCAATAAATGATATATTTCTGTAAAACGGTTGAGTTGTGAACCTAAGAAATACAATGATGCTAGAAAATGTCAAACGATCACAATGACCTTGTGAGTCATGCAATGCAGGGATCCAGATTACACATAAAACGCGTAATTGACGTAGACAAACCAGCGTAGAGTAAAATATGTTTCTGCTTATGGAAATTATTTTTTAGGTATAAAGATTTCATACTTGTACATTATTTCGACCCCTCTGAACATACATGCCTACTCTCATGTTTTATTTATTTTTTTTCACAAATTATACAGAGCACGTCTACTATTTTTAAATTTATGACTTAAATTCTTTTTAAAATTAAGAGATTTGTTCTCTTAATTATCTGTGTAAATATTTTTTTTATATGATAAGGGGTGTTCCTTAGAAAGGAAGCTCATACAAAAGAAAGAAAGAAATGATATAAATGAAACGTATTCAAGGTAACGATTTCATCTATATAAATGATTTCTGTACATTTTCAGTATTAATAGAATATAATGTATATAAGACGCATATTTCGGTAAGGTATTTTAGTTCATTTATATGTTTTGGAGTTTAGTGTGACGTCCAATTTTACTGAACTAGTACACAATTTTATTTAGGGGCCAGCTGAGGACCACCTCTGGGTGCGGGATTTTCTCGCTGCGTTGAAGACCCATTGGTGGCCTTCGGCTGTTGTCTGCTCTTTGGTCGGTTTGTTGTCTCTTTGACATATTCCCCATTTCCATTCTCAACTTTAATTTTTCAAAAAGACCAACACTAACCTTGTTGGCTGAACAGCCCATTTTATATCTCTTCTCATTAAGTAAATTTCTGGTTGTATTGATCGAACATTGCTAGAAACATCAAAACATTGATGACATACAACAAGTAGTAAACACATAAACAATGTGTCATATCATAAATAAATAATCATAAATAGTTGGCGTCAAAGCTAAAACTTAAGAAATCGGGCTTGTTACGTTTTGCTATGTACTTGGAATTTTTAATAACAGCAAAGACAAAATGGCTAGGAATAGTCCGGTTTAGATGACATAGCTTACCGTAACGGTTAGATGAGTAACATGACGGGTGCCACATGTGGAGCAGGATCTGCCTACCCTTCCGAAGCACCTGAGATCGCCTCGGGTTTTGATTGGGTTCCTGTTGCTCAGTCTTTTGTTTGTTATATGTTGTGTTTTCTATACTGGAGTTTGTCTTTTGGTCTTTTTCTTTCTTGCCATGGCGTTCTCAGTTTATTTTCGATTTATTAGTTTGAATGTCCGTTTGCTTTCACCTTTTAGACAAGCATTTCAAATAGCGGGTACTTGCTATCAAACGTATAGGTAACTTTTCATTAAAATAAATCTCTAAGACTATCGTTACCAAGGATCAAGGTCATCGCTTATAAAATTAAAATATATTTATATGTAGTTAAGGTAGATGGGGTGTCTAAATTATAATCCATAGAATTTTTTAATAATTTGCCAAAATGTAGTTTATATCATGCTTTTTTGAAAAAAATAATAAAAAGAATGGGTCACGGGGCTTATTTTCACGCTACAGGTTGTGCAAAATTGACAGATTTTGTATAGATTATGCATGGAAAACGCAATTTTCTGCCATAAAACGAAAACTACACCACAGATATTTGAGATAAAATATAAGGAGATAGCTCTAATATTATACTTTCAGATAAGAAAAAGAAAAAATGGGGTCACCGTGCCCGTTTTCTTGCTACATAATAAAATAGATAAATTCCTAACACATTCTATTGTAAAAGTAACTTTATCTGAATTATCTGCCCTTACATTTGTGTTGCCTCCCCTTATGTGGCAAAGTTGGAAAAAATTGAATCAAACAAAAGTATTCTGTTTTTTGTAAAATACAACCATAAATATAATAAAACATGTCATTTTCTATATTAGAATGAAAATTCTTACACATGAATTACCCACTACTTTCAAAATTTGCACATTTTATTAAAGGTCTAGACCAATTATTTTCTGGTATTTCAAAATCCAAGATGGAGGAAGACACCCTATCTACCTTAATAGAACAATCACTGGTCGATAAAGATAAAAAGTAAACAAGATGCAAAATCATCATACATGAATTATAGAAGAATAAAAGTTTACCGGGTTTTGTCGCTAGCCAATCACTGGTCGATAAAAAAAAAATATATAAACCAGATGCAAGACCATCATTTATGAGTTAAAGAAAAATTAAACTTTACCTGGTCTTGTCCACAAAGTGTTATCCTGTGACACTGAGCTGGTTGTTCTAAACTATAAGGACAAGAGAAACAAAGAACGTGTCCTGGCTTTGGAACAAACACTGCAATAAAGCGCTACAACAGGTTATATTAATTTTACCTAATAGTTATATATATATGCACCTTAATGAAACATGTACTCGTTTAAAAGAACATTGACAAACTTGACGTCGTGACCTCGGAAAACTCTGGTACTATTCAGAATACCTCTTAGTTTTTAGCTTGTGTTATGCTCACAAGTTGATGTAAAATAAGAAGATGTGGTATGATGGCCAATGAGACAAGTCGCCTCCGGAGACCAAATGATGTAGAAGTTTGTAACTATAGTTCACCATACTAACTTCAACAATGAGCAAAACCCATACTGCATAGCAATTTAAAAAAATTCCCGAAATTAAAAATGTAAAATAATTTAAACTAGAAAACTAACGGCCTCATTTATGTACCATACATTTTGCTGGCGCTCAACCCTCTCTCTAATCTGGGACAGCGGTGTAACAGCACAACATAAAAATAAACTATATAAATCAGTTTAAAAGGGCTTGAGTCATAAGAACGGTACAATGCTCAAAAACAACAAACAAAAAATCGAAAGACACAAAGTACAGACGTGAGAGTACTCGTAGTTGCTGAAAAATTGCCGCTACCTTCTGAACTACATAGCTGATCCAAATTACAAACGTCTGTATTGTTGCAGCATTTCGTGCATACATTAACATCGCCAACAGACCTACCAGGATGTGCCATGCATTGCTGTAATCAGATAATGATTATTGAAACATCGTACTTTTCAATAAGAGTAATATCACGATATACATCAAAAGAAATGAAATACTTATTACTTTGTAAAGAAAATATGACAGAAATTGTTTTTTTTTCTGATTAGGTATGAAGTACAAATGTATTTGTCACCGGATTCTTAGCAAATGTATTTGTCACCGGATTCTTAGCAAATAAAGTAAATCAGTTGAAGAGCGGTGGTCTCCATAGACCTATATACTACTCAACCGAAAATTGTGTATGTTTCTTACAAACTTCAAAGGATGGTGTGAAGCCTGGGCACGTTAGTACGTCAAGGCCAAAGGACCGGGACATTGAAAGACATTTTTATTATCAAAACCCCATAAATGCAATAAAACGCCCTTTGGAACTAAAAGGTTTAGTCTTAAAAACAAAACCCAAACATTTGTCATGTGTTTCTCGTACCCAAACCCGGCATGCTTGGGGGTATTTACCAAATAGCAAAGTTGATTTTGTGTTTATCCTGAAAATGACATTAGACCTTTATGAACCACTGTCAGAAAACAAAATTGTGTTGCTGTACTTTTAACGTATACTAAATATCCCCTTTTATTCAAATCTATTTCAATAAAATGTTCATGCCATTGTCATCATTTTATTTAATTCAAGGCTAAATTTTTGTCACAAATTTCCCTCATTTTCTAATGGCAGTTCTAATTTCCCGCCCTTCATCCCAGTCGACCCCTATTACTGGACCTACCTATGTTATGTATTTTGAATTTGTTTTCGTCTAAAACATGCACGAACTACTTGCCACTGGACATTTAGCAACTAAAAAACATAACCTTTATCTGATGAAATTATTTATGGTATAATTTGATACTCTTCCGGAGCACATTATATCACTCCAGGTGTTTGGTTTGGTTCGTGTTTTCAGTCTTTAGTTATTTTTTATAGTTTATGTTTTGTGGACTTGTATGTATTTATTGTCGTTTTTCGTTTCTTGTCATGACGCTGTCACTTTCTCTTCGACTTTGAATTTTGAATGTCAACTTGGTAACTTTCACCTCTTTTTATCGTAGCTTATTATGTATTTTTTTTACAAAATGTAGACAACCTATATGGAAAAGACAACCTATATGGAAAAGAAAAATTTGATAACAAAAACGTCGGTTAGTAATTACAACATACATCATGGTCCTGACAGCCTACGTTAAACAAGGTAATGCCGTCATATGTAATAAACCTCTGTGTATAGCATGCCTGAAATGATCGTAGTAAAGATAATGTATCAAACAATACAAAGCAAATAAACAAATACAAGGACATAATTTCATCAACCATTTAATGGCAGATAGAAAAACAAAAATCGACAAAATTAATCCGGATTGTTTGCTGTCTTTTTCCGTTAAAGAAAAGAATCATACAATAAAATAAGAAAATTTAATTTACATGACATAATGGTTCATTGAAAAGGGGGGTGGGGGGGACGTAATATGGTAGATGATAGAGCGATGTTTATTTGTTTGTTTGTTATATTTTCCTTGTGTTCCTTCTTGACAATTAAAGTTTTCATAACAGTTGTTAAATGATTTGGTGTATCAAAATGTTCCTTTCAGAATCGGTTTATACTTTCTTCCTTTCACGTTTGTTTACTTTTACGTCCCTAGCGAGTTTCCCCCTTTAGAATTGCGCTATGCGAATCTAGAATTTCCCAAAACAAATTGCCATTGTAAAGGCCACTGCATACGAAAGAGCTGTCTGCGATAACTGGATGTCAATAATGCAACAACTCAATAGAAGTCATTTTCTGTACAATACATGGAACAGAAAGTATATGACAACGAGATTGATAGAAATTTAAGTGTTTGAAACCTATTCATTATTTGTTTAATTTGAAGGATCACAAGTTACAAGTTTTTAAAAAGTATGTTCCTTAAGCTACATGTTGTGTAGTGCGACCTCCTTATATAACTGAACACAACTCATTTCCGTAAAGTAAGGGACCTACTTATATGAGAATAAAATATCTAGATCTTTAAATTGGTAATTTTTATTTTTTATCGAGATAGGCGTAAGATAATGAAGGAATATTCGAACTCATAAGTCGAAAACAAAAAAATCTTTATATGGCTGTCCCAATACAGGAGCATGTAGTTCATCGGTTGTTGTTGGTTCATGTCTCATATTTATTTTTCGTAAATGGTTTTATTATTAATTATGCCGTTATGCCTTTTATAGCCGACTATACGGTATGGGTTTTTCTCATTGTTGAAGGCCGTATGGTTTCTTATAATTGCTTACATCCACTTCATTTGAACTTTGGTGTATCGTTGTCTCATTCGCAATCATACCTATTTTCATATTGATCATACCATGGCAAAAAACGAAAAAAACAATGAAGAGAGTACACAGAACACACCTAAAGACTGAGCTACACGAACAAAACAAAACAATAACAGGGGTTGATCTCAGTTGTAGGAAGCTTGAAGGAACAAACAAACAAAACGTGTTACTACGTATTAACAGTTAAATAGTCGTATTCAGTATATTTCGTCATACTTTCAGTTCACCATTATATAGTTTTTAGCTTACAAGTTTATTTTGGTTTTGTCAAAACGAGAAACATTGTAAAGCAACAGTTATCAAATAATTAAAGGCCTTTTATTGTGAACCTAAAGATCAAGCTATGATAGTAAAAGAGTCAGAAATCGAAAAAGTATCTTGCATGTCGGCTATTTGTTTGAATGATTTATTTGAAATTTTTATGTCGCGTATGCTTTTGAATATTTTGTTTAGTTTTATTTACACATAACGAAAGTTATACTAGAATTACCTAGCCAGAAAGGTATCAAGTGAGCGTTTTTTGAAATCCATACTCCTCTTTGATGCAAGGTGTGCATTCGTTAATTTTTAACATTGTGTACGAACAAAATATAAAAATTGACACCACGTAACTTAGTTGATTTTTCCACTCTGTTGGCTTTGCCTATAAGTATTTTTGCCTACCTCGTGAGTCCCACATTCCACAACATCAGTACAATCTAAAGGCTGGGGTACTGCTTTACAGTTCAAACAAAGTTGTCCTGCGTCTATATAACACACGCAAATAAGATTTATTCAATTAAAAATATTTTTTGGATTGTTTCAACGATTTATACGAATGTTCGAATTAAATCCATTCTCTTTCATTAGCGTTGTCCGTTTTCCCAAACTTGTTCTTTCTTTTTTTTTGAATTTAAATAAACAACATTTTGAAATTACAGTTGCCTTCATCGAATATTGAAAATTCATAAATTACCGCATGCAATTATTTTTAAAAGATATAATTGACAGGCTACCATTCAATTACGTAATACTGAAAAATCATTTTTTCTGGATTTATACCGAAGTAGTATGCGTAATTTAATTGTGAATTAAAAAACAATAATATGATATATAAATATAAGGAGATGTGGTATGAATGCCAATGATACAAACAAGTTAACAAAGACCCAAGGACGAGGATGTAAAAAAATTGTCATTCTTAGAAGCAAGAACTTATTTTTGGCGAAGACAAACACTCTTAAATAAAACACATTCCGAAACATAAGTAGTTGCCAGGTGTCGCAGTACTCTCTGTTAATACACATATATGTTCAAGGTGTCGTAAGAAATGTCGCAATCAAATTAATTGATAGTTTATAATTTGCCATTTTAGAACCAAGAGAACCGTGAGGTATAGTTTTATCGTTCGTACCCCAAAATAAAAATAACATTACGTCAGAGTTTGAATTTATAGTTTTTAGTCTTTTTTTATAGTTTTTTATGTTGTGTTATGTATAATGTTGTTTGTTTTATCGTCGTTTTTCGTTTATTGCCATGGCATTGTCAGTTTGTTTTCGACTTATGAGTTTGAATATGATCCCTATGGTATCTGTCGCCTCTCTTTGATGAGGACGTTTTTGTACGCTTTTGAAAACATTACCCATAATGCATTAGATTTAGAAATGGCGAATTCATACGTACAAACTGTTGTAATCAGTACCAGGAAAAGCTGTAAAAAGGAATGCACATTTTACAATGTTGCATCATAGTAGTTTAAATATATTTATTTAGCAGTTCGACGTTTCAGAATCTAAACGACCAAGGGTAATTTAATTATTTGTATCCCTAAATGAAAACAACGTCACGACATTGGTTGAATTTCAAGTGTTTGGGACGTTTAAGCTAATCGCCGCGTTGCGGCGTTTTGGTGTACGCTTTTGAAAATATTACCCAGATTGAATTAGATTCTGAAATGTCGGGAAAGGCTTATATGACATTTTTTTATATAGTTATAAGGAGGAAGTATATTTATGAACCATTATTTGACCCCTGAAAATTCCGAAATACTAAAATACTGCTTTCAAATTTAAAAAAAATTTAATTGGTAAACTAAAACTAAAACTATATAGCATAAAGTAATATTTAACACAGTTATGGTTTTGACTAAATAGATATGACCAACGACCTTACTCCAAAAGATATTTGACACACATTAACAACGTTTTGTTTAAAGTTGTTGGTCGTATCTAAATATTAATGACAAAACCTCAAATGGAGGTTACTTTTGCAGTTTCAACAGTTTTGAGACAAATACAATACATTTTTGTAAGTTTGAAGCCTTAATGCAATATCATGAATATATAAGACAAAATTTAAAACTATGAATACTGATATTTGCTAGACTAACGTCTCATGAAAATCTGCATGTTATTTGGTAGATTAATAATACTTTTCGATCTTAAAATTGAAAGGGTCAAAAAGGTGGACTTTTAATACCTTCTCCGTTCATCCTAATCTTATACGAACATGTTATACAAGCAAATTATTTCCGTTTTAAGTTCTTCTGCTTTTGATAACCTTAATCTAGTAAAGACAGATATACAGTTCCTTTACACATGGAATTGGTTGATTAATGATATAGGGTGATGAGACTATAATACCATAACATACTTAAACAATCATCTGTACACCTTGTCCTCGTCTGATATATTGAAGGGTTTTCATTAACGACGGAGGGAACTCGCAAAGTTACAGGAAGAAAGAAAACGTACAACGTTTACATATACTCGATTTAATTCTGAATAGATTAATCTTTCTACTTTACAGTAAATGGATTTTAAATGTTAGAAAAGAAGAAATACCGTATGATTTCTATAAAATAAACCAAAATAAAAATGTAACTTGTGTGACATCGAAAGGCATTTCTCAAAGATTTTTGTACTGTATAGAAAGTCATATCAAAGGTCAAATCTCTAAACACAGAATTCAGTCACGTACGCGTTAAACATCTGTTTAATAATGAGGCGAACGATACCAAAGGGATATTAAAAATCATAAGTCGAAAAAAATTGACAATGCTATTGGAAAAAATCGAAAAACGACGTAAACACAAACAACAGTACACAAAACAAAACATAGAAAACAAAAGACTGAACTATACGAACCCCATCAAAATCAGAGAGGTGATCTCAGTTTCTCTGTAAAGAAATGCAGATCCTGGTTCACATGTGGCACCCGTCAATTCTCAATATAATTAAACATTATATTAAATGCATGTAAATATTTGATATAGATATACATAACAGATAGTATGTTCTGGACGAGAAAATATTTCTTCACTTTCCTTGCATATTTTGAATTTAAAAGGGACATACTTAGCAAAAGCGTAATTTCTAATATGAATTATAGTATCATCAGATGATGATATTAAACTAAACTTTCTCTTTGTAAAAATAAGAAAATGTGGTATGATAGCCATGGAGACTACTTTCTACAAGAGACCAAATGATGTATAAGTTAACAGCTATAGGTTAACATACGGCCTTCAAAACTGACCAACAAAAACATACCACATAGCATGTTACGTAAAATTGAGAATATGTGTCAAAGAGACAACAACCCGACCAAAAAGCAGAAAACAGCAACGCAGCGAGAAAATCACGCACCCTGAGGCGGGCTTCAACTGGCCCCTAAACAAAAATGTGTACTACTTCTGTGAAAATGGACGTCACACTAAATTCCGAAACATGTACATGTATGATTATGATTGTTACTTATTACTTTAACAGTCTCTCTGGTGTCATGACCAGCTCACTTATACTGTTCGGTTTCATTTTCCTGTTGTGTCATAGCAAAGGCTGAGTTGTCCGTATCTATCACTTGTGTTAAGCATTATATCATTACAACTGCGAGTTACAAATATTGCTCAGGGTTTGCAGCTTAATACCGTTCTAGAAAGTGTTGTCCCTTAGATACATGCAACACGATTAAATTTCACATTTGGATGATTTGACTGCTATGTGATACTTAGCATGATAAATTGATCATGTTGATGTCAGAATAACAATAGCATGGTTTAATAGCATTACAAAAACATTACTATTATGCCATTACGATAAAAGACTGGCCGATTCGTATTCTGAATAATGTGAGGGTTTTGAAATTTTAAACCCTTCTCGAATGGACACTGCACCGAAACCAAACCTTTTATGACAATTCAGTTCATACAATGCTGAATTGACATCAATCTATCAAAATTCTGTTTTTGAAAGTATGCTTATTATGATTTCCTTGATAGAGTGTTGCTGCTCACAAGGAAGCTATTAAACCAAGAGTTCCAGGTGGTGAAGTTGAAATCGTTCGTTCGTAAATTTTACGGACCCCATCACGAGCTGGTTGACCGTTATGGAATATCCGTTTCAAGGGATATGTTCCAATTGTCGTAACTACAATCACATCTCCTTTTCCCCGAATTAGACTTATCACCGGGTTTGTACTAACATGAGCAACAAAACGGGTGCCTTATGTGGAGTAGGATCTGCTTACCCTCCCGGAGCACATGAGATCCCCCCCCCCCCCCCACCACCACCACCACCACCAGTTTTTTGTGGGGTTTGTGTTGCTCAGTCTTTGGTTTTCTATGTTGTGTTTTGTGTATAGTTGTTTGTCTATTTGTCTTTTTCTTTTTTAGCCATGGCGTTGTCAGTTTATTTTCGACTTATGAGTTTAAATGTCCCTATGGTATCCTTCGCCTCTCATAAAACATCACATTATTTGAAAAGACTGGCTGGCTCATATTTAGAACAATACGAAGGTTAAATACCTCCAAGGTATGATACCCTAACCGTGATAACACGGCAAGATAGACTTGTCAACCAATGTGAAGTGAAACGGTCATTTTGATCTGAACATCTCCAAAAAGAAGGAACAATAAATCATTAAGTTATGTTTAGTCTTTCAGTTAATTTTCAGACTGATCCACTGCTTAAAGTCAAGTACTCATAAAACAAATCGCTTGCACTAAATCCAGATCTGTTAAGTTTATGTTCGGATTTTTCAGAAGCTTTCATTTACCTGTAAGAAACAACAACATACTGAATTGTCTGAAAAGGTATAGAACAGTACTGGATTGACTGCCATCAACATGTCTAAACATTTTTTCAGCTGAATTCACAGCAAGAAAATATATGAAATTAAACTTAAAAACTCTTAGCAAGACTAAACATGTTTAGCTGCAGACTTTTCAGATGATGTTCAAAGTCACCGTGCAAGACTAAAATTCGTTTACTGGTGATATTAGCTAAGGATGGCATTGAAGTTTCAGTATGGTACATTGATATCAGCTGAGTATTATTATTCTGTTATAAAGTCACAGTTAACATGACCTTTTTGATGGACACGTCTTTCCTGTAAATGAATTGTTTTTTTTAGGGCAGCTGCGACAAATGTTGTGTGGTCATATTCATATACCGCTGATGTCTATCTGTTCTCCCGTTCGCCCCACTTAGGATCCAAGTTTTGTTCAGCTTACTCCTCCAACAGATTTTAAGTTAGAGCTTTGGTTAAAGCAGGGTAGCAGTAAAAATATTGAAAAAGATGTGGTTATAATCATGATTTCGATTTTCGTTAAATATTCCACGAATGACAAGAAGTTGAACCTTGTCGCATCTGGATGAAATGCAAACTGCAGGACATATTGTGCAGCTTACTTCTCTAACAGTAAAGCTAGAGTTTAAACAAGAACCTTGATATTATGTAAGCTGTTAGTACATATAGTAATTGTTTGCATATTGTATATTGTTTGGATTTTGATTTTCTGTAAATATTCCGGATGCATCCAACCAGGTGACATCGGATACATCCAATCAGGTGACATCGGATGCAGCCAATCAGATGAAGTCGGATGCAGATAAGAAACTTTTGCAGATCATTATAAATAAAAAATATTCAAGGAAACCTTATGAGAGTTATCCTGATGACAGCATCAAATAACAGGATGTAAGTATACAAAATGTATTCCTAACACCAAAATTATTATATTTAAATTTACCTGTGTACGTTACTTTACTTAACGCCATTTTGTCCTAGGTTAAAGTTGTCTTTTTGACATTAAAAAATCTTTTTTATATATATTGTGTCATAGATCAAACTTATTCGTTCAGTCTATATTTACTTGTTTTTTTTATTGTCTTTTTGATCGAGTTCAGCCATTTCAATTGATATTTTATTGTGTGTCTCTTTATGTTGTAATGTTATACCACTGTTTAAGGTTAGGGTGAAGGTTGGCGCCTGTTAAAACCCGCTGCATTTTTATGCACCTGTCCTAAGTCAGGCGCCTGTTGTTCAGTGGTTGTCGTTTGTGGGTGTGGTTCATAAGTGTTTCTCGTTTTTTATATAGATTAGACCCTTAATTCTCCTGTTTGAGTTGTTTTACACTAGTCATTTTGGTGCACTTTATAGCTAGCTGTTCGGTGTGAGCCAAGGATCCGTGTTGAAGGCCGTTCTTTGACCTGTAATAATTGTTTACTTTTTACACATTGTGACTTGGGTGGATAGTTGTCTCATTGGCACTCATACCACATCTTCTTATTTTTAAGTATATAATATTAGCTACGCTCACTCCTTGTCCTTTGGAATGAGTGAATTGTTGTACAATTTGAATTAAAGAACTGTTTAACATTGAAATAAAGAGTAATTACATTATTGGATTTAAATCCGTCTAAGATTGCTCTAAATACTCCGAAATTGGCTAGAGAGAGATAGAGTAGAAAAAAAACCCACACAATTTCTTAATATTCTAAGTCACCTATTTACATCAAATGCTTATTTTTTCTTTTAGATGTATTTGACAGCATGATTACGAGTGTGATTATATTGCCTTCTTATTTAGTATATGCAAAAAAAAAACAACACGTGAACGGTAAAGTTCAAGCCTTTATTTGATGACATTTTATATATGACAATTCACAAGTGCTCCGAGTGTAGAGTCTGATTGATTGTCAGTTGTTACTTGCTTTTAACTCCTAGACAGTTTACACGAAATATTCATTTGACTATTATTATGTATACATGTGTTGTTATGTACATTGGTGCATTTGTTTTGGCGTCTTGTAGTGATCACCAATTATGAATTGAGTCGATAACGTTAAGCTAAGAATTCGAACTATTTTACAAAGGTTATCTCATATCATTTCATTTATTTTAAAACAACCAATTAAAGAATATAATGTCCCTGTAAGTGGAAATCTTTATGATCATCACCCAATGAGTTTGTGGCAACACATCTGTAATCGCCGTCTTCATGAGGTAAAAAGTTCGTTATTGTAAGAACAGTCTGATCTACTACCGCGTTTGAGCTCAATCTTCTACCCTGCAGATATATTATATAAATTTACTACATGTTAAAATAGTAGTCAAGAGAATTTAATACCTTAAACTTAGATATTAACCTGATCATTAAGTCTCATATATGGATTAAAATACAATCAAATATCATCATAACCATCAAACTGTGATCAGAGTTGGCCGAAAACAAATGATAATTATCCGAAGGTTTTCTCTTTGTTGGATATTTATCTTTTTCAGTGCAATTTGTGTTTAAATGTGTCTTTAATAGCTATTGGAAACTAAATATCGAAAGCTTTGAAAATTGCTCGAAGAGTGCGTATGAATGTATCCTGTAACTTGTAATGAGTGGTCTTTAAAAGAAAATAACACAGAGTCTCTTTATCTATATTTTAGATGCATCTCCAATAAGTATAACATGTTTATATAATACTTATTACAAAAAACATGATTTTCAATGGCACGTTTTTCTTTACTCAGTAGAAAATGTAATTGTCTGATAATTTTTTGGAAGCTATTTTGAGGTCTCTTTTATCCTTAATGTCTATTCATTCACGTATAAAAAATCATTAACGATACCAGGCTCATACCATTTGATATTGCACTTTTAAGGAAACATGTTGATATTCAATTTGAACTAGAATGTACATAGATGTTTGACTAATACACAGTATTATCAAATCAACACATACAATGTATATGTACATGTACCAAATAACTAAGGGCATATTGGTTCAAATACACGAATTTGATGCACATGAGTATAATATGAATAATGTTTTATGAATGGGACAGCAGTATGACAAAAAAATTATCAAATCATGAAGGTCATCAATTAATTTGAAATTAATGGAAAATTGTCATTTTGAAACTCGTGTTTGAACGGGATATGTTTTGTCTCCTTTTCTGCACCCCTCCCCCCTCAAAAATAAAAATAACATTTTTCAAATCATTATTCAAATATCCACTGTTAAATACATTATACGATTTTTATGTGTAATTGAGATGAAAGACAAAAGTATTTACCTTATATAAGAAATCTATTGATGGCTTAGGATTTCCTGTGACAACGCATTGGATTGTAACTGTATCACCATATCTGATATTGGTTGGATGCTGAATAAAGTGTTGAACGCTTGGGGCGGTCTCTGAAAAATAAGAAACAAACACGTGAAAATATTATAATCAATAACAATAAAATTGATTTCTCTAATTCCTAGTTGATTTTTGCACTCAACGAACTCTATAGTACTTTTTTCACAATTGATTACGCAATATATGTATACGTTCCTATGATTTCACTATTATGACGTCACAACAAACTATGCGACCATGTCTTATATTTCCTGACTTCAGGAACATAATATCTTTCTAAATAATTGAAAAAAGAGATAAACTTGCCTAGATATTATCAAACCAACATCAGTGAAAAAATATTTCTCAAATTTTTATTCGAGACTTTTCTCGATAGGTTGATTATTTGTTGATAATTAACGAAGCGCTAGGTTGATCTCAGATTTTCGTTAATGTAATTATGACGTCATATTTCTTAATTCCCCCTTGTTTCCTTTGTTTGGCGTTAACGAACATGACGACTATGCCTGTTTATGTCTCTTAGAAGGAACATGGTCACGTACTTTTTTTACATTCTTTCAAAAGAAAGATGGTATCCTAAATATCGTCTTGGCAGGCTTTGCGTTTTGAATTTGAAAGTTTAACTGCATTGACTGGAGAATAATTGTATCACACTCGATGTTGTTGTAGAATCTGTATATCACCACCGTATCCCGTGTGATATGGTATTTCTCTACTCACCGCAGTTACCTTTTAAATGTTTAGAACGCTCGGTTACCTAGCGTTTAAAATACTGAAAATTAAGTGTTTCGAGAAGAAAAATATCTTATCACACTAGATTCAGTAGTTATATGTATATGCGACTATTTCTCAATTATTCTATTTTTGAAAAAAGATAACGAGTATTTTGGCAAAGGACACAAGCCATCAATCGTAATTTCAAATATTGCATATTTCAAGAACATCTTAAGCATTTAAGAATTTTGTTCGGAATGGTCGTGATTCCGTAATAGTAAGAATATACCATCAAAAACAATTAAAACATATGTTTCCGGGGCACCTGAGATCACCCCACGGGTATATTTTTTTTTGATTCGTGTTGCTCCGTTTTTATTTTTCTATATGTATGTTGTATTTCGTATACTGTTGTTTGTCTTTTGATCTTTTTTTTTGTCATGGCGTTGTCAATATAGACAATATTAATTAAGGATGATACAGAACTAAAAAAATATAATTAGTCTTTTAGCACCTGAGATCACCCCCTATTTATAATGTCATTACGTAACTCGCTGATGCCAACTTAAGCTAAACACACAGTGTATTACATGGTATGACAGTTTGACAGGTATGCAACCGTCATTTAAGTGAGAAGTGAGAAGTTTAACACGCTATTAAACCAGGTTTAGTCCAACATTTTCTACATAAGGAAATGCCTGTACCAAGTCAGAAAAATGATAGTCGTTTTCCATTCGTTTGATCTATTTGAGCTTTTGATTTTGCCATTTGATAAGGGACTTTCCGTTTTGAATTTTCGTTGGGGTTTGGTATTTTTGTTAATGCACTTTTTTTATACACAATCGACAAATGAATAAATCAATCAATTAACAAATTGTTATTTTTATATATTATTATAAGACGTATTACATAAAATTATTTTAGTAATTATTGTACATTGGATGATGATTTAACAAGAACAATCTTCGTAGTCTTCGGTTCTTTATATACACGAAAATGTTATTGACTACTTTAATAGCATCGTTGGTTTCATGGCCGTCTCACTCATATTGCAGGTCAAGTCATAACAAATTAAAGGCTTTACAAGTTTAACATTTTTCAAAAAGGTATAGAGTGCCTCAAGTATCACAAATAAACGTCAGCTTTAGTTTTTGTATTATCTGTATTTTGTAGATAAAACGATAGTTCGCATTTCTTTTCAGAAGTATTTATTATTTTCCTTATTTATATCATTTTCATATACTTTTATTTTAGTTTGAATTACATTTTTATTAATAAAATGATACAAAAACATGGTAAAGGCCCTGTTAAAAGGATCACGAATAAGTACAGGTGAGAGGATAATTTAACATTAAAAAGTTACTCTAACAAACTATTCTTTAGACAAAGGATCCTCTTGATTAGATTGGTACGCGATACCGTTAATTCTGACTGGATATTTTAACTCTCTCTAATGAATTAAATTATTTCTGTCAGGTACAAGTAGATTGGTACTGTCGACTTTATAATCACATGAAATACACATCGAGAGTTACCAATATATATATGCTTTAAATTAACCATGTTACGAGGGAATCAACTTAACGTTGATGCTATATACTGGTGTGTGGTTTGTTGTTTTTTTGTTTTGATTATTTAAAGTGCTGTTTTAGACCTACACTTTCTAACTTGTATAATGTGATAAGTTTAACAAATCACTGCTTACCCTTCCGGAGCACCTGAGATCACCCCCAGTTTTTGGTGAGGTTCGTGTTGCTTAGTCTTTAGTTTTCTATGTTGTGTTTTGTGTACTATTGTTAGTCTGTTTGTCTTTTTCTATTTTAGCCATGGCTTTGTCAGTTTATTTTTGATTTATGAGTTTAAATGTCCCTCTGGTATCTTTCGCCCCTCTTTTTTAACAAATACATATCTAATAATTACATACCAATCAGCATCGAATAAACACATCAGTGAACATTAGCATCATTTTCGTGTATTATATAAAAAGACTGATAATATGGTATAAACAACATACACATAGCCAATACGAAATAATGTAAATAGACTAACCGTGTATTACTGGTTAAAACAAATGAAATAATGACATGCGTAATGATCAATATATCAATTTTGACTTTCAGCGCTTATCCAAAAATACTTATTCATCAAATAGGTCTCAAATACCCTTACTGTAAGACCGGCCATATATAGATTTTTCTTCTCTACCTGACGTGGTCCTAATTTAAGAAATCATCCAAGCCAATAAAATCTTAGCCACACGAATAAGCAACCAATAATAACTAACTTTTGTTCAGTAATAGTTTCAAGATGGCGTATGCATCGATTGTAACTATTAGCTTCGGCACGTGATGCGAAGCAAACATAAGTATCTTCTATTTGTTGGAAACATTCTATATATATTATTACAAGATATGAGGTATGCATGGTGTTTAATACCTTCTTAGGAATTGTTGCACCCGAGATTGCACGATTGAATTTCAGTTATAACACAATTCATTGATGTCCAATTATCAATATCATGTTTTAATAAAACGGTTAAAACATTACACGTCTGACATAATTAAGTACGACTGACTGATTTTCAAAAATGTGAAGTTTAGCAGTTGCAAACCCTTAAACATTTATAAAACCACTCCCCAACATGATATATATATATAGTATTTTTGTTACGTTCATCGCATATCTAACCTAAAGTCGCAGTTCTTTCTTAAGCATATTTCATGAAGTTGTTTTGAAATTGTATTTAAAAATACCATTGCAAATCATTACCTAAGTGTAAAGCTGATCACGCAGTCGAACAAAAGAATGGTGAAATATCTCTTTCTGGTATAAAGTTATGTTATTTTTTAAGGAAAAATTCAAATTTGCGTTTTTACATGAAACATACGTTTCAAATTGAAATATCTTGCAAAGTAAGTCAATTAGGTATCTTTCTTTGTATATCATGTATATTTCGATAGAACATATAAAAACACTTTATTTCAAATTTTTCAGAAAAAGTTAACTAGTTTTAGTTCTGAAATGCATGAGTTATTTGTCACCTACCATTTATTTTAGCAAACAAAAAATTAACCTACTAAACTGAAATAGATATTGTATAAATTAGATCCTTAAACTGCCTTTTCGGTTGAAGTTTATCTTAGATTATATAAAAAATTCTCCTTACAACGGTAAAATTAAAATACCAGAGTCTTACAGAGCTTGCTTTGACGGATTTTTAGCTGTATGAATTTTAAAAAGCCGGATAATTGCCAAATGCAGCCAGTCAGAAGATAATGTCAAATTTAAACTATTGATATTGAATATCAATTATTAGATTGCAAACAATACTTTGGAAAATATATTCAAAATAGCAAGATATTATGGTTAAGCGATTTCAGCTTTGAAGAGGGAACAATAATACTATATCGACGTTCACAATTGGTTAATTCATTTTTTAATATATAAATAAAGATGAGCAAAAGCTGCAGGAACCTCAATTGAGTGAGACCGGGTGAGTCAAGTAGACATGCCTCTCTTGCTATGCATACATTAACCGTCACGCTAATCTGAACTTAGAAAGAATGGAAAGTTTTGGTTTATTTTGTACATGCAATAAGTTACTCTACTGTAAAGCTTGTGCACTTTCAAGAACATTTATTTTTAAAATGCAGGACGATTTTTGCAATCGAAGTTTATAATATAACAATATTTGTGAAAATTTTCTCCTTTTACTATGTACTTCAAGTATGTCAGACTAAACGGAAAACTGCAACTAAGTCATCTTTATATGTTTGTAATATGTATATTCATTATGTAAATGAACAACTTACGATATTTGTGTTCATATATATCTTTTTACACATAACATTGTAGTGGTAGGCCAAGCTCCGGCGATTGAACGAATCATTTTTAACATACAGGAATCTTTTGACGTTACAAAAAGTAAAATCACAAAAACACCGAACTCCGAGGAAAATTCAAAACAGAAAGTCCCTAATCAAATGGCAAAATCAAAAGCTCAAACACATCAAACGAATGGATAACAATTGTATAATTCCCGACTTGGTACAGGCATTTTCTTATGAAAAAATAGTGGATTAAACCTGGTTTTATAGCTAGCTAAACCTCTCACTTGTATGACAGTCGAATAAAATTCCATTATATTGACAACGATGTGTGAACAAAACAAACAGACATAATAGGTAAAAATATCAAATAAGAGGTACAACAGTCAACATTTTGCTATAATCTTAATCACTAAAAACAAACAAATATGTAACAAAGAAACACAAAAAGGTATATAGACAAAGCACACAAACACAAATGAAAGACAAGAATACAAAAATTTACCATAGCACAATAACACAATGACGGGATGTATAAGTACCGAGCCACGTCAAATGGATTTCACCAAAAATAGACTAAACAATAAAAGTAATATTCAAAAAGACAAATAAAAGAATACTATAACACGTTATTAAGATGATAAATAACGTCAGTACCCAGAATCTATACTTCAAGACCATCCTGTATTATATGTGAAGTTGATACGGAATATTTATCAACAAGGTCTTGGTACCTTCCGATGAACTTTTTTAGAAAAAGGACGAGACGTTCTTTGACATACCCCTGGTTCATCAACTTTCTGCTCAGACACAGGTGACGTTTTACAAAGTCTGAGTAGCAGCTGCAAGCTCTTGAATACCCAATTAGTTGGGAAATGTATATCCCATATGCAGGTGAAGTTAATATATTGCTACTAAAGTTGGGGAAATTGATAATTTCAAAAATTAAATCGTCTCGTTTGTCATAGATTCTGGAACTGAGATGATCATGTATGTCAAATTCGAGGTATAAGTCTAAAAATGAGGCGGAGGAAGCCGTGTCTAATTTCTAGTTCTGGGGGATATATTAATGGAACCCAATCAGAAAAGTTTGGATTGTAAACGGAAAGAACATCATCAATATATCTGAACGTTTGTCATCGTTATTTTTAAGAAAAATGACGGCTCGAACTCACATACTTACGTTGTCCTGTTGTAGTGGTCGAAGCTATAGTTGGTGAAGTGATTACCGAATGTGTTATGGAACAGTTGTTATTACACAGTTGAGAGTCACAACAGTAAGAACAACCTCCATGCTGAGATATACTACTGCAAAGCTGAAAATGGAAATAGCCCTTTATATAAAGCACAGAAACATACATTTGAATATTTAACACTGACGTTAACAAACTAAGCGATTGTGAGTCATTGTTCTGTTCCAAATAGTTTGTTGTATAAGCAAATGGTACAATATTGAATATTACCATCTTTGCATTTTCAGAAGAGTGTTGGTTAAAAAGTATGATACGCTAATAGCATAGCAAACCAACAACACAATACCTATACAATTACATTTTTGTCAGATAAGCACATGATTACCATATTTTGGAAGCGTTTATTTACTAAAATGCTAAAACCATTGACATTCCAACTTAAGAGATAAAGGGAAACGATAGAAACTATACTGACATCGAAAACATTCCTGCTGAGGGTAAATCGCACAAATGACAATATTTTGAAAATAGTTCATGATTTTTAGAATAAGGTATACGTCTATTGTCCCGAGAGAAGAAATGGAATCTAAAGGACACGAAACCCTTGCAGAGGCTCTGTATAGAAAACGAAACCGTCCTCCAGTGATTTTCCTATGTTAGGAGGAGATCAGATATCCTAGGACGAAAAACCTTCCATTTTTATTTATTCGTTAGTTGTAGGCTTATTGTTGTAGCCGATGCTCGGGATAGTATTATGGATTATATCCAACTATACATATATGTTTTGTGGCAGTTAAACGTCACCCCTTTTGTGTCCGTATCCTATATTTTTCGTTTAAGGATGTTCGCTACTCTGTTTCAAAATAACAAGCTTTTTAAAAGACTGTTATAAATTGATAGTATATAAATAAAGAAACTAAAAAAGCAGAAAAAAATGAAGGGTACGTGTGCTTGTTTTCGAGATATAAGTCATTTAAAATTTGGCGGGAAATGATTCTCTCTAGACTTTTCATATATATAAAATTGGCACCGTTTTTCTTTCAAAAACAACGAAAAAATAACCAGGATTTTATAAGATTTTCAAAGATAACATTTTAAACTATATGTAATCAAATTCTGGAAAGAAAAGTAGGGGTTTGCAGTCAAAATTTTTTAATAGCTCTACATGGATAAAACTAGAGGATTCCGAATATCTGACAAAAATTCAAAAACGAGAGGAGCGAACATCCTTAATGTTCATTGATATCATCCATTAATTATGTCCTCCTCTCAATATAGCATGTTTGGGCTGCTCGCCCATCAAACATCATCTAATAGAAAACAAAATATATGTGGTATCCATCCATGACAAAAAAATCAGTACATGCATTACATGATTTTCGAATTTGGCTGAGAAACAGATTTTGATAAAATCTTACAAACTAGAGGCTCTAAAGAGCATGTGTCGCTCACCTTGGTCTATGTGCATATCAAACAAAGGACACTCTCCAACATTGTAAACGAGAATAGACTTCATCACAAGTATCTATTTTGTTGATCTTGTATAACTGATCTTTTAGTCTGTTTAGTTTCTCTCTATCTTCTTTAGTTTTTTGCTCAAAACACAAAAGAAGGTAAAAAAAATCCTACTTTAAGGGCAATCACTCCTATGAAGAGTGACACTCTATTAACTATATCGGCAAAATTTGACTTTTTAATAGATCTTGCCTTGCTGATCATTTTTTGTGATTTAAAGTGTTTATCTATTATAATTTTAATCATATAAGGCATAACAGAAAAAAAAATGTTTCTCTCTAAATATCATTGTTTTCATGATAATAGGCATAAATGAAAAAAAATGGTAAAATTTGTCATTTATGGGAATAACTCCTATAAGAATTTGTCTAATAGTTTTGACTTATATGGATAATTGGTAGAGCTCATTATTCTGAACATTTTTGCTCCTTTCAGATTTTCTCTATTTGTAACGGTTCAAAAAAATAATAGACAAAACTTGCATTTTATCCCTATGTTCTATTTTTAGCCATGTCTGCCATGTTTGTTGGTAAGCGGTTTCATCGGACACATTTTTTAAACAAGATACCCTAATGATGATTGTGGCCAAGTTTGGTTAAATTTGTCTCAGTAGTTTCAGAGGAGAAGATTTTTGTAAAAGATTACAAAAAATTACAAAAAATTGTTAAAAATTGAATATAAAGGGCAATAACTCCTTAAGGGGTCAATTGACCATTTTGGTCATGTTAAATTATTTGTAGATCTTACTTTGCTGAACATTATTGCTGTTTACAGTTTATCTCTATTTATAATAATATTCAAGATAATAACCAAAAACTGCAAAATTTCCTTAAATTTCCGTTTCAGGGGCAGCAACCCAACTACAGGTTGTCTGATTTGTCTGACAATTTCAGGGCAGATAGATCTTAACCTCATGGTCATTTTTATTTCAGTCAGATTTGCTCTAAATGCTTTAATTTCAGAGATATAAGCCAAAATCTGCATTTTACCCCTATGTTCTTTTTTTAGCCATGTCGGCCATGTTGGTTGGCAAGCGGGGTCATCGGACACAATTTTTTAACTAAATACCATAATGATGATTGTGGCCAAGTTTGGTTAAATTTGTCTCAGTAGTTTCAGAGGAGAAGATTTTTGTGAAAGATTACAAAAATTTACAAAAAATTGTTAAAAATTGACTATAAAGGGCAATAACTCCTTAAGGGGTCAATTGACCATTTTGGTCATGTTGACTTATTTGTAGATTTTACTTTGCTGAACATTATTACTGTTTACAGTTTATCTCTATTTATAATAATATTCAAGATAATAACCTAACACTGCAAAATCTCCTTAAAACTACTAATTCAGGGGCAGCAACTCAACAACAGGTTGTCTGATTTGTCTGAAAATGTCGGGGCAGATAGATCTAGACCTGATGAACATGTTTATATCACGTCAGATTTGCTCTTAATGCTTTAGTTTCAGAGATAAAAGCCAAAAACTGCATTTTACCCCTATGTTCTTTTTTAAGCCATGGCGGCCATATTGTTTAATAAGCGGGGTCGTCGGACACTTTTTTTAAACTAGATACCCCAATGATGACTCTGGTCGAGTTTGGTTAAATTTGGCCTAGTAGTTTCAGAGGAGAAGAATTTTGTAAAAGTTAACGGACAACGAAAACAGACGACGACGACGACGGACGCCAAGTGATGAGAAAAGCTCACTTGGCCCATAGGGCCAGGTGAGCTAAAAATGTAAATTTTCAGACAGCCTATTATGCATTTTTTTTTTTTATATAATTCTTATTTCTAGGGCATAGATTTTAAAAAAAATATTAATAGGCACTAATTTTCTTACAAGACCGCTATCGAAGGTCGGTGGTTTTCTCCGGGCACTCCGGCTTCCTCCACCAATAAAAACTGGCCGCCACGAAATAGCCCAAAAGCGGTGCTTAAAAGTGGCGTTAAAACACCAAAAATCAAAAAATGAAATCTTACAAGACCGAACGGACAGACGCATATATGGACGACCTCTCCATTATTATATACCCTCAACGCGACAAATAGACAACCAACAATCCACAAAACTTAAAACAGGAAACCTAAGATTGAGCAACACTAACACCCTACCTTAAAAAATACACCAAACAAAAAGCAAAAAAAAAAGAAAAGTAAAAATACAACACCAAAACAACAAGAATGTGTGTCCATTGAAAACCATGCCTGCTCGCGCTATTACATTTCCATGTTCAGTGAACCGTGAAATCTTGATAAAAACCCTAATTTTGGCATATTTATTAAGCAGTTCATCTCATAATGAACATGTGTACTAAGTTTCAAGTTCGTGTGACCACAAACTATTTTAAACCAAAACCTTGACCTACCTGAAGCAAAACCTAACTGAACTGAATTGAAATATGGATCAAAACTATAATTTGGTATATATATTTATCATTTCACTTTGTAATAAACAAATGTAATAAGTTTCAGGTTGATGTGAATACAAACGAGCTAAAACAAAATCTTTTGCCCAATAAAGGTAAAAATGAAACGAAGATTGAATCATGTTCTGCAGAAGGGTAAGCAGAGGTAACCTGTGCCTATTTTACCAGTTGCAATTGTGATGCTCGTTGCGAAAAATGATGTAGACTGATATGTAATTTTATAACAAAAGCGAGTAGTTTTATTCATTGTGCTTGCTCCAAATGACAGGATCAGATATTGTATTAATTTCGAAATATTGTCAATACTATTTTGAGAAAGATTCAAACAATGTCTGAAAGGCTTGTTTACTTTACAAAAGTTCACACATTTGGGATTTAAATAAAGTGTAAAAAGAAGAAAAAAACATAAGGCGTTGTGCCAGGGATTTTGAACCTTACGTTTTCGTTAAAATAATTTTTGAACTTGAAATGTTAATTCCAATTTTTTTTCCAAATAAGGAACCCGACACCGACTCGTAAATAATTGCATTAACATATGTGTACATACCGCTTTCTTAACACAACCATGTTCCCATCGAGTATGCCCAAGAATATTAGTTACTTGTTGAAGCGAACAGACCTAAAACAAAAACCGGAAGAAGAAACACTTGTTAAGGTAAAATTTAAGTCTCTTATTTTTTTTTTTAATACAATTTTTTTTTCAGTTTTTGAACTTCTTCTGAACAACTCAATGTACAACAATGTACACTTATGTTCATTTGATTGTGAGTTACTTTTTGATTTTGTTTGCGTCTATTTTTAAAAGATTCATTCTGTTGTCATGTTAAAATGCAGTTTATGTAACATTAAATAGAATTATATATTCAAGTATTGTTACTCCGTCCCATTTACGATAGTTCATAAATATCTAAGGATTTAAAGAGTTTTCTTTGTCTTACAGTTGATATGTTTTCAGTATAAATGTGATGAATATCCCATAATCCATTTATCGGATTGTACTTGTTTGTTTTTTAGGACAGATTGCAACTGAAACCAAAAGAAAAATAAAATATCCTAAAAAACTAACTAGTAAATTCCGATAAATAGATTTTGAAATTACCGTCGAGAGATATGTTATCTGATATGTTAAGCAAGCAATAATCACTCAATCAAGTAATGATACCAATAATCTTGTATTTAAATCTCGAAACTAACAGCGTCTGTATATTTCGAGTGGTCTAGGGACACAGTGCAGGCGGAGTCATAGAAGCAAGGGTTGGAATCCCGCTGAGGGAAGAACAAAATTTGCGAACACAAATTTACAGGTCTAACATTGTTGGGCTGAATTTGAGACGAGTTATATATATGGTGTAAGCTCTGTATAACCACGGGTTATCCGATGGAGAACGTCTGTCATAAAGTTGTCGGATGTTTAGACGTATATATATATTATAATAAAAATTAAAAAAATAAAATTTGATGTGACGGCATGGTAATTACATTATCATCCTTTACGACGGACAAAACATAGCTGATCAGAAAGATATTCCATTCTTATTGCCATCATACATCATGTACTGTGTTACAGCCCTAGATAAAGCCGACAAAGAAATGCATTACTCGGCCAGCGAAAGCTATAATTTTATGTAGCTTAGGTGGTCGAGTGGTCTAAGGCGAGGGACACAGTGGTGGCGGAGTTATTACGATGTCACAGAAGCAAGGGTTCGAATGCCGCTGAGGGAAGAACAAAAATTTGCGAACGATAAATATATAATTTTTTTTCTCTGGCATTTTTATGTTTTTAAGTATGCTTTATTCAAATTGTGGCTTCCGTTTGGCTGTACTGGTTATATCAATTTGCAGCCTCCTCAATGTAGAATAGAGACTTAGCATCTAAAATCACGTGTATATAGAGTGTCACTCTCTCCGCTACGTACCAACCGTGCGACAACTATTTGAGGGGTCATTATGTGGCCTTTTGCGAGGCCTAATTTTTGCCCCTAGCCAATAAACCCTAATTATTCAGTGGCATCCAAATTACCTGCCTTCCTTTGTACTAATTGTTAAATTGTTCTCATCCAGTACATGCAGGAAATATTTTTCATTTGACGTAAAGCAATTAAAAATCAATCAATTAATCTATGTAGTTCTTTTTTAAATTCGACCTTTATTACTCTTCCATATATTCATATATGGTTTTATCAAAATTTTCTATAAAAAACACCTTTTGAAAATTCAGACAGGACAATACAAAATTTACTTTCAAAAACAAATATAAAAATATGATTTTTTATATTTTTATAACGAACACCTTGATTTGTCGTAAGTTTTTATAGTTAATTCAGTTGTGAAATTTTCAACGAAGATATCTAAAACTGTCGACTGTATTACGCCATTGATATTAAACATTTTCACAAAATAGACAGAATGAAGTCACCGTGCTTTTCGTAGACTCAGAGTAGAAAAAGCAGGGATTTGAACAATGGGCTATAAGTCAAATGCTTTATTATATTATTTTCAACGTGTATTATACATGCCAATTTAGGACTAGTAATTTAATCCGTTATGAATAACTCGACTAAAATGAATAAATCGCATGACTTACTGAAGTCTGATCACATAACGTTAACTGGTGACAACTGTCAGGTCTGCCACTTAAGTGGCACTTGTAGCAAAGGTTTGAACCTGTTGGTGGTACAAACTCTAGAAAAGAAAAATATTTATCCATGGTATCAATGCATAACATTTGTAGTAAATGTTATTTTGTGGTTTTGTTTTTGTTTGTTGTTGAAAATTTGGTAATTACTCTCTATTAACTGGACAATATCATATATTCAAACTCACACTAAATGTTGGTTAATCAAGTAAAGATACATCCAAAAAAATGATGTCTGTTTTCGTCATCAGTCGAGGCCTTTTAGATATAGAAAAGACTGAAGATTTGTGCAACGATATTGATAAAAGATAAAACAGGAATGTGTCTATAGTACACGGATGCCCCAATCGCATTATCATTTTCTATGTTCAGTGACCGTGAAATTGGGATCAAAACTCTAATTTGGCATTAAAATTACAAAGATCATATCATAGGGAACATGTGTACTAAGTTTCAAGTTAAACTTCATCAAAAACTACTTTGACGAACGAACGAACGAACGCATGGACGCACAGACCGAAAACATAATGCCCCTCTACTATTGTAGGTGGGGCATTAAAAATATAAGAACAAAATGAAACGAAAACAAATCCTTATAAATATAGTCAAAATATTTTTAAAATCTAAAGTACTAACATTCTTTATTCGGTAAAAACAAGGTGGCATACAGAAATTTTGTGAATTTTTTTTTCCGGCAGAACAACCCTGTCATATTGGTGCTACCGTTTGGCTGTTCGGGTTGTATCAATTCGCAGTCTAATCGAGGCAGAGTGGTTGTTTGCATATATATTGTTTTATCTTTTATCAGTATCGTTGCCATTCTAAAGTTTGAAATAACTTAACAGTCATGATGAATAGATCCACTCTGATTTTAACAAAAAGAACATCGAAGAAGATAACATTATCAAAATGCTAGAATTTTTATCGACAACATTTTGTTGGGCTTGGTGGATCGATATATATTTACAGTCAGTGGTCGGTATTCCGAAGGGTATCAATTGTGCGTTCTTAAAAGCTTACTTGTTTTTGTACTCATAGAATTCGTTTTTACATTTGCAATAACCCTGCAAAGTCTTTGAGTAAAGAGTATATCTCTATCACTAAACCGCAATACTGGGATCAAGATCTATATATAACTTATTAACATGAATAAGATAACGCTACAATCTGGTGATGATAGTATAATTTCTACAGTAAAACTAGAAGTTGTCTTTAGGATAATTGCAATTAATCGTGTTTATCCTTCGTCATACTTATAAGAACCTATCATCATTCAATTTGGAAAAAATCTAGATATTAAGCAAATAATTTTGTTTTTGAAATTCCCATAATTTATAATTTAGAGTGACTTGTTCAGAAGAACATGAATAAATCTTGTTATAACTGTCTATATAAAACAGACAACATTTAGTTTCCAAACCTTTTGTTTTTTTAGAAAAGAACATTACCTGATGAAGGTGATACAAGAAGTCTCGTAAACATAAGTATACCAGACCGTAAACAAATAAATGAAATTAAACTGTCCGTTATAAGTAAATTTTGATCATGTGTTGATGTTCATATGATAAATCAGGCGAGAATAGTTTTAATAATTGATACTTTTAGAAGTAAACTGTAGTAAGTCTAGATATTGAGCTTACAAGTTTGTACGCCAGATGTGTGTGTCGTCTACAAAAAGACTTATCAATGACGCTAAAATTAGAAAAGTGAAAAGGCCGAATAAAATACGAAGTGGAAGATTATTGAGGACCCAAAATTCGCAAAAGTTTTGCCAAATAAGTCCGAGGTAATATATTCCTGGGTTAGAAAGTTCATAGAAGAACATTCTTTTACATAGCGTTATTCTTACATTATGTGTATTAAAAACCGTTACTTTTTTTTACTGGTAGATTCCTAATTAAAGTAAAGTCTACGATTGTAAGTTTAAACACACAATGATAATGATTAAAATACGAGCAAAAAGATGAAAATTAGGAAAATACACATGCATACACAAATGATGGCGTATTCCTGAAAATGCTAAATACATACTTTCAGCGCCGCAATATCCGTCGATATTACATACATCTTTATCATTGCAACATACAGAGCATATATTGGTGCCAATACTTGCTCTTTTTCCAAAAGGCTTATTAGAAGTAGTACATAACTGAAGAATAAAACGTTTTCATAGACTCTGAATGAGGCTATCAAATGGAGAAATTAAGGATGTTCGCTCCTCTGTTTCAAAATAACAAGGTTTATAAAAGACTGTTATAGATTGATAGAATATGAATAAGGGAACATAAAAATTAGAAAAAAAATGATAGGTCCGTGTTCTAGTTTTTGAGATATAATCAGTTGAAAATTTGGCGGGAAGTGGTTCTCTCTAGATTTTTCATACATTTAACATTGACACCTTTTTCCTTTCAAAAGCTATGAAAAAATAACAAGGATTTTATAAAATTTTCAGAAATGACTTTCAAAACTATATGCAATAAAATTATGAAAAGAAAAGTAGGGGTCAGTGGGCAAAATTTTTATTGGCACTACATGGATAAAACTAGAGGATTCCGAATATCTGACAAAAAGTCAAAAACAAGAGGAGCGAACATCCTTAAAGCATCATAAGAAACTCAAATGTCTGCGGCAAAAAAGAAGAAACTTACATAGAAAAACATTACCTGCAAAAAATTAAAACATTAACAGAAGGAATATCAAATTCATAAAAAGGGAAGAGAAAAAATAGAAAACGTCTCTTACAAAATTGCATGAAAGAAATAAAATCGTTTTTTTTTCAGTGCCAAATCAATTGATACTTAATAAAAATAAAAAAATTATAGTTGCTTTCTGTGTTTGAAATCACCAACCAATTCAAACACAACTTTTGGTCTCAGAATATTTATCTTTCACGTATTATATGTTTGAAATGTAATTACAAAATTTAATTATTTTGTTGACGGGTGTAATATACTCGGTCTTAAATGAAGTGCCTTTTGATCATTTAACTCCTCACTTTTTCAGGTATTAATACATCATTGACTTTCAAGTTGAATCCATGAGGCCCCTCATGGGACTGTCCAAGTAATCACATAATCACAAATATTTTGCCAATATAATCACATAATCATTAACTATTTTTTTAAACAAGATAATCAAATAATCAAAAATACAGTCCTAGATTATCAAATAATCAAATAATTATGTAATATTTGGTCTGGTAAACAAATAATCACTATAAAAACGGCCAAGTAATCATATAATCAAAAACCCCATGAGGAGGCTCATCTATGTAGTTTCATTTTCAATTCACTAGTTTAATGAGCCAGTAAGTCAAATATACCTTTATGCAATTCTTACAGATTCGGTGTGCTCACGTTATTTAAGTGTGCGCTTTTTGCTCCCGGTTAGAAACGTCACAAACTTGCTGTGGTTTTTATTATTAAATTCGGAATAATCTTAAGCCGTAGAGTTCTTTTTAATGTCATCTGGGTATCTTCCGCCTCATTTGTAATGATGAATCCGAGAAATGTATATCTGGACCAAAAGTTATCGACTGACGACAAAACGGACGAAAAAGGGTTTAGAGAAATATACTATCCTCTTTTTGAGGGGGTAAAATAATAACTATGTAGTAACTAACCTGTGAAGCTGTACAACCTACGTCGTATAACATTATTCCATCACTAGTGACATACTTTTCAAGATAACATTCCTGAAAGTATAGTCATTTTTGTAAAATTACAGTGATATATATTAATCGTGCGTATTCATGGAGACAAAAAAAAATACCACTCTACCAAAATAAAGTGTATATTCAACTGCTTTAAGTAATCTAAGTAGGTAATATATACCATCATGGAAGTGATACAACGAATTCCGAGAGATTCGAACCAATTACCTCGTTTCTTCCACATTCCGACACATGAGTACAGTCAAAAGGTTGTGTCATACTATTACATTGTAAACATCTAATGGCATCTAAAATTGAAATAAAAAAAATAATATCAATAAAAAGGAAGGTTTACAATCTAGTTTTCTGTCATATTCATCAGACGGAAGTGATTATTTGCTAAACGTTGTGTTTCCTCTATCTTAAAAATCTGTACATTTTATAACATAGAAATTTGCTTTATAGTAAACTAAAATCTGGGATCTTGATTATAGCGCCACACATGTTGTGTTTGATATAGAATGTAGTGTTTTTGATTTATCAAATGTTTTTGATTGTAATGCCAAACATGTTGTATTGATATATAATGAATTTTCTGGGATTTGTTTCATGTTGTTGATTTAAGTGCCACGAATAATGTGTTTGGTGTTTGATTTATAATGTAGTTTTTTTTATTTGTTTCATTTTGTTAATTATAGTGCCACACATTTTGTGTTTGATTTATAATGTAGTTTTTTAATTTGTTTCATTTTGTTAATTATAGTGCCACACATTTTGTGTTTGATTTATAATGTAGTTTTTTTTATTTGTTTCATTTTGTTAATTATAGTGCCACACATTTTGTGTTTGATTTATAATGTAGTTTTTTAATTTGTTTCATTTTGTTAATTATAGTGCCACACATTTTGTGTTTGATTTATAATGTAGTTTTTTATTTGTTTCATGTTGGTAATTATAGTGCCACGAATGATGTGTTTGATTTATAGTGTAGTTTTTTTTATTTGTTTCATGTTGTTAACTATAGTCCCACACATGTCATGCATGTTGTTGTTGATTTATGATGTATTTTTTTTTATTTGTTTCATGTTGTTAATCATAGTCCCACACTTGATGTGTTTGATTTATAATGTAGTTTTTTTTTTATTTGTTTCATGTTTTTAATTATAGTGCCGAACATATTGTGTTTGATTTATAATGTAGTTTTGTGATTTGTTTCATGTTGGCGAAAAAGGTCAAAAACTTGGCGAGCAGGACACGAATCAGTGTTATAATTTCAATGAACAAAATAGAAATCAATTTCTCTTTACTTACTTCATAGAACTCGAGTGTTAGGTTGCCATTATGAAAATGAAGATTTTCGAGAAAATTAATCATCATGTAAATCAGCCACGTTGAGGACAGTTTATTTTTTGGATGCCATTAGAAGATTGATAAATATAAAAATGAGTAGATGTGGTAATATTACCAACTAGACAACTCTCCACAAGAGTTACAATGAAGTAGGCATTAAGATGCCTAGTGAGTTATATAAACGTATAATGTATTACACTATTACTGTATTTTTTTTATCAGTTTGATATTCCGCTGTAAAATTTAAGGCTTTTTCTGCAGGAGTTTGTTCCATTTTGTTAGAATATAATTACAAAGTTTACAAGTTGAAACTGTATAGAAACGTATTAATTCATCATACCAGAGCCGTTGTATCGCGACTACCATCGGCTTAAACGAAGAACAAATAACATAGGGAGTTATATGAATGTATAACACTAGTACACATGTTGTGTTTGATATAGAATGTAGTGTTTGTGATTTGTTCAATGTTGTTGATTATAGTGCCACACATGTGTTTGATATATAATGAATTACCTAGGATTTGTTTCATGTTGTTGATTATAGTGCCACGAATGATGTGTTTGATTTATAATGTATTTTTTTATTTCTTTCCTTTGTTATTTATAGTCCCATACATGTTGTGTTTGATTTATAATGTATTTTTTTATTAGTTTCATGATGTTAATTATAGTCCAACATATGTTGCGTTTGATTTATAATGATTTTTTTTATTTGTTTTATGCTGTTGATTGTTGATTATAGTGCCACACATGTTGTGATTGATATATAATGTAGTTTTGTGATTTATTTCATGTTGGCGAAAAAGGTCAAAAACTTAGCGAGCAGGACACGAATCAGTGTTATTATTTCAATGAACAAAATAGAAATCAATTTCTCTTTACTTACTTCATAGAACTCGAGTGTTAGGTTGCCATTATGAAAATGAAGATTTTCGAGAAAATTAATCATCATGTAAATCAGCCACGCTGAGGACAGTTTATTTTTTGGATGCCATTAGAAGATTGATAAATATAAAAATGAGTAGATGTGGTAATATTACCAACTAGACAACTCTCCATAAGAGTTACAATGAAGTAGGCATTAAGATGTCTGGTGAGTTATATAAACGTATAATGTATTACACTATTACTGTATTTTTTTTATCAGTTTGATATTTCGCTGTAAAATTTAAGGCTTTTTCTGCAGGAGTTTGTTCCATTTTGTTAGAATATAATTACAAAGTTTACAAGTTGAAACTGTATAGAAACGTATTAATTCATCATACCAGAGCCGTTGTATCGCGATTACCATCGGCTTAAACGAAGAACAAATAACCTAGGGAGTTATATGAATGTATAACACTAGTACACATGTTGTGTTTGATATAGAATGTAGTGTTTGTGATTTGTTTAATGTTGTTGATTATAGTGCCACACATGTGTTTAATATATAATGAATTACCTAGGATTTGTTTCATGTTGTTGATTATAGTGCCACGAATGATGTGTTTGATTTATAATGTATTTTTTTTTTTATTTGTTTCATTTTGTTAATTATAGTCCTACACATGTTGTATTTGATTCATAATTTATTTTTTTTATTTTTTTCATGATGTTAATCATAGTGCCACGAATGATGTGTTTGATTTAAAATGAAGTTTTTTTATTTGTTTCATGTTGTTTATTATAGTCCCACACATGTTGTGTTTGATTTTTTATGTATTGTTTTTATTTGTTTCATGTTGTCAATCATAATGCCACGAATGATGTGTTTGATTTATAATGTATTTTTTTATATCTTTCCTTTGTTAATTATAGTCCCATACATGTTGTGTTTGATTTATAATGTATTTTTTTATTAGTTTCATGATGTTAATTATATTCCAACATATGTTGCGTTTGATTTATAATGTTTTTTTTTATTTGTTTTATGCTGTTGATTATAGTGCCACACATGTTGTGATTGATATATAATGTAGTTTTGTGATTTATTTCATGTTGGCGAAAAAGGTCAAAAACTTAGCGAGCAGGACACGAATCAGTGTTATTAATTCAATGAACAAAATAGAAATCAATTTCTCTTTACTTACTTCATAGAACTCGAGTGTTAGGTTGCCCTCATGAAAATGAAGACTTTCGAGAAAATTAATCATCATTTAAATCAGCAACTTTGAGGACAGTTTATTTTTTGGATGCCATTAGAAGATTGATAAATATAAAAATGAGTAGATGTGGTAATATTACCAACTAGATAACTCTCCACAAGAGTTACAATGAAGTAGGCATTAAGAAGCCTAGAGAGTAATATAAACGTATAATGTATTACACTATTGCTGTATTTGTTTATCAGTTTGATATTTCGCTGTAAAATTTAAGGCTTTTTCTGCAGGAGTTTGTTCCCTTTTGTAAGAATATAATTACAAAGTTTACAAGTTGAAACCGTATAGAAACGTATTCATTCATCATACGTTGTATCGGGATTACCTCCGGCTAAAACGAACAACAAGCAACCTAGGGAGTTATATGAACGTATAACACTAGTACAGTATGTGTACAATGGAATTAACTTACATGTAACACTTTTCACCAGATAGAAACAAACGATCAGGTTGGATACTAAAAAAAAATAATCAAAGTATCAGAGAGCATCAATAAGATAGTGAAAGTAAGTGCAATAAAAAGAACAATAAAAGGTAAAAGACGATGATGATGGTGAATAAAACATATTAACGACTTCCTAAGCATCCATCTGTCCAAGAAACAGGTATTAAAAAGCATTTGCACATGTATTTACACCATCTAACCAAATAAACATCTTAACTATAGACATCAAGGTTTGATGATATGACAACAAACATTGGCGGAGTGCCAGAACTATATAAAAAGTTATGTAGAAATTTGTAAAATATGACAAAACATCGAATTTCTAGAGGAAGAAAATAAAAAAGCAAATAAAACAGGGGAAAAAAATCTTCATTATTGATAGGCAAAAGACATGAACGATGCCCACTCCTTCTCTTATTTCGGAGAGTGGAAGATGACACAAATTGTGCAATTATGAACCGTAAGTTTCTATGTATTAGCATTAAATCAGATGATACGGTATTTAATAGTTTTTGTCTTCAATCAAGGTTTCTTTATCATTGTGCTGTTGTTTTCATGTAAGGTTTGAACATTACAGGAATTTTTATTTCATTATTTTGTGTCGTTTTATAGTGTTAACTGTTATTAAGTTTGTTTCTACCAAATATTTCTGCAACAGATGATAATTGATACGGTCAACCTTGTTTAGGATTTATTTTTGTATACGGAATGAAAAATAATAAAAAGATTAAGCAACAAGAACATAAGAAAAAAACCTCAAGTCAACATAAGTGTTCCGGTTAGTAAAGCAGTTCCAATATATTTAACATACTATGCACATCACATAGATTGTTCTTAAAATTGCAGAAAACCTGAGTTCAAAAGTGAACAAAGGTGCCACCATTGAGAAACATATCATTGACTGAATCGCCCCACCAAAAAGTATTCTTATACATGTAAACTGAAGATTTCCATATATTTTTTTTATATTTTTTTTTTAATCTAGGACATGAAATCAAACTGACCTAGAAAAATTGTCACTTTACGAATTCACGTACTCTTTTTGTTTATGTTTTTTATTAAAGTTTATATCGGTTTATATACTGCAGCTGTGTTATTTGCACAGTCAAATTGCATTGACCGTATAACCATTTGTGATATACAGTCACTGACCGTATATCGCCTTGTTTATGACGTTGGCAATGCGTTTCCGTAGATTTTTATTTATGACGTCATTTAATGTTCAGGTTCGTAGAATTTTTACGTCGTTCGCTCCAAATTAAAAATGATGGTTTTTACCCTAAATATTTCATTGAGAACAGTTGTAAGAGTTGCAGTATATAAAGAATAACCGTATATTGTCTCGAAATATACATTTTATTTGTAGTCGTCTTAAAACAGGATAGAAATGCTCGGCATAGCCTCGCTTTCTACCTGTTTCTAAGTCTTGTACAAATAAAATTTATGTTTCGAGACAATGTATGGTTATTCTATATATATTACCACCGTCAGTCTTCGGAAGTAAATTAGGTGAGGTGTTGTCTTAAGAACGCATGAAATGCTGATATATAGACAATAACTGTTTAGTGTCTTTAAATATCAGTTGTAATTGTACGAGGCTAAGAAACAGGTGTAATGCGAGCTTCAGCGAGCTATTACTCCTGTTTCGAGCCGAGTACAAATACAGTTGATATTTAAAGACACTAAACAGTTATTGTCTTTATCATGCAATTAATTTTGTACATTTTTTCCCATCCCAATCGTTGAATTTGTTTTTGAATGAAATCGACATGACATAAACGCGGACCGCAATGAGGACCCCAAATTGAACTGTGATTTAAACAGAAATTTGACATAACCGTTCGCTCGCAACAGATGCAGGACACTAGGAGCCTATAAACGTCTAGTATACGTTTATCGCTTTGTGTTATCTGTACACCTGTATTAGTATAGTAGAAAGGTCGATTACAGGATAAATTATAACTATCCATGTCTGTTTTTTTTTTTACTTTTTGTATATATGTGTTTAATTATGTTAGAAATCGAACATTAGAATTTCAGTCAAATCGGTGAACATGAATTTGACAGCTAATGTCTCTTACAACCAGACGATTAATTCGATATTTTAGGATATTTTTGTCACCAGAACCTTTTGATTTGGTACAAGAAATTGATTTCAAAAAAATGGAAAAGGTTTATAAGAAATGAGGACTAAAAGCTAATTTTTTTATGTAAGTTTGGATATTTGTTTCTATTTTGTATGTAACAAAATGCATTCTTTTGTCAGTTCTATGACTCGGTCAAATAAAAGAACCAAACTATAACCCTAAAGTAAACAGATAGATTTCCCTCATTGAACACGACTAACACATTGTCACAGTAAAGACAATTTATAATGTGCATGTTGATTATTTAAATTTTGTGACAATGAACACGCATTAATTGAAGCTGTTCTAAACTGACTATTCTTATAAATACAATGTACATGCGATTATTTAAATTATGTTACAATAAACCAGACAATAACTGCAGCTGTTCTATGTGCATGTTCATTTTGTCAAAGTTTGAGACAATACAACAAACATTAATTGCAACGGTACTAAACTAAATATTTTTTCCAATACAAAAGTTTAAAAAAGTGATCTTAAACTTACTTTTAGCCATATCAGCGGGAATGTAAACGTTATCAATCCGGTTAGTATTACATGTACTAAGTACATGACATAAGATTAGATTCAATGTCGTCTATTTCACACAATTGTGAGCATGATGTCTGGCTTACTAAAACACATTAAAGCTGCAATACTTATTATATAGTCCACTAGACAAGTGACACGTGGATTGACATTTGTTATGTACTTAGAATGAATTGTCAATTATATAAAAATATAACTAAAGTATATATATATATCATCTTTTCCGCAAGTTTGTCGTTTTTAGTTTGGTAATAAATTAATTATAAGATCCATTTTGTTTCATCTTCTGGTCCTCGTATTTGGCAATCGCAAATGGCAGTCAGCAGGGTTTAAGAACATCAGTTTTTCGGCCTGCTAGTCAAATGCGTTTTGTTAAAATATACTTTTTCACTTTTTTGGTCTTTTGGAAAATTTTGTTTGTGCTGTATTTAGACCCCTCTTCCAAGAAATTTGTTTTGCATGCACACGTAAAAAAATTGCGGTTTTTATCCAACGCAATCATAGGTTTGAACGTTGTTGTCAATTTAGACTTGCTTATATTTTTTCGTTTGGGCTTGTATTATATTTGCCTTCGGGTTTATATGATCCGTTCATCCTATTTCGACTCTTTCAAAATTCAAGAGTATATCCTAAATTGAGGTAAATTATATGGCCTTCCAAATACCGTTTCGATTCCTAACATCACTGTCGAAATCCGGATATGGTGTACAAATTTTTGCACCTCATGTTTGCGGTATATCATCTTTTCCGCAAGTTTGTTGTTTTCAGTTTGGTAATTAATTAATTATAAGATCCATTTTGTTACATCTTGTGATCTGTTTATTTGGCAATCGCCAATGGCAGTCAGCAGGGTTTAAGAACATCAGTTGTTCGACCTGCTAGTCAAATGCGTTTTGTTAAAATAAACTTTTTCTCTTTTTGGGGTTTTGGAAAATGTTGTTTGTGCTGTATTTAGACCCCTCTACCAAGAAATTTGTTTTGCATGCACACGTATAAAACTTGCGGTTTTTATCCAACGCAATCATAGGTTTGAACGTTGTTTTCAATTTAGACTTACTTATATATATATATACATACAGTGAAACCTATATTAAGAGACCATTTAAGGGAGAGCAAAAAAGTTGTCTCATAAGACAAGTAGTCTTTTATACAGGTTCAATTTATATGAAAATTATTAGAGAGGAACTTAATAGTAAGTGTCTTATAACACAGGTTTTTGCTTAATACAGGTGGCCAATTGGACTCTCAGAATCTAATGCATTCTGGGTAATATTTACAAAAGTATACACCAAAACATCGTGATTGGTTCCCTCGGTTTTAGTTTGTAACCCGGATTTGTTTTATCTCAATCGATTTATGACTTTAGAACACCGGTATACTACTGTAGCCATTTGTTTATAACGTCCCTAACAACGGAAAGTTTATCAATGACGTGAAGTTATTTTAATTTTTGGGTACGAACAATTAAATTACCCAAAATGCTTTAGATTCTGAAACGGCCAATTAAGCAAGTTTGACTATGTATCTTTAAATAGTTGAATTGTCACCTGTTGTGACTTCTGTGTAATAAATATCATTTTCAATTACCAGTATAATTGAATTGAAAAGTACGATTGAATTATTCATTGATTGTTTTTTTTTTTGCTTAACATTCAGCGGCAAATATTGTCTGTATATTCATGACGAAAATAAACACACAATAAATCTTATAGGTAATGTTGAGCATATCAATCACTGCAAACAGGAAGCATTTAAATAAGCGTTTAAATTAGATAGACATTGCCTATCAACAGCACAAGGGATGTGATAGGGTCGTCCCATTATTTTTACAGAAACTTGAATATATTTTTATTCCCCATTTAATGCATTCCATATTCTAAGGAAGGTATTGAGACACGTCTCAAATTTAATATATAAATGTATTGAAATATTTAACAGTTTTTGAAAATTTTCAATGTATTTACAATATACATCTTGGATACATAGACCCAACATCCCATGTTCTATTTCTTCTTATGCAGAATTCAAATGTTATTATGTTTTTAGAAAAAAACACGACTTTCCTTAACGGACATACAATTTATTGGATTGAGTATCCTTGATAATGTAAAATATATAAGTAAAGAAAGATATGAAGTAAAACCCAAATAAGGTCACAATAAAAACATGTAAACCTCCCTCCCCCAACAAAAAAAAAAAACAAAACAAAAACAAAAAACGATATATGGTTCTCAATTGTAGTCAAATGTATATATAACAATGTCCAACAGAGTTAACGCACTTGTCCTCGCACTGAATAATTCAAAGTTTGGTGACTATGTGGAACGCATATATCCAGTTGAAATTGCAATAAAGGATACAATAGATACAGTTGAGTCTGCCTCATATCTAGACATTGAAATAATGGTCGGTTGAGAACATCACTTTTCTACAAAAGAAATGATTTCAGCTTCCCAATTGTGAACTTTTCCTTTCTGTGCAATAACATTTCAGGTGCGACTGCATTTGTAGTATATATCCTTGTTGATACGATATTCCAGAGCTTGGCATTCTTATTGAGAATGCCTTGATAGAGGTTTACTGCTCAGAAGGAAACTATAAAACCAAGAGTTCCAAGAGGCGAAGTCGAAATCACCCCTCAAAAATTTTACGGACGCCATCACGAGTTTGATATCTGTTTGAGAGATACCGGCATACTAGCATATTTTCCTATTGTCGTAACCACAATTCTTTCCTCTGTTACTCAAACGAACCCTACCTTCATTAGTCATTACGCTGCAAATCTTAATTTACAATGAACTGCAAAAGTGTCTTATCTGCATCTGATGTTACCTGATTGGATTCATCCGATGTCACCTGATTGGATGAATCAGATGTCACCTGATTGGATGCATCCGATGTCACCTGATTGGATGCATCCGAAGTCACCTGATTGGATGCATCCGATGTCATCTGATTGGATTCATCCGATTTGATGGTTTCATGCCCGATATAGCTAATTTGTCTAGCTAAATATTGCGTTCATTTTTTTTTTATCGCATTGCAAATATGAGTTAATCAAATCACAAGTCCATCATAGGTTGCCCACACTACTCTAAAATTAGTGTAAGGGAGAGATAGGATAAAAACAACCCACATAATTTCTTAATATACTATATAAGCCACCTTTATACATTAAATGCTTACTTTTCTTTTAGAAGAACATGATTTTACAATATGATTTCGATTGTGCTACATAATGACTTTTTATTTAGTATTTGCAAACCACCCATGTGAACGATAAAGGCTATTTGATCCTGCATTTTTATCAAGGACTACAAAATCATAAAAAAATTCATGACGTTTTGTATATGACAAGCTCACGATTGCCCCTGAGTGTAAAGTATTCATAACGGTCAGTTCCTACCTGCTCAAAACGCCTTAACAGTTCAAATGATATAGTAGTATAACAAACGATATAGTAGCATTTATGAAATGAACATGTGTAGCGCTGTAGTTGTATTGACATATTATTATGATCACCGGCTTTGAATTGTACAGATGCATGTCAGTCACTGCTAGTAGTCTGTTGTTATTTATGTATTATTGTCATTTTGTTTATTTTCTTTTGTTTCCTATTCTGACATCGGACTCGGACTTCTCTTCAACTGAGTTTTACTGTGCGTACTGTTGTGCGTTTGTTTTTTCTGCATTGGCTAGAGGTATAGGGGGAGGGTTGAGATCTCAAAAAACATGTTTAACCCCGCCGCATTTTTGCGCCTGTCCCAAGTCAGGAGCCTCTGGCCTTTGTTAGTCTTGTATCATTTTTAATTTTATTTTTTTGTGTATAATTTGGAGTTTAGTATGACGTCAATTATCACTGAACTAGTATACATATTTGTTTAGGGGCCAGCTGAAGGACGCCTCCGGGTGCGGTAGTTTCTCGTTGCATTGATGACCCATTGGTGGCCTTCGGCTGTTGTCTGCTCTATGGTCGGGTTGTTGTCTCTTTGACACATTCCCCATTTCCATTCTCAATTTTTTATGATAATAAGAGAAAAAATTCGAACTAATTTACATAGGTAATTACATATCAGTTCATTTATTTTCAAACAACCAATTAAAGTGTTAGTGTCCTTGTAAGTGGAAATCTTTATGATCATCACCCAATGAATTTGCAGCTATACATCTGTAATCTCCGTCATCATAAGGTAAAAATTTCCGTATTGTAAGAACATGTGTATGCGGATCTACTAGTATATTTGTGCCTAATGAGCCACCCTGAAAATATATAATATAAATTCATTACATGTTTAAATAGTAATCACGAGAGTTTGATACTATAAATTTAGACATTTACTTGATTAATAAGTCTCATGGGGCTAAAAATGCAATCAAATGTCATCATTATCATGAAATTAACCGTTTTACAATATCAAGGACTAAGCGTAATTTTATTGTTCGCACCCAAAAATGAAAAAAAGTCACGCCATTAGTAGAAACTGTAAATGCCACGATAATTTTTATTTGGAGCTATTTTGATGTCTCTAGTATCCTTAATCTATATGTTTAGTTCATTCATTTGTAAAGAACTCATTAAAACTTTCACTGTGCACTTAGCAGGAAAAATTGCTTATCTATGTAATTTTAACAGCGAAAAAGATGGCAATATGTTCAAGGACAAATACCCTGGCTTGTTAACGCTACAGTACGATGAACACGTTAAAATAGTACAATAAACATGTAGCACTAGTACAATGTACATGTAACACTAGTACAATGTACATGTTACACTAGTATAATGTACATGTAACACTAGTACAATTTACATGTAACACTAGTACAATGTACATGTAACACTAGTATAATGTACAGGTTACACTATCACAATGTGCATGTATAACACTAGTACAATGTACATGTAACACTTGTACAATGTACATGTAACAGTAGTACAATGTAGGTGTAACACTAGTATAATATACAGGTAACACTAACAGAATGTACATGTAACACTAGTACAATGTACATGTTAAAATAGCAGAAGTACATATTGCACTAGTATAATGTACATGTAACACTAGTACAATGTACATGTAACAATAGTATAATGTACATGTAACACTAGTACAATGTACATGTAACAATAGTATAATGTACATGTAACACTAGTACTTACTAACTAAGACTACAAAAAGTTTTGAAAATGAGCATGATCCACATGTGCTTAAAAACAATTACACGAATAGTACAGCAGCATGACAACAATAACAAATCAAAACCATGTAGGTCCAAAGATCATTCGAAACTCAACGGAAGTACCAATGAGAACATGCAACCAGGTTTATATGAGTGAATTCATACATGTCATCTGACAAAAAGTATCAACCTAAACAATTGGGCCATCAATATTTAATGGTCTGACCCAAACTGTTCCCTCAAAATAACAATAACATCACGTCATGTTTGAATTTCCACTATTAAGAACGTTATCAGTACATTCATAGATGAATGTTTAATACGCCAGACGAGCGATTAGTCTACAAAAGACTCATCAGTGACGCTCGAATAAAAAAGTCAATTGGCTAAATAAATTACGAAGTTATAAAAGAAAAAAGGGACCCAAAGGTCCAAAAGGGTTTTGCCAATTACCTCTACGATTATCGATGCCTAGGGTAAAAAGTCCTTAGTATTTCGGAAAATTTAAAGTTTTGTTGACATTTATAATTATGACCATATCAATGATTTATGTTAATCGTAACATATTTTGTGTGCTTCTATAAATAAAACCGAGTTGTCTTACGATTCTGAAATGGAAATGATTATTTATCATTCCAATATTCTACCAATCATTACACAAACATTTCATTTTAATACAATAATAAATTTGCCGTGTTCTGAAAATACTTCTACAATATTTAGAGAGAACCACCGACCTTCGGTAGGAAAACTCACAATTCTATTCAATCAAGATTGAAGCCGAGTGCACCTACCCCGTGCTTGATTCGAACTCACAACCTCAGTGTTGACAGGCTAGTGATATAGTAGTTAGACTACTTAGAATACTCGGTCACCGAGGCACCCTACAATATTTTGAAGAAAAAAATATAATATAATGTATATATGGTTTCCGTTTCTTCTATGCGTATATCTAATATGTAAAATTGAGATGAAAGCCAAAACGTGTTTACCCGTGTTAGGAAATCTATTGTCGGACTAGGATTTCCGGTGGCAACGCATTGGATCGTCACTGTATCGCCATATCTTATATTTGTTGGATTGATAACAACTTGATGTACAATTGGAGCTGTCTCTAAAAAAGAAAGAAAACCATATAAAAATGACAATAATATTAACAATTAAAATTATTTCTCTAATTACTATCCGATTCATACACTTCCCTAACAGTTGATTGCTTTTTCATAATCAATGACGCAAGCTATGATTACTTTCCTGTGATTTTTTTATTGGGATGTCATCAAAAAGGCGATCATATTTTAGATTGCTTGACACCAGGAACAGCAATACGTTTCTAGATAATTGAAAAAACAGATAAAGTTTGCCTAGATATTGTCAAACCATCATTCGAAAAAAAAACATCCTTAGGTGGACAACTTACAATATGCTATATTTTATGACATATAGTATTCAAAGACGTATTAATGATGTTCGCTCCTCTGTCTCAAAATAACAAGCTTTAAAAAAGACTACGATAAGTTGATAGTTTAATGATTAAGGTGTACCGTACAATCTCGTGTATACATGCTTTGTCTGTAAATACTCCAGTTCAGAAAGTAATATCATTTTAATTATTTTGAAACTTTAAATATGTTGTGTATCTGTAGAGTCTTTTTATGTTGATGTAATTCTAATATGGAGTGTTATTGATACATGTGTAAGCAATATGCCTTAAAAGCTAGTTTAATTGACGGCCTTTTGTATTATTTAATCTTTATTTAATGCCAACTCTCTACCAGCTATTCCATCATCGCTGACGCCACATTTAGCAGTACACAATCAACAAATGATTAAATCAATGAATTTAAAATGACCTATTTTATAACATCATGAACATATATTATAAAAAGACCTATTAAACGTGTTAATTGGACAACTTACGAGGAATAAGCGTTGTTGGTACAATTGTCGTTGTAGTTGGAGGAGCTATTGTTGATTGAATGGTACAGTTACGGTTACATAATTCCGAGTCACAACAAATTGAACAGGTTCCCTGTGGATTACTTCGCGCACAATGCTGAATAATCAATTGTTGACGTAGAGCGTGATAAGTTGCATTTTATTGGCTTACTGTTATAAGCAATTTACATTATTTATAAACAATTTACATTATTTATAAACAATTTACATTATTAATAAACAATATTCCACAATAATTATCATTGTTGCGGTTCTTGGTGAAAATCAGAGTACAGAGGAGTCAATTGACGCCTTGGTCTTAGTGTATGTTTAAGGAATGTAGAGCATTTATAAAGATTTTGTATCAACAGTGATGATCAAAAAGTACACAAAAAAGTGTTGCTCTGTTGATATAATTATAATTGATTGATTGATTGATGTTTGCTAAACGTCAATTGACAATTGTTTCTTACATTTTTTTTACTTATTTTTGTACATAGTGTATTGTATTAATTTTGAACAATAATTATTTCAGTCGATTTTGAAAATCAAATTTCAAATGAATGTTGAATTATATTTATTTCATGAAACGCAGGAGAATTTCAACTGTTTGAAGGAAATTCAAATAACTCGAATGCATTTTAAATATTTGTATATATAAACATAGACGTCTAACAAAAGAAAATAATATTTTCATGCTCTTAAAAGGAAGAGAAAACTAGAACTACTATTATAACTGGTCACGTTAACAAACCATGACTAGATTGGCTTTGTTTTGTAAACAAATAAATGCATTCCAAGTTATGTACATATATCTACACACATTAACGTGTTTTATGTACGCGTAGTGATTTTGTGTCATGAATTGATACACCGCTACCATATCTGTCCTTTTTTCAATAGTTGCCTTGAAATCTTACTATATGCAACATACCGATTTCTCTGAACAACCATGTGTCCAACGAGGTTCACCAAGCAGATTTCGTGTTTGTTTTATAGAGCATGCCTGTGATATTACAAAAGGCAAATTATTAAGTTTAGACTAAGAACAAGGGGTATGATTACTTAAACATACTCATAATTCTACATACCTAAATATTTGTTTAAGCCTTTTGTGCGCTCTTATTTTTATATTTTAAGATTTCTTTCATCTCTTAGATTAATGTTGTACTTGTTTTACAATTTTGAAAAAGAAGTCTAATGGGTGTTTTGTTTTGCATCTGACTATTTATCTGTACGTCTGTCGTTCATGCATACATTGCATATACGTGGATTATAAGAGATGACGTACTTCTTGAAAATTTGGTGTATACTTATGACTTTCATAGATGCGGTGTACACCTGTGACTTCAAAAGAGGCTGTGTATAACTATTACCATAATGAATGAATTATAACACAAGAAAACAACTTTCCACCAGAGACAAAATTAGTGTATACCTATAAAAAATATACTTAATATCTATTTCACAGATGTCGACTTACATGTTCCAATTGTCATATTTACAATCCAGTCCTCTTTTCCTAAAATGTGACCTACCTGATCACACATATCACCAAATCTGTACTTACATGAGCATCACCCAAGGTGCCACATATGGAGCATGATCTGCTTTATATTTCGGATCACCTGAGATTACTTTCGGTTTTTGATGAGGTTCGTGCTATTCTTTTCTATGTTGTGTTTTGTAGACTGTTGTTTGTCTTTTGGTAATTTTTCGTTTTTGCTTGCCATGGCATTGACAGTTCGTTTTCGACCTACAAGTTTGAATGTCCCTTTGGTATCTCTTGCTTCTCTTTTCTAAGACTCATCATTGACACAATAGTGCAAGAAATAAAAACACATCTACATTTGATATTTTCTAGTGTTTATCGTTATAAGATGCAAAACTCTACGTAGCGAAATGCTGAATTAAATTATCAGTTGTGTGACTTTCAGTAATTAAACAACGAAAAACAAAACGTTTCTCGAAACTAATTTTTTATTGTTATTCCCAGACATTACCGAATCCCGGTCACATAGTGAAATATGATTGCCTTCATCAGCATCAACTGCCAGAGGGCAGTCATAACACATGATTCATCCTACAGGAAGTCTATCGGTTGTTACTGAATTAAACAATACAATGCTCTTTCATTAAACGCGTAACAGCTAGAATTTTTATTATCAAAGAACAGATGCAAACAAAGGTATTGGATATGATAATTCCGCATTGTCACAAAAAGAACAAAATGTTGAGTAAAAGTCAATAGTACAGTATTTAAGCAGTAGTAGTCCAAACTTATAGATATCAATAAAAGATACCATACACTTTTTAAGAATAGATAATCTCAAAATGGCCAATGTGTTCTGAAAAGTTAGATGTCTAAACGGAAAAGACGTAACAAATATATCAATCAGTATATACTATAAAGTTAGATGTCTAAACAGAAAAGACGTAACAAAAATATTAATCAGTGTAATACTGTAAAGTTAGAGGTATAAACGGAAAAGACATAACAAATATATTAATCAGTGTTTACTGAAAAGATAGATGTTTATTTTCGTAAACACCAAAAAGACCTTGATAGTATAATCAACAAAGTATAATTAAGACTTCCTGTTTAAGTACAATTACATTGATTATCAACTGAAAAATTACAGTCAAAAGACTATTATTTAAATCTTGTTTGTTTATTGGCTACTGTATAGATTGTTCCCTTATGGGAACTTAGGGCCAATATTTAGCAAAAAAACTCACCGAATCTCTATCACATAAGGTCAAATGGTTACAAGAGTTTGGATATCTACTGAAAGGACAGTCATAGCATAAAGTCGAACCAAACGGCTTCGTAAAATCTAAAGCATGTGTAATAATGTATTAATTGTCTAAATAAAGACTATAGACTTACCGTTAATTGTTGTATAGCCTTAGGTAGAAAAAACTCATCATACCAGGCTTATAATGTAATACGCCAGACGCGTTTTTCGTCAACATAACTCTTCATAGAAACGGTGACATAAAGTTACTGACTTCTACGTTAGTTGGTCTCTGGTGAGGAGTTGTCTTATTGGCAATTATACAACATCTTCTTATATTTTAGTAATTAAGATTTAATGCCGAGGGGTTTAAATACTATCAATCATGGTCTGACCAATTTCGAGCATATTCACACCTTCTAGTGCCAATTGAGGAGGTATATATCTCATCATAGATACCAGGATTAAATTGTGTATGCCAGACGCGCGTTTCGTCTACAAAAGACTCACGCTCGAATAAAAAAAATAAAACTTATAAAAGGTATGCTATAGCAATTAAAGAGGCGCGTTTATTAGGCTTGCGGGATGTATGAACACTCAAGCACGTGCGGTGAAAGGATGGTTTTCCGTCTTCACACGTTGAAAACCTTTGCAATAACTATTTGTTGTATCCCTATGTGGCCTGTTGCAATGAAAACTAATGTTACTATCCATCATGCTCTTATTTTCTAAAAACATTAACGTTAAGCAGATAACAGCCAGTCGATCGATCAAAGGTACTATGGGGAAAAAAGCGTCAATGAATTAAGATAAAGTATAACAAAAATCTGGTTCTCCAAGGGAAAATGATCAAAAAGGGAAACTCTATAAAAACTGAGAAAATCAATTGCTATCAACCAACGGAAAGAGTGAAAAACAACTGTCATATTTCTGCATTTGTACTGACATTTTCCGAAGAGCATGGTGGAATAAACCTGGTTTTATACCTAGCTAAACCTGCCATTTGTATGACAGACGTTTATTGTTTTGTTATATTCACAGAATTGGGTGAACAATCAAAACAAACATTAAAGGTTAATGTGACAATAATTGGAATTACTGTGCAAACATGCATTAAATAAAAAAAAAACACAACAGACTTAAAATAATTATTAACAATCATACAGTTATTCCTATACACATTAAATGATTAACTAATTGTGTGTTGGTTGCTTTACGCCCAGTGACAACTATTTCGTACATATTGAAGACAACAATCTTACAAATTATACAAAAGGTAGGTTTTGAAAATTGAGTCACAGAAAAGATAAGGTATGTTATATAGAGACGGTAATTTCGCTTTGCAACAGACCACAAACTTACCCCTCAAAGAGTTGTTACAAGGATTTCTTGTGTACATTGTGCGTGGCACTTTCTTACACGAGACATCCAACTTGACGCCCCATTCCGCATGGCAGTGGTTGCGAGTTTCTACATCCCGCATAGCCAAATAGACGCGTCTGTTGAGCATGGTTGTTACTGCCGGATGGATACGTTCTATGAAGAACATATTTTTATTAACAAGTCAGCCATTCGGGTTTGAATCATACAGATAATCAACAATAAGAAACGAAAAAAATTGAGGATGAATTAAGCTCTACCTTATCCTTCTCCTGTAAGTATTAGATATTTATCTAACCTGCATATGCATTTTTTCATTATTACAGAATGTCCACATTTGTATATTATTTTTGGATTCGATAACAATTAAATATTTTAGAAGAATAGCATACTTGCAGAACCACAATGTCCTTCCAAATTACAGATATTCCTGTCATTACAGCATTCATGACATATTGTCCTATCAATGCGTTTCCTGGCACTCCGTTTGCCGACTACTGGTAAAAGTGGACCTGATGAGCTGCAAAACTTAGATATTAAAAATAATGAATAAAAAAAGATAGAAATCTAACGACATGAAAAGTCAAAACACTTCATCGGGTAAAGCATTTTTTAAATGCTTTTAATGCTACCAGTATTCTTAATGTAGTTATTTCTATTTGTAGTTTGCTTGTACCAGCTGTGTTTCTGAATTTTTGTTTTGATGTAATTTATTTACTTGCTTCTTCTGAACTGATTGTTATTTTACATTGTTCTATAAACCCTTTTTATTACACTGAAAGAAATGAAAAAAAATTTTTGGGCTAGCAAAGCCGCCAAAGTATGTATTTAGGTCAAAAGTGTTAAGTGCATATCTTGTTGTCGCCGATGAAACTATTGATACAATTTCTAGATTCAGGGCAATTCAGAGCTTGACAACAGTTGCCTTTTGATGAAGACCATATATTGACCTCTTAAATGTGTTTTGTTTCGTTGTATTTCTGTTTAAATGACTTACACTGCATGTTAACCTTCTTGATAAATCATTTACGACATAAAATAAATCATCCTATAATGAAACACGGTTACCTATAATTAAGGGAATCACCATTTCATTATGATATATAACAAAAGGGAAAGATGACACCTAAGGGAACAATAGAAAATATAAATGAAAGAAAAACAGTCCCTGAAATCTATCTTATAAACATACATCCAAGCTGACATTGGTGAACGGTTACTTACATTGAGTGATTTGCAGCCAACATTGTATAAATGCCATGATTTTAGTCCGTTACTGGTTTCACATCTCTCTATATAACAGACCTGAAACGGTTACAGACTAAAAGTTGGAAGCTATAGATTGTTATACGTACATGTAAGTTTCAATATCTTAATCGTCAAACGTTGTCATAGTAGCCCTAGGTTTTTACCCAAACTTTTATCACAGACATGTTAATGATGTGTAACATACTCATTTAAGTACTGAAAATCATGTTAAATCAACTTACAAGCCAAATTGTTTAATGATTTTTATCACCCTTTTCTCTGTAAAAGTGTTTCATAACAGCAAATTATTAGTTGTCAATTTTTTATAAATAGTTTGCATATGAAATTGTAAAAGTTGAGTCATTTTTTGTACAAAAGTTCATACAGGTAATAACTATATAGACGATTATTGTACTGTAATGACATTGAATTTCTGTGCAATAAAAATTATAACTACCGATGTGAAATTATTTGTGGTTGATAAAAATTCATTCACTCACCTTTGAAAAAAGTGCCCAGGTTTCCAATATATACTGAGTAAGTTTAGATTAGCAACATATATTTTAATAATAAAACTAAAAAAATTCCAAAATTGCAAAAATACATTTTAAATATTTTTTTTGCGTAGATTTACATTGAACCTTCTGGTTTATTATCTTTGTTACACTAAATTACATATTGTTATGTTGAGGAGTATAGTTTTATTATTTTTTTAAAACCTTTTAACAAATATATGTTAATCCTTTGTAAATAAACATTTAAGTTTGTCCATGATACACAAAGAATCTGGCATAATTAAATTTTCAATAAAATAATCCATTTTTACAAACAGCAAGACCACGAGGGCTTGATACGCTCGTCCTCGCCAATCATCATCTGAGCATTTTTTAACATCAGAAAAATAAAATTGAAAATCGTGAAATAGTACACAGACCTCCAGAAACCTTACTGAATAACTTGGTAAAAAAGTAAGTAAATCACTTATTGGTAACTTGACTTAGTTAACATATAAATAATTATTGACCCTTATGTTTGTCGCGCTCACGAAAATTGGTAAGATACTTTTTAAATTATAATTCTACTCGTCTTCTGTTAACAAAGTAAATATCATCAAAAGAATACCGACCCGCTGACCCTTTCTTTATAATTTCCATAAGATAGTAGGAGATCGAACTAGACAAACGCAAATTGGTGCGCGACATGTTAACACGAGACGAACGTGCGGAGAAATAACGGTATACCAGAATATATGTACATTGTTGACAGACGTATTAAGCATTATATTAAACCATCAAAATTTCAATTGACTTAAAATATAACATATTGTGATAGGATTCAAATCATCATTTTTGTTTTAGAAGAATCATCAGGCGGAATATACCAAATTTATAGTAGTAAACGGACTGACAATGCCATGGCAAATAAACAAACAAAAAACAAACAAAAGACAAACAATAGACAAACAACAGCCTACAAAACATTACGTATAAAACTAACGACTAAGCAACACAAACTCCACCAAAAACCGGGGATGTTCTCAGCAAGGGTAAACAGATCTTCTCCATTTGGCACATGTTGTTTTGTTTATGAAAGTACAAACACGGTAATAATTTTAATTCTGTATTTAAAATTCGAATAGAAGATGGGTTTCACGCATTTGTAATGCATATAAATTAAAACAATGACCTCAATTACACAGAGACTGAAATGACAAAGATTATTGATCTGCATGATTATCGATAGAAAATGTTATCAAAAGGAACCAATGGTCGTTGAGAAAAAGTAAAGCTGTAAATCAGTTCAAAGATGAATCCCGCAGGCAAAGTTGACCTTAGAAAGATTTGACTTTATTGTTTTTATTCATCCTTGGCTTTCAAATATTCGGCTTTGAGCGTTCCTAATGAAGGTAAATCAATGAAAGCGCTTCGGATGCATGACATTTATAATGTTCTGCTTTTAATTTTTACAGTATTTGATGAAAAAAAAAACATATCATAATACCTCGTTTGTACTACACTCAGTAACAATTGTACAGTCGTATGGCTGAGGTAAACCTCTACAGTCTAGACAAATTATTGCAACTGAAATAAAGAGGTTTATTACTAATATGAGCAACACGACGGGAACCACATGTGGAGCGACCTGCTTATTCTTCCGGAGCACCTGCGATCAGACCCAGTTTTGGTGGGGTTCGTGTAGCTCAGTCTTTACTTTTGTATGTTGTGTTATGTGTACTGTTGTTTGTCTGTTGATCTTTTCCTTTTTTAGCTATGGCGTATTCAGTTTATTCTCGACCTATGAATTTGAATGTCCCTTTGGTATCTTTTGCCTCCCCTTTATTAGACTGTCACTATTACTGCCATTGTTAGCAGCGTTGAATAAGACATCATCATTAGAGAAAAAATAATACTGAAATAATACTTGTGATTTGTGATGATTACTTACTTCAAACGATTCCAGTAGGTCATTCGTCATGGACTTAATTTATTATCAATTCGTGGCAATTATTTCTTTAAATTCTAGTCAGTATCAATTTGTCATTATGTTTTGGTTGTGGATTATAGATCACCTGCATTTCATGATTTTGATGATAACATGGTTTTCACTGTTAGATTATATTTTTCGAAAAAAAAAAGAAGCACAATCCAACTATTACCTCCGTCATGAAAGGTTCTAATATACTGGTTTAAATGCAGTTGTCCAACAACTGAATGGTTTTGAAGCAAATTCATTAACACTTAAATTGAAAAATTAAAACAATAAAAGAATTTCAAAGAAAAAAACCAAATAAATGATATTGGTGTAAATTGGTTGGACAAAACTGAATTGTATGATATTTTAGCACTGACTAGTTGATTTAAAGACGTTATTTATTCTTTGTTATACTCCATGTTATAATTATTCCCTTGATATTTTTCCTGTCTTTATATTGATTTTTAAAAAAGCAAGTTATGAAGCAAAGAATTTATTTAACATTTCTACAAAGATTATTAACAGATTAATTGCCCTAACGTACTGTAATCCGAAACAACAATCGTTTACTTTTCTATATTGTCCTTCGTTTTTTTTTGCCTTCTAATTTTTTGACAGGAATTAATCAAGAATTAGATACACAAATGCATTTCTGAATTAACACATTTACCTTTTAATAACGGTTGCTTGCATCAAATTTATAAAATATCATTCATTTATAATAAATTTTCTTGTTTATAGTAGGCGTATATTTCTGTCGATGAAACAAAAAAATGTTGGATTTTTCAGATTCCAACTAACAACGTAACAGTCAGCGGTTATTGTACCATCTGGGCACATTATCAAGACTTGATACTGAACAGTTTAATAACAATCTTCAGCAGCAGCGTACTCTGTCCCAGTGAAGGACATGAACTCCAAAGTAGCAAAGCCGTTTACAGGATAAACTAACTCAAATAACTACGATAGAATAATACTCACGTGCTGATCTCACAACAAATCTGATACTTATCAACAAACTAATACCTATAAAAAAATAACGATTGTTATTCCAATAAAAACTACTATGGTTTTAAGGAGGAAGCAAAAATCATGTACTTTATCAGATAAGACTTCAATTTTCTTTGGGTTAAATTCTCAAAATGTAATAAACAAAATAGGAAAAAAGACTGTACATATTGATAAGATATAAGAAGATGTGATTGTCTACTTTTGTTGAAAAGATATTCCAAAGCATGGCGCTTTCGTCAGGATTTTCTAACAAAATGGTGGATGCTTTTGATGAAGTTGCAAAAAAAATAGTTCGTTATGGTAATGTGCAACATATCAACTAAACGTCCTTGCTATAACAGATAATACAGATGATGACACATGAGAAGATATTGACCCAAAGCAAATTAAAAAACGCAAAACATTTCGTCATCTACAAAGACAATGTCCAGATTATGTTGAAATTTTTAACTACAAATTAAATGGTCAAGTACCTAAAAAAAAGGCAGAAAGCCAGATAACTTGATGCAAAAGCCTTCCACTATGAAAATGATAATGGCATACTTTACCACTTTTTCAACGCAAGATCAAGAAGCCTACCAAAAGGACAGAACATGGTCAAGTAGCTAGCAATACCAAGAACCCTGAGTAAAGAAGTACTAGAAGCTTTCCATGACAAAATCGTTGGCTGTCAACAAGGAGAAGAAAGAACTGATGAAGCTGTACATCAAAGATATTACTGGCCAAACATGTATACAGATATAAAAACATACATTAAGACTTGTGAAATCTGTCAAAGGTCTAAAAGAGATACACACAGCCATCCACTACCATTAAAACCAATGCCAATAGAAGAAGTATTTTCAAGATGGCACATGGATGTATTAGAACTTCCAGAGACTCCTGAAAAATATCGTTATTTGCTGTTGGTGGTTGATAGTGGATCCAAATGGTGTAAAGCCTTTCCTATGAGGACACAAGAAGCAACAGAAGTAGCCAGCATCCTTTTTATGGAGATAATTGCCCGTTTTGGTGCACCCCGCTGTATTGTATCTGATCAAGGAGCTAATTTTCTTTCGAAGCTTGTTGCAGCTTTATGTGAGCTTCTCCAAATTAAACGCCACTATGCAAGTGCATATCATCCACAAACAAATGCAGCATGTGAACGGATGAACTCCTTTATTGTCCAAACATTGAAAACGCAACTGGAAAAACAGACAGATTGGCCAAACTATATAGCACCTATAATGATGGCCTATAGAATGACACCAGCTACTCAGTCTACGCAGTATTCATCTTATTACCTTCTCTTTGGACAAGAAATGAAAGCACTTATTGATGTTGCCTTAATTCCTAAGTCAACATTGCTTAAAAACCACAGAGAATACCTCAATAAATTTATTAAGGACCTTCTATTAAGAAGGAACGTTGCTGCAGAAAACACAAAAAGGGCACAAGCAAAATACAAAACACAGCATGACAAAAGAGCAGTAAAACCCACATATTTGCCTGGTGACAAAGTAATGCTATTTTGTAAAAAGGTTAAAAAAAGGACAAAGTCCAAAATTAACAGTTAGGTGGACAGGCCCATTTACAATAACAATATCAAACCTTGGACCCCCAGACTGTAATACTTTTAAGCTAAGAAGAGACAGTGATAACAAAATCTCAAAGAAATTAGTTATTGCAAGTCGTCTGAAAGTATTTAACAGTAAAACAGACCGCCCTGACTACCTCCAAGATGACACTGATGATCCATTTGAAGAAGATGAGGATGATGAAGATGAAAATCATCAGGTTCATAATGAAGACACTGAAAATCAAAAACTTTCAAAGCGAAAAAAAAAAGCAGTGCTTCATGACAATTTAATAGAAAGAAAGCAAAATACAAATAAAACTGCTCAAAAAGCTACAACAGAAATACAAATTACACCTGAAGATGTTGAAAGGATTTTATCATCTGTTTTGGTAAACAAGAAACTATGTTACAAAATAAAAATTTTAAACATGTCGAAAACAGAATGGGTACACCAAGATAAAGTCCAGAAAATCTGAGGAGAGCATTTCATGAAAACAGAACGTATACTGGTAAAAAGTGAAAAAGACCATTACAAGATTTTTTGTCAAAACTGTAGTGAGAAATAATAAAATATCACATTATCAACTTTTAAACAGAGTAAATGGGGGAGACCAGCGTGCTTTCACAAATTTGCTTATTTTGATGGTGACCGGTTTTATAACATTATGTTGGCTCTTACAGGGAACTCACAATCAAAAGATATGGGACCATCATGTTTTCTTACAGGCTATCACATTACACATTTTAAAATAGAAAATAATGTCCCAAAATGTTTCATACACCCCCAGGACTTCTAACAATTTTCCAAGATAAATATGAAGATGAGTGGTTGAGATGTTATAACTAGATATTCAAGTAGTATTATAAGCATTCATAAATGCAATGTGACAATACTTATTCTTTAGTATCGTTGTAAAGTGCTGTTTTTGTACTGAATTTCTGGTTAAAGTACACCAATATCAGTAGTTATAGTGTCTGTTTAATCCTGCTGGACAAATGTATTCATTATATTAATAGTTCTAACTATTAGATCCTTAAATATTGCAGGTAGACGGCACAGCTACTGATGTACTTTTTAAAACCAATGTTACTTCAGATTATACAATATGTACTTTATCAATGATACACTAGAACTATCAAGTGTTCCCTATATATATATATATACATTATGTAGATAGGCATCACTATATTAGTTGTGTTTTTTATTATGACTTAAACTTTTATAGTGAAAGAGTAACAAAAAAATTAGGAAGTACAAAATTAGGAAGTACAAAATTAGAAAGTACAAAATAAACTGGCGTATAGTTGTTAAATAAATAAAAAAGAAATAAGAAAAGCAAAGGAAAGTCAACTTATAAATAAAGAAGAGAAGAGAATAAGAAATTCTTACATGTCGTATATAATTTTTTTTTAATATTTATAAATAGTTAATACAGTTACTGGCCTGACATTGTGTTATTCTTATGACTACTTGAAAGGTGAATAAAAATTCCCCAATTAAAATGAGTTTAATAAAATAAGGTATAAGGGTTATTTGGTGTCATGTATGATTATGATATTGGTTGCACTTACATTCATGAAGTGGACCCATAGAAGCAACTTACCAATGGTGGAACCATAGAAGTAACCTACCAATGGTGGAACCATAGAAGTAACCTACCAATGATGGAAGCATAGAAGTAACCTACCAATGGTGGACCAACTTATGCATTTGAAAGTTAATGAAAGACAAACGATGATGGACATATTATATTTAGCAAGTGAAAATTTATGATATATTATAGAAACTGATTTGTGATATATATCAGGTATATATAGCGATATTTGTGTTAACCTTGCATGAATAATGATGAAGATGAAAAAAACAATGTGAGATGAACGTTAACAATAATTTCCAAAAATTACTCTTACAATCAAACAGAAGAATGGACCAGGTGGACATGTATAACAATGTATAAACTATATCATTGAAAACTTGTAACTTTTATTTGACTACAAACAGTGTAAAATGGTGAAAATTGAATTGTAGAACTTCTATTGCCTATATATGAATTGAATATGTATTTCAAAAAAAACAAGTTGTTATTGCTTAGTGAAATGTTTTGCTTATGATATATTACTAATATTGTTTTGTGTTTCAGTTATCTTAATTAGATTATTCTTTGATAAATTACAAACTAATGTGTAAGGCATAAAGTAATTTTATTTTTATGAATAAAAGAGGGACGAAAGATACCAGAGAGACAGTCAAACTCATAGATCGAAAACAAACTGACAACGTCATGGCCAAAAATAAAAAGACAAACAGACAAATAATAGTACAGATAACACAACATAGAAAACTAAAGACTAAGCAACACGAACCCCACCAAAAACTGGGGGTGATCTCAGGTTCTCCGGAAGGGTAAGCAGATCCTGCTCCACATGTGGCACCCGTCGAGTTGCTTATGTTATTACAAATCCGGTAAATAGTCTAATTCGGTAAGTCACATTCGTGAAAAGGGAAGGGTATTGTAGTTACGACATAAGGAACATATCCGATATCATCTGTGAAACGGTTATTCCATAACGGTCAACCAACTCGTGATGGCGTCCGTAAAATTTACGAAGGGATGACTTCAACTTCACCATTTGGAACTCTTGGTTTAATAGCTTCCTTGTGAGCAGCAATCCTCTATCAAGGAAATCATGATAGGAAACACAAGCCCGGGAATATCGTATCAATTGGGAGATATATACTATATGATTTGATTACAAATGTTTTACCTTGTAGCTGATGACCACTTTGGATAAAATATTATTCTTGTATTTCAGTTATATATTTCTATTTTACCCCTTTATACACCTAGAAATACTTAATGAAGTATGACAATGAGCTCATTGATTATGTGAGAGTTGGACTTGTCAATATTGGTGAACTTCAGAGAACTTCCCTGATATGGACAATCTAAACTTGACCATTCCCCAAACCAAGAACATGTATATATAGTAATGTTTTATTTACAGGAATCAGTCATTTGTTTTCACAATATATTTTTTTATATTGTAATATCATAGTCGAAGGGAATCAGTAATTGAAATGCTGCCTCATGATATGTGTATAATACTTTTTTTAATGATATATGTTGTGTTTTACTGAAGATTGCAGGAGCAATCTTGGCGACGAGGGGAAGGGTATAACCGGTATATTTTAGATGTCAGAATGTTAATATGTAAAATTCTAAGAATTGTTATATTTCAGTATTAGTTAAAGATATTTAGCACTACTTAAGAAATAATTTACTTGATAAATAATTAATATAAATCTTCACAATTTTAGATAAGTGTAAAGCAAATTATTATGTAATCCCCTGAGGGTTAAATGACGATAGAGAATTAAGGATTAGAGAAGTGTTATATACAAAAGAGATTTCTTACTTTTTAAGATAATTTAGGTTATGTCACAAAGACTTGATATTTGGGAAAATAGATAAATTACCATTAGAATGTAAAGTAAATATATTGAGTATTAATGTTATGTAAATTGAATAATGAAAAACACAAGATATATTAGTTGACCATGTAGTTAGGGACACTTGGATTTAGACATTTGTTTAAGACAGATATACATTTTAGTTATTGGATTGATATTAGACATGCTGTTATATTATGTCTCATGAACTTATGTGGTTGTGATATGTTATTGTGATTGCTGAATATTGAATGCTGATTTAATAAACATTTATATCTAGAACTTTGAATCTGTGTTACGTTAACTTGTATTCATATGAAAGATACCAGCTAGTTCCCCAAATCTAGCAAGATGAGTAACCAGGTCAGGAATCAGCAAAGTACTTGTCTTGGTTATAGTATATCTAAAGTCAGTTCATGATAAATCTTATTAACTATTGTCTTTTATCAGTCATAGGCTAAATGAAATGATTTATATTGGGAATCTGATGAATTATATTTAGCCATGCATTGAGATACGACTATTCCTATGTTTCAGTCGTAAAACAGGCTAAAATAATTATCATATAGGAAAAATATGCATACATCCAGAAATTGATAAATAATATATTAACAAACAATATTGTCGACATGTTCACTAAAATGAGTTTACTATCAGTTTACATTTAGGTACAACTTCGATTTGTTTTAATAAAAATGAGAATGGAAATGGGGAATGTGTCAAAGAGACAACAACCCGATCATAGAGCAGACAACAGCCGAAGGCCACCAATGGGTCTTCAATGCAGCGAGAAACTCCCGCACCCGGAGGCGTCCTTCAGCTGGCCCCTAAACAAATATGTATACTAGTTCAGTGATAATGGACGTCATACTAAACTCCAAATTATACACAAGAAACTAAAATTAAAAATGATACAAGACTAACAAAGGCCAGAGGCTCCTGACTTGGGACAGGCGCAAAAATGCGGCGGGGTTAAACATGTTTTTTGAGATCTCAACCCTCCCCCTATACGCTGTATCACTACATTAGCAAATTTTGATTTCGATTTTAAACGGAAAATATTTACTATGATGTTATACAAAGATCATGTTAGAGAAATCTCATCAAAGGTACCATGCTTATAATTTGATATGCCAGACATGCATTTCTAGTATACAAAACTTGTCCTTGGCGCTTGATTAAAAACTGGAATGGAAGGCCAATGCAATTACGAAGCTGAAGATTATTAAAAACATAACCGTCAGAAACGACATCAGTTTGTACCAAGTACCAAGTCAGGAATATGATAGTTGTTTTCCATGTGTTTGAGGTTTTGATTTTGCCACTTGATAAGAGACTTTCCGTTGTTAAGTTTCTTTGGAATTAGGTATTTTTGTTAATTTATTTTTTGTATTTTTGTACTTTTAGATTACACGTCACAAATCATTTTTAAAGCAGATTATACTTTGTTAAATATATTCTTTCTACTAAAGAGTGAAATGACAAATAAAGTTATGTGTTCAATTTTTCGTTTATCCTTAAAAAGGATGGCACTAGGGACTGTTTGATTATTAACATGTTCACCATGTACAACAAAGCAAGTTTACGATAATGACTTAATTGAGTCAAAAAATTTAAAGATGTAATTTAACTACTTTTATAAGGGATATACTCATAAAGAGAATCCATTTCTTTAAAGTACGTTAGAAATATATTTTTTCATATTCGTTTTGAGAATATCATTATAGAATTAATATGATTCTCAGAAGATTCTCTATTATTATCCTAGATTTTGTGAGGTTTGTTTTGCTCAGTCCTTGGTTTTCTATGTTATATTTTGTAGATTTTCTTTTCGTCGTTTCTCATTTTTTGCTAACATGGTACATTATGTATTGACGGGTTTTCTTCGATGCATGATTTCTTATTGTCCTTTTTTATCTTCCAACTCTTTGTTTCACAGTAGTGAGTAGAAACCTGTGATAAACAAATACTAATGGGGCATCCGAAAACCATGAGTCAATATACACAGAAAACATCATACACTTTATAGTGTACAAAATACTGTAAAGAAAAACAGTCTACGACATACTGTAAACAAAAATAACAAATAAACCACACGAACCCTACGAATAAAAGGTTGGTGACTTAAGGTTCACCCACCACATTCTATATGTGCTTGTTCTAAGTCAGGAGCCTGTAGTTATGTGGTTGCGTTGGTCTGTCATATTTAGTTATTCGTATATTGTTTTGTCATAAATCAGGCCGTTGGTTTGTTCGTTTTAATTCTTTTAAATTTGCCATCTCGGTTCTTTCATAGCGGTCATTGAGGTATGGGTTATGCTCATTGTTGATGGCCGTATGGTGACCGAAAGTTGTTTAAATCCTACCTGTACTCACTCTCTTATCTTTTATAACTCTGCATAGCAAATGATCATCAGAGTGATGTGGAGATATTTTATGAGAATACATACATCTATATTTAAGACATCATTTAAGTCTTGCTTTTGACTTTTGTCCAGATATTCGGAATCCTCTAGTTTTATCCATGTAGTGGCTATAAAATATTTGCCCGCTAACCCCTACTGTTCTATTCAAAATGTTATTTCAAATATTTTAAAAATCAATTTTCGAAATCTTATATATTCCTTGTTATTTTACATAGTTTTTTAAAAAAAAAGAACCAATGTTAAATGCATGAATAATCTAGAGAAAATCTTTTCCCGCCAAATTTTCAATGGATTATAATTCAAAAAACAAGAATACGGACCTTTCAATTTTTCTGCTTTTTAAGTTTCGCTATTCATATACTATCAATGTATAACAGTCGTTTGAAAAGCTTGGTATTTTGATACAGAGAAGAGAACATCAATAAGACATAATTAAAGATCAAAGCTATCTCAGGACACTGCTAATCTGCTTAATGTAATATCTTTAAGACTTATATGTTCTCTATCGAAGGACATGAATATTTACGCAATAAAAAACATTAAACATGTAAAAGATAAACAACATTTCTTCGGTTTGTGCATATTGATTCAATTATTAATTAGATATATAGTTACATTGAAGATAATAACAGACAATAATAGAAAGATATTAATTTCGAGTGGCACATACAATGTACTCTACAGAATTTTTAAACTTACGTTTCATTCTTTCTATCAGTTTGTGATTCCATATTGATAAATTTGATGATAAGACAAGTCAAGATAAATGAGATAAGACGGAAAATAGGCAATGATAAATTAGTGTGTTTTTGTTAGATGTTTTTCTAAGTTCAAAGACATGAGAACAAAAGGAAACAAATCAATGGATTGCAATTCAGTACATCTGTTTTTGTTATATAAACAAAACAAACACACCGAGCTGTAAGTGTGTAATAAACATTATAATCAAATGCACAAATCTAGTTTTGTGTAAATACGCGTATTACTCTACGGTTAATAAGTTTGTGAGCGTCACATAATTCTCCACGTGATCTATAAGTTTATGAATAGATATAAATTACACAACTATTAATCTATAGTTTGTATTGTTTTATTTCAACCTATTGAATCGTTATTGATAACATCACATAACAGTATGTACTCAAGATCATTCGATTATTGCACTTATGTATTACATATTTTTATTTGTATCTGTTTTTTTATAGATGAAATAATTTTATTCAGTACTCAAAGCATCATCACCAAAAAGGTCATAAATTGATCGTAATATTGGCTTACTTAGTGAAAGAATACAAGAAATCTGATTTTTTTAAAAAGAAATCTTGATTACAACAAATTTGTATCATCGTTTGTGTATATGTTTCCATGCCTACCATTTACTGTCTACGATATGATAGTAAATTGAAACAGCCAAAACAAATTATGACGATTAGATGACATTCAATATATTTGTAGTTTACGACTGTTATGAACACAAAGCGTTTGAAGGGAGTCGTATTAGGATCGACAAAACATACACACTTAAACATAGAACTTTTGTACTATACTTCATTCACCTGTGTTTATCTTATTTCGTATGTTGTGTTGTTTTCGATAATGTCTTATAACATTGTATATAAAAATGTATTCTAGAAATTTTTACCATGATTGACATGAAATTTAATTTAAGTATTTGTTTTAGATTATTTCACTTCGTCTATAGGACTTGCACATATCACTGCAAACATAATAGTAAAAAGTAAAATGTGTGAGCAACCACATTGGGAAACTAATCAATTCACCTGTAGCAAAGTAGCTCTCTTTTCCTAGATTATGGAATCATCGAATGGGACTTACCAATGAATTTTTACTTACCGTGAACAACATGACGGGTATCATAAGACGAACAGGATCTGTCAAGCCTTTCGGAGATTCATCGAATTCGTGTTGCCCGGTCTATGTGATTTGTATGTTTTGTTTTGTGACCCTGTTTGTCTTTTCGTCATCTTTTTATTCACTCTTCATTTTTTGCCATAGTTTTGTCAGTTTCTCCTTGACAAATGAGTTTTGAATGTCTCCTTAATATCTTCCATTTCTTTTATGTAATAAACCCTTTTCTAAACAGCTGATATAGCTACAAATGTAGCTGTTTTCCTATTTTCAAAAAATCGTTAGATTTACTTTTCTAGTTGCATGTGCAGTTGCCTTTAGAGTGTCTTATGAAGGTAAATCCAGAAAAGCGCTTAGGTAGTATGAAATTTATAAAGTGTTGTGTTCTTTGTTTGAGAGTGCATATCTATATACAAAGTATAATATTTATGCTTCTATATAAGACCTGTTTCTATCATTCAATCTCATGCCAGATTAACTTATGCATTTTGTTTAGAAATCGTTTAAATGAATAAAACAGTAATACCAAACCTTAGGTAAATATGCAGCAATTTAAGAGATGCGACCAATATCTGACTATGTTGGTGGAAGTATGGTTTAATGATTTTTAAAAAATAGTAGATATCAAAGGATAGTTAAAATCCTAAACAAAGAAACTGAAACAGACAAACAACATTCCACACCTCAATACAATACTACAGAGAAAACATCAAAAACAGCCTCTGTTCAAAATGTGTTTAAAAACCTCATTCTGTTATGCGCACTGCATATAAATTAATATCGAAAATGCACTATATCATTTTAGATTAGCTCGTGCATAAAAATAATACTTTAAGCATTTGGTGAATTAAAGTCCTTTTATGAATTAACCTTCATCAGGGGTACTCAAATCCAATAATTGAAAGTAAAAAATGCATAAACACCTCAAAATTCGAGGAACTGTTTGACCGTGACAGTACCTCAAAAGAATAACCAAATCTAGATAAAGTTAACTTTTGCTGAGGGAGGAATGTACTTTCCAACATTTAGAATGTAAGAATGTCGCACGATTTTATGATTCGGAATGGTGTCTATTTGTGCAGCATAACAACGAAATGGTAACACGAAAAGTTCCAGAAGCCGAGATGGACGGTCTTGAGAAAGGTTTTTCCAGACATTCACGATATATGTTTTTGTTGGTACATTTTGTATCTTAGTTTTTATTGACCATTGTCATTGTCATAGTAATCTTATCTTTTCTGCTGAAAAACATATTGGGTTGTTTACCGAGGTACTACGAACAAAAAGTTTAAAGACACTTATACCTCAATTTGCAAATATGACTTAAATTTAAATCAGAAGTTTTTACCAGATGAATTCGATTGTGTTCCGTAATGCCCTTTATATGCAGAATATATGCAAAACAGCCATGTGAACGAAAGAGACGCCTTCCAGCCTATATTTTTTTTTATTAAAGTTACGATATTCTACTTTAAACATGATGGATCAATGTCCTTCGTAATGCTTTATATATAACAAGTGCCCTTAGTGTAGAGTCTGATTAATTGTCAGTTATTACTTGCTCTTAACCCCTAAACAGTTTACACGAAATATTTATTTGATTATTATTATATGTACATGTGTTGCTATGTACATTAGTGTAGTTGTGTTGGCGTCTAGTGATCACCGGATATTCATCGAGTAGGTAATACTAAGTGAAGAATTCGAACTGTTCTAAAAAGGTTATCACATATAACATGTATAATTTCATTTTATTCAAACAACCAATTTAATTAGTAATGTGCTTGTAAGTGAAAATCTTTATGATCATCACCCAATGCGTTTGCAGCAATACATCTGTAATCTCCGTCATCACGAGGTAAAAAGTTGGATATTGTCAGTACATGTGTAGTCGGATCTACTGCCACATTTGAGCCCAATAAGCCACCCTGCAAATATATTATTTAAGTTCATTACATGTTAAAATAGTATTCAAGAGAATTTGATAACTTAAATTTGGACATAAACCTGAATAATAAGTCTCAAAGGTTTAAAATTCAATCAAATACCAATTCTAATGCAATTATTTTGTATCAATGGTTCTGATTGGATGACAGTAAGCGTACAATTCTCTATCTCCTTGTCTGTAACTAAGGAAGCCGACATTTTGAATTGCGGAATGTATTGACATGTAATTTTTACAATAATAAGCAAAAAAACTCACATGTTGCACCTAGAAATCTTCTTTTTATCAAATTTTATTACATTCTGAAGCGGACAAGAAGCCAGAAAACGCCCGGTGTTTACGTTTGACGCCGGAAGCATACCTATAACGTCACCTAGTTTTGGGGCCAAAGAAGATAACATCTTTTCGCGGAATTTTCTTTAATGAGAATTTTACACTGAAATAATGATTGAAAATGAATTATGTACTTGTTTTACATTAGAATAGAGATAACTGTATTGTATTTGAAGCTTTGCGGACGTCCATCGGTAGTTGTACTGTCGAAAATACCCGTTTACCTGTCTACGCTACGCGTCGCCAGGTAAACTAAATTTGCGAGAGTACAACTACCGATGGACGTCCGCAAAGCTTCAAATACAATACAGTTATCTCTTAATTATATTTCCATCAAATTGATCTTTCAGAATATAAAGGACTATGGATGATCTTATTATCGCACCCCAAAACGAAAATAACGTCACGTCATTGGTTGATTTTTTTATTGTTTAGGACGTTTTGAACCAATCACTACGTTTTGGTGTATCAATTTTAGATATTACCCTGAATGCATTAGATTTTTAAGCGGCAAATTGTGACCATAGTGGAGCAAATGCAAATGAATATTATCAAATTTGCATTATTTTCGATAAACTTTGTCAGAGTGTTTTCTCTTTGCTGGAAATTTGCCATTTAAAGTGTTATTTGCATGAAATTACGAGGATAAACAAACGACTTATGAGTTTGAATGTCCCTTTGGTATCATTCGCCTCTCTTTTGCATTTGTGTTTGTGGTGAAAAATTACATTTGTAAACATATAATTTGAAGGATTTTCTAGATAAGTTTATGTCTATACTAAAATATTACACAAAAACTATAAACTTTAATGCCACTCTCTTTCATACCCAGTAGAAACTGTATATCCAAGATCAAATGTATGAGGAGCTTTTTAGGAGGTCTTTATTATCCTAAATCTATATTGTCAATTCATTAATGTATAAAAAAAACCCAAACATTTAAGATACCAGGCTGATAACATTGTACAGTGCAAACTTAAAAAAGTCGGAAAATGCAGATTTTCCTTTTGAACTGAAAGGTACGACTACGGACTATTACTCTAAGACCAACACCCAATATTATCAAAGCTACACATACTATGTAATGTTACACTATACTAGTACAAAATAACTTAAAGTATAATTATTCTGATACATAAACACGATGCACCTTTTGTATACGATGAATACTTTATCATTAATGGGTAAGCAGCATGACAATAAAAAATATCATATAGGTCAACAAAATGTTTAATTAATGGAAATACTAAAGTGAGCATGTAACCATGTTAATATGAATAAATTAGTACAATGTCTTTTGAACAGAGTACTGACAATAAATATATATGCAAAGAAGAAGTCATTCAGAAACCGGTGTTTTAACGGGATAGAAAAAGAAAAGAAAAAAGTGTTTACCTTAACCATGAAATCTATTGTTGGGTTAGGATTTCCTGACGCAATGCATTGGATCGAAACTGTATCGCCATATTTGATACTGGTTGGATGCTGATTAAAGTGTTGAACAATTGGGGCGGTCTCTGAAAAATAAAGGATAAAACACGTGAAAATGTTAACGGAGCAGAATTATTGACTTCCCGTCTTCGTTGGTTTTTAAATTTGAAAATATAACTGCCTCGACTTGAGAATTATCGTATCAAACTCAATGCAGTGGTTTGAATCTTTTTTTTTCTTATGATTGTGGACTGTTATCTATTTCTCACATGAAAAGATATTTCTCGAATCACGTTGCAAGTGATACTAAAAATGTGTTAATTTGATTGGCTTATCGAGCATCATGAAAAGATATTGCGACTTTTCATTGGTTATTCGTTAGGTCATTGATGAATCTATATACCACTACAGTTTCTCGTGCAGTGTAAGCTATCTCCACTCTCCACGTTCTAGAGGAACAAGTCAGGAATATGACAGTTGTTTCCGTTCCTTCCTTTGGTAAATATAGTCGAGCGTTTTATTTTGTCAGCTATTATGGAATTTCCTCTTTTTGGTTTTATTTTAGAGTTCGATATTTTATACCTTTTTGTCCCAAAATACATCTGCTTTCAATAATGTATTGTATAGAAATAAAAAGAAATGATGAATGTTTACATTTCAATCTCTTATATGCAAGCTTTATTTTCAAATACTAAAGTTCAAAAAGTAATAGTATTTAAACAACATATTGGAACTATTTTTAAAAATGTATATTGTCGTTTGTTGCTGTATGTCATATTTGTTTTCGTTCATTATTTTGTACATAAATCAGGCCGTTAGTTTTCACGTTTGAATTGTTTTACATTTGTCATTTCGGGGCCTTTTATAGCTGACTATACGGTATTTGTTTTATTCATTGTTGAAGGTCGTAAGGTGACCTATATTGTTAATTTTTGTGTCATTTGGCTTCTTGCGGAGAATTGTCTCATTGACAATCATCTTCTTATTTATATATATATATTCAAAATGTTACAAGATTTTAAATATTATGTTATGTCTATGTAGAGTGTTTTTTTTAATGTTTAAGTATTTTATTGTTATGCTGAGTTCTATTAATATACGTATTAATAATCTTGCCTGTTAAGCGCCAGTTCAATTAAGGATCATTAGCATTATTTCGTTTGATCAAATGCCATTGGGGATCTCTCTCCCCTATGTGCCCATTCTTCACTGATGCGAAATTTACATGTAGCAATACTCAATCAATCAATAAAGTTACATCTAATTCCGTATAATATCAAAATACGTATTACATGAAAGATCATTGATATGTTATCTTTTTGAAAATTTACAGTGTGAAAATGTTGAATTATTCGACACACTTAACGATGGCTTGCCTTAGTCGCATTTTGCACATTTGTTTGGAATTTTCCATTTTTGATTATCTGGACTTCCTTTATAGTGTGGCTTTGTATGTTGTAATGTTACCCTTCTGTCTCGGATTAGGGTGATGGTTGGTGCCTGTTAAAACGTTTAAACCCGCTGCATTTTCATGCACCTGTCTTAAGTCAGGAGCCTGTTGTTCAGTGGTTGTCGTTTGTTGGTGTGGTTCATAGGTGTTTCTCGTTTCTCGTTTTTTATATAGATTAGACTGTTGGTTTTCCTGTTTGAATTGTTTTACACTAGTCATTTCGGGTCCCTTTATAGCTTGCTGTTCGGTGTGAGCCAATGCTCCGTGTTGAAGGCCGTACTTTGAACTATAATTGTTTACTTTGTTTACATTGTGACTTGGATGGAGAGTTGTCTCATTGGCACTCATACCACGTCTTCTTATTTATATTCTAAATGTTTTAATTTATGTCCCACTGATTAGTCTAATGTAGAGAAAACTCGTGGCGTACCAAATTAAACAGCCTGGTACCTTGGATGAGGTATTACAAGGACAACTTACGAAGAATAGGCGTTGTTGGTGCAATGGTGGTAGTAGTAGTAGTAGTTGTTGTAGTTGTAGGAGGAGCTATTGTGGATTTAATGGTACAGTTACGGTTACATAAGTCCGTGTCACAACAAAATGAACAGATTCCTTGTGGATTACTTTGCGCAATTTTTGCACATTGCTGAAAAAATCAATTGTTCACGTATAGTTTGATATATATGTTTTCTTTTAAGGTGGACCATCGGTATATATTTCCTAAAATAGAATTTTCTTATACTTTGTCAAAAAACATAATAAAAACTATGAGTCACAGTGCTATTTTTTAAGCTACAAGTCGTGCAAAATTACCCAAATTTGCATAGATTGTTCATGAAAAAACACATTTTTGCAAATAAAAAGAAATCCATTGAGAGAGAATTTTGAAATTAATTATGAGAAGATAGGTTTTATAATATTCTTTAAGATAATGAAAAGGAAAAATAGTGTCACCGAACTTGTTTTCTTGCTACAAGTCAAAAATGAAAATTTCGCTATCATTCCAGTATACAATTTTTACTACAAGAGTTATCTCCCCTTAAATGGCAAAGTTGAAAACTTAATTCTAAAAAAAATATTGGTATTTGTTTTAACATTGTGGATAATGCAATAAATCACTTATTTTTCTTTATACAAACAAACAGTCTTACACACCAATTGCAAATCTGTCTCAAAATTTGCAGATTTAGGCAAAGAATTAGACCGATTGTGTACTGCTATTGTACAATCCAAGATGGCGGTATACAGTGAATCTACCTAAAGTTACATTTCATTGTTCTCACGGTTTACAATATCATTTGTTTTTATTCCATACCCCTGATAATTCATATTTATAAGCATTAAAGCTGTGTTTAGGGAAAAACCAGAGTACTGCATAAGCTGTTAAGGGACTTCTTGATCTTGTTGTAGTTGTAACCAATAAAGCATAGACAAAGACTTGTTATCAACAGTGATGATGCAGAAGTGCAAAATAAAAACAGCATTGCTCTGTTGATATTCTTGTGTAGCTATACATGGTGTATTGTTTTGAATTTTGGACACCTGGTATTTTTTTGAAGTGATTTTGAAAAAAAAACTTTTGAATGATTTATACAAGATTTTGAGTGGTCCGTAGGTGGCCTGTTGCAAGGATTATAAAAGAAATGATTTCAAAAGGAGTTCATGTTGAAATACGTTTGACAATGTTTAAGCAAATAAATTCTCTCTAAGTTATTCACATACATACAAAACAATCAACGAAAAACAGATATGATATACAGCAACAAACGACAACCAATGAATAACATGTTCCTGACGTGGAATATGCATACACAGAATGTGGCGGGTTAAACATGTTTGCAGGTACAGGCGCTCCAACCATTCCCCGAACCTGGGATAGACTAAGTGACAAACTCATCGTAACATATGCATATAGACTTAGAATTGTACAAAAGTATATGTACATGTTTCTAAAGGGACATTAGCTACGAGATGTGAAAACAATTAGAATATCATTTTGTTTGGTTCAATCAATAATAAAAGTAATAATTCGCTTTTAATTCGCAAGTCAGGAATATGACAGTTGTTATCCTTTCGTTTGATGTGTTTGAACTTTTGATTTTGCCATTTGATTGGGGACTTTCCTTTTTGAATTTTCCTCGGAGTTCAGTATTTTTGTGATTTTACTTTTTAGCAGCCAATTTGGTTCAATTTTGTCAAAATAAGCAAAGAAACATCGCTGATGAATTATTCACTTGCAAGTGAATAATTCGACCCCATTGAATCCGTATTCATGTGACCTTCAATTCAACCAACTAGCTAGAGATTGGTTACTCATGTATTAGTCGTGTTCAGCCATTTAAAGGGAAACATTAAAAGGAAAAGAATGTCAACATTGAAAGTGAAATAAAGGTGAACTATTTCGTTGACTGATTTGATCCACAAAAAATAATTCTTATACAGGTGAAAACCATGATTAACTTATGTTATTAGCCTATAACATGAAATCACATAGACCAAGAAAAATCCAATTGCACGAGGTCGCTATCTATTTAAATCTATGTTTATGTTTATATCGGGTGATGTGACCGTCGGAAGTCTTCGGAGATCATCTCGGTAGTTAGTAGATGGCGTCTAGACTTAAATACACACGAAATTCTGATATATATTATCGAGTACATGCATTGTTAACTGTTTATTTCAAACTAATTGTAATATGGATATACGTTTTAGTATGTTATAAATCAAATATGAGAATTTGAGTCAAATCAGTGAATATGAATTTGACAGCTAATACCCCTTTAAGTATAAGAAAAGCTATCATGAAGAGAAAAAAAAAGGAGATTTCACGTTGACAAAGCTTGACTAGATTGGCATTGTTTTTTGTGCCTTTATTAATTAGATCATTAATATCCCCTCCAACCCCAAATTATTTGTATACACCTTCATGGGCCCTTTGAATGTCTAAATGTTTGTATTGTTTCTGTATTTCACAGTGAGAATATCGGGAAATTTATGATAGTATTTGTTAGATTTCTTTGCCAGATAAAAGTTATAATTTGTTGATATTACTGCGGAGCTGTGTTCTTCAATTCACAACTGTCGTGTGATTGATATCTAGCAAAATAATTTTTCAATCGATGTTAAGGGCATGCATGAATGTGAGAGCGTGTTGCTTCATGTTCAAAACCCTCACTGTGACTTTGAGATAAAGAACAGAAATAAATCATTGCTCCTTTTTTGTTCTTTTTGTGTTTTTATGTACGCGTAGTGCTTTTGTGTGAAGAATTTATGCAACGATAGCATGCTCTTTCTTCTTCAATAGCTTCCTTAAAATCTTTCTACATGCAACATACCGATTTCTCTGAACAACCGTGAGTCCAACGAGGTTGACCAATCAGATTTCGTGTTTGTTTTATAGAGCATGCCTGTAATATAAAAAAAAACAAATGGAAAATATAAACAAATAAGGTCAGACTTACAGTTAGGGTTATGATCTAACAGTTCCGTAAGAGGATCCCTTGTAAAAAATCAGATTTATCTAGAAGTAGCATTCCATTTGAGGAAATATGGTTCTAATTTGTTTTAATTTGCTTAAGTTCGTATTAAAATGTTCATGGTTAAGTATTTTTTTTACCGGATATTAACTTTAAGGGACTTTTATTTCCGAGGACTGCATCATGCCCATTATAAGTAACAAAAAAAAATGAAGACATTTTCACATTGCGTGCACAACTGTGGTCGGAATTCTTTGATACAAAAAACATATGTTGTATTACAAAATGAAAATTGGCTTAATAGCAATTTATCAGAATTTTGATAATCAATCTCAACGTTTGAGTGTAACCTTTGGAAATTACCAATAGTGAATTGGATTATGAAATGCTGAATTACGTATCTTCGGTTCACTTTCGATTAAATTTACCAAACTTAGGTATTAAACTAACGAAAAACGATATATTTCTTGTGTTTCAGTCATACATTACCGAATCTTGGTCACATAATGAAATATGATTGCATTTATTAGCATCCATTGCCAGAGGGCAGTCATAGCATATGTTTGATCCTATGGGAAGTGTAACAGCTGTAACAGAATAAAGATAATTTAATACTCTTTCATTTGAGACAGCAAGTTGTGTGTTTCATTACATATGTTTATGATTACCACTTACCAATATCCTTTTGGAATTTTGGGTCTTCAGTGCTCTTCAACTTCGTACTTTATTTGGCCTTTTAAAATTTTTTTGATTCGAGCGTCACTGATAAGTCTTTTGTGGACAAAACGCGCGTCTGGCATCCAAAATTTTAATCCTGGTATCTATGATGATACTGTTTTCTGGTATAGATGGCAATTTTTTTTAACCTGTGCATCAGAACTCATGCACTTTATTGGCATGCAATTGATCATTAAAATGCTTAGTTGTATGATTAATTGCGTTTATGAAAAAATATTAATGTCATGCAATATGATAAACGGTAAGCACACTTGCAATGTAATTTCAGAGAAAATATGGGGATCAGTCTTCTTTGTCATTGCATTTAGTGGCTTTGGAATATCTAATTTGTGCAAATGATAATTTCTAGCTATGTTCATGAAACTATTCAGAAGTTCGACCCGGATTCAGTTAAGTTCATGTGCTTGCGACTTTAGATTTCTATATACGACATGTTTTGTGGACTATTCTTCAACGCAAGCACAACATCTCCTTATGTCAACAGTTTGATTATGATCAATACTTTCTTTTATACAAAGATATATCGATGAAAATCTGAAACGACTATGACAAAAAATAAAAACTGTCTATGAAATACATCAAAGCAAACTAAAAACTGAGCAACATGAACCACACTCAAATTTGAGGTTGATTTCAGATGCTCCGAACAGATTAGCGGATCCTGCTTTTCATCTGATACCCGACGAACAAAATTATAATTAAGGGTAAGTATAAGGATACAAAAAACAATATAAACTAGAAATATCTGTATCAAGTCAGGAATATGACAGTTGTTTTTCCATTCGTTTGATGTGTTTGATCTTTTGATTTTGACATTTGATTAGGGACTACCTGTTTTGAATTTTCCTTAAAGTTTGGTATTTTTATAATTTTATTTCTTGAATATCATTTAGATTCCAGTCTTTAGTGAGAAAAGAGATATTTTCCTCACTGACATTTTTCGTTAATTTTGTTAATCTTTATACGTTTATAATCAACAACGACATATCTTAACTGACCTGTCAACAGTTTATATTCCAGTTCATTCATCAACAATTTTAGTGAGATAAATTCACAGTACAATGATTATTAATCAGTCGTTGTACTGCATTTGATGTTTTTTTTTTATAATATATATATATGTCAGATTATCTATTGTTATTCATTTGTTAAAGTTTGTATTTTCATTCGTCCTATTTTTTCATTAATAATATTTTGTTTTATTGAATATTTAAGAATTCATTGTCCTAAGTTTAATTTAAGTTTTATAAAGGAGTAAAATTCGCTTGTTCGGATGTTGGAGGATTTAATAAATATATCATCGTTTCTCCATCAAACAAACTTGTTAGAAATTTGTTATGTAAATACGTAAAAAGTAAAATAACAAAAATACCGAACTCCAAGGAAAATCCCGACTTTGTAAAGGCATTTCCTTTTGTAGAAAATGGTGGATTAAACCTGTTTTTATAGCTAGCTAAACTCTCACTTGTATGACAGTTGAATAAAATTTCATTATATTGACAACAATGTGTGAACAAAACAAACAAACATAATAGGAAAAATGTCAAACATTGGGGTATACCAGTCAATATAAAACTGATAAAAGTATGATTTAAAATCTGTATGATATAAATAATACACTTGAACTGTTTCCACCGTTAAGAGCTTGGCTTACCTACTCCACACATGTTCATATTGCATAAATCTTTATCATCACAGCAATGGTGGCAAATAATAGTTGATTCACGTTTGCCTACAAGTGGTTTACCTATAATTGGTCTAACTATCGATGGGTTGTTTCTTGCACATAACTGGAATATGAGAAATAAATAAAACATAACTGATGTTTGTTACAGTCAAATCAGTATATAAAGGTCAACTTCGGAACCAACGCAAACTGACCTCATAAGAGAAGTTACTTTTTAATGGGGTTTATCAATGCATATGAATTTCTACAGCGGGACAACAACATGAGGTTGACGTGATAAATAAAGGCAACAGTAGTATACCGCTGTTCGAAATTCATAAATCGATTGAAAAAAACAAATCCGGGTTACAAACTAAAACTGAGGGAAACACATCAAATATAAGAGGAGAACTACGACACAACAGAAACACAACATTAAAATGTAACACACACAGAAACGAACTATAATATAACAATGGCCAAGACAGACTTTCACTTAAAGTCATATGAAACCTCAAATTTAAAAAAAAAGTTGAATATGTTTTATATACTTGAATGGCTAAGTTGTATTATAAATCAAATGTACTTCTATTGAATTAGTGTCTTCACGTATACAAATTCGTCGATATTTTTCTGTATTCAGTGACCTTAACTACAAGACCTCTCGTTAGACCTTCGGCCACCGCACAGCGCAAGTGCGAGGGAAAACCGTGATGTCAGTATGTAAACAAACGTGCACTGGAAGGTAAATAGCAATGATTGATTCTTAAAGAACAAATTAAATACACAAAATCGTTTACCAACAGTTATTGAAAAGTTTATTAAAAACATGGAAACGCATAGAAATATATATAAAAAAATTGACATCACTCTTTCAATTCATTTATTTTTTTACATGTTCCACGTGCTTCTGTGTTGATTGTTTATCAATGTAACGATCCGGTGAAATTCGGCAACAAACTCAAAAGTTAATGAGCTTGCGATCAACATTCACCAAATAAAATATTATGCGTCGATTATATGATACATATTCGTCATTAATGTAAAAAAAAGTGCATACAGGACTTGTTTTAGTATATATGCATGATTTGGTTCAAATACTTCCTGAACATTAAAATTTTTTGAAACTCGTTCTATATGACTTTAATAGCGATGATCTTTATTATCGGTTTGACTGTATTTATTTTGCTGACGTAGTAATATACCCAACTGGAATATGAAGGACAAAATAAAATAAGTTGTTATTTGACGTTGCCTATCTTGTTACAGCCGAATTATTTTTGATGCATCACAAGAATTTAGATAATTATTTTTTTCTCTATTTTGTACTTAAAATATTTTTAGAAATTAGAGGAATAGTTTAGTAAGCTAACATCTTTATAGTATGGTATCTACTGATACCAAATAATGTATTTTTAAATAATTACATATTTTGTCAACAAACTTGTTACTTTCTGATACCTTATCACAAAGATTACAATCGACATTTCATAACAATGGAAGACCTTAAAGTTCCAAAATATTGGAATGACAGATCTAAAAATTTCAAAATCGAAAGGGGGTCTTACTGTCACCAATTCAACTGTAGAAAGTGTCCAGTATATCCATCCAAGCATTTTCAATTAAAGCTAAAATCTTTATATTATGGGATCTTCTTATACCAACTGATTTATTTTTAAATAATTATATATTTTGTCAACAAACTTATAATTTTCCGCTACCTTATCACAAAGATTGCAATCGACATTTCATAGCAATGGAAGACCTTAAAGTTTTGAAACTATACTTTTAAACCTTTGTTGGTGTCAGATGATTTGATATGTATGCCCTGATTTGGGGTCTATATATTTCTACATCGAAGGACATATTTTGCTTCAAAAATACACTTATACTCATTTTATGTTAATTAGTTAATATAAAGGAGAAGGTCCGGTAAGGGCTTATTTTGGCCTAAAATTTGAAGTACATCTGATGAAAGATTTCTGACATTTTTTAAACACTTAAGTGCCTTCTTCAGTCGATTCAATTAGTTTATGTTGAAAATTTGAACTGATTTGGTCATTAAAGACGCTCAAATTCAAGCTTAAATATGAAAAATCTATCAAATATGCCATGAAACGTCACTTTTCAGATGGTTTTTGTCTAAAATGGAAGTGGCCGCATTCGTGTTCAGTCTCAACATTTATATATGTTATGTATTATCATTAAATACAACATATATTTAAATATTAAGACTGAAAACAAGTGCGGCCACTTCCATTTTAGACAAAATCCGTCTTAAAACTAGCACAAATGCTAAAACTGTGAAGATTTCAGTATTTTTGCATGAAATAATGATGCCAGTACCTGATGCATGTCCATTGTATTGTCGAAAACAGCCCATATTTATTTAACAAAAGTATTCTACTTTTCATACAATAGCTAAAAGTTTACATTTTAACAACTTTGTAAAAACGATATGTTTTTGGGGCCTAAAAGGGGTCTTACCGGGCCTACTCCTTTAAAACAAAATTCATCCCTAAATTCCATATATAAATTTTCGTGATGTCTTTTTTGTTCTATTATATGTCATGATGGCAATCTCGTCTTGAATATTTCTTTTGATTATTTTGTTAATAATGTTCATCAACTTAATTGGTTGTGTCATCCTACTGTTAAAGAAGCCATGTGAAAACCATGAACTTTGGTAAATGTGATTCCGGATTTGTACTGGATTTGTTTTCTATTTAGTTTTAATTACAGATTGTACTTTTAAAGTAAGAGAACAAAATTGATGAAATCAATATTGTATAACGAACGAAATATGTCAATATACAAGTGTATATCTGACTTAGACTTTCTTGAATATATTTATAACAATAATTTATATATTCAATAGTTGCTTATAAATATTTAAAAGTTATCAGGTATTTTCTGTCAATAAACACTACATGCATTTTGATTTTTCGAACCCATCCTTTTTGTTTCACATCACAACATGAAAGTAAAATACCGTCATCAATATGTGTGTACCTTCGAAACATGCTCAATATAATGCATCAATTTCATGTGTAGCTAGGTGTATCACATGGACTATTCGTTACCCTATCAACGAATAATTGTGCTTTCTTTGGTTATCATAGCTTTATGTCGATTCATAAAAGATCTATTGCATGACATTTAGAATATTGCCTTTTATCAATCAAACGGTTCAAGTCCCATAACATTGGAATGACAGATCTGAACGTTTCAAAATCGAAATGTATTTTATTGTCACCAATTCAACTGTAGAAAGTGTCCAGTAAATCAAACCAAGCATACTCAAATAAGGGTACAACATGTGAAAAATTAACTTCATTCTGACAGTTAAAAGTCTCGTAACTCAAGATTAGTGATGGACATAAGGACGGACGAACTACGGTATACCATAATCTTAAGATATACATTTACGACCACACGAGTGAATATATACACAAAGTAAATGTATAACCCCTTCCCGATACTTACACATAAACCACATCTTACTTAAAAGTATGATACTACAAAGCCCTACAAAGCTTTTTAGAAAGCTAAAACTTGTAATGCATTAAGCTTGGTAAAATTGTAACTGATATAGTGTACCAATAGAAGTTACCTGACGGTCTTCACATCCAACGTTGAACAGTATGAGACCATCATTTGTTACGTATCTCTCCACTGAACAGATCTATATAAAGACAGATTAAATTTATATTTACTCCTCTTTCATGTGTCTTTAGTTAGTGTTGTTTGATCTTTTTTTCCTTGGTACGTGCATCTTATGTCGCGGTTGAAGACAAAACTGCTATGTCGGGGCGTTAAATTTTGTAGTTTCTTCAATCGGCGGAATCTTTTTTGAAAAAAAAAATAAAGGTTTCCTCTATCACCGAAATTTAAACCCAAAGTGAACCATTAAAAAGATCCCAAAAGTTTCATTACATATTCTTTTTTAAATTGTTAAACGCTCTTAGGGGATCACACATCAAGGGCGTCGGATATTCTGGTAGGAATATTTTACTTTGTATATGATCAGTTACTGTCATTATGAATTCATACAATGCTCTTCAACTTCGTACTTTATTTGACCTTTTTTTTCACTTTTTTTATTCGAGCGTCACTGGTGATTCTTTTTTAAACAAAAAGCGCCTCTGGCTTTTAAAATTTTACTCCTGTATATATGATGAGTTTATCTGAATAATGTTTGTGTCTTTTTATTTAAAAGTGGTCTAATTCATTCTTATTCATTTATCCTCGTCTTAATGTATGCATAGGAAGACTTAGTGTGTCAGTGAAAACACGTTATCACATTAATTTCTAAGTCAGGTTGTTTTATCCAATGAATATACACAAAAGCACAAAACTTAGTTTTAAAAGTTTTTGTTGCAGAATACAGTGAATATGTTACAATCCTCTATTATCTAAACATTTGATATGCACAATGAACTTGCAAAATGTAGATTTTTTGTTGTAGAATATGTTGACATTGACAGAGTAATCCATTACGTATACATTTAACTAATTATGTACAATGAAGATGCAAAAAAAAAAAAAAAAAAAAAGCTAAATTCACTGCTTTTTTTGTAGAACACATCGATATTTTCAAATTTATAAGTACGTACACATCACACATGTCATGCAATATGCTTCAGGTAATGTCATCCGATTTATACGACATTTCTTAATGTCAGGATGGCTTGTCTTAGTCACAATTTAACATTTATCACTTCCAAGTTGGATGTACGAAATATCAACTTAGAACTAAGCAATGTCAACTTGGATGTTAAAAATGTCAAGTTGAATATGAGGAATGGGAACTGTGATCTAAAAAATGATTATATGGAAGTGAAAAATATTAACTTGGAGGTAAGATATATAACTGCTAAATTAGAAGTTAGTAATGTCAAAATGAAAATAAGAAATTTTTAAAATAGAAAATGTCCCTACCAGTATTTGGTAGTTTTAGATGAGTAGCTTCAATACAACCTATTATTTGACAATCGCGTGATTGATTTATACGATCAATTGCTAAGGATATGGAAGGGATGTTCGCTTATAACAAAAACCCTCTAAATCTAGTCTTCGCAGTTTGTTCAATTCAATTTTTAAAATATGTCACATATAATTTTACAAATAGGTCACATACAATTTTACAATTAGGTCACATACAATTTTACAAATAGGTCACATACAATTTTACAAAAAGGTCACATACAATTTTACTTACCTCATGGTCACCACATTCTGTAACAATATCTGTATCAAGTGGTGATGTCAAACGAACACCCTCAAGGCATCGTCTTTTAGCATCTGCAAATATATTGCAAAAATAAGGTTACATTTCTGTTTAACATACTATAAGCAAACACATTAACTGTCTATACCAGAACAAAAGAAAACATGCTATGTATCAAACTTTTTTTGTGTAAAATCTGATAAATAGACAAATCCTATTTTCGAACATCGATAAACTACGGTTGCCACTAATTCATCACGACAAATCATTGAAACTTTGGAGGTTTTGCTAGCTATAAAACCAGGTTTAACCCACCATTTTCTTCGGAAAATGCCTGTACCAAGTAAAGGAATATGTCAGTTAATTGTCACTTGCTCCGTTGATTAATAGCTTTTGATTTTTGTCAGTTTTTATGAGATTCCCTTTTTTTAATTTGCATTGGAGTTCGGTATTTTTTATATAATTTTTTCCTACTTTTTTCAAATTAGAACGTTACTTCGTGTTTCGTACAATGAAATCTCATACTGTTTTCTTTAATCCTCGAGAGATTATTACATTCTATGACTGGTCCAAACAACGTATGTATCAAATAAAAGGCATGTGTACTCTGATGAATGCTTTGAAGGTTTATAATCTGTGAAAGTTTGCTTTCTATGAACAAAATATTGATATACGTCAAGACAGAAAATTTTTTTTTTGGTCAATAACAAGTAAATCTTAATGTTTAAATTTCATAATTTGGGAAATTGATGTTGGTGGAATATCTATTGCAGTCTCTGAAAAAAAAATATTCACAGCTTCTTTAAGATTCTAGAAGGTTGATGTATTGAATATACACTTGTTAATTGCTTGAAGACATTTTTAGTGTCGTTAGATTGCCACAGAGTAGAAACATAAGAGTACTTGCAGTTACTGATAGCTAGATAACTGCCCAATTTCAAGTAACAAATGAACCATTGTCTTAAAAACAAGAGTGTCAATAAGTACAGCAGTGGATTTAATGTGGAGAATTTAAATGCAATCAAAGAAAAACATGAACTAGTGCAAAGTCAATAGACAGGCTGTAAGACCAGTATTGTGAATATCTGGTTTACAAAGAAATATTTTATGTATTAACAATAAAATCAATGTTTAGTACCGATAAAGACATTATTCTTAAATCTTACTACAATTCCTAAATGATAAACTTTATGAAAAATTTATTCCAAGGACACAATTATTTGTATTGACTTCGTTTAGTTGAAATTTCTTTGACGAATAATCTTCAAAGAAAAATTTTACATACTAGGACCATTTGGTTTAAAATATATATTTATATCTGGCTTATACTATTGTTTTGTATCTAAAAATTCATCAAGGATACCAGCCTTATAAACGTAGTACGCCAAACGATCTTTTATTCTACAAAACACTCGTCAGTGGCGCTCAAATTAAAATGCTTAAAAGACCAAATTAATATTAAATTTAAAGAGCATTAAAAACCACAAATACTTCAAATTTATGCCCAACGCTAAGGCTATCTGTGCCTGGGGTAAAACAGCCTTAGTGTTTCGAATGATTTAAACATTTGAAATATTTGAAAACGATAACATACTTTCAAATATGACACGGATATCTCAAGGATGATTGATGAATTTCTGTTTTACTCCCTATAAATGATTAATTACTTGATTGCTGTTTAACGCCACTTTGAGCACTATTGATTTTTTTCGTGGAAGTCAGTTGGAGGAAGACGGAGTACCCTGAGAGAACCACCAACTTTCGGTAGGAAAACCGACAATCTTATTCATTTAAGATTAGAATCATACACACCGGGCATGTGCGGGATGAGAACTCAAAACCTCAGTGTTGTCAGGCAAGGGATACAATAGTTTGAGCACTTAGACCACTCAGCCACCCATATAAACGAATATCAATGATGATGCATTCAATTGTCATTTCCATTGCAAAAATTGAACATAACTGTATACTCACTTGCTACTGTTATCATCAGCCATAGAGATAAAAACCAATATGTATCTTAAACAGAAGAGAAACAAATGTATCTTACAACATGCGAAACATCGGCCGTTGAGGGGATTGAGATTTGATTTACTTTTCAATTGAGAATGTATACCAATGAGAGAATGAATATTTGTTGTTATTATATTTCATGTCAAATTGCGATTTTGATTGGTTAATACGAGGGAGACAATTTACTCTATCCTATGGTGAATACTCTATTACCTTTCACACGCTAGATCAAGTGTGCGCTTTATTAAATACGGATGGTTGTTATGTACAAGACGTCATAGTTGATTACTTTGAATTTGAAATTCAATAGACAGTTATAACAGAACATTCAGTATAAAAAATTAAATAACACTTATCTGAGAGGGTGATAGAGCAGATTGTTACCCCTCGAAAAGACATTGTCAACCTTGGCTTCGCCTCAGTTGACAATGTTTTCTCGGGGTAATAATCTGCTCTATCACCCTCTCAGCTATGTGTTATTTATATACTGCACATGATTGTGTGTTTATAGTATGTAGCAGTTTAATGAATTATGTGGAGACGACTAGAACTTGTACATTTTTAAAAACTTTTAAAATTATATAATATCAATTTAAGATTGCTTTTGCTAATTTTTCAACCACTTTATATACATATCTCATGTGATTGCAGCCTCAGAAATTAACTTTGGCGCCAGCAAACATGTTAAACCCCTTCACATTCTGTATGTGCCTGTCCCAGTAGTTCAGTGGTTTTCGTATGTTGCTGTATACCATATTTGTTTTCCGTTTATTGTTTTGTTCATAAATCAGGCCGTTGGTTTTCTCGTTTGAATTGTTTTCTTATGTAATTTCGGGGCCTTTTATAGCTTGCTATGCGGTGTGGGCTTTGGGGGTCGTACAATAATTTGCTATGCGGTATGGGCTTTGGAGGCCGTACAATAATTTGCTATGCGTTATGGGCTTTGGAGGCCGTACAATAATTTGCTATGCGGTATGGGCTTTGGAGGCCGTACAATAATTTGCTATGCGGTATGGGCTTTGGAGGCCGTACAATAATTTGCTATGCGGTATAGGCTTTGGAGGCCGTACAATAATTTGCTATGCGGTATGGGCTTTGGAGGCCGTACAAAAATTTGCTATGCGGTATGGGCTTTGGAGGCCGTACAATAATTTGCTATGCGGTATGGGCTTTGGAGGCCGTACAATAATTTGCTATGCGGTATGGGCTTTGGAGGCCGTACAATAATTTGCTATGCGGTATGGGCTTTGGAGGCCGTACAATAATTTGCTATGCGGTATGGGCTTTGGAGGCCGTACAATAATTTGCTATGCGGTATGGGCTTTGGAGGTCGTACAATAATCTATAGTTGTTCACTTCTACGTCATTTGGTCTCTGGTGATGAGTTATCTCATCGGCAATCATACCACTTCTTCTTCTTTTTATTTTTATATATATTGTGTAAAAATAGTAGCAAGATCGAAACTATAGAAGTCTATATACGAATCAAAGCAAACATGATGTACATGTATACTTAAATCATTTTTTGTTTGTATAATGTATGTAATAACAGGTTCGATTTTTATAACTGAGATCAAGTTCTGGGGTGATCCGTGATTGCTTAATGATCTGAGAATGATTTTAATAACTTCAATCATTATAAAAATAACTGATTTCTATAAGAAATTAAAACAGAGAGTATATAAAATAAAAAACAAAGGATGTGGGGTACCCATCCATGACACAAAATCAGTACATGCATAGCAAAAAACACAAAACGCAAAGGAACAGAGTTTTTATTGCCGTTCTTCATCTAAAAGTCACAGTATGTAAACCTATATGCTAAACTTGTAACTTTGAAAAGAAGTCTTGTTGAATAAATTTATCACAGATTCACATACTATCATTATAGCTCGACATTTCTCCTGTACTTAAAGTTTGGTCGTTATCTTTTATACATATTATATAATATATCTGCCCTAATTGTAATATACATTATATCTTTGATATAAACAAACCATTGTAGAATTATTCATGCAGTCGTAAATGATCACATAAGCTCAGAACTTAAAAATTCATGACATAATAATGTTTTTCTGCCCTACCTCGAATCATATTGAAGGAAAAGGATGAGTGCTCGTCAAGAGTTGATTCCGTACTGTCTTATCTTTACAATTTGTATTTACAAATTTAACGTGACCTTGTTCCAATTCGTTGTCTATTATATATGACGTATAATTGTTTGAATGAAAATGATAAAGCCTTTTTTTTTTAGAGTTCCTTTCGATTAATGAATGCAATTCTAAAAACAGATAGAACAAAATGGCTTGAATGATGAACAACATGAACAGGGTACCACAAGAAAACAATTCTGAATAACAAGATGCAACCATAAAAAGTGCATTGTTTAGTTCTTTAGGAAAGACTCCCTTTTGAACCCCCTTCATTTCTGTCTATGCATATTCCGTCAAACCAGGGGGTTCAAAAGGACATCTCTTCGTATTTTGTGTTATCTGTGGTTTGAAAAGTACAAATTAAAAAGTATTAAAGGCATATAAGCATTTATGACACATCTGTCTTTAAAGACCAAAAGATAGCTCAACTTTGATCTTACAGTGATGAATGTTGTTTCCTTTTGGACAAAGTCATTGACAAAATTTTTGCGAGTAAATCGCGTTATATACATTTCTAAATATAGTAATTATGAATGCCAATTCAAGTTCAGGGCCAAATATATGTATCAAGGTAAATTACATGACAAATTACTTATTTCAGTTACTTTGATATGATATATTAATCAATTAAATCAAAATCAACTTTACGTTCCGCTATATAGATGATGTTCTCTCACTAAATAATACAAAATTTGGTGACTATGTTGAACGAATCTAATCCATCGAACTAGAGATAAAGGATACTACAGATACAGTTAAGTCTGCCTAATATCTTGACTTACATCTAGAAATTGACAATGAGGGTCGGTTGAAAACAAAACTTTACGACAAAAGAGATCGCTTCCCAATTGTGAACTTTCCATTTCTATGTAGCAACATTCCAGCAGCGTTTGCATTCGGGGTATATATCTCCCAGTTGATACGAAATTCTAGGGCTTGTATTTCCTATCATAATTTCCTTGATAGAGGGTTGCTGCTCACAAGGAAGCTATTAAACCAAGAGTTCCAAGTGGTGAAGTTGAAATCAACCCATTGTAAGTTTTATGGACGCCATCACGAGTTGGTTGACCGTAATGGAATATCAGTTTCACAGATGATAGCGGATATGTTCCTAATGTCGTTACTACCATCCCGTCCCCTTTTCCAGAATGTTTGTTTGTTTGTACCAAGACAGCAACACGTGTAAACAAGAAGTTTTGAACAACCATGCATGTTTTGGAAGTTCAAAGTTTCGGGTTATCTTAAGCGAATTTAAGGGGCGCCCCCTTATGGAGCTACATACATGGTTAATGCAAAGTACATGTATTTGCCTACTCACTATGTGCTTTTCTGTATTTGTATTCCTGGCTTTAGACTTGATGTGTAGGAATTCATCGGACCCCTTTATTACGTTTTGTAATGTGTATTTGTCAGATATGATGTTCAGTTGCTTTACAATCTTATAAATTTGACTTCAAAGACAGTACGTGTGATATTAATCTCGTCGGACACTTACATAGTTTCAAGGGAAACTCTAATTTGTAAAAAGGTTAAATTATTGATATGGAGCCAATTTCGTACAATATAAAACTAGAGGCTCTAAAAAGCCTGTGTCGCTCACCTAGGTCTATGTGCATATTCAACAAAGGACACTCTCCAACATTGTAGACGAGAATAGAATTCATAACAAAAATCTCTTTTTTGTTGATCTTGTTTTGCTGATCGTTTTGTCTGTTTAGTTTCTCTCTATCTTTTTTAGTTTTTGCTCAAAACACAAAAAAGGTTAAAAAAAATTCTCATTTAAGGGCAATCACTCGTATAAAGAGTGACAGTCTACTTACTATATCGGCAAAATTTGTCTAGTTTGTAGATCTTGCCTTGCTGATCATTTTTGCTATTTAATGTTTCTATTTATCTACTTCAATTTTTATCAGACAAGGAAAAACGCAAAACGCATAAAAAAAATAAAAATCGTGAAAATCGTCATTAAAGGGCAATTACTCTTAGAAGGAGTAGTTGGACAATTTCCTTCATGTTGCCTTCATTGTAGATCTTGTCTTGCTGATCATTTTTGCTTATTTAAGTTTCTATATATCTATTATAATTGTTAAGATATAAGGCAAAAACACAAAAATATGGTAAAAATCGTCATCAAAGGACAATAACTAATAAGGATCGACTGTCGATATCGACCATGTAATCTTATTTGTAGAACTTGTCTTGCTGATCATTTTTGCATTTTAAAGATTCTCTCTTATCTATTATAGTTTTCAAGATAATAGGCAAAAATGAAAAAAAAGGGGTAAAATTTCACATTTAAGGGCAATAACTCCTAAAAGAAGTCGTCTGACAGTTTTGACGTATGTAGACAATTGGTAGAGCTTAAGATTCTGAACATTTCTGCAGCTGTCAGATTTTCTCTATTAATAACGGTTTTCAAAATAATGGACAAAACTTGCATTTTACTCGTATGTTCTATATTTAGCCATGTCGTCCATCTTTTTTGGCAGGCGGGGTCATCGGACATATTTTCTAAACTAGATACCCAATGATGATTGTGGCCAAGTTTGGTTAAATTTGCCCCAGTAGTTTCAGAGGAGAAGTTTTTTGTAAAAGTTAACGACGACTGACGACGGACGCCAAGTGATGAGAAAAGCTCACTTGGCCCTTTGTGCCAGGTGAGCTAAAAAACGAAGATGTGGCATGATTGCAAGTGAGAATTCGAATATATATTACAAGATACCATATAACATATAGGAGATAGAAACTATAGGTCACTGTATGGCATTCAACAATAAAAAAAAACCAATATCGTATAGCAAGTTATTAAAGGTCCCAACAAAAAATGTGTAGAACAATTTAAAAGAGAAAACTAATGGCCTGATTTATGTATTAAACATTAAACGAAAAACAAATATGACTTACAGCAACAAACGACAACCACTGAATTATAGGCTCCAGACATGGGACTGGCACTTACAAGTCTTTTTTTCTTTTCTTTCTAGTATGTGTACATATGAAATAATCAAGTTTCAGTGAATGGTTGGAGCGGATTTGAAAGCAGATTGTGATGATGTGATGATGGTCGTAAATAAAACCTAGAATGATATTGTCATTTCTTGTACTTTTCATATGTTTCATCTTTTAATTCTATTTTGTGAGCGTGAAGTATGAGACATGGTTCATAGTAGGGAAGGGGAAGTAGTCGTATTTCCTATAACTGATATAAAAATCATACTACGTTTCATTGAATAATGATTTACATCTACCACAGTTAAGAGTTAAGGGTTCTTCCGGAGCACCTGAGATCACCTCCAATTTTTGGTGGGGTTCGTTTTGCTCAGTCTTTGGTTTTTTATGTTGTGTTTTGTGTACTGTTGTTTGTCTGTTAGTCTTTTTCTTTTTCAGCCTTGGCGTTGTCAGTTTATTTTCTACTTATGAGTTTGAATGTCCCTTTGGTATCTTTCGCCTCTCTTAGCTATTAATAAATGGTCTAAACCTTCATTTCTGACATTGTTCATATGTTCCATTTGAGAGAGACTAAAAGCATCAAATGCAAGCGCATAGTAAATTATGTGAAGAAGCTTGAACGCAATGCCTGAACAAAGTCCGAAGAGGCAGATCGACATGCCAGTCATAAAGATGTTTAATATTTTGCATTGTATTTTACTAATAAGGTTTGTTTAACAGCAAATTTTATTCTGTACAGTATTTTTAAAATACTATGGCTTTTTTTACCCCAGCGATATATTACATTAGCTGTATTTGACAAAACCTTACGGAATTTTAGGTCCTCAATGCTCTTCAATTTGTTCTTTATTGGCCTTTTTTACTTTCTTAACTCGATGAGTCTTGTATAGACGAAACGCGCGTCTAGCGTACAATTTTTTAAGCTTGGTATCTATGATGAGTTTATTTATTAGTTTTACTATAAACTTTTCATTGTATACTGACTGCATTTACTTTTGACTTCTAGACGTCTTTTACGTTTGTGGTCGTTGGATTATTGTCTCATTGATATAATACTCATCCCCGTTTTGTTCATATGTCTAGGTATATACAAAGCTAGTAACATATTTTTTTCAATCTCTTTATTAATGTAACAACTATTATCCAAGCGGCGACGGAACTGTTGATTGTTGCTGGGTCCAGAATACTGCTTCTTGTATATCTAATCCAAAACTAAAAAAAAAATGATATATAATAATCTGATAAATAAAATCTTATCTTTTGACCTTTTTCTGCACTTCTTCGTTTTGTGTGTGTGTGTGTTTATTAGCTTTATTCAGGTTGTTTTTATAATACTACAGTGTATGATTGATATTGGTCAATTCAATATGATCGGTTGATAAACAAGAACTGAAAGATGTTGTTCATACTTCGCCGGAAAGTGGTTTACATCGCCATATTTCAAAAATATAATTAGCAGTATAGGTAACCAAGTTTGTTTTCAAGGTAGTAAGAGGTTGTGTAAAACTGACACATTTAGTATTGATTCTTTGGGAAACTTGTGTCTCGTCCCTTTTGCATATTAAAGCAACTGCAATATTTCAAAGTTGATTTTAAATAGTGAAAAGTATTATTGTATGATAAGAAAGAAAACTGTAAAATGACAGACTTTTGACAAACATATGAGAAGATAGCTCTTATAAAATGCTTCAATAAAATCTGAAGAAAAATGGGTAACTGTTTTTTTTTTTTCTTGCTTAAAAGAATAGAAAAAATATCTATTTTCATATCCTCTTAACAAGTAAAGTTATGAATTTTGGAATCAATTAATAATATTCTGTATTTGTTAAATCATTTGTTTTCTTCAGATATAGTGAAATAGTTTTGCCATTTAAATGAAAATTTTAAAATTGAATTGTATTACTACATCGAATTTAGCTTATTTCATTTAAATTCTGTACTAATCATTTTCTGTTATTTGCGATCTCAGATGGACAAAGACTTCCGTACTATCTTAATGAAATGTGTTTTTTTCTTCAGAAAATTGATGTCTATATTTTGGATTTTGAAGTTTATTAAGAGTTTTATTTAATGGTCTTGAATATTTTGGCTTGCTTTCGGTAATTGTTACTTATTACGCTTGACTTAAGATGAGGATGTCGGTTAAACGACAATGAGAATTAAGGCAATCAAAGATGACAAGACTGTTACAATATAGATCTAGTATAAAAGAAGGAGTTGCACGTATACGCATTTGACAGTAAATCAAAGGCGAATATAGCCAAGAGGTGGGGATTGGGCACAACAAACAGTGTTCAAAAGTAGACAGATCTTAGTTAAAATTGTGACACGTTCGAGCGTGTAGTTCTATCTGATTGTCTTTTCAAGTTCAAAGTTCAAAAGATTGCGGACCTTTAGTTTCGTTTATTTTCCAAGCCGATTATTTCTGTTCGTTTTTTTAATTTCCGCGGGTTTCTGTTCGTATTATGACATGATAACTTTGTATATATAGAAAAGCCTTGTTCATCTAAGGGCTTCAGAAAGAAGAACGTAGTCGATTGCGGACCTTTGATTATTTTGAATACGTGTATAAAGTTCTTTACAAACGGGGAGTCAATTTACAGCAAGTAAGTCACTCACATCTATAAACTGACGAAGCCTTTTTTTCATTATAGGAAGCTAATTCACTCATGATATGAAAGTTTATAGAGTGACACTTTTCAATACATTTTCTGTTAAAGTCACCCATTAGTAAAATTTCATAACCAGAACGGAATAAATTTGAGCAGTTTTCAAGTAGTTTATACATGAGAATATCGGTTATTTGCCGATCGATTCCATCATTTGTAAAATATGCAATTCCAATAGCTGTTTGATATTGCCTATTCTAGATAGAACCCACGTACATATGTTCATGTTTATCGTTTTTACTACTAGTATTAAGAAGGTTATCGCCAAGAACAGGATCTTCTGACTTTAAAGAAAGACCTATACCCCCTTTATCTTTACCTGATAACCTGCATTTTCCGATCCATGTATAAGCATGGTCAAGGTCAGCGAGTCGATCATTTGTTTTTAAAAAGGTTTCAACCATGCCAAATGTACTTACGTTATGATTAGAGAGACAGTGTTTAAATCGTGGTAGTTTGCTGATGGAACCGCGGATGTTTAAAAAGTCTATTTTCGAAATATATTTTGTCTTGGACTTACCGCGTTTTCCAATTTTATGTTAAGGCTTCCCTTTCTTACAGATCTTTGCTTCACAAGAGCTATCGCCATTTACGGCGCTCGCTTCTTGGCAGAGAATTTATTACATATTACAAGACTTGGCCATATGGCCTTAATTACAATTACACTCCAGAAAAGAGAGGCGAAAGATACCAAAGGTACATTCAAACTCATAATTTGATAACAAACTGACAACGACGGAGAAGCAGATCCTGCTCCACATGTGGTATACATCGTGTTGCTCATGTAAGTACAAACTCGGTGATAAGTCTAACTCGGTAAGAACAGTGATGAACAGATTACAATTCTTAATGAGGAGGGTCTAGAACGGTAAGCAACCATATTTATTTAGATTTGTTGTCGGTTTTTCTGTTGGTTAGATCTGTTTAATTCATTAAAAAGTTCTCGAAGTTTTAGAATTTGACTAACCATTCCGTTTTTACGTTTTATGTTGAAGGTGATACGGTGACCTGCTTATGTGTACTTTTGATAATTTGATTGCCACAGCATTTGCATGAACTATACGTAGATGTAGCTACTTTTATAAGTTATAAACATATCTGACTTTAGATATTATGATTCACACAACAAAATGATAATTTTCAATTCATTTCAAAGAATGGAATTTCTACTGACTTTTAAGAGATAACACAGATTTCAATAAATATGAAACTTACTACTGACTCTGAATTCCATTACTTAATTTAGCTTCAAATGTATCAGTTGTTGGTTCTACAGTCCAGATGACTTTGTTGTTATTTCCGGCTCCGGCATGTTTTCCCGCCAGACACACTAATGAATTCTGGATAATTTTACAATGTTCATTATAATACATGTTTTTTACAGGTTTTTTTAGATGAATTTACGACTTGTTCATGCGCATATTTTGCCAAAGTTAAAAGACAAATTGGTACGCAGGTTTGGTTATAGAATTATTCAACTAGCAGAAAAAAACAGACTAGTAAATAAAACACATTGGTACGCAGGTTTTGTTATAGAATTATTCGACTAGCAGAAAAAAACAGACTAGTAAATAAAACACATTTCGTTTCGAATGCAAGTGCTTAAATGTCATCTAAAATGCCTCTGAAAATACGTGGACTATACCTGGCTAACACTTTAAACTAAATATGTCTTGGCCATTTCATCATATCGGTACCGTCATAGCAAATATTTTCGTCTGCAAGACTGTTAGATACAAAGTTGAAAAACCGACTGTCCCCTATATTAGTTGACAAGAAAATGTTTCCAAATAAAATAAATTCGTTGCATCCTCTGGTGACCCTTAGTGAATAGTTAAACTTCTAATCCTTACGCCTTTGTACGCATTAAATGTATTAACGATTACGAAGGTTTGATATGGTTTTTCCTTGTTAATAGGTGTTCATTAAATTATGTTGATTAAATTATTGTTTTTTACTTAATTAGTACTTGTAGGTAATGAGCTATTAATTATGGGGTGTAATTCCTTGTCCCAGATACTTATGTAGATGTTATTTGTCCGTTGAACAAATGTTGCAAACCACAGACTGTAAAATACGTATTTTTGTGTTTCCGTGTTGTAGATATATTCCCGAGCGAGTACTCGAGTATCGCTCGATAAAACCAACGAGTACTCGATTAGTAATTGTTCATCGAGTTGACATCAGTATTTTTTTTGTGATTAGTGCCCCTGCTATCTTTTTTTGGGTCCTCCAATGTTCGAAAAGACTACGTCAAGTTTAGTTGTTATATTTACATGTACAAACTAGTTATTTCTAAGACCCGATCGGTTTTCTCGTGCTTTTTTTCTTTAAAAATGTATGACTATTTTGTTAATAATATACAGGCTAGCCGTCGAAAAACACACACAAGAAAGTAGTACGTTTGGTGCCTAATTAAGTAATCTTTCTGTCGAAATGATGCCTTAACTTAAAACCATGTACGGTCTATCAAAGACACATTATACATTTAAAGTACACAATTGTTGCCTTTTTAAAACCCACTAGCTTCTCATGTGTCTTTCTCAATTTAGGAGCCTCGTTCTGAAGTTAAATCGTATGGTTTGTGTCCTTGGGAAATTACAGGTCCTTCGTTTTGATAGTATCTGTTCAATTAATTCACAACATTTTAGACTCAGAGGGATTCAGATTGCTTGATTGTTACTTTGATGTCCAGTGGCAAATATTCAATGTATATTCAGGACGAGAGTGATATAGAGGTTATTATATTATATAGACAGATATCTATTGTTGCAGACCAGATTTTGACCTCAAAATGACCTTCAGTTGTATTGTGTATTTGAATTGCTGTCTCATTACTGTACACCTATAACATCTTTTTATACAAAGTCATTTTCAAAAACTGCAACTTTTCTGGTGTCATTTTCTGTTATTGTCTTACCAATGTATATCTGAAGTAACCATAAATGTTCCCGGATGTACAGCTTCCAGGACAGGTTCCACTTGAAAATAAATTAAATTAGATAAGAGGGTCTGGATGGGGTTTACAGAATAGCGAATATTGGCAAACAAAATTATGAATAGAGAAAAAAGAGAGGCGAAAGATACCAAAGGGACATTCAAACTCATAAGTCGAAAATAAACTGACAACGCCATGGCAAAAATGAGCCACAATAATGAATAGAGAATAATGGGGTGCAAAGAATAACTGTGGAAAATAAACAAATTAGGTGATATGATACGGATTACAGAAATAAACGATTTACAGAATAAAGAAATCATTTCGTTACAGATATATTTAATAGTAAACTATTGTTCTTGCAAATTTTACAGAATGAAAAGATAAAGAAATATGTCTCAAAAAGTAATGAAATACATAAATGAGGGACCCCATCCAGACCTTCAAATAAAGGCACTCAACAACAATCCGTAAACCTGCACTAAACCACACCAGACCAGTGTACAATTTTGACATTTTAAGCAAAATAGAAGTACAATCGAGGATATATTTTTTAATTAATGGATGCTAAAATATGATAATAACGATAATTGTTACATGTAACTTGACTAGTGTTAAATTCACTTTCTTTCAACATTTTATGGTTTTCTGTAGAAATTTATATTTCCGTGCTTAACAACATCAGTGGCAATTTCACTTAGTGATGTTTTTGTTTTATAAGAAATTATGTATAAGAGAATTGAACATGTATGCAAATATACAAACCCACAAGCTCCACTGATCCCCACACCACAATCATTAAACGTTGTACTGCAGTTTAGTTGTCCCATATCTTTATACACTATCAACACACAGAATAATATGTACGGGTAGTCATCACTTCTGTGTTGACATGAATTATCAATGGTAATAATTATAAATCAACTGTTTACAGAACTTGAAATTTTCGAAATACTAAGGATTAGCCTCCCATTGAATAGATTATCTTAGCTGTATTTGGCAAAACCTTTCGGAATTTGTGGTCTTCAATGCTCTTCAACTTCGTACTTAATTCGGCGGTTTAGGGAGCTACCATTTGATTTTTATGGGGGGGCTAGGATGAAAAATTTGTCCTGCATTTTTTTTTAGTTGTAATCTCTGTCCTGCCTTTTTATTTTTCACTCTGTTCGGTCCTGCCTTTTTTTTTTTAAGTTTATCTCCTGACTTTTTTTTACCTAAATTGTCATCCTGACTTTTTTTTTTGCAAGTGTCTCATCCTGCCTATTTTTTTCAAATTTCATCCTAGCCCCCCCCCCATAAAAATCAAACGGTAGCTCCCTTAAAATGTTTTGATTCGAGCGTCACTGATGAGTCTTTTGTATAAGAAACGCGCGTCTGGCGTGCAAAATGTTAATCCTGGTATACATGATGAATTTATGTACTATGATGATAACATATAATCAAGAAAAATGTGAAATAATTTATACGAAAAAAAAATACGGCCTTATTTATGACAAAACAATAAACGAAAAACAATTAAATACATGTATGACAGGCAGCAACTGTTACCGTCCTACAGTAGGAGGAACTTACGTATAAAAATAGCACTGTGGACTCTCTATCGTATCTTTCCCCTTTTGTAATTTGATTCACAAAGGAATGATGTGCATAAAAATGCGTTGCAATATAAATGGCCCAAAGAGGTAATAATTTCATTTAAAATTCGCTAACATTTGAATAATGATAGAATATTGTATTTTTGTTGTAATTAACGATTCTATAAGGAACTAAGAAGTCAACGTTTTACTTTATTTTTTGTAGTTTTCACGTGTGTAGTTGTAACAAAAAATTTGTTCCTGCGTGACATTTGTTCCGGGCGTGACATTTGTTCCGCCGGAACAAATGTCATAGGAAATATGTTCCACTGGAATTTATATCACAGAAAATATGTTCCAGCACTGTAAAAGTTTGTTCCGGAACTAATTTTTTTACCAAATGTGAAATAAGTTCTGGAACAAAAATAACAGCTCCATGAATTTTGTTCCAATGTTAAAAGTTTTTAAAAATTGAAATATATGTTCTTGGGATATTAGTTTTGAAAGAACATATTTCATAGAAATCAATGAATAAGTTCCGCTCAGACCTATTTCACAGAAAATAAGGAAATTTTCTGGTTACACTTAAATTATAATACAAGCTTGATGCTGTACTGTGCTTGCATGGGGTACATTTACAATTGAAAGCATGACTGTAACTTTAGGATGAAGATAAGAAATAAAAGCAATGGTAATGTATCATAATTTGTATTTATGTTTTATGTGGTATTCCTTCTTGTTTCCTGTTACATGTAACTGTCATGGTTGTTTTAGTCATACATGTACATTTGTACATAGGTCATGGCACAGTTTCAAAAGAGTTTTTTGTTTCTACATGTATTTTTATATAATTGATCAGTCACTTTGTCCTTTTCAAATTAGTACAAATGTTATCTTTAACTATACTTTTTTTACTGAATGATTTTTCTTATTCTACCCTTTTCTGGCTCTTAAGTGTCATTTTCTTTGGTATTTTTTATGGAGTACTTATGTAATTTAAAAACATTTGCTATACTCCACAGGATCTAAATAGGATGTTTACTTTTTTAATTTATTACTTTATCAATCTAATACATGTTTTTTTATAATGTACTTGAATGATAACTTTAAACTCACTGATGATAAATGCTCAGTATATAAGATAACTTGTTAAACCAGTGGAACATATTTCACAGACAAGGAACTTATTTCACCAGGAGAGGAACAAATCTCACAAATCCAGAACTTATTTCAACAGGTAAGGAACAAATCTCACAAACCCGGAACTTATTCTACTAGGTAAGGAACAAATTTCACCATCCCAGATCTTATTTCACCAGATAAAGTGTGGAACTTATTTTATAGAGATGGAACAAATTACATAGAAATTATCTGTGAAAAAAGTTCTCCCAGAACATATTTCCTGTGATATTAGTTCCACTGGAACTTTTTTCACAGGAACAAATTTTGGCTCACATAGTGAATGGAAAAGTTTAAAGATGCGTTGTGACTTTGCGATGTATGACAACGTTTGAAGCTGTAGTAATAATAAACAGTAAATTTACATTTGTCATATTAATTCATACGGCCATTCAAATGGCACTTCAGCAACAAACCACTATTACTGAACTACTAGCTCCTGATTTGGGACGGGCACATATAAAATATGGCTGGGTTAAACATGCTTGTGAGCGCTTAACCCTCACTTAACCTGGAACATTAGGGTAGTAGCTCAACATATAAAATCAGGAAATGACGGGACTCATCAGACACCAGCACAAAACTAACACTAAGACTCGACTCATCAGACCCGCACAAAACTAACACTAAGACTGGAATTGTCATACCGGCACAAAACTAACACTAAGACTAAATTCACAAAGTACCTATTTAAGAGTACTTGCAGTCACTGAAAACCAGTTCAACCCATGCAGTAACAACTAATACAGAAATCATGTATCTAAGACTAAATGCCATTATTCTAAAAACAATTTGAAATGAACAAAACATTGTTTCTGAAGAATGTTGACACTGTGTTGTGTAATTTACAAGGAAAAAGATGAAGCTGAAGTTAGAAAATGTACATTTAAACATTACCTACGACAGTTGATCTTGCTCTTAAGGATTGTTCACATAATCTTATTCAAAGAGTACTTGCGGTTACTGAAAGGAAGTTCAAATCAAATAACAACTAATCGAAAAAATCATGCTCATCATTGTCTACTTATTTAAACACTTGAAGCCATGAAATGGTACTTTTCGCACATCTCTGTGCCAATATCACCCTGCTCAGTCCCTATGTAATTTACGTATTACCGAGAAGTGATAAGACCTTATAAGCGATTCATAACGTGTAAGAAGTTATCAGCATGATCAGCGATGTCACAATATGGCCGCAGAACTTAAATAGTTTAATACTTTCGTTTGGAGAATCAAGCGTAAAACTTGTCTTAAGCAGGGAGAAAAAAAAAAGAAATGGTACGATAAACATATCGCATATTGTGTGAAAAAATCATAAAATATTAATCGCTGGACAAATATTTTTTGTTATGGGTCACGGCGCTCACTCGCCAAAAAGGTTCAGATTATGTCTCGCGGCTGATATTTTACGATATCAATGTGCAGAAAACTCGATACTCAATACAAATAAAGTATATATAGTGAAACCTGTCTAAACCGAATCTTGTATAAACCGTACGTAAACCTGTCTAAACCAAACATTTTCTTATGTGTAGTCATATAAAATGTTATGCGTTGTGAACCTGATTAAACCGAACATCTGTCAAAACCGAACAAAATCTCAAGTCCTGAAGATGTTCGGTGTATACAGGTTTCACTGTACATTTATCTTTTCAAAACAATAAAACAGCACGATGATACATACATACTACTTTGTCTGATCCTTGTTTATTTCCATCTGTACCATTGCATACGTAAACACCAGTATCAGTGACCAAATCAACGCTTGTAACAATCAAACCATCACCGACAAGCAGATATTTCCCAGGGTTACCCGATAAAGGAGGACTGTATGCTTTAGACCATGCAAATTGTGTCTGTCCACCACCGGAAGCATCACATGTTAGTTGGAGAAACGATTCACCAGAGACTAATGGTCTGTTGTGTGGACTTGCAGTGACCTTGAATGGCACTTAAAATATATTATACAACTAAGGTCATCGATAGTAGTGTTATACAACTAAGGTCATCGATAGTAGTGTTATTAAGCAAACAAATCAGTATAGTAATTATTGTCCATAAAACCTTAAAAATACAAACAAACAAAGCAAACACAAATTCAAAAAACAACAAAAATAAAAATAAGTAAATAAACAAAACAACATTAACAAAAGAAACAAAGCATAAAACCAAAACAGAACAAAAAGAAAAGTATGTCATGGAAATGTCGATTTAGAGTTCTATGAATAGCTATAAAAGATGCTAACAACAAAATTTCGTCAATACTTAAAACTATCGCATCACAGACTTCATTACTTTCGACTAACTCAGTATAGTAAGTTACGTAGTTATGTGGAAGTTGCATTTTATGTCCCTTAAGCCGTGTAAACAGTACTGTATCTTGTATTCGGAATCCTTTAAATCTTTATTCTTTATACTCTGTACATTGTAGCATAAAAACGGCCTTAGTCCAACCTTTAAAATTGATATACAAGACACTGCATCTATACAGTAGGGAGTTGGAGGCCAAACATTCTAAGAACACGTAGTTCGTCTGCAGAGAACACTAGCAAATCAACAATGATATTGTGAATGCAAATACCGCTCGTTGTGAGGTGCTTTAAACGCCAGGATCTTTATTGACAAAACTACCGGTGTTCCTTCCAGATGTCGGTGGTTCCAAACGGCTACTCCGGCCTTCTTCATAACTTGAAACAAAATAAGTCTTACCATTAATACTTAATCTTCCAGACGCTGTAGTTGAACCAACACTGTTTGTCGCAGTGCACGTGTAATCTCCTTCACTAAACGCATCAACGTGAAACAACGTAACAGATCCATCAGAATTGATTCGTGCTGTTTTTGGGGGTATACTTCCTGTCTTTGAAAAACATTACAGTGGGTTAAAATGACTAATGCGAAATAGGAGATATTACACTCTGAAAGACCTAAATACTATGTAAATCTTAACCAAAAAATAAAGTCGTTTTCAAAAATTTATTTCCATATTGATCGTTATGTACTTTATCGGTATTTGTTGCATTACTGGACATTTGGAACAATCCCGTAAAAAATTGACACCACAATGCAAACGTGATTGTTGTCTAACGTCAAGAGTTCAAAAGTATCAAACTCGGGTCAAGTGTCGAAGATTCCAAAATAGCGATAATGTCTATACATTCCATTAATGAAAATCCCGTATCTTCTCTATCCCCCATGTTTTGTTATCTATACTGTATAGCTTTTGTATATTGGAAGTATATGTATAGTGGTTTATATCATGGGTTTTGTTAAAAAGCTGTGTGTCCACGTTTTTTTGTAGTACAATTTTTAAATTTTAGATGTACTTCATGTCTATGAGAGAGAAAAAAAACCGTAGATGAATATGATTCATAAGAAACAATGATAAGGAGATATGGAAACGTTCTCAAAACACCAAAATACTATGAAATCTTAACAGATAAATATACAGTTTTAATGAGTTTTCCATAGTAGTCGCTATGCAACTTATTGCTACCGAAATGTGTCCGACATTACTTAATATTATGAGACGATCCCATTAATTTCGACGTAATCAGAGAAAAATGTCTGACGCCACAAAGCAAATGTGACCGTTGTCCACGGGGAAGTCTCTTCCTATATGAAAGCATACACAGACGTGCCGCTGAAATGGGTCCCTTTTTTTGAAATGTCAAATATATCAATGGGGTGCAAGTTCACTAAGGTAATATATCAATAAGTCAGTAGTTTCATCTTTCGATTTGATATCTGTATATATGCTAGTTTATCCCTTTAAATAGAATTAAGATTTAATTGTATATTTGAAAATTGAGAAATATGTGAATGGGTTATGATTAAGCCATTAAATTTATTTATGGGTCTCGATTTTCAGAAGACTTCAATATATGAATAGGAGTGTTTTTGAACTCCCAGCTCCACGAGTGTTCCTAAAATATCTCATGTTGAGGACCCCCTTCATGTTCTGTTGTCTTCCGTTAATAGTCTTAAAGTCTCAAATTCTATGACCAAGTGTCAAAGTTTCCAAAATTGCTATGATGGCTATATGTTCCACCAATGAAAATATCGCTTGGTTTTTCTCTAGCCATCTTGGTAATGTATGCTTCTTAAGATATAATGCTTCCATTTTCAGTACCGTATTCTGGACCGAAATTCTGATACAAAGATATTCGCAATCATTTTGCGCAAGGAATACCAATCGAAACAGAAAATACTGTACCACTCTTATATCGGTACTTTAATGTGTCTTTGTCTTTTTTTAGCCGTTTTTTTTTTGTGTGTTTAGTACATATTTTAGGAGACTAGCTCTTTGAAACTTATCTGTACAGTTATATTTTTATATTCTGCTGTTACATCACTGTCTCAGGTTTGAGAGAGGGTTTAGTACTCACAAATATGTAAACCCAATATGGCATACAATTCCATATGCAGGTCTCAAGCTTGGAAACATTAGTACAGTTGTTGCCGTCCATAACTTGTTTTTCAGTCAGTCCGTATGCTGGCTATGATCTATTGTTTCACGTTTTGTCATCCGAGCTTACTCTACGGTCAAAAGCCCATACGGCGACCTGTAGTTTTAAGCTTTTCGAGAATTTAAAATTATGTTCTTTACACTGAAAGGTATTTATTTCTTTCAAAAAATATACATAGGGTAGGACTAAAAAGGCACATTGGTTCATAGAAAGGACAGAGGGGAGCACAGAAAGAAAGGACAGAGAGGTGCTGTCTTTCTCTATTTTTGTATAAGCTATGACAATGGTACAAGTAAGTACCTTAGGAAATGTCCATGCCACACTAGCCGGAGGGTTGGCGATATTGTCACAATAAAGTGTTAACGTTGTACCGATGTTAACTAAATGGTTATTTGGTCCACCAATTATCACAGGTTTTGCTACAAAACAGAACAAATTAACAGATTAATTCGAATTAAAATACACATTCTATATCCAAGCTTAACGTTTGCTTGTAATGATCTGAAGGCGCTCTGTTCTACTTTCTGTTTTAAAAAACTTTTGGGATCCTCTTGTTTTGTCGAATTTTGCCTTAAAAAATGTATGATCCCGTCAATTTGTATAAAAAATAGTAAATATTGTAAATTCAGAAATGTATGCGTGCTTTTATCATTGCGACTATTGCACAATGAACAAAATATCCAAGATTATTTATTGCAATTTCAGAAAATTTTATCAAATTTTAAATGTAATGTTTTATTTTTGGGAAGCCAATCCCGTCGCAATTCTCGCAATAACAAACACATTACAAACATTTCTGAATTTACAGTATAAAATGAAATAGGTAACAAAAATCACCAAAGGTACTGTACTGTACAACATACTTAACCAAATACTGGCTTATAAACCTTCAAATAAGGACAAACAACGAACAACACATGGTTCAGAAAGATTGACTTGGTATATTCCTCTTTTTCGTAAGCACAAATTCTCCGTTTTGCCTATATATATATATATGTAATATTTTTTAAGCTTGAATTGCATACTTTGGCAAAAATGTTTGGGTTTGAGTTTTCCTGCAGAAGAAAAATCAAGTAAAGCGAATACGAAACACTTGAGTTTATACAGTGTTATTTTCTTGGTTTAGTCGCACAAAGGAATAATGTGTTTTTGTATTGAAGGATTTACAGTGTACATTTCTAAAAGATACAGGGGCCTCGGTGGCCGAGTGGTCTAAGTAGTTACTACTGTAATCACTAGCCAGTCAACACTGAGGTTGTGAGTTCGAACCCCGCTCATGCGGGTGCACTCGACTCCAATCTTAATTGACTAGGATTGTCAGTTTTCCTATCGAAGGTCGGTGGTTTTTTCCGGGCACTCCGGCTTCCTCCATCAATAAAAACTGGCCGCCACGAAATAGCCCAAAAGCGGTGCTAAAAAGTGGCGTTAAAACACCAAAAAATCAAATCTAAAAGATACACATAGAAAAGTGATTTAGCCTGTAAATTATTCACATTCTACACATGGGATATTTTAAAATACACAAGTTCAAAAGTTGTGTATAACTATAGAAGCTTCAATGTAACAAAAAGTTATATTTATTGAGGTCTTTCAACTACATGCTTCTAACGTCACGCTTATGGAAACTTAAATGTTCACGGTTTTAAGGCTGTGTAACATTACTCTTTTAGTACTGTACGTACATTGAAATACTTCTGGTTCTAATTATTGAGTTGTTCCCCTTTTATAACGGTCTGATATGATTTGTGTAACAAAATATAAATTGAGTCAGTTTTATGTTTAAGAATACAAGTGAACACGTGCTGTTTTTGTCATTCATAAGTATCGCTATTATACGGTCCAAAGACACTAAGGTTCAATATACACGCAGCCTTTAACCTACACTTTTAAGTAAGTAAGTTATACATATGGAAGCAGCTTGGTATAATTTCTAAATAAATAAACAATACATAATAACTTACATATAACATGTAGATTAGATGATACTGATTTGTTCTCGAAACCGTTAGCAACCTCACATATATACTGGCCAGCAGACAAAGCACCAACATGATTCAGATGTAAAACGCTTTGTTGAGCTCCAGTGGTGACGCTGGAAGTAATTACCTCCCTTTGGCCGTTATATTTCACGTGATACCATTTAACTGTTGGTGGAGGAACACCAGAAAATGTGCAGGTTAAATCTTCATTTTGATTTGCATCTAACTGTGATTGTGACGGGGTTATATTGATCTGAATCGGATCTGCAAAAGTTCAAAAGTTGATATGAAACAAATTTTCATTGGTTCCGAGCATGAAATAACAGTATATGAACAATATATAGTACTTGATATAACTCACCAGGGTTTATTCTGGTGATATAGCAAATTATACGAAATCTACAGCAATAATAAACACTGAATACATAGTGTTTTAAAAAATGATGATAGAGAATGTGTGTAATCATGTGCACTTCAACATCGGTTCATTATGAGGTACATATAAACATGGACTGGTTCAGTACTATATATTGGTGTTCGGCACCATAAAATAGAAAAATAAATAGAACAAATAAAAAAAAATTAATGCAAAGTAGCTATGAGACTAGTATTTTACGAAAAACTACAGCTTTCCTTGGACACATTATAAAGTTAAGAGCAATAAGAATAGAGTTATCATTTTTGAAATGGCAACATGATGTCATATGTTGAAAAAAATTAAGAGGTAAGGCAACTAAAACTTTGTCTGGCATAACAAACAATTGAAATCATATACATGTATACGGTATAATCCTTAAAATCAGCTTTTTACCCTCCCGGAGCACCTGAGATCTCCCCAATTTTTTGGTGGGGTTTGTGTTACTCAGTCTTTACTTTTCTATGTTGTGTTTTGTGTACTGTTATTTGTCTGTTGGTCTTTTTCTTGTTTTAACCATGGCTTTGTCAGTTTATTTTCGACTGTGGATGTCCCTTCGTTATCTTTCGTCTCTCTTTTTTATCTATCAATGTGGACATAAAATGCTTCTGTAATATGTTATTTATTTGCTGTTGTCAGAACATATTTAGAGGACTAAAAGTCTTATGTCTGCTGATATATAGTACTTTTGATATATAATGTAGTGTATTTTACTTTGTTTGTATAACCAAAAGACTCCTGCGCAACAAAAGGGTCGGTTTAAGTGGTGCATGAAAATTTAAAAAAAATTATTTATAAAAAATTCAAAGTCAGGTTTTTATAAGTGCTTCATCTGTGATATTGATTTACTCTTCCAGTGTCCTACTCATGACTGATTGACATGGAATATTGTTTTCGTTTGTATTTTGATGATACTGTTATCATCTGACGACAAGAAAAGAATGTTCTTACCAGTCACAATGAGATTGAATTTTTTATTTACTGTTCCAAATATATTTGTAGCTTGACACGTAAATGTCGTAGAATCGGTAAACTCTGTTGTTCTAATAAGCAACCCGTCTACTGTTTGTATGTAACGCCCTTGGTGTTTAGGATCAACGGCAGGTGACCAGAGTACTTGCGCTTGTGGTAACCCAGTTGGTTTACAAGGAAGTATAACATCGCCACCTTTATTTACCGGTACTACGACAATTGATGGTCCCGTCAATGCAGGTTTAGCTAAAATAACATGCATATTAAATGTTAAATAGTCAATTTAACAAGTGTGGACACAGATCGGTGTGGATAGTTTTTGTTTTATTTGTGTTAGACAATAGTATGTTTGACAGTGTTCTCTCCACTGAGTTTATGCATTGGTTGTGCCCACCAGATGTTTTCGGATCTACTAGAACCTTATGTTAAACCGTGTACCACAATACCAGCGATCTTGGATTTTCATTGTCCAGTATACAATTGTTATAGTGATTGTTCTAATTAGTAAATGATATTTATAAAGTCTTGGATCTAAGGTCCGTATTTTCTTGTCATGATTTATACTGCCTTACGGTGGCATATAATAGTAGCTTCTACACGTCATTTTGTCTCTGGTTGAAAGGTGTCGCATTGGCAATCACGCCTTACGATGGCCTATAGTTGCTATCTTCTGCTTCATTTCGTCTCTGGTGGAAAGAAAGCAGTCTCATTGGAAATAAAGCCTTACGGTGACCTAAAAGTTCTAATATTTACGTTATTTGGTCTCTGGTGGAAAGTTGTCGCGTTGGAAATCATATATCTTCTTATTTAATATTGATATGAATGGAAATTCAGTAAATTTGAAAGAAATCTTCAAATCTCTTTTATTCGGCGGACAAATGCAGAACAAGTATGAACGCTCGCAAGATATTTCAAAAAGATAAGCAGTTTGTAATAGTATACCCTTTGACTGTTTGTATTATGGTTGACACCTGGGCTCTACGATAATTTGGGCAAAATGTTCCCGAAAAAAAAAACTCTCAGGTCGAAATACGTCATTCGACTGTGAAGCAATTTGACGCTTTACTTCTGATACTTTTTTACACGTTTATATAAAAGGTAAAGACAAATAATAAATATAGACTACGAATTCACGTCTCATATTATATTTTGACATTTTCTTAGAACTAATATATAATGATTTAAGAGGGATGCTAATCAGGATTTCATAAATGTTCCTCGCTTGATGAAGTCATAAGTCCACACATGCCTAGAAATGTACCTTTTTTTGTTGCAGTATTTGATATTCATCATTTAGATACATGTTAGATGAAAGAACTGGTCACATAAAAAAAATTGTCAACCATTAGATTACTGATCATTGTTGAAACAGAACTATCATGAATGTTATTGAATGCAATCAGTCGTTTCTTAACACAATCCTTCTGCCATGGATCGATACATTCAAGCTTAGAAATCACTCTCTTACACAAAAAATATAAGTGTATCGTTGTGTGTGTGCTTGTGTTGTGCGTTTTTTTTTTCTTATTTTTCTTTCAAATACATGTATATGTAAATGTACATAAAAACCCAACAACAAATCAATGTATTACACAAATTTGAAAGATAACACCTTTTTGAAAGATGACACTATTTTGAAAAATGACACTTTTATGAAAAAATTACAGTTTTTTCCTGTATTGCACTTTTTTTAATTTCATGTACACGTTTATTTATCGCCAAAATAAGCGCTCAAGTAAATTTTTCTTACCAAGGTGATTGCAGCAAGTGTCTACAACGTCATTATATTGTGTTCCAAGTAAACCTGAAAAAAAACTTATAAAAAATACCAGGCTTATAATTTGGTACGCCAGACGCGTTTAAAAATTAACAATAAGCAGCACACTATTGTTCAAACCATCATTATTAACGATTAGGAAGAAAAAAAACATAGATAATAAATCAAATAATTATCAAGATATTGTATAAACCATCATTATTAAAAAGGCGAGACAAGAAGAGTTAAAGCATCCAGTCCCTTCTATATATGACAATTGAAAAGGAAGACGGCAGTAGCCGATAAGTATGAATAAATATTCTATTTCCTCCCTAAAAATCCAACCAAATTAACAACATAACACTTCATTGGACATACATATAATGTTATACCTTGCAAATCTCGTCGAACAATTCTGTGATTAGAACCACATTCACCAGGTGGACCAGGATCTCCCTTTGAGCCTGCATCAAAAGAAAAGCCTTTAGATTAAATATGTCGTTGCATTAGAAGTAATGTTAATATTTGGTCACAACTTCACCCACGCCAATTCTTACTCTCACCATGCATGTCATTTCACATTTTAAAATTACTATTTCCCGGTTACAGGTTAATTTTATTATACCTCAGTCATCATTTTCTATATAAAATAAGTACACAATATTTTCACTATTTTTCTTATTGCAAGCGTTGAACTATTTGCATGCCCTCGATGAAACTATTTGACCGCAAGCGTCATTACATTTCGCGGAATTTCTATTGCAGCTACGGTATTGGATAACGGGTTTTTAACAATTCATTCGAGACTATCGGAATTCATTTCAATTATTAACGTCGATTCCCAAGTTCGAACATACACCAAGTCGCATCTGAGGACCGGGTCATGGCTCAGTCAGGGCGATTTGTGTCACTTTCCGATGGAGATCTGGAAGGATTAGTTAAGGACAAGGATGTAAAAAATAAAAACAATGTTGCTCTGCTGTTGAATCTATTCTGTTTTGGTAAAAATGAAGCTTTGAACGTACAATTGCCTGCTTGGTATTGGAATGCATATATATTTACCATCGAATAAATGTCATCATTATGTGTCCGTTGTCTCTTGCAAATGTAAAAATGAGTGTTGGTCAGCTGTGTCGTTCAATCCTTGGCATAACTTTGTGTCTGTTGTCTCTTACGGTATATTAAAACACTTACTGACTGGATATTCGGTGAATAGTAAGTTTATTGTCTTCTCGGATACAACTATTGACCTCGGCTATGCCTCGGGGCAATATTTGCACCTCCAGATATTAAACTTACTATTCCACTCATACACAGTCAATAGGTATAAAATATACTATTCATGCCATTAATTTGAATTTGCATTTATTCATATTGAAATGATATATTTTTCTTTTACTTTTTAAGCTGGATAACTGGTACAAATCTGTAACGTAACCTTACCCTTTTCTCCTTTTGCTCCAGATGAACCTATGTAAATGAATAAGGTGCAATGTTAATCAAATCAAATATAATCAAATTATTTTATTCTATTGGTGTAAAATCCGAATAGGTGATAGTTGGCAAGACAAACAAGACAATATTTACAAACATATATTATTCAAAGTTAACCAACATTCATAGTATAATATATAAAAGTATATCATATATTTAGATTTTTTTGGAGGAGGTGATATATACATATATATATATCACGTATATAAATTGCTGTTTTTATTGTATATACAAGTCTAAATTGAAAACAACGTTCAAACCTATGATCACGTTGGATAAAAACCGCAATTTTTATACGTGTGCATCCAAAACAAATTTCTTGGTACAGGGGTCTAAATACAGCACAAACAACATTTTTCAAAAGACAAAATGAGTGAAAACGTATATTTCAACAAAACGCATTTGACTAGCAGGTCGAACAACTGATTTTCTTAAACCCTGCTGACTGCCATTGGCGATTTCCAAATAAACGGATCACAAGATGTAACAAAATAGATCTTATTATTAATTTATTACCAAACAGAAAACAATAAACTTGCGGAAAAGATGGTATACCGCAAACATGAGGTGCAAAAATTTGTACACCATTTCCGGATATCGACAATTAATGTCTCTTCAGTGATGTTAGGAATCAAAACGGTATTTGGAAGGCCATATAATTTACTTCAATTTAGGATAGACTCTTGAATTTTGATATTCATATATCATTTTCAGAGTTAAAAATTTGTACATTATAAAATAAGACATCTTACATAAGAGAAATAAACATTATGTACAATATCAAAATATGAACTAAACTAAGATTTACGTAAAACATATTTCATAAACAAATAACATTTAAAGTTTAGGTTCCAAAACCAATGATCTCTGAGAGTACATTTCACTCATCATTTTTTTACTTAAACTGTCCAAAGTTTTACTGATATAGGGATCAACCTGATAAAAGTAATCACCAATCAGTATTTGTATTTTATCGTAGGACGATAACTCTGTGAAGCAGAGGCCGGGGAAAGTATTATTTCATTTATATCAGTTACGTATTTATTTCGAATTGAAGAAAAGCCAGAGCACTCTAGTAGGAAATGTTCAATAGACTCGTCAGAATTACATAAACACATTTGACAAGTGGAACTCTCGCTAAGATTCATCCTTTACAAGACTTGGTCCACAGGTAAACATTAGTACGTGTTAACGATTTTAGTCTTGCAGACTTAAAGTCCAGCAAGTTCGACAGATAGGGTTGCCTTCCTTGTGCAAAATTAAATTTGGAGAAAATATCTAGACTGCTTTTATCATTTATTTCTTGATATTCCCTTCTACGGATAAACCTTCCAAGAAACTGTTTAAATATATTAAAGTTAACATTCGAATTGTAAAAGTGATCCAGACCAACCATATTAAATAAATTGATCATATATTGTGGATAATTCCACCCTCTTTGAAGCGTTAAGGACTTAAGCTCTTCAAATACAATGCGACATAATTTACTTGTGTCAAGGCCTTGAATCCTAGCAAAATAAGACACACTTTGTCTATCAAGAAAATCGTGTATTGGCTCCCATCCAAAGTCTAGGAAAAGAGCAGCTTTTGGTATATTCATCTTAGTATTAAAACTAAGTTTCGCCGTTTTATATTGCCATGTTTCAAGTATATTTTTACTTGAAGCGGATGACGGTAATCATACAGCACATCTGTGTGCTAGAGATGGTCGGATGACCGACTTCCAGAGAGCATCCCCAAAAGATATGCGATTAAGGTGGTACCTAACACTACAGGGAGATAACTCTGTAAAAATCAGCTTAACGTTTTAATCACGTTGTATTGTTAAGAAAATATTAAGCTTCTCAATGATCAAAGTTAGTGTTTGTCAAACTGCTAGATAACCAATGAAATTTTTCTGATAAAGTGGTTGGTTCAAATTTTTTGAAATTTTTATATTTTTGTCAAAGGGTCAAAGTAAACATTTTGTCAAAATTTTATGAAAACTAAACGAGCCAAATTAATATTAGTCAAGGTGTTTGGTACCACCTTAAAAGATCCGTGTTCATTAGGTAGCTTAGTCATATAATTCAGTTTGCGTTCGAAAGTATCTTTTAAGAAATGATTGATATGGTAAGCAAAGGTCAAAGAGCGGGTAAAATAAATTCCCAGATATTTATATTCATTAGTCTTGTCCAAATGCTCATTTCCTAGGTACCATTTCTTAGTTTTATCTAAGCGTTTACCTACTATCATAACCTTGGATTTGTTTGGGTTAAACTTTAAATTCCACTTTGATGCAAATTTTGCTGTTATATCTAGCAGACACTGCAGCTCCTTCTCGGACTTCCCGGTAAGGACTACATCATCAGCAAACATTAAACAGTTCAAAATTTGTGAGGAGAGCTCGACGCCCAAATTACTGGTTTCGAGCATACATACGAGGTCATTCATTAACACAGAAAAGTGTTGGAGACAAAACACAGACCAAATTCTTGGTCGAAGAAACCCGTTTCACTAGCACCAACAAGACTTTATTTGATACATTGCTATAAAGAGATTTGAGCAATTTCCAGCACTTGCCTTGAATGCAATTTTTTCCACAATAGATAGAAAAGGCCATCTCGCCAGACTCTATCAAAAGCCTTGAACAGGTCAAGGAAAGCGAGAAACGTTTTATGTTTTTTAGCCTCTACGAAAAGAGCAAATACCTTGCAGTGTAAAAATATGGTCCCCGGTTCTTCTGTTTTTTCGAAACGCTCCCTGGACCTCGCCTAAAATATTATTTTCTTCCAAATGGGACATTACAGATTCTTCCAAAATTTTTGCATATACTTTATAAACATTAGAAGTAAGCGTGATGCTTCTATAATTATCAATATCAAAAACAGATCCTGATTTATGTAATTGTTTGATGATGCCTTTTTGCCAATCATCAGGTACAGTTTCGAGGTCAGATGTTATTGTGAAAAAATCAACAAGTGAATCCACTAGCGCATCCCCGCCAAGTTTTAAGAATTCATTAGGAATCTCATCGATGCCACTAGCTTTACGCAACTTAAGGTTCCTTAAAATTAGAGCAATTTGTGGTCTGCCTATATTTACTGAGATATTTAAATCGGGATAAACTTCGTCGTTATCAATACTCGAGAGAAAATCAATAACCTCATCTTGCATATTACATTTTATTGGGGAATCCTTACCAAAAGAATTAAAATGGCTGCTAAAAACAGCACTAATTTCTTTCTCTTCCGTAAATAGTTCGGACTTATTTTTGGGGCCGGTTCATAATCTGTTGAGGGGCAATACTATTATTTTTGCCTTTTAAAATATCCCAAAATCCTCTTACTTTATTGGACGAGTTCACACATTTATCATGAAATTCTTTCAATTTTAGGGTGTTTTCTTTTCTTTTGATAGTTTCTTGGACCTTAGCTTTTCGCACACGATAAGTGTCAGATAAGATCTTACCAGTCTCACAGTCGTGATTTTTGTCATGAATTCTTTTCAAACGATTACTTTCCCTTCTGTTTTTAATGAGAATGTCAAGTTCGTTGTCCCAGAACTTACGATACCGATTTGATTTATTAACTTTATCGATAGAAAATTTAGCGGCATCAAGGACGGACTTTTTCCAGTTATCCCAAATTGTATTGATATCCGAAGACATTTTAAAAATGTGCTCAGATGCCTTAAAATTATCTTTTAAAGTTTTTTGAAAAATATTCCAATCAGTTTTATCGTTTATTTTCCAAATGAAGGCCGGTTTCTTAGGTTCGTTTTTTATTTTCCGGGGGTTAGTTTTTAATTCGGTTCGTATAATGACATGATCACTGTGTAGATCAAAAATGCCATTTGTTTCTAGTATAACACGTGATACGTTACGGCTCAGGTTTTTAGAGAGAAGAACATAATCGATTGCGGACCTTTAGTTATTCAAAATACGAGTATAAAGTCCCTCACAAACGGGGAATAAGTCACTCGCATCAATAAACTGTCGAAGCCTTTTTCCGTTATAGGAGGCTAATTCACACATGATGTTAAAATTTGTGGTTTGACACTTTTTGATGCATTTTCCGTTAAAATCACCATAAGTAAAATTTCATATCCAGAATGGATTAACTTTGAGCAATTGTCAAGGAGCTCATACATGAGAATATCGGTTGTTTGTCGATCGATTCCATCGTTTGGAAAATATGCAATTCCAATAGCTGTTTGGTATTGCCTGTTCTAGATAGAACCCACAAACGTTCATGTTTATCGTGCTTACTATCAAGAAGGTTATCGTCAAGGACAGGGAGTTCTGATTTAATACATAGACCTATGCCCCCTTTTTCTTTGCCTGATAACCTGCATTTACCAATCAATGTATAAGCATGATCAAGTTTAGCTGGTCTATCATTAGTTTTTAAAAAGGTTTCAACCATTTCAAATATACTAACGTTATGATAAGAGAGATAATAGTTTAATTCGTATATACTTTACTGTTGGTACCGCGGATGTTTAAAAAGTCTATTTTAGATATAGATTTTCCCGTAGATTTACCTTTTTTTCCACGTTCATGTTTACGCTTTTCTTTCTTACATACCTTTGCTTCACAAGAGCTATCGCCATTTACGGCTCTAAAGGTGATACTTTTACCAATTTGAAAGGATAAATATTTAAATTGTATTCGTTGTGCATATGTTTTTTTATAAGCAATATGTAATACGCCTTATCAGTGGTTAAGAATCATGTCAGAATTCAAGGGCGGATCCAGGATTTTTAAAAGTGGGGGGGGGGTGCGCGATTCCCAATAACTGAAAAAAAAATTTTAAACTAAAAAATATATATGCATATCGTGAAAAACAGGAGATTTCCTTTTTGGCGATGCTTCTAATATAAAATAATTCTTCGTTAATAATGATGTGACATTGAAAACAACACATATGATACTGGAAAGTATACTTCAGAGTAATTCTTTTATGATTTGCTTATTTACAAATACTTATAAAAGATAAGTCCGTTAGAAATACACACTTCGACAGACCATAATGCAGGAATTATATTTTGATACCTTCGTACACACTGTTCAGATTTCACTGTGGTATATTCATGCACGATACACGAAAAGTGAAATATAAAGATATAAATAGCTATTTTTTTGTTCGAGTTATTAATTATGATAAGGATAAAACGCATTATTTTTTCTAGCAGTTATTAATGTGTAAAATGGGTGACAGCACTCACAAACTTTAGCAAAACGTCTTTTTAATCCTTTGGAATTTAAGTCAGTCTGTTAGTGCATCAGTCCGGTTTAAACATCAATATCCTCCAGAAAAAAGTGTTCATAATCCTATTACATTTTAGAAACTATACAGATTCCAAAATATAAGAAACGATTTTTTTAATTGTCGCAAACTCTTAACTGATAAGAAATATTTTTAAATCAATTTGTTTATTATTAGTCAGGAATAAGAAAAAGACAAGACGTAATTATGATTATATTTTTACGATATTTTGTTCTCATTGCAAATAAAAGACAAAATAATTACCTACAGCAAAATTTGCCATGTACCAGCATAACAATGCATGTCAAATGGACCGGAGTTGCTGTGAACCAAATACATTTCGGGTGTAGCATTGTGTAGGACAAGGTTTGTCCATATGACCGAACGGTTTATTACAAACAATATGATTAAACGTACCTGGTAGGCATATCTTTGAAGAATTTGAACAATAATTTCTCAATAAATCTTTCTGAAAAAGAAAACTCTATAACTGAAAATGTAGGCCTGTTGTTTAAATTAGTCCACAGAAAGAAAATTGTGTACACACAAAAATATACATGTATGCATAATTAGTTGCTCTTTTGAACGAGATGTTTTCCTTTTGTATTTGGTTAATATATTGAGCATGTCCTGAGCATATATTTATATATTTATTTGAAATACTTACATGATGGAATATGTTTCATTATGTATTTTGTAAAATTACTAGCTTTATGTAATTTTAGAATAAACGTATAAACATTAAATACATGCATAAAATACACCAAGTCCTCTCGAGAGGAAACTGGCATGTGAAGCAGGAATAGCTTACCCTTCCTGTGCACCTGAGATCACCCCGAGTTTTGGTGGGATGCAAGTTGTCCGGTCTTTAATTAACTATGGTGTGTTTTGTATACAGTAACTGTTAACGGTCTTTTTGGATTTTTTGGGTTTTTTTCTGGCAGTTTATTTTCGACTTTGAGTCATAGAACTAATTGCAACAATGGCTTATATTTCATATAATATCTCATGCTGGATGGGGTTTACAGAATAGACAATGATAGGTGAAAAAATACAAAAAAAAGGACCAAAAAAAAGACAAAATAGGCAAAAAAATATAAAGAATGGTTAATAATATCGCCCTAAAGTATAAAGATCAGAAAATAAATCCCAAAATAAATAAAGAATAGAGAAAAATAGTCTAAAATATTAAAGAATACAGAAATGAAGACCACATCACTCCCCCTCCCCCTCCCCCTTCTTCCCCCTTTTTCAGTCCTCGTATTTAATTAACTAAAAGGCTAATTTTACCTGTTTCTCGGATATTTCATTCATCAACTTTTCATATACATCATTGAAATTGTTTTCCACATAGCTTTCTGATGGCGTCAATTTATCCTGTAATTAGAGTACATATTTTTTGTAAACCGCAATCTGATCGAAACACAGCTTCGCTTACAGGGATCTGGAAAAGCTCGGGTTCTTCTTTCTGTTTCAACGCAATATAATAAAAATTCAGATCTATCACAACTCGCGTGCTCGTATCATAAGATAGCAAAATCAGAGATCTTTTGTATTTACATTGTATCATAGATCAAATTTATTCGCTCAGTGTATGTTCACTTGTTTTTGTTAATATGTTAATTTTAAGGAAACTTTGCAGTTATTGGTTATTATCTTGAATATTGTTATAGATAGAGATAAACTGTAAACAGCAATAATGTTCAGCAAAGTAAGATCTACAAATCAAAATGGTCAATTGACCCCTTAAGGAGTTATTGCCCTTTATAGTCATTTTTTAACAATTTTTCGTAAATTTTTGTAATCTTTTACAAAAATCTTCTCTTCTGAAACTACTCAGTCAAATTTAACCAAACTTGGCCACAATCATCACTAGGGTATCTAGTTTAAAAAATGTGTCCGATGACCCCACTCACCAATCTAGATGGCTGAAATAGTACATAGGGGTAAAATACAGTTTTCAATTTTGTGAAACCTTCTGTGCCAATATTTGCAATAATAGATTTCTAAATTTACAGTATTTCTATTTTTTGGAACAGCAAAAGGAAATTATGTGCCGAAGAACTGACTACAGGGTGCTGGACAAATTAAATATAGTTTCTGGAATAACTTTGATGATATTCGTTTTTTTGTCCGACAGTTTTTTTTCTTTATTTTTTTTGGTTTACTGGTCGAGATTTCTATCACATGAGTGATGGTCTGGATAGGGTTTAAAGAATAGTAAATAATGAGCACAAAGGGTCAAAATAATAACACTGTGTCTAAACTACCCCGGCGAAAAATGTTTGGACTCAATAGTATCTAATGTCCGGTACGGTGACGGACAATCAACAGACAGAGAAAGGTAGAAATTCTGTTTATTTATTTGTTTTTTAATGATATTGAAGAATATACATACACAAATAACTATTTTCGATAGTGTGATGTAATATTTTCTACCACCGTTCTAGATTTATGGAGAAATAAGTAAAAAGGCACATCAAAATCGTGAATTGAGTGAACCCTGCCTCGAATTCGTTTAATTTCACTTTAAATTGAGCACATTGTACGGAAAGAAAGGTACGGAAAGAAAGATATTAACTCGGTGATTTCAAGACTTGTCACTATGAACACCTCAATATTTGCATGTCTGTGCATGGAATGAAAAAAGTGGGTCATGTCAAAATTGAAGCACCCGGTTTTGTCAATGTGTACGACCCGGGTTTGTCCTTAAATTTCACAAAGCAGACCCGGTTTTGTCATAGATAATAATGCATAATCGCATGACGAAAATTGAAATATGGCGTTCAACAGCAGTTTGAGGGATCCTTGAAAAAATTTTCTTTCAGAGGATAACTTATAACCTTTTTGAATCCGTAAACACTTGAATTCCTGCTATATTAGAACAAAGCAAATTTCAATTTTGTTTTGTATAAAAAAAAAAGGAAAAATTAAAAAGAAATGAAGGTTTTGTAACGCAATTAGATTTTTTTATATCAACTACTTGTATGTAAATTTAAATGTTCAAACTTAAAAAAGTGTACGGCCTTGAAAATTTAAGGACGCACATTTGATATGTGATTTTCTGGGACAACAAGATGGTTTTCTTAATGTTCCGCTCTACCTAAAGGGAGAGACTATGATCGTTTGAAAATAAATATTCTGAAACTAAACGTTCATTATAAAGCAAGAGAATAAGAAAAATGTATATGCATGCAGAATCGCCCATGCAAGAAAAGGAATTTCCATGCGGCGCAAAGGATCACAATAATAGTGCGTTAAAAATCTGTTTACCCCTCTTTGTTACAATAATACTAAGTATAAGTTAGTATAATCATGGAAGTATTATATTGACATAATACTTCCATGGTATAATAGTCTTAAGCCATACGGAAATTACAATGATGATTATTTGATTAGTAATTTTATAAATAAACGTTGTTTTATCTCTTTCTTTTTTTTCTTCTTCTTTTTTTAACATTAACAAATTCTTTAATGCACTAGTATCAAGTTGTTAACAACTGCCCTATATAGTACAACTATTATATATAGGTTTATCTCTTCATTGTATAATGATTATCGTTCATTGACAAATGTTCTCCAATTTAAGCACGTTGGTCAAGTTTAAAGTTGACAATATACAAGGGCGGACCGAGGCCTTACATGATTTTTAAAAGGGGCGTATTCATAAACGGATTTTATACCGCCGAGCGTAGCAAGGGGAACTTTTTTTAACGATTTTATACTAAAAAAAAATCTTATAAATCTTAAAAAACATGATAAAATAATTATTTCTAGCCAAAAAAAAAGGGGGGGTCGGCGTACTCCCTCTACCCTCTGGATCCGCCACTGATATAATGTAACTATATCATATACCATCATAAAATTTAATAAAAGACGAAAAAACAGAGACAGCCGTAAATCGCATATTTACTATAGGGGCTCTGTAATCAACATCTTCGCTAGCCAAGGGTTACGATCCGGAAGTGGATCGTAACCCTTGGCTAGCGAAGATGTGTAATCAAATGAGCTAAGCCTTTTTCAACTCACTGAATATTTTTTCATATGTTGTGCTGTTCATACCAGTTTTTTTCTTGTTTGTTTTTTTTTGGGGGGGGGGGGAGGGGGCACTTACACGTTCAACCCCGCCATTCTGTATGTGCCAGTACCAAATCCAGAAGCCTGTAAATCGGTGGTTGTTTTTTGTTGCTGTATGTCATATATGTATTTGTTTTTCGTTTTTTATTTTATACATAAATCAGGTCGTTAGTTTTTACATTAGTTTTTTTTTAAAGTTTTCATTTCGGGGCATTTTTTAACTTGCTATGCCGTATGGGTGTTTCTCATTGTTGGATGCCATACGGAGTTCTATATTTAATAACTTTTACGTCATTTGGTCTCTGATGGAACGCTGTCTTATTGTTATTTTTCACGGGCTAAATTGCCACTTGGTCTACGAAGACGAAGACGAAGACGAAGACGAAGACGAAGATATTGGACGTTATAATGTTGCAAACCAACTTTTTTTTATAAAAAGAAATAATTCGTTCATGCCATGCTCAATGCTCATTTTAACATAGGTAGGCGTTATATTTTTTAAAATTTTTAAACCAAGCGTTAGCAAGGTAAAATATATTGACAAATATAATGCCTACCTACCTATGTTAAAATGAGCTTAGAACATAGCATGATGTCATTATTTCGTTTCTAATAGGGAAGTTTAGAACTTGTGTATTTTGAAGCGGACATAAAATACACGTTCGAAAGGAAACCATTTTGATTTGAGATATCCAAAACGTTCTAATAGATATAAGAAGATGTGGTATGAGTGCATATGAAACAACTCTCCACCCAAGTCACAATTTGTAAAAGTAAACCATTGAATGCTATACGTATACCTTATTGAACTTATCTTCGAACTAAATTTAAATCAAAATAAATAAAAATGTCAAAGTACGGCCTTCAAAACGGAGCTTTTTCTCTCACTGTCCGTCAATGGATGAACGAATGAGTAAATATATTGTAAACATAGCATATAGTATAGTAAAGCATACTATCCTTACTCTTTTGATTAATTGATATGGTAACACAATCATTCCACATCTTCTTATTTTTACATCATTACAGTAGTATAGAAAATAAACAAACATTTGTGAGATGTATTTCTATTTGTATCCATCTGATGAGTTAATCCTTTTTCAACTGATTTTTATAGTTCGTTCTTATGTTGTACTGTTACACCAATTTCCCAGGTAAGGGGGAGGGTTGGGATCCCGCTAACTTGTTTAACCCCGCGCTATATTCCGAATATATGTACCTGTCCTAAGTCAGGAGCCTGTAATTCAGTGGTTGTCGTTTGTTGCTGTGTTACATATTTGTATTTCGTTCTTTTTTTTGTACATAATTTAGGCCGTTAGTTTCCTAGTTTGAATTGTTTTACAAATGTCAATTCGGGGCCTTTTATAGCTGAGTATGAAGTGTGGTCTTTGCTCATTGTTGAAGGCCGTACAGTGACCTATAGTTGTTAATTTCTGTGTCATTTGGTCTCTTGTGAAGAGCTGTCTCATTGGCAATCACATCACATCTTCTTTTTTATATCATAATGAATTAATGTAAGTACATGCTATAAAGTATTTATTTCCATTTAAATTTAGTTCCATTTTGACATGACCCATTTCTTTCGTTCCATGCACAGAAATGCAAATATTGAGGTGCTCATGGTGACTAGCCATGCAATCTCTGTGTTAATATCTTTCTTTCCGTACTTTTATTTCCGTACAAAGTGCACAATTTCAAAAGAAATTAAACAAATTCGTAGCAAGGTTCGCTCAATTCACCATTTGCATGTGCCTTTTTACTTATTTCTCCATTAATCTAGAACGGTTGTAGAAAATATTACATCACACAATCGAACATAGTTATATGTGTATGTTTATTCTTCAATGTCATTAAAAAACAAATAAATAAACAGAAATTCTACCTTTTCTCTGTCAATTGATTGTCCGTCATCGTGCCGGACATTAGATACTATCGAGTCCAAACATTTTTATCGGGGTAGTTAGACACAGCGAATAAAGAATCGAGAAAAAAAGGACCAAAAAAATAAAAATACAGAATAAATGGGTGTTTAATTATCAAGAATATAATAAAAGGGTAAACATAAATTAAGAATAGAGAAACATGGTTTAAAAAGTTAAGGAATACAGAGATGAAGAACCTCCATCCACACCCTCAGGATTTGTTCAAATTTGATAGTGAAAAATTGAAAACAACACGTTTAATAATTTCATGCGTCCGAAGCGCTTTTCTGGATTTACCTTCACATGTTCATCAGGAACGCTCAAAGCCAAACATTTGAAATCCGAGGGATTAATAAGTACCGAAACTTGGCTTATTTAATGTCGTTCTATTGACCTTAATCCTAAGGTTATCAGAACAAACGCACTTAACTTAAAGTTGGTTGATAAAAGACAGACAAGTAAAGTCGTGACATTTTACTATTACATATTACACACACACTTGTTACGAATATACATTCATTTATAAGCCAGACATCTACATTTAGGGCACTTGGTGTGAGATACAAACCGGATGTTTAGAACAGTAGTTCCGTTATCTTTTTTAAAGATGTGATCAAATGTTTGTCCCTTATTGTAAACATTATCTGCATTTGTTTGCACCTGTCCTAAGTCAGGAACCTGATGTTCAGTAGTTGTCGTTTGCTGATGGGGTTCATAAGTGTTTCTCGTTTCTCGTTTTTTATATAGATTAGATCGTTGGTTTTCCTGTTTGAATGGTTTTAAACTAGTCATTTTTGGGGCCCTCTATAGCTTGCTGTTCTGTGTGAGCCAAGGCTCCGTGTTGAAGGCCGTACTTTGACCTATAATGGTTTACTTTTACAAATTGTGACTTGGATGGAGAGTTGTCTCATTGGCACTCATACCACATCTTCTTATATCTATTATATTTGCTATTGGTATACATTTTATAGATTTTTTTAAATCGTAGCCTCCTTTTTTATGCATTTAAATGACTTTGAACCGTACATTTTGCATTAAAGTTCGGAGAGAAAAAGACAGAGAAATATTTTGTTATAAAACACATCAATTCCAAATTAAAGAAATTTCTATTTCTTTTCTTAAAAAAAATGAACTCTATAATATTTAATTTTGCAACTTCCACAGAAATTGACTAACATATGCAGGTTTTCAATTCTTAATCTTTTCGTCGTTTTTTCATTTTATTGCTTTGGCATTGTAAGTTTTTATCGACATATTAGTTTGAGAATCCCTTTGGTATCTTTCGCATTTCTTGCAGAATTGAAAGTGACTGCGAATATTAAGGCTAAATTAATATTCCCAAACCAAAAAGTGATCCGCATAATATTTTGGAATCTGCCTCTTTTGAAAGTATTTGCAGTTAAAGTCAAAGAGAGACAGAGAGCGTAACTGCTTGTGATATTGAAAGTGAAAAACATGTCTTAATGAATTGTCCAGTGTACGAAGATTTGCTTTGTTATTTGTTTTTATCAAGAAATTCTATGTAATGTTGATCTTATGCATTTGTCTGATGACGATAAAATTATATTTTATTCACAAATGAAAATATGTACTTTGATATTGCCAAATCTACAATGACATTTTATTGTAAAGAAGATATATTTTATATTGCTAATTTATGTAATGTATATATACATTTTAGATAGTCTTTCATAACTCTTTTTATGGCTCTTGAATGTTTTATGAATATGCTTTATTAACTATTTGTATGTTTTATACATTGTTGTCAATATAATGGAAATCTATGCGACTGTTATACAAGTGAGAGGTTTAGCTAGCTATAAAACCGGGTTTAATCTACCCTTTTCTACATAGGAAAACGCCTGTACCAAGTCAGAAATATGACAGCTGTTTTCAATTGGTTTGATATGTTTGAGCTTTTGATTTTGCCATTTGATAAGGGACTTTGCGTTTTAAATTTTCTTGGAATTCGGTATTTTTGTTATTTTACTTTTTAAACATTTAGGAGGGGAGACATAAATACAGTATTGTCTTGTCTTGTCTTGTCTTGTGTAAAAAGAATAGATAATAAAATATGTTTGTATGTTTTCCCTTTCTGCATATAATAAATCTAAAACCACTCGAAAAGATTTTGGCAGTCGGACGAATTTTTCAAAATATATACGATACAAAAGAGGAATTCATGTTAAACTTGCAGCATTCTGACAATTATACTATATCAAAATGTAACATTTACTGGGTATTGTTTTCAGATAATTTTGTCCTTCTAAAAAAGGGTGAAGTCCGTAAAAGCTGACAAAATCAAACGTTAGACTACATCAACCAACGGAACGAATGGAAACCCCGGTTTTATAGCTAGCTAAAACTCCCACTTGTAGGACAGTTGTTTATAGTTCCGTTATATTGACAAAAATAGTTGGGCAACACAAACAGACATAATAGGTTAACGTGACAATAATAATTAAGCTTTCTTTGAATAGGATTCTATTCCTTCCGTTTTTTTTCTATATTGATACTATACACTAACCTGGTTCCTTTTTTGGACATTAACAAGTCTACCAAACTCAAGCCTGGTAATTCTTTCATTTAGTTTGATTATTTCCTTCCACTGAAGAATCGAGAATGTCCCAAATGTCGTTAAAATGACAACAAATGTGAAAAATGTACATATATTTACACATTTATTTGAGGAGGACGAATCTTCCTTGCGATCCTTCATTGTTCTATCTACTAACTAGGCCGAGTGATAAGTAAAACTGAAATATATACAATCACTATTCGATAAATAGTAATATGTCTATTGGCCGTCTTACATGTAATAGTACTAGGACAATAGATAGACGCCTACATGTACACCTGCATTTTACTATCAATGTCCTTCATTTCTGTATTCTTTAATTGTCTACGTCATTTTTCTCTTTTCTTTATATTTTTTGCCCATTTTTCTTTATTCATTATATTTTAGCACCTTATCATTCTCTATTTTTTAATTTTTTGCCCTATTTTTCTCTATTCTTTTTTTTTTTGCCTTTCATTCTGCACATTTTGCCCATTATTCTCTATTCTGTAAACTCTATTAAACCCTCTTAGATGCACTAGAAGTTTAATCAGTTCTAGATTCACTAATGGAACCCATCGTGTTCCTCATTTTAAACACAAGTCCTGTATAATACTCAACGTCATGAACATGTCATTATAACTTATGAATAATTCAAATCGTAATAATTTGTCACAAGAGAGGCAGTATCTTTGTTCAGTTACGAATGCTATTAATTTGTATCTTTTATTCAACCCTCTCTTGTGTTCTTTTTGCTTCCTTTCTAAATAAAGACAATCGAGTTAAGCCATTTCAATTGATATTTTATAGTGTGTCTTTTTATGTTTAATATTACACTACTGTTAAAACGTTTAAACCCGCTGCATTTTTATGCACCTGTCCTAAGTCAGGAGCCTGATGTTCAGTGGTTGTTGTTTGTTGGTGTGGTTCATAGGTGTTTCTCGTTTCTCGTTTTTTTTATATAGATTAGACCGTTGGTTTTCCTATTTGAATTGTTTTACAATAGTCATTTTGGGGCCCTTTATAGCTTGCTGTTTGTTGTGAGCCAAGACTGCAAGTTGAAGGCTGTACTTTGACCTATAATTGTTCACTTTTTTACACATTGAGACTTGGATGGAGAGTTGTCTCATTGGCACTCATACCTCATCTTCTTATTTCAATCAACATAGAAATCATATAGAGTTTTAGTTTATTTCTTATATTGTGTTCTTACAATACTGTCCCAGGTTATGGTCGAGTTTGGCGCCTACAATAAAATTGAGAATGGAAACGGGAAATGTATCAAACAGACAAAAACCAGATCAAAGAGCAGAAAACAACCCAAGGCCACCAATGGGCCTTCAACACAGCGAGAAAATCCCACACCCGGAGGCGGGCTTCAGCTGGCCCCTAAAACATGACTTTTTTGTTAAACAGCGCCACATTTTTCATGTGCCGGTTACAAGTCAAGATCCTGTTATTCAAAGGTTGTCGTTTGTAGCTGTCCGTCCCATTTATTTTTTCGGTTATTGTTTTGTCATAAATCAGAGCGTTGATTTTCTAGTTTGAATTGTTTATGGATTTAGCTCATTGTTGAAGACAGTAAAGTACGGTGATCTATTAAGAGTAAACTGTTGCTGACATCAACGTCATTTGGACGCTTGTTGATAGTTATCTCATTTGTAATCATACCACCTATCTTTTTTACATTTAACTACTCGTATTACGAGTATTGAAGAAATATTTTTTTTGAAGAAATAACATCTTTATTGCAGAGAACACTAGTAATAAATAATATCATACACAAATGTCAATGTAAAAATGAAATATTCTACAGTATAGCTAAACAATAAATGTGAAACATTTACAGTAATAGTTATACAAAGGTATTTGTTGGAAAACTTTAAGCAAGCGATATCAATGTTTCTGTTACAGTTAAAAGAGCATGTTATGTGTAAATGTGTATTCCATGTGCCATTCAATTTTGCTAAATAGTTGTGTTCGTTTGTTCTTCACTTTAATAGTCCATTTGCCAATTACTGATTTGATTCTGATATTATACACTTTTAACACCAATCACTTCCCAGTTTTACAATATTCATAGACTGGTTCAGTATAAGACAAAATTGGCTTCTGGCCACGAAAAGCATGATAAGTCGAAAGTGATATATTTGCGTTTTAACCAATTTTTAGTGAAAAATAACTACTGGTATCAAAATGTTTAAGCCTAACAAAAATTTAAATGTAATTAAAACACATACACGTAAAATAAATCTTAATGATAAGACATGAAAATTAACGCACAACAAACTGTTTCACACAGAATAAAAACAAAACACCACTATATTAGAAAAAACCAACACACACTACAACGGAAGTAATATGTGATCTATTTGCGTGAGTGAATAAAAACGACTCTATGCAGAACAAAACATTGAAAACATGTGACAGCAACCTCGTATCATAATAATGAAATGTACATGAAAACCTAAATCGTAATTACTAAACTTCCGGTGCCTCATTTTCGGCATTAATCGGCTTTTTGCGCCATGAACCATTTGGATTAGTTTTTGCGCTTGGACCAGTTCCACCAATGAGCGATGATGAATGCGAAAACGGGGAATATTGTTGATAGGGGTTTCTGTTGTAATTTGGTGACCATGGGTAACCTGCAAAATTAAGAGAAATGAAAATTAAAAAAAAGGTTGAATTTGGAGATTGATAAGACAACAAATAAGGGACACAACTCTATTTTTTCCTAGATGTCATTAAATTGAATTTGAAATCCTGCAGTTATCTTGCTTTACCATAACATGAGGCCAAATTGCATAAAAAGACACAAAAAACTCCTAAATTATTGAAATCTATACTTAATGATGAGAATTAGATACATGTACACTCAATAATGGTGATAAACAGTTTTTAACGTACAAAGTTTACATTTTACAACATGAATTGTCTCCCTTTGCCCCGAGAATACATCAATTGGTTTTACGATGTCACGTGATGACCGTGTATATTTAATACATGATGCGAACAACTCTTAGAGTTATCGATCTTAACATTGCCCGATAAAAGACGGCATCTGTCAAATATTCAAAGATACTAATAGCTACTCATGCTTTTTGTATGTTTTTTTTAAGTGCAAACAACTGGCAATATATAGTTATGTCACTTCATTGTCATTATTCGACTTTATCTCGTGTTGATTTATTTGCCTTTTTTTCTTATTTTCTTCGCTTTTTCGTGTACTTATCTTGAATTCTATATGTATATTGAATTATCGCTATTTTATGTATTTTTCCTTTAATCTTTTTTTGTGATAATTTTTTATATCATGCTACTCGCTTGAGATAGAAAATTATCGTCAGAAACTAAGAGCGCACGTGCCGTTGCCAATGTAAAAATTAACGACGTCATAGGCAAAATAGCGATAAACAGATTATCAATGGTCTTTCAAACTCGAGGATGTTTCTCGGCCACATTTCATATCAGGGCTGTCGCCCTTCGATGAGATTGTTACTGAGAAACACCCTCTCGTTTGAAAAACCATCGATAATCTATAAATATCTACGTGGAGACTAATTTTTAAATAAGGAAAATAAAATATATAGAAATTATTGAGTTAGAATGTGTTGATAAACCACGAGGTCCCCTTCAAACTGAATAAATATTTCTAAACATTAAGGTCAAACCTCCATACTACGTCCAAGGTACCCATTGTCCAGACAATATGGTTTGAAGGGAACCTCCATGGTTCACTTTAATTTACACATACATTTGTACATATAACTACCTAAAATCAAATTAATCGATATCTGCTAATCGACGTCTTTGAAATGTTGGTGGTACTTGTGTTGCTGTCGAATGGGCACCTTGAGGAGGACGTTGTGTTGGAGCAGGTGGGGGCCTTTTCCCTATTGGAAGTGGTGTTTTTGCCCTTGGTGGTCGATAAGGGACCCACGGAGGAATTGGTCTATATGTTCGCGCACCTGGTGGGGGAACTCCACGAGAACCAGGATGTGGTGTCTTTGGAGGTGGCATATATGGTGGACGATTTCTGTAGGCACCGATTGGTGGTGGTCCCATTGGTGGTCTCATTGGTCCAAGCTGGGGTCCACGTAGCATTGGTCCGACACCGCAGTTACAGTCACCAGGTGCTCCTTGTTTTCCTGGAATACCTGGAGAACCTGGGCGTCCAACAGTTCCTGGCATACCTGTTTGAATAATTTTTCAAAATAATATAAGTTATTTTTCTAGTCACAATGAATACAGTACCTCATGTTTTTAAAAGAATAATATAGATTATAGTCTACTAGTCTACATGTAATACATTGACTAGTTTAACTACTACTACTTAAACAATTAATACTATCAATATAATTATAATTATTGTATAGCAATGATATATTACGTAAAGAACGTAACTAAAAATTAATGTGTAAAAATGAAATCAATAATATATTGCATTGCTCCAGTGCAAAGTACTGCAAACACAGCTTCAAATTAGTGATGTCATCAGTGACAAAAATATTCAAGCTTTTTTTTTGCAATGAAAGGGATATTTGTGAATAAATCCCTCGTCTGATATATATTCCACTCGCAACTCATGCAATATAAAATTCTTCGTATGACAATATTCTTCCAAATTTATGCAATAACTCTATACTATTGTTATTACTTGCCTCCCTATTGTTAATGATGAAGAAATGATGGATGTTTAAAGTCTAGTGGCACATTTAATGTAATATTAAATGTGAATATGCGATTGCAATATGCAATTGAACCCTTCATTGTACTAGACCGACAGGCTGAGCCGGAGTTTTAATGTGCTAGCTCATAAAGTAGTAGTGCACCTACTCGGACACATTATTCTGACTCCGAGCCGACTCGTCTTTGTTCTTACTCTTGAATGTGGCGTGGCATGTGGAGAAGTAGCAAATACATATGTCAAACCCATGACCTCGCTAACTAGAATGCTACCACGGGACCACCGAGGCGGATTCATGTTGCTGTCTCTGATTATATGATTGGTTTACATCAGTAATGAAACATTTTTGAAAAAGCCATTATGCAGTACGTGTCAACAATCACACATAAAGTATAATAATATGCTGAAATACATGTACTTTTGTCTCGCGTTTAGCCGTTTTCAGCCGATTTCACGGCGATTCATATTCGCGATTTCTAACTTTGTTTGTGAATTCATATTAGAAAAAATTGCTCCAAGTTTGACATATTCGTGACTATTTATTTTTTTCTTATCGCGAAATGCGCAAAATAAATCGTTTGCGAATGTAAGCTGATTAACAGTATATAAAGATATTTTTTGACAAAAGTAATAATACTCTTACCAAGATCTCCATCAAGTCCTTGGCGACCTGGAGGCCCTATAATAATAAAATAAAAGCTCAAGCATTTACAAAAAATTCCTTTCTAGCTCACCTGGCCAAAAGGCCAAGTGAGCTTTTCTCATCAGTTGAAGTCCATCGTCCGTCGTCGTCGTCCGTTAAGTTTCTACAAAAATCTTCTCATCTGAAACTACTTAGCTAAATTTAACCAAACTTGGCCACAATCATTATTGGGGAATCTAGTTTATTAAATATGTCCGATGATCCCGCCTGTCACCAAGATGCCGACATGGCTAAAAATAGAACATGGGGGTAACATGCAAGTTTTGTCTATTTGGCTACCTGCTGTCCATTTATGTCAAAACTTTCAGACGACTTCTTATTGGAGTTATAGCCCTTAAATGTCAATTTTTTATTTTTTTTTAATTTTTGCCTATTATTTTGAAAACTATAAAAGCTACAGAGAAGTTTGTTTCGGAAAAATGATAAGCAAGACAGGATCTACAAAGAAGTCAACAGACGACTCCTTATTGAAGTTATTACTCTTTAATGACGATTTTCACCCTTTTTGCGTTTTTCTCTTATATCTTAACAACTACAATAGATAGCAAGAAACTTTTAATTAGCAAAAATGATCACTAAGTCAAGATATACAAATCAGTCCCCCATGACCAAAATCGTCAGTTGACTCTTCATTGAAGTAATTTCCATTTAATAACGATTTTTGGCCATTTTTGCCTTTTAATTTCAAAACTATAATTGATAAATAGAAACTTTATATAGCAAAAATTACCAGCAAGACAAGATCTACAAAAATGTCAACATTACTGAAATTATCAGTTAACCCTTTGTAGATTTATTGCCTATTTTTGATGATACAGGTGAGCGACACAGGTGAGCGACACTGGATCTTTAGAGCGTCTAGTTATATTTGTATAAAATCATCGAGTTTGTACTTATTAGCAACACGACGGGAGCCACATGTGAAGCAGGATCTGCTAATCCTTGAATCTTTGATCACCCCTCGTTTGTGGTGGGGTTCGTTCTGCTCAGTCTTTAGTATTTTATACTGTCTTGTGGTATTTTTTCGTTTCTTGCCATGACGTTGTTATATAGATATAGGAAGATGTGGTATGATTACAAGATACAAGATTATGAGTTACAATTTATAAAAGTAAACCATTATAGGTCAAGGTACGGCCTTAGTTTATTTTCGACTTATGAGTTTAAATGTCCCTTTGGTGTCTTTCACCTCTCTTTTATAAACATTTTCCTTACTCACATTGTTAATTTAAAAAAAAATGTAAATCATGAATTATTAAAAAAAAGTATATCTAGAGACAAAGATATACTTGGTTTATATGTTTAGGTCCTTTTTGGTCATATAGATCTTTAACTGTTTCGGTTTTTATACATCAATGGTTTTCAAATATTCGCCTTGGAGCATTCCTGATTAAGGTAATTCCGGAGTTTTTACACTCATCTGTAAGTATTACAAACTGAGGAAAGAGGTTTCGTAACATATATTTTGATTAAAACTCTTTAAATTGAAAATATCTAAAATTTTAATCTTTACAATCGACGTTTTGATCCGAGTAAAAATTGCATAAGTTATAGAGTATATGATAACTAATATACGATAGTAGAACTCTTTAACAAATAATTTTATAGACTCTTTATTGAAATTCACGGGGTATAAAACACCTTAGGGCGTTAACTATTTAAATATCAGCTGAACGTTTTAATCACATTCTTTTATTACAAAGAAATTAAGCTTCTCAATGCTGGAAATTAGTGTTTGTCAAACTGCTATATATCCAATGAAATTATTCTTGTAAATTGATGGGTTAAATTTCTGGAAATTTTTATATTTTTGTCAACAGGTCAAAGTAAATATTTTGTTAAAATTATATGAAAATGAAACGAGACAAATCTATTTTAGTCAAAGTGTTAGGTACCCTCTTAATTGAAATTAAATATACTGAACGCATGATTTTAAAAGTTATTATCTCCCTTTACTATGTTTATTTTCTTTATTACTACACAATTTTAAAGCTTCTTATCTCTTGTTCACGATAGTCTAGAATAGCTTTTTTATTTTAAATTGAAATTGTGTGAAATAATAGCGATAATAAGTTTGATCGACTTCATTCAAAGAACCTCTTTTTAGCAAAAGACGACACCAACAAAACCGAAATCAAAGTGTATGGAAAAAAACGAACATAACAATATGCACTAAACTACAAGGAAACATATATATTGAAACGCCATGAACACTGAAAAATACACAGGGTTATCAATGTGATTTTGACAAAATCCACTGTTATAATCTTGAATTTAATCAAACTTTCAAAAATTTCGTGTTCAAGTACACTTCTTCGGCACGTTTATCTGCCTCTTCTAATTTATTCACTACAGTTCTTGTCGATTAAGAGCTTGACATCTTGTGTATACACTTATCTATTGTTAAAGACTACACAGTGACCTCTGATTTTTCTTTATTTTGTGTTTTCAGATTGCTGTGTCATTGACGTCACCAATCCACCTTTATTCATAATCTTGTCCAAAGTATGAAGTTTCAGGATTGTATACTTAGGCCAAAAAAAATAATATATATATAAATTGTTTGATGTTTCTTACCTACCCACCTAAAAAGCGGCCTACCCGAAATATTTTATGACACAAATGTTGGCCAAAAAAAAAATACCTAACTATCTATCCAACCCTACAAGGCGTAGGAAGGCAACATCAAACACAGAAATTTTTAAGGGTGGCCTTATAATGCTTGACATTTACTGTGAATGAATTCGTGATGAAGTGCGTTTGATTGCAGTTGTTCTTGAGTAAGACAGTATTACGAAAGTATAAAACAAAATGCTGGCTTAAGAAAAACAAAAGAAATAGACATTAAAGGTACATTTGTATAATATTAAACAGAACAAAACTCTATGCTAAGTAATGTAGTTATACATAAAGCACCCTTTTTATACGATTTTGAATATAAAACCCAATAAATAAAACCCGAAATATTTTTTTCATCATACAATATATCAGAATATGTAGATATGATGATTGTAGCTGAACATTGATGTTTTATGCACACAAAATTCCTTAATATATGGTCAGCATTTAAAGAAAATCAAAACAGTACACTACTATAATTTTGTTAGTGGAGCTGATATAAAGAATAGAGAATAATGAGCAAAAATTATAAAGAATAGAGAAAAGTGTCTTAAAAGATTAAAGAAAACAGAATTAAAGGACCCCGAATCCACCCTCATATATTATCAACTTTAGTTTAAAGTAAGGATCGCCACTGATTGAAATACTGCCCTACTTTTTTCTACTTGTAATTTTTTATTGCAACTCTAACTTTTTGTTAAAATTTTCAACATAATTTCATATAGAGAAACATTCAGCTTTTTTGTTAAATAATTTTGAAATTCATTTGTTGTCATCCTTAAAAATGTCACCGTTCTCATTTAAGTTTTTTTGATAGTGTAGAAATTTCATTTTCCTAATTTCAATTATTTCTCATGGTATTTGACTACCACATGAACATGTGTCAGCCATTAAAAGACTATGTATAGTCCTTTCAGTTTACCAACTTTGTTCTTGCCAGTTTATAAAAGAAAAAAACGCAAGGTTTACATATCAATGCTATTATCATAATCAATTGTATGTCGATTCAGGGGATTCTGCGGAATTAAACGCATCATTGTACGATCATTTCTGGTTTTGACTACACTTTTGAGGTAAAACAAAATATAATGGGAAAAGATTAAAGGCTTATTTAGGCATGTTTGTCTTTTTGCCAACACCACAATTGACATGTCTGTACTAAATTGTCAAGTCAATTCCGTCCTATTGTTTTATCAATAAATACTATTTTGAGAGAATATCAATTTGTTTGCAAATGCAGGGGCCAGATAATGATTCTGACCACACCATCTTTACACTCAACAACCTGTAGAGTAATCATAATACATTGAAGAATCCTGTTTATATATATATACCATAGTCATATGATTTTGCAATACTTTGTTTAAGAGTGGAGTCCTAAACGCAAATGCCCAACATTAGACTATCGATCTAATAACCCTAATCCTTAAAATGAGCTTGTTGGGAAAGTACATTGCAATTTTTTAACTATGGACATAAATGTCCTAAGCACGACCCGAATATACAGGACATATATATCCTTGGCGCGATAAAAGGGAAAGGGTTGAAGCACACTAGCCTACTTTTTGAATTTTTCAAATTGCTAGCTACGGATCAAGATTATATTTAACATTCAACAGCAATTTAAGCTTCAACTTCCGCTTCTTCAGCAGCTCCTGAGGGTGTTGTAGTTGTTATATTAGCCACTAAAGTTGTCTTAGGAGTTAATCTGTATGGACCCCATTTCATTTGATATGCGTGATTAGTATATTTTGGCATTGCACGATAGGGAACGAAAGAGCTCCAGTGTTTAGCATGAGAGTTTTGTGCTGTGTATCTTTCACGTAAAGCAGGTGTTTTAGGTTTTGATTTACGATATAGATTTGCATACTGGTACTTTTTCTTTTTTATTTCAGAATTAAGCCCTGCAAAATTTGTAATAGACGGGGAGCGAACGTAATTCAAGTTTTTCCTTTCGGGCGGTTTCGTGTTCTGGTAAGAAGTAAAAGGAGAAATTGTCACTGGAGGTAAATAAGGTCTATATGCAGAAGTAAGTTCTGTATGATTGTCTTTCGGAGATGTTTCGCCATTGTTGTCAAAGTAAACTTTCGCCAATGAATTAAAGTTCGTCAAAATGGATGAAGGTTTAGATGTCGGTGGCTGTTGTTGCATCTGGTTGTAGTTTTCTGGTCGTGCCATTTGGTTCATATTCTGATTGACTGTTTGTTGATTCTGTAGTGTGTTGCTTTCCATTCCCACTCCACAGCAAGCACCTGCCGGAAGTAAGACACAGATCAGCAAAACTTACAGAATAAACAAAAAGACCACAGAAATAAAGGTTGTCCCGAAACCACTTAAAACAAGATAAAACACAAATGTGTAGACTCTGTGAGATATGAAGCACAATAATGTTATAAAATTTACAGGTAATGCGCATGCCCTATTTCAACTGTCTTTGACGATGTTCTCCAAAATATATTTTTGTAAAAGTACTGGAGGAAACACTTTTGCTAATATTGCTAATATTTACATTTAACAAAATCTTTTACCAAACCTTTTTTTGATAAAGGTCTTTTCGAAGACTTATTGCGAAAGACATTTGATGAAAAAGTTCAAGTCATAGTTTCTTTTGAAACAATTAAGTATGGTTATCAATTTGAAATTTTATATACGTCAAATAGTTAGAAATTGTACCTTTGTTATTTCAGTCTTGATGTTGAATTTGAAACTTTTTCTTCTTCTTGAAAATACCTCTCATTCAATATCAAACAGAGGCAAATAGAATCATTTAGAAGTTTCATTTTTAAATTTTATTTTTTCCTAAATGAATTAATAAAAAGAATTTCGGATACCATTGTGGTGCATGATAATGAAATCTAAAAAGAAGAACCATGATTGATTTATATGTTTATGAAATAAAAAGGTAAACATAGTAATGAAATCGATGATCAAATCTCACACTTTCAGAGTCATAACAGACATATACAGCATCGGAAATTGTGCAGTTGAGCGAACGAGTTGATTTTGGATCAGATACAATGCATGTATCAACCTTCACACATCCACTAGAAAGGGTTCAAACAAGGAATATGGCAAAACCAGAAACAGTATATGATTGACATTGTGGACAAGTAGTGGTAATCATTGATTTGAAAGGTCACTTGTTAGTTGAAATATTGAGACAACATTTTGATCAATTATTTCAAGTGTGCGGTCGAAGAACTTGTAAAGTTGTTATTACAGTCGTTCATACTTGTTGGAGTAGTTTCCGAGCTAAGTGTCTACTATGTAGCGGTTAGAAAAATCGCACATCTTATCATCTGTCTACATGGAAAAATAGGTTGTTACTACTTAAAAAAGCGACGCTGACATACTCGCGTTTGTCATAGATCTTTGTTTTCAGTTTTTGGATTTTTTAATATCAATAAAATAAAAAATTGTTTTAAGGTAGAAGGGGTGTCTAAATGTTCGACAGATTTTCTTAAACATCTGTAAAAGACTTCTGAGTCAATGTACTTTCAAATTTCAATATAAAAGCTTGGGGTCACGGACCTTGTTTTCTTTCATCAAAATCTGTTGAAATTAATGAAATTACATTGTTTTATTTAGCTTATATTATTATTCTGTTATTTATTTATGTGTTTCTATGTCCTGAGTGTTATTGCGTTTATTTGTACTGCATTCCTGTCACGTAATGTTGTCATTTTAGCGGTATTTTTAACATTGCCATGTAAGCGGGAGGATTGGCTAGCCATAAAACCAGGTTCAACCCACCATTTATTTCTTAAAATGTCCTGTACCAAGTCAGGAATATGGCAGTTGTTATCAAATAGTCCGTTTCTATGTATATTAGCGTTAGTTTTTGTTTCAGTTCAGTGTTTCTGTTGTTCCGTTTTTTTTTCCTCTTATAGTTGATGTGTGTTCCCTCGGTTTTGGTTTGTGACCCGGATTTGTTTTCGCTTAATCGATTTATGACTATTGAACAGCGGTATATTACTGTTGCCTTTATTTATATAGGGGAAACTTTTGATAATATGATTTTTAGATGTTACTGTTGTACATTAAATGATACTTGGTAAAATATGTAATTAGAGACTCTAAAGAGCCTGTGTCGCTCACCTTTTTGTATGTGCATATCAAACAAAGGACACTCTCCAACATTGTAGACAAGAATAGACTTCATGACAAAAATCTCTATTTTGTTGATCTTGTATTGCTGATCTTTTAGTTTGTTTAGTTTTTCTCTATCTTCTTTAGTTTTGCTCAAAACACAAAAGAGGGTAAAAAAAATCCTCATTTAAGGGCAATCACTCCTATGAAGAGTGACAGTCTACTAACTATATCGGCAAAATTTGACTTTTTAATAGATCTTGCCTTGCTGATCATTTTTGTGATTTAAAGTGTTTATTTATCTATTATGATTTAAATCATATAAGGCATTACGGAAAAACAATTTCTCTCTAAATATCATAGTCTTCATGATAATAGGCAAAAATGAAAAAAATGGTAAAATTTGTCATTTATAGGCAATAACTCCTATAAGAGTTTGTCTCACAGTTTTGACGTATAATGGACAATTGGTAGAGCTCATTATTCCGAACATTTTTGCTCCTTTCAGATTTTCACTATTTATAACGGTTCAAAAATAAATAAACAAAACTCGCATTTTACCCCTATGTTCTATTTTTAGCCATGTCGGCCATGTTGGTTGGTAGGCGGGGTCATCGGACAAATTTTTTTAAACTAGATATCCTAATAATGATTGTGGCCAAGTTTGGTCAAATTTGTCTCAGTAGTTTTAGAGGAGAAGATTTTTGTAAAAGATAACAAAAATTTTCAAAAAATTGACTATAAAGAGCAATAACTCCCTAAGGGGTGGATTGACCATTTTGGTCATTAGGACTTATTTATAGATCTTACTTTGCTGAACATTATTGCTGTTTACAGTTTATCTCTATCTATAATAATATTCAAGGTAATAACCAAAAACTGCAAAGTTTCCTTAAAAAAACCAATTCAGGGGCAGCAACCCAACTACGGGCTGTCTGATTTGTCTGAAAATTTCAGGGCAGATAGATCTTAACCTGATGAACATTTTAATGGCTGTCAGATTTGCTCTAAATGCTTTAGTTTCAGAGATATAAGCCAAAATCTGCATTTTACCCGTATGTTCTTTTTTTAGCCATGTCGGCCATGTTGGTTGGTGGGCGAGGTCATCGGACACATTTTTTAAACAATATACCATAATAATGATTGTGGCTAAGTTTGGTTAAATTTGTCTCAGTAGTTTCAGAGGAGAGGATTTTTGTAAAAGACTACAAAAATTTACAAAAAATTGTTAAAATTGGCTATAAAGGGCAATAACTCCTTAAGGGGGCAATTGACCATTTTGGTCATTGGACTTATTTGTAGATCTTACTTTGCTGTATATTATTGCTAATAGTTTATCTCTATCTATAATAATATTGAAAATAATAGCCTAAAACTGCAAAATTTTCTTAAAATTGCCAATTCAGGGGCGGCAACCCCACAACGGGTTGTTTGATTTGTCTGAAAATTTCAGGGCAGATAGATCTTGAACTGATGAACAATTTTATCCGAGTCAGGTTTGCTCTAAATGCTTTGGTTTCAGAGATATTAGCCAAAATCTACATTTTACCCATATGTTCTATTTTTAGCCATGGCGGCCATCTTGGTTGGCGTACAGGGTCATTGGACAAATTTTTAAACTAGATACCCCGATGATGATTGTGTCCAAGTTTGGTTAAATTTAGTCCAGTTTTTTCAGAGGAGAAGACTTTTGTAAAAGTTAACGATGATGACGACGGACGACGGACGCCAAGTGATGAGAAAAGCTCTCTTGGCCTTTTAGGCCAGGTGAGCTAAAAAAAAAGTTTGTTTGCAACATGCCCAGAAGGTTTGTTCAGAAAATGACACCCAATCTACCTTAAAATGAGTTGCTGTGTTGCAATGATGGCCATGTGTCTTCCTCTTTCATTTTTCAATAAAAAATAAACGAATCCTTACCTGGTGCACCTATTCTTCCTACAATGAAAGAAAATGATTTGTTCAGCATAATGTTAAAAAATTATTGAAACAAGTAAACGTAGATGTATGATTTATATACTGTAGAATTGATGAGAATTTACTTATTACAGCATCATTTATGCTTGCTTAAAGCTCCCCGAGCCAGCCCAGTAGCTAGCACATCTGTGATAACATGATCATCATTGATATGGTCATATTTATAATTTAACAATTTACAAACTGTTCCAAATACTTAGGACTTTCCACCCTATAAAAATATTTCCTAAACTGTCCTCAATGCTTCTTAACTTCGTATTTGGCCTTAAATTGTTTGATTCGAGCGTCACTGATGAGTCTTATCTAGACGAACAGCGCTTCTGGCATATACAATTATATGTCTGGTAACTATGATGAGTTTTCTTACAGTCACATAAATAACATAAACGAGATTGTTCCACGTTTAAAAAAAACACCGTTTATTGTAACTTACCTGGAGGTCCTATTGGTCCCATTCTGCCACCTGGTCCTCTCATCCCATAGGCACCTTTAGGACCTATTTGAGAATGATCAACATTAGCATGCATATGTTCAGTTTTGAGTACATTGTACGTCTTGTTTAAATGTAGAGAAAAAAAAAGAAATTCAAAACATTTACGTAAATATAATAACATTCATCTGCAAAATATTTTATTATTCCATCATACTTATGAATAAATACATAAATAAATATAAATAATTGCAATATATTATTTAGAGCTCTCAGCCATTTTATGAACGTTACTATGTGGCTACATAATACTGCATTTCTATTGTTTACATTTATTACAAATGTATAATATATATATATGTATCATACTAGTTTCAGATTTGTAGTGCTCGAGGTTACGTAAGTCTGTATTTACCGTCATTAGACCAAACGATTAAGAAGTCAAATATTGTACTTAAATTACCTCAGCGTATCAATACCTATGATTACTGCAATCACAAACATATCGTACTAAGTGAAACATATGACATTTGTGTACCTATTGCACTATGAATGATAGAATAAATGAGTTAAATATGATTAATTCGTGATTTAATCACTCCTAATGTTTAATAATTTTCTAGGAAATTGAAAAAGCGAAGGAGAATCAATTAGATGTTACATATTAAATAATTGTCAAAACAAATTAAGTAAAACGAAACTACACGCCTGTTATTATATTAAACTTAAATTGATTGTTCAGAAAACAGTAAAGTAGTCGGAATATGATATAAACATGTTACATAAATATTTGGCTGTTTGGTTAAACATATTAAATAAATCTAAGTTACACGTCTGCTATATCATAAAGCTTAAAATGATTGTTAAGAAAACAATAAAGATGTAGGAGTATGATATAAACAAATTTACTGAAAAAGTACAGCTGCAGTAAATGATTAAGTTTCAAACAGGGAATTATAATGCCACGGTTTGTACCTCTTAATTGTGTTACAAGATATACCCAATATGAGTTTTTATAATAAATTTGTTGGCTGCGTCCGGGATGAATGTCGGGGAAATTAAGACTACCACTAGAAAATGAGGGTATACTGGAAAGGAAGTATTGGCTGGCCACCTACAAACCACTCAAACAGTTGTTGAAAGGGTTCTTAACGTGCTGAGGACATGGCAATCTCTCTACAAGAGGCATCGAATTTAAGGATGTTTGCTACTCTGTTTTAAAATAACAAGCTTTCAAAAAGACTGTTCTAAATTCATAGTATATATATAAAGGAACCAAAAAAGCATAAAAAAATGAAGGGTCCGTGTGCTTGTTTTTGAGATATAAGCCATTGAAAATTTGGCGGGAAATAATTCTCTCTAGATTTTTCATACATTTAACATTGGCACCTTTTTTCTTTCAAAAACGATGAAAAAATAACAAGGATTTTATAAGATTTTCAAATATGGCTTTTCAAACTATGTGTATTAAAATCATGAAAAGAAAAGTAGGGGTTAGTGGGCAAAATTTTTTAATGGTGATACATGGATAAAACGAGAAGATTCCAAAAATCTGGCAAAAAAATCAAAAACAAGAGGAGCAAACATCCTTAACGTTTCCATTCTGACAAGACGTGGCTGCGAACTTCTACATCACACACAGCAAAACGGACGCCCCACTATGGCATGGGATTTACTGTCGATTGGAACAAGAACCAAGTGACAATATTTCTATTCCATAGTCATCCTTGGGTGTTCTCCGGTTTTGACAATACTTTTGGGCTACTTTTCAACGTTTCTAATAGGTTTGAGAATTGTTTATATGTATATATATTATGTTGACCTCGCGTATCACTGTAAAGGCATTAATTGTCAAAATGCGTATATGGTGCAGTAAAATTGTTACTGTTTCATGTTATAAGAATTACCGGGTCGATAGCTTTGCTGGAAGATTGATGTTCTCAAGAGCAGGATTGTTCAGTACATCGTACCTTTTACAATTTTTATTATAAGAAGTGAATAAAATAATTTACCCATTAGTCCAGGCTTTCCTCCATAACCTTGAGGTCCTGAAATATAACAAAAGAAATTGAAAACTAGAAAAAATCTCCTATGAACAGAAAGTTTCAAAGAAAGTGGATGGATGGATGTCGTGTTAACATAATTAATTTACTTTACCTCTAATCGACGTGTGTTAACGAGATACAATATAAAAATTTAAATTATTCTTGCCATATTTCTTTTTTTTTAAATGTTCATGCATATTTTTTTCTAAAAGTTTATCATAACCTTTATTAATGATTCTGCTGCTTTGTTATCGACATTGTAATCAAATTGATTTTTTTTTCGTTTAGATTTGTTTTTCTCTTCACTAAGTGGCATATTTATTATTCCTTCACACGTTGCGTACACGAATAGATATGATTTTTGTTGATATAACAAAGTTACCAGACCTGGTACTTTTTAGGGACTATTGTGTAAAGTGCGACACAAGGTGGACAATTATTCAAATTAAAAATAATCAATAACCAAGTCAAGTCTACATGACTTTGAATGTAAATACTTGTTATCTAATAACTTCTTTTACGTACCTCGTAAGCCCATATCCCCTTTGTCACCTGAAAGATAAATCAACCAAGCTTTCATATATATTCACAATTACAATGTGGTTTTGTTCAACTGTTCATCGACTGATTGATTAATCGGTTTTCTTGAAACGTTCATTGTCAGGTATGACATGCGTGAGGATCTGGGAAAAGGGTGGGAGGGGGAGTCCTTCACATCTGTATTATTTAACTTTTATGTCATGTTTGTGTATTCCTTATATGTTTTGTCCGTTATTTTTTATTACTTATTTTTCTTGCCATTTATTCTGCACATTTTATCCATTATTCTCTATTCTGTAAACCCCATCCAGACCCTGATGGATATCAGGGTGATAACAATTAAATGTTAAGGCTATAAACTATCATTCTACCCCTGGAATATATTACCTTAATAAATGCTCGTCCAATCGAATAACTTGAATTTGCCTTCTTAGTTTCATAGTACAAGCTTTTCCCATGTACTAAGTAATTATTCATGAATGACCAAAATTTCATTGCATCGTAATCAAGATATTTTAAAACAAATGACCACTGGCTATAAATTCTGCTATTACAGTCTTTGGTTTGAAAAAAATATTTGTGATAATTGCTTTTATTTATTTTTTTTATTTTAGTTTCCTTTATTTAAATAAAGAATATTACATTTTTTCCTTAATACCTTGATTAGAGTACATCATCAATGCAATTACTATGTACACAAAAACGTATGTACTATGAAACCCTGTCAAGGGAAATTAAGGTAACTTGGTTAGCGACATTCCGTTTTGAATTTTCCTCGGAGTTCAGTATTTTTGTGATTTTATTTTTTGAAAATGATTTTTTTTTAATTTCTTAGGGAACTGGATCCTTTTCATCGTGAAATAAAAAGGGAAAGTGCCACCTTTATCTATATTCCAATAAAGCTTGTAGTTTTTACTTTGAAAACAAACTGTGATCTTTGATCTATTGGTAGTTGCTTTTTAATGCCTATTCGCTAGAAAATCTATGAGCACATATATCGATATTTATTATAGCTTTATTTGTACTGTGAAATTGAAAAATAATGTTTTCAAAGCATGTGAAGCTCCCACTGCAATTTAATAATATATATATTTGCTTTTCGTCAATTGATTTTGTCATCTTACCATGTAAAGAAGTGCATGTAGAAAGACACCGCTTTATATCAATATACATACTTACACCAGCAGCTACATTTATTTTATTCTGTAGTGAAGCCCTTTTTAAATATTTGTTTTATGAGATTGACTCATAAGCCTCTATTTTCCCAATTCGTGTTTGCTGCATTTATAAACTCATGATAGTGTTAATCACTGTCACAAATTGAACAAATATGAAAGCTATGATACAAGTGAGTAAATTTACACAACATAAACTCCGTTTTACAAACACTTGTTATATAAGTAGTCACCCAAAATAAATCAAAAGATCAACTAAAAGATTACTTGAGTTGTAGATATGTGCTAAATTGGATTGTCTTTGAAAATGTATATACTATGAAATAAAGTGCTCGGAGCAAGCCTCTTGCTCTTAATTTCATAGTACATACCTAGACATAGCTGTATTTAGCAAAATATTTCGGATTTTGGGGTTCTCACTGTTCATTGCGTCACTGATGAGATTTTGTAGACGAAACGCTCATCTGGCGTAGCAAACTTTAAGCCTGGTAACTATGACGAGTTTATTTGTTGGAGATTGATCCGCCACGTCGGTGTGTAAATGTCTCAGCTCATAAGTTAACAGTCCACATAAAGACAGAAATGTCAGATAGAAGTGAAACTATTTTCATGGTATGAATGGTTTGGAGTTCATATAGCCAATATATGTCACATTGTTCCTTAGGTGTTCAAATATTTTTACATCCTAGTCTGATGAAGGTAAATCTAGAAAAGTCCGCTCAACGCACCAAACGCAAACAGTGTTATTTTCATTTTTCATACTATTTTGAGTCATAAAAAATTTGATGGTTTAACCATTATATTGCCTTCGCTTTCATTTTGAGCATCGACCAACTGGATTGCCATATAAAATATCTCCAATCATTCAAAAGAAGTTTTTTGTAATCTTTTTCCTCGACAGTATATAAATAATAGCTATAGCTACAGTGTAAATTATCCTACCTTTTGGACCCGGTGGACCTGCAAGAAGATTTAACAAACATAGCTTAGCTGTTAACAAATAAAGATACAAAAAGTGAATTAGGAATTGACTAACCAATATGTCTGTCATGAACACACTAACTTTTATCATACAAATTTAGATATTTTGTAATGCAAAATTTTCAACTGAAATAGTGTAAGTCTTAAGGCAGTTATAAAGAAAGTGTGTCAATACACAAATTAAAAGCTTTAATTTTTTTTCTATGAATTCGAATTTGCTCGTTTTAACAAATCTTTAGTCTTAAAAAATATAAATACATAGCTGTGAAGTCTTATAAGTCACAAATGAGTCTTTTGTAGACGAAACGCGCGTCTGGCGTACGATACTGTCTATGATGAGTTTATTTTTATAAACAAATTGTTGGCCTATGTTTCTAATATTTGAATTACAGAATTATGTAAAAAATAAATAAATACACGTAAACATTTTAAAACCATTACCTGAAGCTCCTGGTGGTCCCGGTGCCCCTACAAATCAAAGAGTGGCATCTATAAATTGAGGACTATTAAGCTGAAAGGGTTTAAACCGTCATAGTAGAACATTGATTATTACATGACTTGCACCTGTAGTGGGTTGTTTGAAATTCACATGCTCACATGACATGCACAGACCAATAACAAGTATTTGTGACTAGGCTGTGTCAGAGAAACGTTTTTCCCCTTATTCTATATACTTTCACTGATCACACCCATAACGTCTTCTTCTAAAGTTCGGCTATATACAGTAAAAATAGTTTAATAACATACTATTCCAATTTTTATTGGCTTAAACTTTTTAAAAAAGTTTTTCGCTATCTACTATAGTTTTACCCTAAAACACAAACAATGGGTAACACATCGTCATTCTAGGAGGATGACTCCTATAAGAAATTTTCTGACAATTTCTTCTTTGTTGACCAATTTGTAGGTAAATAATTTTTTCGCTGCGTAAAGTTTCTCTCGATCTTTCAATGCTTTTGCCCAAGACTTAGAAAAGGTAAACATTTGCATCCTATGAGGACAATTTAGACCGTGTTGAGGTTTTGTAGATCTTGTGTTGTTGATCATAGTTGCACGAACAATATCAATTTCAAAATAATAGCCAAAAACTAAAATTATTGGTAAAATAATGCCATTGTAGGGCAATAACTCCTATAAGGAGTAGACTAACTATTTAAGATATATTGACCAATTTGCAGATCTTGTTTTGCAGATTATTTTAGCAGTTTTCAGTTTTATCTATGATATTTTATTTTAAAATGTAAACAAGGGGTAAAATAATATTTTAAGAGGTATAATTCCTAATTGAATTTGGTTGAATATTTCAGCTGTGTTAATCAAGCTTGTTATAAAAAGTTTTTCTCTGTCAATAGTATCATGATATTAAGCAAAGACACAAAAAAATTGATGAAAATCGTTATTTAAGAGAAATAACTCCTATACGGAGTTGTTTGACAATTTCGGTCATGTTGAATGTGTGGATGATCATATCTGACCTTAATCTGGCGTTCTATGTATTATAGTTTTCAAGATAAGAGGAAAAAAACAAAAGAAAAAAAAGTAAAAATCGGCTTTTAAGGACAAATGAGTTGTCTTACCAATTTAGAAAACAAACAAATATAGTTATATTTTGTTTAATGTCTTGTTAATTAGTGAGAGTTGAAGTAATATGATAATATCTTTAAGACCATTTTTAAAATTGTACATGTGTGTAATCCTCCTTGATTGTTTTCTGTCTTTATGTAAAAAAAAACCCTAAAAAACAAAAACAAAAACCCCCCAAAAAAAACCATACACCTGAGCATGTTATGTATAAATCAATGTAAGGTTCCGAAGAATATTTACCCACTATAATGACTGTCTTAAAACATACAGTCGATGTCATATAAACGTTTGGATTTAAGGAATGTGACCTAAACTAATATTATCAATATAAAATATCTTTACTCGCAATCATTAATCAAAACGTCAGCGTGCCACAAATGCATCCTTTTCGATATTTTTTAAGTGAGCGGTTTACAAGTGAGAGGCTTAGCTAGCTATAAAACCAGGTTTAATCCACCATTTTCTACATAAGGAACCAGTTGTTTTCCATTCGTTTGATGTGTTTGAGCTTTTGATTTTGCCATTTGATGAGGGACTGTTCGTTTTGAATTTTCCTTGGAGTTCGGTATTTTCGTTATTTTTACTTTTTATAAAGTTTTGTGCGGTGTTGAACCTTGCGAAATCATAGTTTCATATAGTATTAAGCACTGTTGGAGCAACTTATATCATTGTAGCATTTTGACGCTAGTTCGCATTTTCATTCGTTTCGTTTTCTGTGTTCGCTTGTGATTATTTTTGTTATAATGTAAATATAGAAATAAGAAGATGTGGTATGATTATAAATCTGTTTTCCTTTTTAGAACGGTTCGCTATTTTAGAACTTTGTATTGTCTGTACCAAACAAAATGTTTTTAGAAAGCCCGTTAGCCTATTTTTTTGTTTATTATCTAATTTTTATAAATTTACCTTGAACGATATCTTGTGGTCCCGATTTTCCAGCTCCTTGAAACAAAAAAAAATGTTTAGAATATTTTGACGCACCTGATAACCAACAAAATCTATTAAATGTTTTTTTTTTATATATATAAAGGTTAATTTCGTAACAAAATCCTGCAAAAGTTTCAATGATTGATCTGGTTACTAACTATTGAAAGAGAGATTGAAGATACCAAAGGGATATTAAAAATAACTCACAAGTAAATGACAAAATAACAACGCCATGACCAAAAAAAAAACGAAAATCAACCAAAGGACGGACAACAGTATACAAAACACAACTAAAGACTGAGCACGCCAAATTGGAGTTTAATTTTTCTACAGTTCACGTTATAAACAGAAGTTTTTGGTTTTATCAGACAATGGAATATTAAATTAAATGTTGGTAATATGCAAAGATTACACCCTATGTTGTTTTAAACGTCGCTCTGCAAAACCCTCACCGCAAGTATATCGCGTTACAAACACCATAAATAGAGGCCTTTAATTGCTAAACTGCAATACTCTTAATATATTTTACGGGCATCATCAATACATTGATGACCGCTACGGAATATACATGTCAAGCAGACCGCAGATACATTCCTATCGCCGTGACTAAAGTTGAGCCCTAGTTTCCGTAATAATTTACATCTATATTACCAAATACAACATATCTATTCACTTCTATGTAACGAGCAATAAGATGGGTTCCACTGGTAGACCTGGGTTGTCTTACCCTTCATGATTTCCTGTTTTATTTCTGTTATTTAGAGGGGCTCGTGTTACTTATTTTTAATTTGATGTGTGGTAAACAGTAGACTGATGTTCGCCTTTCAGACATTTCTTCTTTTTGTCTATGTTATTATATATTTGTTTTCGATTTGTAATTTATTTATTCACCCTCGGGGTCTTCAGAATGTTTTAGTTGTTGCTATTATACATTAAAAATGTTAATGAGTAAACAATAAAAGCACGATAACGATTAACCAGCTAGTCGGAAGAAGCGCTGAGTATTTTAATTTTAAAACCTGTAAAATAGTGACAAAGAAAATTTTGCAACTGACGATTATAGAAACATCATTCAAGCATACATAAATCCCACCTCACTCGAATTCGCCGTTTCAGAATATGATGCATTCTGGGTAATATTTTCAAAGCGTAAGCCAAAACGTTGTAATTGGCTGACAACATCCTAAACATTGGAATTTCAACATAGGACGTGACGTTATTTACATTTTGGTTTACGAACAACGAAATTACCTATAGTCATTTTAGATTCTAAAGCGGCAATCTAGAACAGTATTAACATATTAAAAGGTCACTTATAAAGATAACTTACCAGGTGGACCAGCTGGGCCCTCGGGCCCGATTTGACCTGCAAGTATAGAGCAGATAGTTTCATAATAGTTTCAACATCAAACAACATTAATACAGTTAGATGGTTATCGTTCATTCAAAAATGTCACTCATTATTTATAGCAGTTTCCAAAGCCGCAGTTAAGAGATATGTTATGCAGGTGTTTGCACAACACTAGTTAGTAAAATTGTTAGTGATCTCCTAGTACATCTATATATTCACCATTGTAATTTTATTTGTTTGTATGTTTTTTCTAACTTGTCTTTTTATTTGATTGCATATATGCTTAAGTATTTTATTTGTTGTCTGTTTACTTTCTTCGTATTTGGTGTGTCTTTTTTATTAACTGTTTTAATGTCCTGATTTTAGGTTCTTTATGTTGAATCTGTCAAAAATGACAAATGGTTTGAAGTTGACACATTATGGAACATCCTTTAAAACATAAGACATGCGGAGAAGAAGATACAATTTTATTTTTCCTTCAAATGTACATAAATAAATTAAATAACAACATTACATAAGATTTATCATACACCTTTTTGTTAATCTCGGTTTGACTTAATTATTGAAATTGCTTTTTTAAGGGCTAACGGGTTATTTTTCAATTTTTGTAATTTTGTAAGTAATAATTTCTGTCGTATTAATTTTAATGCTGCAATTTTCTTTAACTGAAGAATTCTTTTATCAACAATTTTGATTGCCTCTTCACGCTTAATTTTTTTATTTTCTTGTACGGACATATCCTTAATATCCGGTAGTTTCAAGGACATTTCTTCTTTGTAACTAGTTAACGTTGAAATGGCATCTGAAGGTTTTGTTAATTGTTCATATTGCACATTGAGTTGAATTTGGTCTTTGCTACTGTAATCTTGTCCGTTGTCCTGAATAAAATCAGTCGGTAATCTTTGTAAATCTAAAGTGGATTCTGTTATTTGTTTCGTTGGTATTTTGGCAATAGATACTCGTTCGCTGAATACTGGATCATTTTTGTCTTGATTACTTGGCAAAGTGTCTGACTGGAATGAATATGGAACGCCAGGTCTCCATTTAAACTTATATGCACGTTTCTTTGTGGTTGTTGTATCAACCGACGATTCCGTAGTTATGTCATTATAGGAGTTTTCTATGTAACCATACATCACTTTATTATCTTGGCCACCATTTCTTTTATAATTTCCATTAAATTCAGGATACGAGCCATAATTATTACGACCATCATTTTGATAATTATATTGGCCCTCATTTTGATAATTGTGTTGACCTTCATTTTGATAATTATATTGGCCCTCATTTTGATAATTATGCTGACCTTCATTTTGATAATTATATTGCCCCTCGTTTTGATAAGTATGTTGACCTTCACTTTGATAATTATATTGCCCCTCGTTTTGATAAGTATTTTGACCCTCATTTTGATAATTATGTGCATATAATTCGTTATAAGAACCATAATAATTTTGATAACTAGTTCGATCATTACTTCCATTCAATTCGGTATAAGGATCATAATCGTTAATTGTTGTATTGTGCGGCGACTGGGTTGAGGAGACTGGGTTGAGGTGAGGCGACTGAGTTGAGGTGACGTATTTCTTGACGTCATCATATGAGGTTCCCATTGCTGACTGTAAATCAAAGCCGTGTCTCACAACTTTAAGCCAATCATTTTCAACAGAGGATGGTGATCGAATTGTAACAGATGTGTCTGTTGTGTCTTTAAATTTGACTCTTAAAAGTTGGATGGCATCTTGGAAAGTTTTAGTTTCACCTTGAAATCTAGATGTGGTAGGCAACGTTGAATCGGTAGTAACCCGGATATCTTGGTAAGTTTTAGCTTCATCTTGAAATCTAGATGTGGTAGGCAACGTTGAATCGGTAGTAACACGGATATCCGTTCCAGCTTCATCTTCGGATGTAGATGTGGTTGGCAACGTTGAATGGGTAATAACACTTACATCTTGGTAAATTTTAGTTTCACCTTTGAGTACAGATGTAGTTGGCGTCGCTGAATAGGTAGTAACACTGACATCTTTTAGAGGCGTTTCTATAAAATGTAAGTTGTTCCCAGACTCAACTGGAGGCTGACCTACGACATTCACAGCCTCCTGATCAATGGTTTTGTTGTTTGATACACGAATGTTAATATCTTGTGTCGTGTCGGTATATTTCAGAGGTTCGACCGTTGTAGTGGTAGATACTGGGTCTAGATATTTTGACACATGTGGCTGTATCGTAGTTTGTTTTAGTTTGCTAGAATATGCTTGTTCGTACAATGCTTGTATTTCGCGTTGAAAGGTATGTTTCGAAGAGACAGATTTGCCAATGCGTGTTGTTAATTCAGATTCTAATGGAATATCTGTTGATGTCGTATATTCATTCGACAGTCTGTCTGGAAGAATGTTTAATACAGCCAGGGGTTTAGATAAAAGAATGTCTGTATTATTCGATTTAAAACTTGAATCAGTTGTTGTCTTATCATGGGTCTGCTTAAAGGTTTCCTCGGTATAGGAATGGTACTTTTTACCAGAGGGTATTTGTACAAAGAATGTTTTTGGTGTCACGATTTCTCCTTGTTGTGTATTAAATGTTTGTTGCTTTTCAAAATGCTCGGTTTGCATCACTGCATCATCTCCGAACCTTTCCGTTTTATATCTGTGAACAGTTACATCATCTGAAATTGAGAAACAAATGGGATTCACGGAATATGTGAATCTTTAAATTTCAAAGTTTGTAAAGATGCTATGAGTGTTAAATTGAATTCATCATTTGTTTTCATTTGAAAGGAAAAAAGGTTGAGTCTGTTAATCAAACTGCTGTTACTAAATTTTTTGTTGTTATCAATTTATATTATAAGAGATTATACCAATGAGAAAAACTTAAAATGGAAATGACAGTCGATGTACGGGGTAACTTAAAGGTGTTCAACATTTGCATCATACTCAAACTGATTAATTTACATATTCTTCATAAGAATTGCATAAAATATCCAATGACACCGAAAAACTTAATCATGCACTTATTGTTTCGAAACAGATGACAAAACAACACGAACAGTGAGTATAATGATAAAAATAGTAAAATAACAAGCTCAATGACAAATGTTATTGCTAAACTATACAACAAAGACATCAGTATACGTGTTTAACTATATAAATGATAAAAGAGTTAATTACCTCTGTATAAGTTAAAGCCATTTCTTATCATTTAATCATTTAATTAACTTGGAAAAAACTTACTTTGATAACATTTAGAAAAAAATAGTTACAAAACAACGACTACGAATTAAAAAACTGTGAACTATCGAACATTTCTAATATAATTGTTTAACGATAGAACAGATCTGTCAAAATATTGCTTTTGCCTGATTATATATGCAGTTGCATTTTATTTGAGACATATATTTTCATTCGACTACTGGGAAATGTAAGCCCAATAAATATTCCAAAAGATTTATTAAAATATTTTTGTGTCAGTATGTTGCTGTTTATACATAATTATATCATGAACAACGAAAGTTGACCTCTTGTGTATGGTTGAAAGGACTTTAACCCGACAATCAACAAAAAACATAATAATGGTAGAAAATCGTTGTACACATATATTCATTCTTATGAATTAATAATGTTAAACTATGTAATATATAAAAGTCCAATATATTTCGAAGCAAACAAACTATTTATAATACGATTTGTAAACCTCCGCTTCTGATTGTACTAAAAAACCTGTTAAACGTTGAATATGAGCTAACTCATGCTTTATTAATTTGTATATCGCGAAGATTAGAACAAAGTCCTTTATCCAGTAAGTGTTACCGCCGGAAATGCAGTTGAATAACTTCCCCTGTAAAATGTAAAAGTTGATCTGTGACATAAATCCCAATTATCATATATAAACTTAATAATATGAATACGTCATAACTGTATATTTCATTGTTACGAAGATACAAAAGAGGATATCACCTATTAACTTTTTTGTGTATGCATGGACGGGGGCAAAATGAGAACGCTTTAATTGTTTACAAATATTTTATGTAATGCTAAAACAAATAATAATTTCACACACCAAGCAAGAAAGCACTTATCTGCCAAGATCAGCATATCTATACTGCTGATTATAATTATAGTTCGGGTCATTTGCAGGAGGATAGGCACCACCGGGGGAGTAATAGGGATCACGTGTGGTAGCTGAGTAATGTGGTGCTTGTGGGTAATTAGGCGCTGTTGGTTGGGGAGGTACCTGTTGGTAGTTGGGAGCTGTTGGTGGAGGTGGCGGTTGTGTTTGGTACTGGGGCCCAGCATACCGGGTGTCCTGGTAATATGGATCTTGATATGCAGTTTGGGATTGTGGTTCTTGTGGAGGAGGGGGTTGATATTGTGTTCCAGGACTGTAGGCCGAGTTCGGATTTGGTTGTTGTTGTTGTTGTTGATCGTAGGGATATGGTTGACCGTACTGATCGACTGCTGGTGGAGTTTGATACCCATTGACACCCGCAGGAGGCGGCGGTTGTTGATATTGAACATGTGTGTTGTCATATGCAGGCTGAGGATTGGACGATAGTGGCTCGACATAAGCATTTTGATTAGGTGGTGGAATATATTGCCCGGGCTGTTGGTTTTGGGGCGGAGGAATATATTGTGGAGGAACTGGTTTAGGGGGTGTAGGCATATAACTTTGGGCGACCTGCATTGGCTGTCCTGGTGGTTGGGGGATGTACTGACTTTGCGCGGGTTGATAAGGAGGTTGCTGAATTAGTTGGTTTGGATTTACTTGAGGATGTGGGGTTGGTACCGGATTTTGTTGAGCGGGCAAATAATTATGTTGAGTTGGATCCTGGACATTCTGGGGTTGCTTGTAGTTTTCATTTTGAGTTTGAGACTGTTGATAGGAAGGAGGAAAATAAACTACACCAGTATTTTGAGGATTTTGATCTGCGAATTCGGCTTTTTGTACTTCATACAAAGGTGTGGTGGTTTGTGTTGTTTTCGTTTCTACCTTTACATGAACATGTTCTTCTCTACCATTTCTTAAATAAGAAAATTCTTGCGGTTGTTTGTTTGGGGAATCAGGCGTTTCATGATTATTAACATTGCTGCGTATTTTTTCAGTTAAATTTTGTCCTAAATTTGATTCAAGCTTTTTGCCGTCTGTATCAGCTAGAGATTTTCCACTAGATAGCATATTCTCCAGCATATTTATACCGTCGTCGATACTTTTAAGTTGATCTTTTGACAAATTCTTGTCATTTCGTGGCTCGCAACAAGTACCTGGTTGACCTGGAATGCCGTTTTCACCTTTAAGACCCGGAATTCCATCGTTACCAGCAGTTCCTGGTGGCCCTAATGGTCCTGGTTCGCCTAAAATGTAAACATTTTTTTTTCAAAATTTCGTTTACTAGTATAAATGTTTTACTAAAACATTGTGGTAAATAAAATTCATTACCGGCGACAGAAATATAACGGTACGAATTCGTCCATCTAGTTTATTTTTTTTTTTTATTTTCTCGTACTTTTTCCTTGATCAGATAAAACTGGGATTCCACCTTGAACTCGTCACGCGTTACGATTTTGACAGAAAACCAATAATCAGCCGATTGCATTTTATAGCTATCGACAACAATGAACTTCTAATAATACTGTTGACTGCATTGTTTAATGAAATAGTGTGGTTTAATGACGTCACATGTCACCTAAAGATTTTTTACAACTTTTATTTTTGAATTTGATAAAAATGATTGTTTTGAAGTGGGTACGTTTTAGCGACGCACGTGTTCGAAGCATAGTTCCAAGTCTATTTTTTTTTGTCTTTTAACTAAGGCCCGGAAAAGAAAACTTGTTATGAAGAAACATGTTCAAAAGTAAGAAAATTCTCTGACTTGAGACTTTATACTTGAACTAGACGGGAAGTGTTCGATAAACCTATTGAAGATGAATACCGTGTTTCCAGAAGTCAAATATGATAATTTTGTGATTTAAATTGCAATTTTATTGTATTTAAAAAGTTAATGATTGGTATTAATGAATTTTTATGTACTACAATGTTGATTAGAAATGGAAATATGTAGAATTAAAATAGTAAGCCAACAAATGAAAACTATGTTCATGTTAATTGGCGAAAGAAATTGAAAGTGGCAACTAAAATATTGTTTTGGAGAAAGGGGTGGCGAAAAAGAACACTGTCCAAGGAGAAACTTGAAATATATCAAATACAAAATACTTTTTTATATCAAATATTAATGTGTGTTGTACATCATCCGAAACTGAAAATAAAGACAAGACGACACACATTGATGATGTATCTTTTTAAATTTGTCATTTAACTTTGTGTACTTACATGTACAAGAAAGGCCTAATATGTAATCCAAAGGAAGCATGTATCTGCATTAGTGAGCAATGATATACAGTTATAGTGTATATATCACACATATAAATGTTTCTTATTTGCTAGCTTCCATTTTGTTCAATACAATGAGTCATCTTTTCATTTTCCGCAAGGAAAAATATCAAAGGAAATATTTAAATCATTCTAAATTTATGAATTACTAGTAGTCAATATTTATGTAGGATGCAAATAAAAAAGACATATTCCAATTTATATTTCGACACGTGAAGTGAAGTCATACTGAAATGAAAACTAATATCGAACAATGTTATCTGCATGATATATCCGTCAATGTTTAGTTACAATGGATTAAAATGAGAAATGTGTTTCGGTCATTTTGAGCGATCGATATTTGCCGAGATGTCTTTAAACAGGGAGCAAAGACTCCGATGCGTACTTTTCGACAACAAAAGTTTGGAATTATTTTGTTTTGAATTTGTGATGTTATAAGTCAGACTTAGATAACTCATATCGTGTCATATTTTTACTATGATACATTTCAAGGATAAAATTTCATACCTGGATGACCACGTGGTCCAATTGGTCCAATCACACCTGGTTGACCGGCTTTTCCTGGAAGGCCAATAGGTCCTGGTGGTCCTGGTGGACCTACAAATTAACATTGAAATGCTCACAATATAAATTTGCATCTGACTTCTTTAATAAACGCAAGTATGAATATTTACATTTCAAAGATATGAATTTGTATGAAGCTTTACTGATATGTTTTTGACAAAGAGGGAACAAAACATTAACTGAATCTACTCCTTTCATTAACGATACGATGTTCACTAATCGGAAATGATATCTAATTTAAGGATTATGACTGTCTTCATTTATCTTGGATTGTAAAATAGCAAAACACAATAGGTCTAGAATTTTGATTAGGTCAGCAAATGTCAATGCAGGAATGCAACTTACTACTATGAGTTTTCGTTTAAATGAACAAATTAATGTGATCTTGGGTTATTATCACACATATTTTTACAGAAGTAGAATATTATAGCTTGATTTGACCTTTTTATAAACTTTGGCATTAAGGGGAGATAACTAAGAAAATGTATGATTTATAAAGGAATTTCAAGATTTTTCTATTTTATGCTATAATGTACGGTGACTCAAATTTTTCTTTTGATATTCTGAAAGCATTTTATAAGAGCTATCTGCTCATATTTTATTTCAAAATTCTATCATGTAGATTACTTTCCTTTCATGTTATGAATCTTTTTTTCTCTGTATAATCCAGAAATATTTGTCATTTTTTTTCACAGCCTGTAGCTTGATAACAAGCTTGGTGACCTACCATTTTTATTATATTTTTGAACATATCACAATATATTCGTGATTAAGGCACAGTATGAAAAAATTCTAAAATTTTTTTGTTTAGAGTCTCATACAACATTAAATATCTATCGTTGATAAGCATTGTAAATAATATACAATCTAAGCTATCGCTGGCTACTAAAATGCTTGTCCTTTCCGACAACACATTTAGACCGCATCCTGTGTTGTCTGAGCTATCCACTCATTCATCCCTCTATTACTTTCATTGCGGTCAAAATGTTGATAATTAACGTTATGTCAGAAATGTTACCGCACCAACATGCTTAATGTTTAATATCTTAATTTCATATCTAATTCTTGTGAAGTGAACGGTATAGGACACCGATTATTCATATTTTGCTAGGTGAGAGGGCTGGGAGAGGATGCAATAATACTTTTTTTACTAAATAGCACAACGATTATATGTTAACATCTCATATTATACCTTATAATGTTTTGTGTTTACTTAACATACCATAGGATTTTTTAGACTAAATCTGTATCCAATTTGAGGTATAACTTTCGGACTTGGCTTTGTATCCTTATTGCGTGATAATTAAGATAAAAACGGAAAGTGCAAATTGAAAAAGTTAAAAATACAAATACATGAAATAAAAAAAATCTCCTTAGGTATATAGATGTAAGAGGATTTGACACTTTGTACAGAGTTCTCAAGATTGATTTCAAATATTACAAATTTAATGTTTACGTTCAGTTTTTCTTGGCATAGCACAAACTAATTTGGGTAAAAGCTGATCACTGAATAATAAATTATAGCAGATTGCCAACTTGATTACCAGAACAAAGCATGTAACATCCTTACCTTGAACGAAATTATTAGTATGGTTCGTAGCTGTGCCTGTAAATGTAAAGAATACAGACAAACTATTTTTTGGTTAAATTGAATTATCAGGTGCTGTGGTATCGATTACAAAGGGAAAATTTGTGTTCAGAAACATATTAAACTTGTTTTCAAAGGTAAAACACGTATTTATTTAAGTTATATCGTAGTATTTGGTCTCGTAACGTATTTGTATTTATAATTGAGTTAAAACTGTTCTTATAATTGACCTGTGTTTAACAAATCGTTTTATTTACTTGGGATGATATTCATTTATATCAGTATATTAGTTTCTGTAAGTTTTTGTTATCTTTGTAAATTAGATAAAATAAATACTTCTTTTTTCATTCTTTTATTAAATATTTTTGTTATGGATCTTTCAATGGATAAAAATGCTTGACGAAAATTTGAATTGATAACACTGGTTGTCATATGAATTTAAGCAGGATGAAATGCAATTACGAATAAAAGTGTAATAAAGGGAAATTGGTATTACATACTTTGAGATCCTGGTGATCCAGGTGGTCCTTGTTTGCCAGGTTGACCAGTGTAACCCATTGGACCTGGATGACCCATTGGTCCAGAATGTCCTATTTCTCCTTGAGGTCCTGTAACTCCCCGTAGGCCTTGTGGTCCATGTGCTCCTTTCATTCCTTGTTGGCCCGGACTGCCAGGTGAACCTGCTGGTCCAGGTTCACCCTTTTGACCAGACTGTCCTTGCGGTCCAGGTGAACCATTCATTCCAGGAGTTCCCTCTGGTCCAATTGTACCTCGTGGCCCTTGTGGTCCAGGTGGTCCTGGTGGTCCTATATAAATGATAAATAGACACTCGACTTACCATGAATTGTTCGTGTAATTAATTAGCATCGAGAATGTTCGCAGTGACTGAAGCAAACACAAAGTACTTTATCTGCTGATATGACATCTTACGGTCAAAAACTCTGAAGGTCAGCACAGTTGGATACCGAATCCTGTTTTTGCAACAGCTAGTATAAATCGCTTGTAAATATGTGTAAGCTTGAATTGTTTGTATGAATACTGTAAACCAAACTTTTTTTTATAATACTTTATTTTGCGTTTGTGTTTTTTAAACAGACTTCGAGGCAATTTCTTTTCCTGAGTTTCCATTGTTTTTAATGTTCAATAAGGAAGGATCCAAGTTGTTCATATTTGTGACGATAAATATTTCGTTATTTTTCTACTTGCGATTTTTTTTTTATTTATTTAGAATATTTACGCTACCTTTAAATGAAACGAACTCACCAAGACACTAACTTTGGTGGAGAATAAATTAATGAAGTAGCACTACCTTGCCCAGGCCTATTATAACTTTATATATTTTAGTGTTTAAAATGGATGCTCTGAATTTGCAATTAGCTGACATTAAACATGGAGAAAATGCGGTCTCATTAATTAACGACAAGAAGAATTTTAGCGACAAGATGCGACAAGAAGCGTCAAGAAGCGATAATAATTAAAATTTACCGACAGGAAGACAAATCTAGAAATTTGAAATGATTAACTGTTAGATTTCTTAACGCTCTTTTTGTCCCTTCTTGTCGATAAATTAGTCTTCTTGCCGCTAAAATAATCTTCTTGTCGCTAAATTAGTCTTCTTGTCGCTAAATTAATCTTCTTGTCGCTAAATTAGTCTTCTTGTCGCTAAATAAGTCTTCTTGTCGCTAATTAATCTTATTGTCGCTAAATTAGTCTTCTTGTCGCTTCTTGCCGCTTAATCAGTCTTCTTGTTGATTGTTGTCACTAAATAAGTGTTCTTGTCGCTAATTAGCGAGACCCAAAAAATGGGTTAAAAAAATTTGGAGGAAAAAGTTATTGTTTTTTGGTAAAATAGAAGGCAAAACAACTAAGTAACCCTTTTTATACAAACCTCTAACAACTTTTCCACTTGTCGTTTTTCCTATACCTGAAATGTTCAGATATATTATTACCACAAAAATAGTAAAAATATAGATGGCGGGATATAGTTACGATACTGTTGTCAGGTCATTAAAGATTGCATATTTTGGCGTTAATATTGATTCACTTATAGGGTCTTTGCATCGGCACTAAACACATTTATTTAAAAACCAGTTGTTGGCATGACACGGGTTATGTTCTTCTCATATATGTTATGATGGTATGATACTAAACCCCTAACGGGAAGGATTGTGCCTGATATTCATATGATGAAGACATAATCTTTCAATCAGTTTAATTGATGTCTGGAGCTGGCATGTCAGTTAACTGCTAGTAGTCTGTTGTTATTTATGTATTATTGTCATTTTGTTTATTTTCTTTGGTTACATCTTCTGACATCAGACTCGGACTTCTCTTGAACTGAATTTTAATGTGCGTATTGATGCGTTTACTTTTCTACATTGGCTAGAGGTATAGGGGGAGGGTTGAGATCTCATAAACATGTTTAACCCCGCCGAATTTTTGCGCCTGTCCCAAGTCAGGAGCCTCTAGCCTTTGTTAGTCTTGTATTATTTTTAATTTTAGTTTTTTGTGTACAACTTGGAGTTTAGTATGGCGTTCATTATCACTGAACTAGTATATATATTTGTTTAGGGGCCAGCTGAAGGACGCCTCCGGGTGCGGGAATTACTCGCTGCATTGAAGACCTGTTGGTGACCTTCGGCTGTTGTCTGTTCTATGGTCGGGTTGTTGTCTCTTTGACACATTCCCCATTTCCATTCTCAATTTTATATAAATTCATTGCTAGTCCTATATATACATTACTGGAAATATCATACCCTGCCGCTTGTAGATTTCATAGTGTTCATTTGGAACAGACTCCGTTCACTTCATGTGCTGTGATCAGTTATTTTATTAATATGAGAACAGAGTTCCAATGTCCCCAGCGTTGCACATATTTTATATTTTCAAGGGGCATAACTTTTTTTAAAAAAGTCGATGGGCCACCATTATAAAACTTGTCCGAGATATTGCTGATATTAACCTACAGTATAAGTTTTATAAAAATCTGGCAAGAATTGTACCTGTGAGAGCGCTAACAAGACCAGACGGACGGACGGACACACAGACGGACACACGGGCGGAGAGACGGACGGACGCCCGGTATTTCCATGTCCCCTGCAACGAGTTACGCGGGGGACAATAACCAGATATTTAATCTTATTACGAAAATGTGTTACTCAGACTCAGCAACCAACCAATCAAAACACTGGATTGAGTGTTTTGAGCACAAATTTTGTACTCCGAGTACTGTCTGAGTAAAGTTTTAGGACCGAGAGCTCTGGTCTCTAGGCTTTACAAAAATGGACTGACCATTGTACAATGTTTATGAAACTTTCTAAGTCTACGTTTCGTGCTTCCATATAAATAATAGTCAACCAGAAGGAAAAGAAACTCTATCTGTAAGTAAACGTCATACACAAATTCACTAAATTTACATAGAATTACAGGTATCTGCAGGCCTCATAAAAAGAGTCCGGACAAGTACAATTTAAAAAATATTCTTCTCAGTCACAGAGCTGTTATATCAGCAAATAAAACGAAACGCAAACATCATAGCACTGTATGCACTGGCAAGTTAGTGGCATGGTCATAAAAAGAGATGCCAAATATAGTCAATAAGACAGCGACTAAACGACACAAACAAACCACTATCGATAATATCTATACTTTTACATATGGTCTTCGTAAATTGATAGATATCTTACAATATTTACGCGCTCAATCGACCAGAGTTTGAAATAGTTGCAACAATGAGTAACTCGGAATACCACAGTTCTGCCACGAACTTCACATTTGACAGATTATCTTATTTGATCTTTAACGGACTTTTGGTTTATATAATCATGTCACAAATATGTCATAATATCGATCACAATCATTTTATCCATATACAGACATGAACTAAGCATTTTCAATAGTTTCTTGTACTCTTGTAGCAAATAAAGTAGATTTCTGTGTTTATCATACCTGGCGATCCCCTAGGACCAAGTGGACCTAACATACCCTGTGGCCCTTCTGGTCCCATTGGTCCTCTCTCTCCTTTTGGTCCTTGTAACCCATTTGCGCCTGGTGCGCCTGGTGAACCCAGTGAACCTTTTGGTCCTTGTAACCCATTTGCGCCTGGTGCGCCTGGTGAACCTTTTGGTCCTTGTGCTCCATTAAATCCCGGTTTCCCAGGTAGCCCTTGTGGTCCAGGTTTTCCAAAAGGTCCTAGTGGTCCAGGTTTCCCATGCGGCCCTTGTGGTCCAGGTTTCCCATGCGGCCCTTGTGGTCCAGGTTTTCCAAATGGTCCTAGTGGTCCAGGTTTTCCAACTGCTCCTGGTTTTCCAGCTTCCCCTGAAACAAGTAACGTGTGACTTATATTGTTATTGTTCTCAAGTTATGTATTTCAATTTAACCTTCTTACATCGTCATCTAATGTGTCAAAGAGGCAAAGTCAATGGTCATAACAAAATTACTTAAAAATAAAGTTACCAAACTGGTGCAGAAAAATAAAGTCAAAACATTAAAACAGGAAAAATTTGGCATGATTTAACAATTTATTTTAAAAAAAAACCCACAAAATTTAAAACTAAATTATATTTGTCGAGACATTGTGACAAGCAAATAATATAAAGTCACCTACCTTTATGGCATCCTTATCAATTACTTTATTGCACTTACCTGTGAAACCACGCCAACCTGAAATAGTTATGAGATGAATTGAACAGATCGTACAATTATTTATAATGTTATTATTATAGTTTTCAAAGTTTTTTTTTAATGACAACCTGGGTTTAATTAAGTTAAGTTTACTTTTCTTTCATTGGCTGGTCGTAACTGGCCGTCTTTATAATTGGCAACCAGAAATACGTCTCATTTATCGAAGCCGAAAACCCAAACATCTATTTTTGCATAGGGGTTCGGGTGGTTAAGTCAAATGATTTCTAAGTGATTTCTTTTGTAAACTATTGTTTGTATGTTTGTCTACTTTTCTTGTTGCCATGGTACTGCCTGTCCTTTTTTAGGCTGGTTGTCTCCCTTGCAACATACGGGTATCTCAGTCACTCTTGTTAGAGCCAAACAGGGGACCTATCTAGTACTTTTTTTTCTATGATTTGGAATCACTTAGATTTTTTCTCATTTTTTAACAACAAAATCATATTAAAACTATTCAGTTGTTCACGTGTACTTTGTCAAATATAAATTCATTTAACAGATTTTCCAAAAAAAGTATATTTATTACTATTATGTTGTTAGCAATATGTATTAGAATTGCGATAGAAATTAACATAGAGTAGTCAATATTTTCGTCAACTGAAATGTTCATATAACTACCTCTCCATCCTCTTTGTCCTTCCGGTCCAGGACTACCAGGTGCTCCTGTAAAAACAAAAACAAACGATAGTGGCATTTACGTTGTGTGTGTCTTTTAAATGTGGTTTATAAGCTTGTAAAATGTTTTAATGTGAGTGGGAACGAAAGTGAAATCTATTTTTGATGTACCTTGTCATTTTTTTCACTTTTGACATACTAGAGTGTATGATTGACGCAGCTCTTATATCTATCATCCAAAACGATCAGCCCTTTGAACTATGAGTTCCCACCGCTCTTTAACAACTTCGTATAAAAATTCGGATTTTTAAATTTCTTGACTCGATCATCATTGAGGCTTTTGGTACGAAACGCGCGTATGGCGTACAAATCTATAACCCTAGTAGCTTTGGTGAGTTTTTTTTATCAGTTTTTAATTTAAAGAATAAGAATTTTAACTTATTTTTGTTGAATTTCCGTTCTAATGCTCCAATAGTTGATACGCAGTTCATTATACTCTTTGACATATCAACTTAACGTGATCATACAAGTACAGGTTTCATTCGCCAAATATCTGTATCATGTGGCGTTCATTTTATTAAAGTAATACATTGTGTTATTGAGACATTTTCACGAAGTAACGATTTTTGTTTCGTATTTATAATACCCAAATTGATAAAAATAAAAGAAAATATTTATCATGTACATAAATGTTGGTTATCATATACCAAAGATATAATGGAAAATGGTGCACAATAGTTGCGTACATGACTTAATTCATGATTTTAATAGTAAGTAAATAAAGAGACAAATATACAATAAAATTTAATACATACCTGGCTTTCCCACACCTGGGCGACCTAAAGTAAGAACAAGTGTAATATTAGGGTATGATAATATCTTGGAACCAAGTAATTTAAAGAATCCTGCAGAAACATTCACTTTAGGCACAGGTGAAGTAAAAAAATCCCGAGAAATACACGAGGGTCTGGATGGGGATCGTTCATTTCTTTATCCTTAAGGAAGTTCGCTTCTCAGGTTCAAAATAATAAGCTTTTCTAAACACTAGTTTATATTGATAAGGAATTAATAAAGGAATCAAAAGAGCAAAAAAAATATGTAGGTCAATGTACTTGTTTTCGAGATATTAGCCCCATTGAAATTTTGGCGGGAAAATGTTCTCTCTTGACTTTTCATAGCTTTATCATTGACAAGTTTAAGTTCTCAAAAACTATTAAAATATAATTAAAATTTTATTAGACTTTAACAGATGGCTTATCATTATACATGTAAAAGATTTATAGAAAGAAAAATGGGGGTCAATGGGCAAATTGTTTTAAGGCATTCAAATGGATAAAACCAGAGGAATCCGAAAATCTGACAAAAATTCCAAAACATGACAAGCGAACATCCTTAAGTGTTTTTGGCCACTTTTCTCTATTCTTTAATTTTTTTGCCTATCATTTTCCATTCTTTATATTGAAGCACCTCATCATTTTCTCCTCTAATTTATTTTTTGCCTAATTTTTCTCTATTCGTTTTTTAAAGCACCATATTCCGTTTTTTTGTAAATCCCATTCAGACGTACATACAAATAAACAACTACAAAAACAAAAAAAAATATTGAATATTAATATTTGGGAAAAACCACTAAGTAGTGAAACGTACTTTGAAAGGGTGTGGATATATACTCCTTCGCTATTGGCAAGAATGGTCTACTTATAGCATATTTTACTTCAGTTTTTTTTTATGTACTATTTTAAGATGATATTCCTAAATAAATAATAAATTTTCCATTTGATCATATTAGGCTTTGGGGTACAAGAAAAGTCGTCTGATCTCCAAATTTACCGATTACGTATTTTACACTTTACCCTATCGTGATATTTTGAATGAGTTGGGATTCGATAGAATGGATATGCATGCATAACAAGAGACGTTTACTGTGGTTAAGGCACTCGATCATTACATCCAGTCTAACTCCGTTTTAGAGCGCATGCGATTCTGCAAGTTCTTTTTTATCTTGATATATAAGAATACGGAGATGAGATATGATTGCCAATGAGACAACTATCCACCAAAGTTCAAATAAAGTGGATGTAAGCAATTATAAGCAACCGTACGGCCTTCAACAATGAGAAAAACCCATACCGTATAGTCGGCTATAAAAAGCCCGACATGAAAAATATGAAACAATTCAATTGAGAAAACTAACGGCCTAATTCATAACAAAACAATTAAAGAAAAACAAATATGACAGACATGAACCAACGACAACCATGGAACTACAGGTTCCTGACTTGGGACAGGCACATAAAGAATGTGTGGCGGGGTTAAACATGTTTGTGAGCGTTCAACCCTCCCCTAACCTGGCACAGTGGTGTAACAGCACAACATAAGAACAAACTATAAAATCAGATGAAAAAGGCTGATCTCATCAGATCGATACAAAGCAGAAAAACATCAAACATAAACACCGACCGGACGTGACAGTGTATGTATATTAAAAATTGATTTTTGAGTTTTGATCTCTTACGTAGACCGTAAATAAAAAGTTTTGGTAATTTGGTTATCGTGTTGTCTAACATCTGGCCATTATACATGTATATGAGCAAAGCAAAAATATTATGAATAATTACCTGTTAAACCACGCATTCCTGGTCTTCCTAAAAACGATAAAACATGTAGTTATTAGTATACATAATGGTTTAGGGGCCAACTGAAGCCCGCCTTCGGATGCGGGATTTGCTCTGCTGTGCTGAAAACCCATGGGTGGCCTCGGGCTGTTTTCTGCTCTTTGGTCGGGTTGTTGTCTCTTTGATACATTTCCCGTTTCCACTACCAATTTTATTAAACACATTGAATATTAAATTTTGATTAAAAGGGATGTGGAGTATACGTCAAGGAGACAACAACTAACCAATGAAAAAAATACAGAGAAAACATTTAGAAGGCAACATACGGTGTGCAACAATAGACAGCTGTCTTCAATACCATATAACAAACTACGCACGGTTGCCTATAATTGCTTACATCCACTTCATTTGAAGTTTGGTGGATAGTTGTCTCATTGGCAATCATACCACATCTCCTTACAGAACATTCATATAAAGTACCGTTATGTTACATTTACAAAACAAAAATGAATTATTTTTCCTGAATTGCATTTGATAAAGGTATACATAGGTACAAATGTACAACAATTGACACTAAACGAAATAATAAATTTGAATGTACATGGTTAATTATTCATATCGTTACATATTTAGAATTTAGTATTATTCGACCTCAATAACATTCTTGTAAATTATCACATTGAATATGAATATAATTACCGAAAATACATGCAGTAAAACAAAAATAGAATTAAATCATTATCCTAAGATTTTGTAACACTGGTAAAATAGCACACTTACCGGGAGTACCGTCTTTTCCTGGAAGTCCTGCAAAAGCATTCAATAATACATTATACGTGGCATGATAATTTATTCTCTTTTTCAAGACATAGATTCATAACAACATGTATTCATTTATTTCAAAGTCATAAAATAGTTCATAGTTGTCTGTAACATAATTAATTGATTGATTGGTTAGTGTTTAACGCCACTTACAGCACTGTTACGTTATTTCGTGGCGATTAGTTTTTTATTGGTATACAATCTCGGTTAATTAAGGTTTGATTCGAACGCACCTGCCACGTGCCTGATTCGAACTCACAACCTCAGTGTTGACAAGCTAGTGGTACAGTTGTTTAACTACTTAGACCACTCGGCCACCAAGGCCCCTGTTTGTAACATAATGAACAAATTGATGTACATTATAACTGGTCCCTAATATGTATCGCATAACTAATCGCCGTATTCAAATATCAGAAATTACTTATACTTTTTACTATGTAGAATCAGAATACATGTATCAAACTCTTTTCCTTGTTACTGGTGTTAGTTGGATTCACTTTGTGTTTATTCATGAATATAAGTGTACTGCACACGGTTTGAATATATGTGTCCTGTACACGGGTTAAATATATGTGTACTGCACACGGTTGTCAAATTCGAGAAGACCTATGCAGATTTAGCAATTATTGTGATGCAAAAAGTTGTTTTAAATGCAATAGTACAATATTTTGTTGATATATAAGACACATACTTAATTAAAGTATCAAGGGGACACATGTTCAGTTCGAAGCTCAAGTGAGGGCCAAGTAAAAGGCGGGCAGAGACTTCAAGTTGAAAATAAACGAGTTATTTCACATGTGAGATTATCGGATTTTATCACAATGGGATTCCGAATTTCATATAAATCACCAACATCTGTTACAGTATAATAATATATATAATATGACTTTTTTTTCGATTTCGTTTGCTGAGATTTTTTTGCTGACATCTGGTTTGCTTTGAGATCTCGTGAGCTTTGATCTGGTAAAATGGTAAAATTTCCTACTCACCAGGAGCCCCACCTCTCCCTGGAAGTTCTAGAATAAGAGTTCTCGGTTCATTATAAGAATCATGATATTCACCAATTCAAAGCGTAAAATCAAAATTAAATGTACAGTTTACATTCACAAAGTTTAAAAGAATAACAGAATTGAGAATAGAAACTGGGGATGTGTCAAAGAGACAACAACCCGACCAAAGAGCAGAAAACAGCCCAATGCCACAAACGAGTCTTTAACGCAGCGAGGAAATCCCGCACCTGTATGTTTTTTTTTATCAATCCAAAACAGTTCAATCACATCTTTCTTTCGGTAGGTTTTTTTCACTAACTGTTTATATTAGCATCCACTATTAAATGATGGGTCCTGTATTCTTTAAAAACTGCAGCTGTTAATGAAAACTTGTACTTTTTGTATTAACGATAAACTTAAGCGATAATGTAAACCTATGACTGTTTGTATTGCACATCAGTGTCCTCAAATGGACATATGGACGAAGAGGTAATTATATGAAAGTATAATGGGATTTTAGTGTGAACGGTTTATGTTTATGTTTAGTTGGAATACAAATTGAGAATGTTACTTGAAAACGTGTTTTACAGAATGCTGTAATTACTTTTTCAGTCTTACAATGTATGATAATTATATTAAATATATTCACGTTTTTTTTCTCTCTTGATTTGATCTTGTTGTAGATTTTCTGACTATGTTCAGAGAAACACTAAATCTGGACCAAAAACGAACGGACGCACAGACCTGAAATCATGATGCACCTCTACTATCGTATGCAGGGCATAGCAAATCATTTTATTCTACTGATTAAATTATATTCACTCCGTCAGTAGCGGTGCTGAATCGAGAAACGTGTTATAACTCAATACATACCCTGTTTTCCAACGCCCGGACGACCTGAAACACAATGGTAACGTATAAATAAGGGTCTAAATGGGGTTTACAGAATAGAGAATAATGATCAAAACGTGCAGAATAAAGAGCAAAAGATATAAAGAATAGAGAAAAATAGGCCAAAAAAAGGAAGAATAGAGGATGATGGGGTGCTAAAATATAAAGAATAGAAAATAACAGGCAAAATTTATAAATATAGAGAAAAATGGCTTAAGGTTCATCATAACAAATGGACAAAAATGATTGTGTTTAGACCTTAAAAACTGCTCTGAGTACAGACCTGGCATCCACTAGATATATAAAAATTAAATGCATTTTGTGTTTCAGAAAGTTAAAATATTTTTTTGGATTTTGACGGGCATTTTTTTTCGTTCCTGCAGAAGGTGTAAAAATAAACTAAGTTGGGATACAACTTTGAGATGCTCCCACTCAGGTAACAACTGTATTGTATTGTATTGATTGTCCTAAGGCTTGATTGGCATGGTCAATAGATAGACAATAGATAACTACACAACTATAGGTGAGTTAAAGAGTGTAACTGAATGGACAGTATCAAATGCAATTCAGGTGTTTGTTTATTTTTACACCTTCTGCAGGAACGAAAAAAAAAATGCCCATCAAAATCCAGAAAAGATTTTAACTTTCTGAAACACAAAATGCATTTAACTTTTATATATATAGTGGATGCCAGGCCTTAAAACTTTTCCAACTGCACCGGTTAGTCTGTACTCAAAGTAGTTTTTGAGGTGTAAATACAGCCATTTTTTTCCATTTGTTATGATGAACCTAAAAAATAAAGAATACAGAATTGAAGGACCCCCATCCAGACGCTCATAATGCAAAATTACCCTTAAATCGTTCATAACTCGAAATTGACCACCTGTTAAGAATCACGACATCATTTGACATTTGTTGTCAATAACGTCATGTCTACCAATTTACCGTAAAGAAATAGAACAGCTAACTGCTACTTTTAATTTGATCATCGATAATTAATAATGAGATTTTAGAGGACAATTGTAAAAAGGTTTAAACTTGCTTACTGTTCGGTGTGAGCCAAGGCTCCGTGTTGAAGACCGTACTGTGACCTATAATGGTTTACTTTTATAAATTTTGACTTGGATGGAGAGTTGTCTCATTGGCACTCGTACCACATCTTCTTATATCTATTAAAGGTGTGTATAAAATTTTTTTTTTTTGCCAGAGAACATTCTTAACAACTTATGGCTAAACATTAGTGTACATTTGTTTACATTTCATTGCACATCATTATGACGAATTCCAATATACTGGGACAGGAAAATTGCGTTCGTTTAACCTCGAATGCGTTACATTCCTTTCATAAGCTAGTATGTTAAATTATATTTTTATTTTTTTTGCTGGCCAAGATTCGAAATAAACTTTTCTATAACTGAATGTCAGAAAATTTGTCCAACTTCTCCCGATAAACTGCAGATTACGTAACCATTTTACATATGTTTATAGATTGATTTTTAAAGATATACGCTCAAATTGAATAAAGATGAATATAGGATGAAAATGTATCATAAATTTAGTCCACTCCATATATTGTGTGTTTGCGTCATAGTTGTAATCGTCCTGAACATGTATGAAATATTTACCACTGGACGCCAAGCTAACAAAAATCAATCAATCAATGCATTGGTCTGAGCTGTTTTGACGAAAAAGTATAAATATGCTTTATGAGGATGTGGAAGGGGGTTGTCATTTCTGTATTCTTTTAATTTTATGTCATTTTTTTCTACTCTTAGATTATAAAAACAAGAGGCTCTCAAAGAGCCTGAATCGCTCACCTGTATTTCAGAGGAGAAGATTTTTAAATGTTAGCAAACTGTGAACAAATTGTGTAAAATTGTTTTTAAAGGGAAATAACTCCTTAAGGGGTCAATTGACAATTTTGGTCATATTAACTTTTTTGTAGATCTTACTTTGCTGAACATTATTGCTGCTTACAGTTTATATATATCTATAATAATATTCAAAATAATAACAAAAAACTGCAAAATTTTGTTAAAACTACCAATTCGGTGGCGGCAACCTAACAATGGGTTGTTCGATTCGTCTGATAATTTCAGGGCCGATAGATCTTGACCAATTGAACAATTTTAGCCCATGTCACATTTGCTCTAAAAGCTTTAGTTTTTGAGATATAAGCCAAAAACTGCATTTGACCCCTATGTTCTATTTTTAGCCATGGCGGCCATGTTTGTCGATGGATCAAAACTTCGGAAACAATTTATAAACTAGATACCGTAAGGAACATTCAGTTAAAGTTTGAAGGTATTTTGCCCAGTAGTTTCAGAGGAGAAGATTTCTGAAATAGTTAATGACGACAGACGACGACAGACGACAACAGACGACGACAACAGACGACGACAGACGACGGACGACGACGGACGCCAAGTGATGGCACCAGCTCACATGGGGTCCTTCGGGCCCCGGTGAGCTAACTAGGGTAAAACGCCATTGAAAAATACAAGTATATGAAAAATGCAAAATGTCAGTAGTTCACTATAATACTTCATTATACTTTCTGCAGTTTCTCACTTAAAGTACGGTACGAAGAAAAGCAGTTTGTTAAAACTATGGCATGAAGATTATTCAACATGTATCAAAAAACAGGGGAGAATCACAAAATTTATAGATTAACAAAAATGAAACTTATATTTTTTGAAAAATAAACAAGAATGATATTACGTAATTTTGGAAGGTAAGCCTTACGCACCTGTCATATTTCATGGTATCGTCAGATCATGTTTTCGTACGTCATATGAATTCGTACTATGCATGCATTTTCAATGGACATTATGACGTCACAGTGCATTCTTAATAGCACGAAAAACCCATGAGATGAGGATAAGTGTATTCTAGTCCATTCGTTTGTAAAAGTAAAACATTTCCATGCTATTTCTACCAATTTGCTATGCATAAAAGCATGGGTCAATTGATTCATTTGATACTACTAAAATAGTTCTTAATTTGTTCCTTTGTAAACTTTTTTTCTGTTTTACCCAATCTTGATTAAGATAAATACCTGTTAAACCACGCATGCCTGGTCTTCCTAAAAATAATAAAACGGAATCGTAAATGGACAATAATGGTTTGAGCACTGAAATACGTCTCATGTCTTTAAATGATGCTTTGAACATTAAATATTGAAAAAGGAAAATAATTTATCAAAGAGATAATATTATTCGATCCCCGATCCATTTTCACTACATAAATTAATCTTCCGATAAATCCGGTGCCTAATGTACAAAACAATACACGAAAAATAAATATGATTTGCTGCAACAAATGACAACTTTTGATTCACAGATTTCTGACCTCTGAACAAGCACATACAAAATATGGAGGTGTTAAACATGTTTGCAGGAACTCAAACCTTCCCCTGACCTTGGATGGTTAAAATTCATTCAAAGAAAATCACAATTCATACCAAATGCTTTTACATCCTTCTCTGTGTCAACAATATCAGTCTTTTTTCGTCTTGTATTTTCGAGTTAATGGTTTCTCATATTGCTAAACAGATTTATAATGCATTGATGATGTTCGAGCTTTTCTCGCTGTGATATCTATTTGATCTTATTTATATTTCAGATTTTTAAATGATGAATTTAATTTAATTACAGTATTGCTTACCATCTACTCCTTTGGGTCCAGCAGGCCCAGGAGACCCCACAGTTCCTGCAGGTCCCATTGGTCCTGGTGGTCCTGGTGGTCCAGCAAGTCCTGGTTGACTAGCAGCGTTAGATGCGTCTCCTGGAACACCTTAAAGTGAATATATAACAGGCAATACAGAGATAGGTTTAATAATTAAAAACAAAAAACAGTTTCTAAAATGGCCAATATTGTAAAGAAGGATGCTAAAATGATTATATATTCAATCTGAGATCAATATTGATTTTGATATTAAATTTCAAAGAAGAAATGTTGCCAAGCAAAGTTTTGATAAATAAAGTTCAAATATCTAAAAAAAAAAACCAACATATCTGCATCCTGTTCAATCCATAATCACGTGTATGATTCTTTTTTCGTGTTTTTTTATCGATTTTATCTACAATTCCATCCCTCATTTTGTTAGTTATTGGTTGAAATATTGGTTATTAACATTCGTATGAAAACCAAGAGAATAGCAAATTTAAAAAAAAAACGTTTGGACATATTTCTTATAAAAAGCAAAGTAAAAAAAAACAATGCATAGACACATGTATAAAAAAAAATCATCAAAGCTAACAAGCTTATATATAATTTTGTAAGCCAGACGCGCGTTTCGTCTACAAAAGACTCATCAGTGACGCTCGAATAAAAAAAAAATTAAAAGGCCAAATTAAGAACTAAGTTGAAAAGCATTGAGGGCCAAAAATTCCGAAAGGTTTTGCCAAATACAGCTAAGATAATCTATAACTGGGGTTATATTAGTATATAAAAAGCTAAAATACAAAAAAAAATGGTGAGGATAAATGCGAAGAATATAGGATCTGTAGATGGATTTATTTGAAAATGTTTTCTAATCAGGTGATAGAACAAGAAACAATAAATTTAAAATATTTTTAGTATAACAAATACTATATATTATCAGCTTTTTGTTTAAAAAAAAACAAGTAGTAAAAGAAGTTATCTTAGTCAATGTATATGTTCAAAAGTCTAAGACGTTTTGACATGGTTATGATATAAGTAACATAATCCCTTTACAAGAAAAGGCATCCCGAGAATCAACATATTTTATACATAATTTATTATGACGTAAAATACCTATAAAAAGTGCGATTAAACATGTTTCAAATTTGATAATCTTCCGTACAATAAAAAAAATTATCTCAATTAAAAACAATTTAATTGTAAGATACAATGTACGATTTACCACCCGTTACAAATTCACGAGAAAGATGTATCGATTACATTGTATATAGTTTGTCTAAATTGATTATATTTCATTTATTATGTTGTTGCCGATTATATTACATGTTGTCTTAAGATACTATATACATGTAGTTATCGATGATATGATATATGGTAAGTCGTTTTCACTGATATTACTTAAAGCATGTAGTTATCGACTATATTGCTCATTGTGTGTAGTTATCGATTTAATTGCAATTTAGTATGTAGCTATCGATAATATTGCTAATGGTATGTAGTAATCGATTAAATTACTTTAAGTATGTAGTTACCGATTATAGTGAATATAATATGAAGTTATCGATTAAAGTGTATTTAGTATGTAGCTATCGATTATTTTGCTAATAGTATGTAGTTAAGGATTATTTTGCTTTAGTATATAGTTGTCAATAATATTTCTTATAGTTTGTAACTATCGATAATAGTGTATTAATTTGTTATTATCGATAAAATTGCTTATAGTATGTTATAATCAATAATTTTGCTTATAGACTGTAGTTATCGATGATATTGCTTATAGTATATCGTTATCGTTTATATTATTTATAGTATGTAATTATCGATTAAAGTGAATATAGTTGTAGTTATCGATTTTAATTGTTTATAGTATGTAGTTATCGATTACAATGTATTTAGTTTGTAGTTATCGATAAAGTGCATGCAGTATGTAGTTATCGATTGTAGTGTATATAGTATGTAGTTGTTGATTATAGTGTATTAAGTATGTAGTTATCGATTATAGTGTATTTAATATTTAGTAATCAAATATAATGTATATGGTATGTAGTTATCGATTATAGTGTGTTAAGTATTAAGTTTAGTTATCGATTATAGTGTGTTTAGTATCTAGTTATTAAATATAATTTATATGGTATTTTGTTATCGATTTTAGTGTGTTTAGTATGCAATTATCGAAAATATTGCTTACAGTATGTAGATATCGATTAAATTGATATAGTATGTAGTTGTCTATTATAGTGTATTTAGTATGTAGTTATCCATTTTATTAAATGTAGTATGTAGTTATATACATGTATATTACCATCATGCAAGATATATGTTTACTATATAAAAAAATATATTTTTAAACATCATATCAGACCTGGCTTTCCTGGACGACCTGAAAAATCCGTATCTTTATAAAGAAAATGTTTTACATACTCAAATTGATTTGTATGGTCAGTTTGTTTAATTCTTATTATAATTTACATAGTCTGGACTAAGTTGCAGTTGGAATGTAGTAACAAAAATAACAATTAATGTGCTCGTCTCTACAACTGTATGTTAGGATATCTCAAAATTTAAAAAAATGTAAATATCTAAATATCCTCAAAAAAAACTTAAGATATTGTTCTATGTACTATATACGATTTGTTATATCAACATAAATGTCGTGAAAAAGTAGCATCATTGATATACAATGTTTTCCAACCATACAAAGCCTTTCATTACAAAGCATGTTATTTCTCCATATTGTGGGTACAACAGTTTCAGTGATTTAACCTATTATATAATTTGATTTCGAACGAATTCAGAATAACTTAGAAATCAATTTGCCTATTGAATGACAGTTGGTTTATAATAAATAATAGTTGGCTATATTAAAGAATTTTTCTCATGATGTGCTCTAAATAGGTGTTGCACTCACCCGTAAGTCCTCTCATTCCTGGTCTTCCTGTAATATATTGTTTAAGGTTTACGATATAATTATTTGATGACGTATGGTTAAATATCACATATTACATACTATGGTACCTTCCCTTAATATTTATAATATCTTATGTGTGATGACGTCAATATGGTGATATGACGTCAATATGGTGATATGACATAAGTTTATGCAGAAAAACGTCGACACGGTTATTTTTAAACATCGGCGTTTTGAAAATAAACAAATATAAATATGATTCTATTTTATCTAAGCTGAACTTTATTGACTGAATTCCCCATAACAACAATTCTAATAAAATTTCAAAAATATAAAATATGACGATAGTTATAACCCAAGCTCGGGTTAAAATGTTTAATACATGTAAAAGACAGCTTCTGGAGAAACTGAAAAACAAACTAATTTTTGTTTTTCTTGTTTGAAATGTTAAAAATTTGTCATCTTATGACATTTTGTATCTAACAATACGAAATGACATTTGCTAATTGTTATTTGAGGAGGACGCAGTGGAAAAATCGGTAAAACTAAAATATCAACATGATTTCTGAAATAAAAAGTTATAGTTTTTAAGTATATATCAATGTAAGTTATTAATTAATTATATACCTTTAAGACCAGCAGGTCCATCTTTTCCAGGTGGACCTTGCGGTCCAGATAATCCATCTTTTCCAGGCTTTCCTAAGGAAAAAATCAAATAAGTTTTCATACTATAACAAAGCTCGTTTGACAATAAAATGTATTCGAAATTCCAATTAATTATAGTGCGATAAGTATGTCTTGTAGTTGAGTCTTCATAACCATTTATTCTTATTTTGATCAATACATTTCTTTTAAGTGTTATTTTGAGAAACCTGGTATCTCTTCTGTTGTATGAATGTCAAGTACTTCATGATTAAATATATTATCTTTCTAAGCTGGGGTTGTAAACAACTTATTTGACATGTTAGAAGACCAACTTATTTTTCGTCTGGAGAAAGCTATGGTCAACTGCATTGTTGAACTAGGGATGTTAATGTCTTGACAATAAAGTACTCGAAAACTTGCAAAGTCAACATCATCACACTTGAGTATTAACATATGTACAGCGTATATAAATGATCTCTAAAGGAAAAAAAAACAACAATCACTGACGTTTATTTGTGATCACTTTGGAATCATCAAACAATAGTCGGAATAATCGGATGGAATTACTTATATCAGCTTTACCATTTACACCCAATCATGTCAGTTAGTTATTGAAATTGATATCAGAATTTATTCGGATAATCCCTTTCTTATTCAAACCATTTTGACATTATTTTCCGGTTTAAAGATTTTGTTTTACAAGGAAACATTGTGTATTCATTAACAGGACATCAGGGCACTTCAATAAACAATACATACATGTTTTTTATGCAAATGCCAACTTTAGTTGTACATTAAGTTAATAACCTGAAAGTTCTGAATATTCATGAAATACTTGCTATCGTCTGTTTAGCAAAAACAATCAACGGATGTGTAATTCAGTATATAAACAACACAATTATGAGAGGGTGATAGAGCAGATTGTTTCACCAAGGAAACATTGTCAATCAATGCAAAGCCATGGTTGACAATGGTTTTTCGAGGGGTAGTGATCTTATCGATCACCCTCTCAGCTATTTGTTATTCAATTTATTATATAGAATGTTCTATTTTAACTGCTTTTTAAACTAATAAACTATAAAGTGTACAATCGATCAAGCGTATCCATGATGGGTAATTGAGTATAATCAATAGGACAGAGTAAATTATCTCCCTTGTATTAAAGATCAACATCTGGTATTTTAACGTGGAGTATAACAAACAAAAGTATCGTAGCATACATAACACAAAAACATATAATTTCAAATAGTCTTTATGAAGTTTGTCTACAAGATTAAAGTCTCCATTTTTGCATTTTCAAAGGTCTCAAGATACAAATAGTTAATGCATAACTTGGTCAAGTCAGTGAAACCTTATACAAAGTCTGATCCTTTAAAACTTCTAGAGTCTGCCTTAATAACAGATACTCGAAAACGTTGACATTCTCTAAGTTTAATATTGCATATGTTCAAAGTGTAAATTCTTTACTTTATTACTCTAAAAATAGACGAAGATATAAAACTGTGGCGCACAAAAAACCTCCAGTTAAAATATTAAGATATACTAAATGAGCTGCGTCGGATTGAAATCGACTTATGCAAGTGCACGTGCATGAACATGTATAAGACTTTGATTGATTTTGGAATATTCAAATACGAAACAAAATTTGAATTTTGGTCGGTTTTGTAGATTTTTGTATAACAGCTCAATCTTCAAACAGTTACAGACTTTCCATAGAGATTTTTTTAACCCGTAATAGGTTACCAGATATATTGATATTGAGTTGCATAAAGTCGATTTCTATCCGACGCAAATCACAATTTGATTAAATATTAAATGACAGATTGTTGATAACATACAATTTTTTTTAGGATGCAATGGATGTATCATACCATGAACATGTTTTACCCTATGAGTATTTCACATTGAACATCATGCAGACAGTATATTATTAGCGAATTATATAATCGAACTATTCAGACATACAAAGCATGAATATATCTGGCAATATATAAACCATTTGTCTTAGACGACAGCTTCATTCTTACGAATACTTGTACTAATAATGTTACCTGGTCTCCCTGGAAGAATCGTTTTAAAGCAATTATTTTAAAAAAAATTACTGATTCAATATTTTATAGAGAAATATAGATTATAACCCAGCAAAATAAAAAGATGCACTACGAGAGAAAAATAAACCAACTCACATGTTCCCCTTATATCAAATATTAAAGTCCTCTAACTCGATAACAACATATCTTAAAATAATAAAATTTGAAAGGTTATAGCTTATATTAATTGTATCTGTATGGTTGTAGGAAGATTTTCATCGGGTCAGGGTAAAGCAAACATGGCTTACATTAGAATACTGTTGGCTTATCAATAAACGTTACGTAGTTTATAAAATAGTATTATTCTAAGTTAAAAATTTGAAGCATCCTTCCAGTCAGCTATGAGGTAGTTTTGGAATTAACAACTGTTTCTTGTAATTATGTCTGTGTATGTGTTGTTTTGATTAAATGTTATGTATTGTACCTAGTTGTGTGGAGAGGGCTTACCTTACGTAGGCTTGGTCTGTTGACATTTCAATTCAGTTGATTTTAATAAAATATTGTTTAAACTAAAACGTAAACTAACTACGCAACCAAACATGAACCTTATAGTTTCAACTTTTATTGTTTACTAACCTGTTAGTCCTCTCATACCGGGCATACCTAGAAATAAAAAAAGGGTAAAGTAATTCCTCATAAACAAGTATAAAATCGGATCTGTATCCAAGGCTGATGTATAATTCTCAAACGTGTGGCAAACGTAATGAAGCATTTGTGCTTCTAATGTATCGCGATCCGTATCATTGTTTTGTTATACCAATCTGCTCATGCGCTTGCTTAAACAGTATACTCTATTTCATGTTATTGTTATCATAAGTAATATCTCTAATTATTATTAGTAGTAGTAGTAATAGTAGTATTACAATCATTTTCTAATAACTGTTCAAGAGAAGGGAACAAAAAATATTTTACCCTTAGGTCCTGGCGGTCCGGGAGGTCCAATTGGTCCTGGTTGTCCATCTTTACCTGGTTGTCCTTAAAAGATCATCACTTAGTCACATTATCATTAAAAATAAAGCAGTAAAATGAATATCAGATATGAAAACATTATGTTGAATGAAGTAGGTTATAAAAAAACAAGATTATCATTAAGAACATGATATTTGTTCATCTTTCAAATATGTAACTTAATCATGGTAAAAAAAAATGCCGAATATAGTTTATGACGATTCTGTAATAGCACAATATATATATGTTTAGTACAAGCCTTTTTTCTTCATTTAGAGTGATTTTTCGATGTAATCAACATTATTTGTTGATGATATCTCGTTAATAACAAATTTTGCTAAAGGACTGTATTTTTAAGTTTTGTAGTTGGAAAAAGCAGTCAAGTACAACAGTCGACAACATTTCAACCGCCTTAATGATGTGCTATTTAAATGGTCATTTTATATAACGTTTATTGCACTAATTTTGAATAGCCAAGATTAATCCTCAAATGGAAGGCGGATTTATATAAGGTTTTCTTTTGTCCGAATCCTTATGTTTTGGTTGAATATTTGTCATATGTGCTCCTTTGGAAAAATAAAGTTTTGTTTAAAATAAAACTTAAAAAACTAAATTCCAATATTACGACGTTTAAACGTCACAATTTTCACAGGAAGTTATTATAATTCAGCAGGTTTGATTTAAAGAAAAGTTAATGATATGACCATGAAAACCACCAAAAAGTATGTCGCTAAAGCATATAGCTGATTATTTAGAATGTAGGCATGCAGAAAACATAATAAAAGATACATTTTGTTAGGTCACATGTTCTCGCACTAAAACCTAAGCATAACAATTCATTCACGACTTGTATATTAGTATAAATTTAAAAATTGAAATAATTTTAAAGAACTAAAATAAGTAAAGCTATCAGTGTAACTACTTAGCAGGATTATATCATAATTACAATATTACGGCAATATATTATTATTCTAGTTACAGCATGAGCATATATATGATTAGATAATTTTACTAAGCAGTTGAATTTACCTGACTTTCCTGGCCTGCCTTTAAATGTAAATGAAAATGTATAATGATACACAATTAACTAGAATATGTTTCCACAGAACATCATTCCCTGCTCGCAATATTTTATTTCCATGTTTAGTAAACACTAAAATCAGGATCAAAAAACGTAAATTGCATAAAATTGAAGAAGATCAAACCATATTGAACATGTGTATTGGGTTTTATGTTGATGTGACTTAAAGTTAAAAGTAAACCAGCTAGGCCAAAAATTAAACTTTTACTGGACGGACGGAATAAGAAAGGACGCATATACAAAAAAACATAGTGCCCCTCTACTATCGTAGTGAGCGGGGTATACAAATAGGAGAAATAACAGAAGTAGCATTATGTACTAGTATACTTCGGTTGTCAGAAGATCGAGATTTTTTTAGTCTAAATATGGAAAGCCATACGATAATTAGATTTTTGTACGAGTTTAGTTGAATATATAACGTTGACAAATATGGCAATTAAGCAGTTATATGTATGTATGAGTAGAGAATTCAGAGCTTTTGCCAAATAATCTTGTGTTATTTTATTATGAACATCCAAAATTTAAGTTTTATTATGTATATTCGCAATTCAATTTTTTTATTATATCAATTGTTTTTTTATTTCAATTTGAATATTATACAGCATTTTTAAAATTTTTTTTTTACAAAATACATTAAAGTTTCAAATCTGATTTCTTAGATATTACATGTATTCCCAATACTATTTTTGTGATAAATATATGATTGCATGAATTGAATTGCTATTACTTACCAGTTAATCCTCTCATTCCAGGCATACCTACAAAAAATGAAACAGCACGTTATAAATTTCATGCGACCGAAGCGCTTTCCTGGATTTATCTTCATCAGAGATGCTCATGGTCGAATATTTGAAAGCTAAGGGTGTATAAGAACCGAAACAGTTGAAGAGCTATATGACCAAAAAGAACATAAAAAAATTTGCCAAATCCATCTAAAGTCAACTTTGCATGCGGGAGTTGAAACCTAAGTTTCTTTTTTATTTCAAAATTTATAAACGGACATTTTTTTATAAAGGTTTAGTTATAAATCATGTCAGTACAAATATTATTTAATGTTATAACATTCTCTTCATTTTTTGTTTTTTCGTATATTGTTATGTGTTTATCGTTTATTGTTTGTTTATGAATAAAGCCATAGGTTTTCTTGTTTAAATTATTTTACATTTTCATATGTCAGGGCCTTTTATATATGACTATACTGTATGGGGTTTACTTATTGTTGATTGTCGTACGTGACCTATTTTTACTTATATTCACATCATTTATACTTTGGTGGATAGTTGTCCTTTTGGCAATCATACAGCATCCCCTTTTTGACTCTTATTATGTGTTTTAATTATGAAATGTCAGATATCGCATTTCGCTATGAATGTAAAGACAATTGTCGGACCAATATTATGTTTTGCGATTATAATGATAGTCACTAAACGCGAATATTATGTTATTTACATATTACAATAATACAGAAGTATTTAGTACTATAACCGATAAATAATATTATATTTTATGGTTGTATTTGGCACATCTTTTTGGAATTTTTATCTTGCACTGATCTGTAAGTTCATGTTTGATTTGGCATTCCAACACCATTGATGAGTCTTAAGTAGACGAAACACGCGTCTCGCGTAACATCTTATTAGGCTCGTATCTTCTATTACTTTTAATGATTGTAACCTAAACTTATACCTACAAAGTTTTACAAGTAATGGATTGGTTTATAAAGCATACTTGTACTAGATAATCCTTTTTTATGCAGCAAAAATCATACCATTTTTGCCACTAGGTCCCTGTGGACCAAGTAATCCTGGTGGTCCTAATGGTCCTTTAGGTCCGGCTATTCCATCTTTACCCGGTGATCCTAAAGTGTATAGACATCTTTTGCATGAGGTATTGACAATTTGCATAAATAATAAGAAGTTTTAGTACTCCAAAATTATACTACTATTTTAACAACATAATGTTACAAGATAGGAACTATTCTTCAAGTTCAAAGTACAGTTTTGAGCTTTTAATATGATGTACCACTAATGTACCATACTTATTTTGTACCTGTTTAGAAAATAAATATAACTGCACTTGCAGTAAAAAAAGATTCACATTATAATTACTAATCTTTTAGGAAGAACTATATACTTATTTTCTATTTATAGCACTCCACAAATGAAGTACCAAAACGGTACAGTTACATGTGCCTCAAAAATCCGTTTGTAAATAATACATTACTGCTACATTATATAGGTACAATTGCAGTTCTTTGGAGTAAAAGTAATAAAGAAGTACATACTAAAGTAGCTGCGTAGTAGGTGCTTTTTCACCAGGCTACAAACACGTGATTTGATCTTTTGATCTATTTACAGACAGATAGTAGTACATTTATATACCTGGTTTCCCTGCTGGCCCTACCGATCCAACCTTTCCATCCGCACCGGGATCACCTAAAAATATGTTTGAGAGTAATTAAAAAAAATTCGAATGAAAAAAAATATATATGCTATCACAATTTCAGCAAATATGCAGCATTATAATACTTTATTACTAAAACAAAGTTTTTCCTGTGATTGACTAGGAAACCTAGCATATTTTGTTTCAATTGAAAAGCCGAAATATTGTTCATACCTGATATGAACCTTACATAATTCTGACAGTAATGCGTGGTATAGCTAGATGAAAGTAGCTTGAATATTTACGTCAAATTACACGTAATGGAGAACGACGTAAGCTTTTTAAACCACCAATATCTTTTTTTAAATATCCTAAAAGGTACTTTTGTTTTAATCAGATCCGTTTTATAATTTGTGAAGATATAATAATCGAATGATTTCAGAACTATGTCAATTTAATATATTATTTCTTAAGGTTCATCATAACCTTTTGGCTCATATGGGCCTATTTGTACCACAAATTTTACTCTAAGTACAGACAAACCTGTGTACCTGGAAAAGTTTTAAGGCATGGCAGGAACTAGATAATTAAATTTTAAATGCCTCTACGTTTCAGAAAATTATAACTTTGCTGGATTTTGCTATTCATTTTTTTTTCATTCCTACAGAAGGTGCCAAAATAAACTTAGTTAGGAAAGAGGTTTGAGAAGCTCCCCTCATATAATAAATGTTGTGAGTAGTATTGATTTATGTGGACAATAGATGGACAATAGGCATCTGCAAACAATAGGTGATTTAAACTGTGTAACTGAGTGAACCGCATAAAATGAAACTCATGTGTTTGTTTATTTTGCTATCTTCTGCAGACAGGAAAAAACTGCACATCAAAATCCAGGTAAGGTTTTAATTTTCTGAAACATAAAATGCATTTGAAATTTAATTATCTAGGTCCTGCCATGTCTTAAAACGTGCCTATATGCATCAGTTTGTCTGTACTCATAGTAGATTTTGTTGTGTAAACACGGCCATATTGTTCAATTCCTTTTGATGAACCTTAATTGCATAGCTGTTAAATTAATCTGGGACAGGTACAATTAATGAAGTATCACATATTACCTTATAATCGCCGCTAACTTGTTTTAATGGCAATTTCTTCCATGTGAGGACAATACAGCTTTTTCAAAATATTTACCTTTTATTCCTGGTAAACCAGGTTTCCCATCCGCTCCTGTTTTTCCTGTAGTAGAAGACAAATTATCAACTTTTAAAAACAATCTGAAAATCTGATAGAGTACATATAAATATTTTCCTGTTGTAATTGTATAAAAACCCTTTACACTAGCATTCCCCATTCTTAACTTAAAAGACAGATTGGAAGAATCAGTCTATCGTTATATCAATAAAAAGATGTTTAACTATGATACAAACATCTTGTTTAAGGAATGGATTGATCAACTTTTGTAAAAAAAAAACACTTTGATTCACAAAAAAATATTCTCTGAAACTGACATCTTCAAGATTGTTTTATTGTCAACCTATCTGTTACGTTTGGAATAAAATTGAGAATGGAAATGGGGAATGTGTCAAAGAGATCTCAACCCGACCATAGAGCAGACAACAGCCGAAGGCCACCAATGGGTCTTCAATGCAGCGAGAAACTTCCGCACCCGAAGGCGTCCTTCAGCTGGCCCCTAAACAAATATGTATACTAGTTCAGTGATAATGGACGTCATACTAAACTCCAAATTATACACAAGAAACTAAAATTAAAAATGATACAAGACTAACAAAGACCAGAGGCTCCTGAATTGGGACAGGCGCAAAAATGCGGCGGGGTTAAACATGTTTTTTGAGATCTCAACCCTCCCCCTATACCTCTAGCCAATGTAGAAAAAAACAAACGCAAAACAGTACGCACAGTAAAAATCAGTTTAAGAGAAGTCCGAGTCCGATGTCAGGATAGGAAACAAAAGAAAATAAACAAGAAGACTTTTTTCTAACAAACAATCAGCATTCCTATGGGAACATTTCCTTTTCTTGCCGAATTCAGACTTCAAGGAAGAATGACAAAAAGTAGCAATATCCTTTAACTTAACGTTCTGCGTTATAGCGGATGCCCTCTCAGTAAAAATTAGATTGGGGCATATGTTGAAATTATCAATTCCATCTACCTCTAAATAACGGAAACCACATACACAGTGGATTACCTCATATTTTACTTTCAGCTAGACATTGACAATGACGGTCGGTTCAGAATAACACTTTACGACAAAAGGGATAAATTTTGATTCCCCATTGACAACTGTTCTTAAAATTTTAGAATATGATATAAACTTTCATTAAAAGGACAAAATACGTGAAGAAAGTATCCTGATTTGTTGGTTCATTTAAGGTTTGTTGACACGCGATGAGATTGGTATCGACGTTTTTACACAAATGGCAATCTTAACAAACAACTAATTCGTAATCTTAACAAACAATAAATTCATTAAATGATTAATCTGAATAAACTAATGTTAATTGATTTCAGACTTTATGTAAAAATGAATCATTTAGTATCTTTTCCAAAAGTATTGTAATAATAAATCAATCAAAATTTAACCAGATTTTAAGAGAAATTAGAATTTATCCTAACTATAATACCTACAAAAATGTTAAAATGATCTAAGAGCATGACACGAAAGCATAAATTCGTATTTTCCCTCACTGATCGAGAAAATAACATAGGCTTGAGTTTTCAACAGTAACTGTAACATATAAATAGGCATGTTTCCAGTCTTGATGCTTGTTAGTTGATTGCCGTTGTTCTTTATCGTGTTTGTTTTTACCTTTTAATGAATTGATGTTGATTGTATATGTTTAGAAGTCATTTTAAGCCTTGTTTCTTTGAAAACATTTAACAATCACTTGGTGGTGAACGTTTCATTTCCGAGGGAATCACAAGCCCAGTAGTCAGCACTTTTCCGTGGACACGAGCTATCATAGATAACTTGTTTGTGTTAATCAATTTACTGTTTTTTAAATGTTAAATTATTCAAAACACTAAGGTTAATGTACTCCAGGGAACATATTGCCTTGGACGTATTGTGCACCACTTTGAGGAATGTTCGGTTTGAATACTCCACAACTTCGTATTTGATTTGGATTGGACTGTTTTGATTCGAGTGCCAAGTATAAGTCTTTTGTAGACGAACAGCTCTGGCGTACACAGTTATTTTGATGAGTTTTAAGCATTTCTAAACTGGTTGGCCAATCGTTGAAGACTCTATTATAAACGTTTTGTTGCTGATTGACATGCTCTATTGTTTTCTCATGACATTACATCAAATATCCAATGTTGTACCTGGTAGTTTACCTATTGATATTATGTCATTATATTGCACGGGGGGGGGTCTCTTCCTATATGAAGGTATATTCATATGTGCCGCTGGAATGGGTCCCTTTTTTGATACGTCAAATATATCAATGGGGTGCAATTTTACCGAGGAAATATATCAATTGGTAGTAATTGACCAATTGTGATATATCAATGGGTTATAATTTTTCAGTTTGTTGTGCAACGATCTTATAGTATATTATATAATTGAAAATTGAAAAGTGTTTTTAATATATAACAAGATTGTATATGCATATAGGTACTATTTGAGCTGATAAATATATGAATGGGTTATGATTTCGCTGTGAAATATATGTATAGGTAAGGATTTCACAATTATTCAATATATGAATGGGGGGGAGGGGGGTTTAAATCCCAGCTGCACAACAGACCACCCCTCACCCCCCCCCCCCCCCCCACCCCCCGTGTTATATTGGCGTAACCTTTTTGCAATTTAAACAAAGCATGCAAAATGAAAAGATTCTTACCAGGATCTCCCTTCGGTCCTGGTGTTGCTCCTCCGGTACCTAAAATGTGATCACATGTTAGTTATAATTTATTGACGACTGATTAATAATCCGTTTCTTTTCGAATGTTTTGGTAAATGTTTAAATACCAAGACTAATTTAAAAAGTTTGTACTTCAAATATCAAATTCTTGTTATCTGTTCTTTCTTATAGAAATTTAATAGCATCTGATCTAGGATCAATGTCATTATTGTCGATTTTTGATATTTTTATGCTTACTTTCTATTAAGAATGTTCAAAGCTTCGGACATCTGTAATGCCACTTAATGTTAAACAAGCAACAATTAATCAACCAGTGATATGTAAATGTTGTTGCAACATAAAAATATTCTCATTATTTCATATCTTACTATTCAATATAAATATATATATATAGAGAGAGAGAGGTCTATAAAAAGGACCAACCAGCAAATTTACTATGTACCGGGTCGTCTAGAATAGACGATACTGTGCAGATAAGGAAAAAATTATATAAGTCTAGAGATTTGCACAACGGTACTAATATAAGATGGTATTATACGAAAATGTTGTATATATATAATGTCTTTCAAGTATGTCTATCGTCCTACTATTAATATTATTGTAATCATTATATATACCTGGTTTTCCTTGAGGACCTTCCGGACCAATGGGACCTTTAGGACCTGAAATTAATTACAAGAGAGAGTAGAGAAAATTCTTTCCTTGGGTATAACATGTGAGTGTTTTGTCTTGCCAGTCGACTCATTGAATACTAGCATTAAATGACTGATTGTGCAGATTTTTGTGATAGGTTTTTGCAAACAACTAAGATACCTTGAATTTCCGATGAAATGTTGTTCATATCTCTCATTTTGAGATAAATTTGATTTAACATTTTTACAATAAATGCTTTTTTTGTAACGAATGCACGTAAATTCGAAGAAAAACCTCAAAATTGCCTTATTATTACACTATATACCCTTTAACCTTTCTCTAAAACTAATCTATTGATATTTTTTTTAAATACTGTATGGTTGCCAGATCATTCAACTGTTTATGTTATGAAACAATCGATCCCAAAAATAGATGAGACAAATACGTTTTACTTAGATTCTAATTTCTAGTTCAGCCTATTCATATGCATTTTTTTATATAAAAAATCTGTTGCATCATTGTACTTTTAATCCATTGGTAGGAATTATTAAGAAAACAGCTTAAACAAGAATTTGAAAGGAAGAATAGAATGTAAAAGTAAGTAAGCTCATATAAAAAAAAATATGCTAAACCATCTACAAATAACCAATGGGGTTTTTCATTGGTGGTACAATAAGGACTGGAAAAGAATGAGTGCCAAATAAAGAAAGAAAAAAAAACGATATGACAACAAAATTCCGGACAATTAAATGACATCTGGTTCTGTTTTGTCGAATGGATATCCAATCATAAAGTTTTCCACTGCCAGAATCTAACAGACTTTTATAATATTTTTTCATGGTAAACTAGTGACATACAGCTCCCGTCATAAATATTAAATATATACATATTATAAGAATTAGATACACATTTGAGGACGTTAGTCTGCATGGGTGTATCTAATTTACGCCAAAATTATTGTCAATGCAGAATGAAAGTTTTCAATAATTTAGGAAGGGGGTCTTTCAGCGATTTGACCATATGTAATTAAAAAGCATGATAAATGAAGGGTATCCAATTTCATTTAAGAACATCTAGGTCTAAATATATAAAGCTTTTGTATATATTTAAATATCTTAAGTGTGAACACATGTTTATGTTGTATTGTAATCTATTCAACCATTCAAAGTAGATTGAATTTCCTATAAACCATCGGCATAAAAAATGGATAAAAAAGATAAAAGAAAAAAGGACGGGGTATCTCTGTGACCTTTTTTTATTTTCTTTATATAACAGCAGATTTCTCTTTATTGTACAGATGATAGAACTGGATGCAGAACATACTAAGAAAAGTTGTATCCTGGATGTATGCAAAACATCAATCAATCAAATCTTACACGGAACAAAAAAATATTATGGACTTTTATTGCATAACTTGTAATTTATTTATAAAAAGTGCATAAACAAAGTGATGTGTAATTTGAAACATGACAGTTTCATTAATTTTAAACAACATAAAGAAACTGCCCGTAAACAAAGCAATTAGCATAACTTTAGTTAAATAAATAATTGATAATTATTATATTAATAATGATATGATAAATTACATAATTTGCAATGATTTATTACACGATGTTGCTATATATCTTACTTAGTAAGATGTTAATGTGAGGAAGAAAATAGTGGTTTTATCTTATTCATTTTACATTAATTCCGTTACAGAATATTAGGGAAACATTTACCTTTTTCTTAATTTTAATCATTTTCGATAAGAATAAAAAAAATGATACATTGTTTTTAAACATTTTCAAGTAAAGCTCATCAAACAACCTAGTGGTTGGGATCTTAACCTTATTTCTCAATTCCATTTGAACCAATTTCCCGTACTAGTTCCAAGGCATTTTATTTCTACGACTAACAATATTATTCTGTGGCGCTGATAACGGCTAATCACACATTAGCAACATTTGGATTTTTTTTTTTCAAAAAGGACATTTTTCCTCAAGCGGAATGTAATAACTTAGCAAAAAAGTATTTAAAAAATACCGAATCCAAGGTAAAATCAAAAAGGGAAAAGTCCATGACAACTGACAAAATCAAACGTTAGACTTTATCAACCAATGCAACGGATGGGAAAAAACTGTCATATCCTTGATTTGGTACATACATTTTCCGCAGAAAACGGTGGGTTAAACTTGATTTTATAGCCAGCTAAACCTTCTACTTGAATGGCAGTTGTTTATAGTTCCATTATATTGACAAGGATTCTACTCGTTGAAAAGTGAAGACGTAAGAAAGAAACATTGTAATACAGTACAAATATTTGATATTTTTAAATATATCACACTGTTGCAAGATTACCATTCCCTCAACTCTGTAAATGAACCATAAGCTAATCATAATAATAAAAATACAACAGGTGCAGATAATATTGCATTTTCTGTACTAATCTTGATTGTAATGTACTTTTGATATCTTTAGTTATACCAACGTAAATGAGGCTAAGTCAGATCCTAATTATATCTACAGTCAGGTCTGCTTTTGACAGGTCATCGTGTTAAGCACATTTTATACAAGACCTTGCACTTTTGTTATTTCAGTGCAGACATGTCTTTTTAAATGTCGATGCGACGTTGTCAGCCTAATCATAATTTTTTTTTTGCTTTAAATGACATTTTCTTATGGTTGTGGCATGTTAACTATTTCTGGCATGAAGAGATATTTCTAAAGTATCACACTGTACGGAGTGTGATACGAAAAAGTGATACAAAAACTGCGTTAATTTGATTGGCTTATCCAGCATCATGAGAGATATTACGACACTTCAATTGGTTATTCGTTAGGTCACTGATAACTTTCAAAGGTTAAGGAGATGCACATTTCGTCCATGCCAACGGTTATATGTGACTTATTTGATGATATACAAGACACTCACACTTTTCACCTAAAAATCGTCTTTCTGACAAATTTTATCACATTCTGAAGCGTGCAAAAAGTTTTAAAATGTCTGATGTTGAAGTATGACGCCGAAACAGGACAGATGACGTCATCCTAGTATGTGCAAAAGATAACATAAACAATTCTCAGATTTTTTAATTTAACACAATAATTATAAGAGTGTTGACCATAAGAGAAGTAGGTTTAACAACTCGTGAGAATTGGATATCGCTTGATATCAACTCTAGTTATTTAATTTGAATAGTAATAATAAACTCACCAAAGGCTCGTTTATTATTATATTGAAATTAAAGAACTCGAGTGTATATCAAGCGATATTCAATTCTCACTCGTAATGAAACCTATAAATTTCAAAGTTTCGGTCATATTGTATCTGAACACTAGCATAACCCCAATTTATTTCGTACAAACATGTACATCTTTTACAATGTTAAACGTGATTGTAGGACAACCATGTTGGGTAAGGTTTCTTTTTTACTATTTTTAAATATAAATGATATAAAATTTCAGTAATTTTGCAATTGTCTTTAAGTGCAAGGTAATTAAAATCTTTTCCTAGATATGTAAAATTAAATAAGTAAGACAACGTTTAGAAGAAAAAAAACAATGCTGATGCCTGGCGAACAAAGGTTTTGTGAACACCTTAATGATGTTATTGGATATATTCATAATAATTTATTTCATTTTTGAATTCAAAGGTCTAAAATCTTCTATTAATGATGATATTTGACAGGTAAACATTAAAGATCCGAATAATTATTATATTCTTGTTAATGCACAGACATTAATTTGCATTTTTTTTTAATTATAAATATTCATGGAATGTCAGTTTTATTGTTATTTATGTTGTAAATGCTAATAGTATCAAATGTTAATGTGTCAGTTATTTATAAAAAATGATTTTACATCACTAGAACAAGTTGCATAAATTAATGTAGATTAATTGTATCTAGCATAAAAACCACCCATGTAAAGCAGCATGACTTTCTACATGACCTGTAGTCATGTTAGTAAACTTTCAGGCTGAATATTGCTTTTTATCCCTTTCTTTGTAACGTTGTGTAACTAATAGCAACTATAAACAGACTATTTGTTTATTCTTCGATGCATTATACTGTAATTTTTAGTGATCAACTGTTAAAAGGAACATAAAGTTCTAAAGTAAGTTAAATGATCCGTTGAAGAACCAGAATGAAAAAACTCATAGAAACGCGAGTATTCACTGATCATTTAACGGATTAACTTTACAACACATGACTCTGAAAACTTAAAGCAGACATATCAAAATCGCTGTGTTTAAATCGTTTACTGGATATAAAGAATCTTTTACACAGACAAATGTTCAAATAAAAAAGTATAAATTTAACGAAAAGAGTATATTCTAAATCTAACAAGAAATCGTTAAAAACGTCGAGGGTCAAATTTGTCCGAGGCAATTGGAAAATTAATTTCAGTTGTGTTGCGAAAATTATAATATAAAGTGGTCATAATAAAATGAATTAATTATAAACGTCGTTAAGAAATACATTTGCATATCAACTCTATCAAGAGATTTTTGTTCTCATTAGTATTAAAAGCACATTGTTATTCAATTATAAATTCTAAAATCTATTTGCAAACACAGCCCTGTCTCGCAGCTGGCCAGACGATGCGACTTATTTCATCCTGTACATTATACACTGATTACAGTCATTGCAACAAAATAATTCCACTATTGTTCATATTTAACAAACATAAGATGTAATAGTGTTGCAAAGATGTAAGCATTAGCCTTAGCTTTGCGACAAAGGTTGCTAGTGACCTCATTTAAGTGAAATCATAAAATGATGAACATGGGACGATATGCCTGGGCTTCCGGTCATAAAACATGTAATATTTTCGAGTACTATTATCGTACTCAGGCTCAGAAATCAACAAAAAAAATACTGTATTTAACGTTTCGAGCACAAATTCTTTACTCTGGGTAATGAATTGCCAGATTTTTAATAGAAATTTGCTTATTTCAAGAACCTTTTTAACTGAATTACCAAACACAACATAAATTGCAAACAGTTAGTAGAAGGAAGATGGAAACAAAAACAAAAACCTTTCGGTTCGAATATTATTTTTGGGAAAAGGTTATCTTTCAATATGTGAAAGAAACAGCAATGTTTTTGTAGTAATAAATTTGCAGTTTATACAATGTAAAATGAAAAGGAATTATTGTAAACTAAAATAGCAAACTCTCTAGCGAGGAAGCAGGCTGAAAAAAATAATTCTGGATATTGTGGATTTTTTTTTATTACAGTTAATTCTAAGAACCAGCTAGGTCCCATATTGTACATTCTTCTTTTATAAAAAGCTATAATTGTAGAAATGGTTAGTTGTATCTATTTATAACCTTTTCATGCTCTGCACATTGTTTTAAAAAAGCCCCTGGATGAAATCTAATAGACTTACACATGATGAAAACAATTGGTAGATATCAGACTCATTGAAGTAAAAGCATATTTACCTGGTAAACACATTTTCGTTGTACAATACGTATGGACAACGTCAGCCTAGAAAACACCAAAGGGAAAGTATAAGAAAAGTATAAGAAAAGCACACAAAAACAGGAACACAAAATGTATGATACAATATAAGAGACATGAAATAACTCGAGTTATGTTGAACACATTTCTTAATTAAGCTTTTACGCGAGGGAACTGTATCAAATACATATTTTCCTTTAGAGAACTGTAATAAGAACTGAAAACATGTCAATTTTACTTTTGGGATTTGTATTTTAAGAATATACTATTGATACCGCTGTTGGTGGACTATCAGTTCCCGAGGGTATCATCAGCTTGGAAATCAGTATTTTGGTACTGACATGATTTATAACTAACCTTTCTTTAAATTGTCCGTTTATAAGTTCAGAAGGTATTAAGAACTTAATTTTCCTTAGACAAAGTTGAACCTAAATGGATTTGGCTATTATTTTTTTTAATCCTTTTGGTTATATAGCTTTTCAACTGTTTCAGTTCTTATACATCCTTGGCTTTCAAATATTTGACTGTCAGCGTTCTTTATGAAGGTAACTCCAGAATAGCGCTTCGAACGCATGAAATTTATAAAGTGTTGTTTTCATTTTTGTAATAAGACGCTTGTCATGAGCAAATTATAGTTATACGCAAATTAGCAATAGTTTTATTCATCAACATGAAACCCCTCATCTTTACTCCGACCGCGCGAGACCCTCATGGGTAGTCTAGATCTTTAAACACCCCCTAGTAGTACCCTTTCTGAGCTAATGTGTATTATTGTATTATGCAACATGCAAATGATACTCATTTTTCAGGGTTACCAGTCAGTGTCTACCTATTTTATTTCGCGTTTTAAATGATTTATAACAAACGATAATACGTTTCCGATGATTTATAAAAAACGATAATACGCTTCCGATGATTTATAGCAAACGATTATACGTTTCCAATGATTTATAACAAACGATAATATGTTTCGATGATTTATATCAAACGATAATAGGTTTCCGATGATTTATAACGACCGATAATATGTGTCCTATGATTTATAACAAACGATAATACGTTTCCGATGATTTATAACAAACGATAAAACGTTTCCGATGATTTATAACAGACGATAATATGTTTCCGATACGGAAGTGACTTTTCGAGCAGATATTGCTTATCCTCCCGGAGCACCTTCGTACAACCCTGGTTTGAGCTTTATTGTTGATGCTTAATCTTTAACTTATTGTGGAGTATATCATGGACATTTTTTACCTTAGGTTATAGTGTTGTATGTTTTCCTCGATTTATAATTTTTTTTGTGGCCCTTTGATATTTTCTCCCAATCTTTTAATGAGTCTTTTGACAATTTAAGATATGTTAGATGTTTACAAATATTATGTCAATGAAACTGCTAAACTTCTAGATAAATAACAAAAATAATATTGTGCAGTTTGCACAGCTCTCAATCGTAGCTTTGACACTAAATTATCGAACAGCAACAAATAACATACAACGGTCGAATATCAAATAATTAAACTTTTATCGACCCTCCTTTGCCTCGACGTGTTGTTGTAAGGTTAAGTTTTTATGTCGCCTTATAACGTCCAGTCTTCGTTGCTCAATGTTAATCGATAGGCTTGACAGAATTCCACAAAACTCATAAATGCTTCTATTGGACTTAGACGTGATACAGCTTCCATTCTAATTTTTCGATCACAGTGACTTTTTGGGTTTCTCATACCAAAACATAGCGTAAGTCATTTCTGCTTACATCATTTTGAGACGGCAGACAAATATTACTTATTCTGCAAGAATCGCGCATTTTATTGATAAATCGTCAAACACATCATCGTTCCTTAATATGACACAATGCTTGGCAGCAATAATTGCACGGTTACATTGATAATTTGAAAATGTGTTGCTGTATGGACAACTGTCTCAAATTCCTTCTTCCAAGATTATATCCTTCGACATAACAGACTTACCTGAGCATCAATAATAGCTTGTATTGCCCACTCTAAATCTCCGGGACTTGTAGACCGTTTCTTGACTTCCTTCAATTTGTCTCTTAATTTAGTAACATTTGCTATATACTTTGCTAACTCGTTTGATGACAGCTTTATGTCTAAATTTGAATCTGGAATGGATCTCTGAAACGATATAAAATTGTTATTAATTGATAATATCTGTTTCCGTTCATAAGGTTCATAAGAATTTTATTTATCAATTATATGATATCGCCAAATAAAGACTGGGAGGGTAAAAGGAGCTACGTCAATGAACCAGATGCTACCGTTAAGGAGCTGGATTGAAAAAGGAGAACACAATATGCAATGACTACTTGAGAATCTCTATTGACATGTTACCCCTATGTTCTATGTTTAGCCATGCTGGCCATGTCGGTTGGTAAGGTGGGATAATCGGACAATTTTTAAAACGAGTTACTCCAATGATGAATGTAACCAAGTTTTTTCCTATTGACCTTGTAGTTTCAGAGGAGAAGATTTCTTATAACGACAGACACCAGTTGATGCGAATAGTTCACTTGACCTTTTGCAAGCCAAGTTCATAATAGATCTTTTACATATATTAAAGCATGTTTGGAAAATAACGTTGAACTTCATGTCAGTGCAAATAGTTTAATATAAATGGCCCAACAGAATTGACATTATTTGACATTAATGAAACATTAATTCTCAGCTTTCGTCTTAAATTTATATGTGAAAAATCATTGTTCTTGTTTAAAGATATTTAAAGGGAAACGATATGCTCCTCACAATACGAAATATCAAAATATTTTTTTGGAATTTCAGCTTATTTGTTTTCTAAAAGCTAACAACTTCTAAAAATTCACGTATAATCAGGTACAAAAAAATGTAAGTTTGAATTTCATATCTCAACTATTCAAGGATTTCGAACCATATACACAAATAAAATTCACGTCTGGACGTGTGTGTATGTGATGTTTATTGTGTTAACCTCTCGTTAATATTTTAAATCCATATCACCGTCATACAAAGTATACAAATAATATTTAGCTGTTCTTATTCATACTTGTATTCCATTGTGTAGAAAACTAATGCATTTGACATAAGTCAAACACACAAGGAAAAATTCAATGGACATTGACTTCAGGCTAACTATGTGTTTTTACCTTCCATTCTTTTTCGAGCTAAATGCTTAAATGTCAATGTATTAAAACTCAATTTCAGGATAATTGTTATTCAATGGTTTTCGTTGGTTGTTGGTCGTCTGACATATTTGTTTTTTCGTTAATCGTTTTAGCATAAATCAGGCTGTTGGTTTTTTCTTTGAAATTGTTTCACATTTTGTCATTGCAAGGTGTTTTTTTTTACATTTGTAGCATACAAAATGGAATGGCTTTTGCTCATTGTTGAAGGCTGTAAGGTAGCCTATAGTTGTTAACAGTCTCGTTGTTCGGTTCCTTGTGGATAGCTGTCTCAGGGGCAAGCATACCACATCTCCTTATTTGAAATATAATATCATTTTAAGAGAAATGTATATGGTTTTTAAAAATGGAGAGATAACGTGACATTTTCCGGAAATTTATACATGATATCAATTCATCTTTTCACCTGTGTTTTACTGATGACCACCGATAACGTTATTAGATTAAAATTTTTACTTTCTTCGATTTCTAATGGATTTCCCAACCCTTAACTGTATGCAAAATTTCATTTAAAAATCCCGTTGCTTGCCAATTTGTGTGCATTTTTTTATGATCTTTTTAGATATTGTTCTAAACATTTATGATAACTCCATTAGAAGAGGGCTTTGATTAATATTTCCATTAAACTCTATAAATGTAGAAACACATAAATACATAATAAAGGGAGACTGTTTTATGTTAGGTATATGTCGTGTTTTTGTCTGTCAAACTGTTCTTAATAAAAAGTCAGATATGTTAAATTATCTGAAGAAATCAAAATTATTTTTTGTTAAACTTCGTTTCCGTTATTTAGATTGGAATGGTCCCAATCAATTATACTGCAAATTTTCGTTCAAATTTGGTAACATTTTGTGCGTTGCCTTAAAGGCACAAAAGTACACAAATATTAAGGTTATTATTCAGAAGATCCGCATAATAGAATGTTGTAATGGACACTTAGGGAAAACTGTGCAAGTGTTCTTGAGAAGTTGTGGTTTACCTTTGTAACATAATAAACAAATCATATTCTTAATTAATAATATCGTTTAATTTATGACTTTTTTACAAATTTAATACATTACCTCGTGACTAGCAAACTGCAAATGTTTTTTCTGCATGTCGACCAGAGATTTTTTGTATTAGTAAAACTGGGCGTAAATATTTATACGCTTGGCCATTTGAGATCCCTTTTTATCAGTGTCTAGAGAGTTATTACGGATGAAAAAGAACTAAAGATTTGAAAAATTCTACTTCATGATCATGTTAATTAACTTAAAGGGTAAATTTGTTTTAACGCACACTTAAGATTTAAGTTTAAAAAAATACAGTCATTTTACAGTTATGTTTACGGGAATTACAGCTGTTTTCAATATTTTTCCCGCCAATTGTTATATTTTGACAAATGAACGATTCAGGTAGATTTGTTTCGGCCTTCGGCTTAACATTTACACATAGATATAGAGAATAAAAAGACAGAGAAGATAACAAAAGGGTAATTGAAAATACGTTGAAAAAACACAGACATCACTTTTGCCAAAAATAAAAATGACAAAAGACAAACAACAATTAAAAACCAATTGTTCTCTAACCCAACAGTTGAAAGTCTTTTCACCCTTATGATAAGACAATATGCATGAAAAATTGTACGTTTAGTTGTAGAAGATAGCTTATCTCACAATGATTTCTAAAATACAAAGGTTATGTTACTTTTTCAATTAAATAAAGGAGATAATTAGTCAATTCTGGTTAAATTAAAGTCACTTCAGGTGTCATATCATCCTTTCCTCTGTGCTGATTCCAAAAACTTATGGTTTCTGTAAATTTAGGATTAAATGAAGAGAGAATCTTGCTACTTCCGGTTTGATATGATTGGTTACTTCACACTGATTCCAGAAAAATATGGTTCTTGATAATTCTACACAAAAGAAGTGTAAAAAATAGTTACTTCTGGTTGACATAAGGTCACTTCCGGTTGACATTTTTAAGGTCATATATCTCCCTACATATGCAAAAAACCATGGCTTTATCATGTATCAATATGAAGTTATAGAAAAGGTAAAAATTCCCAACCTCAAATTTACCTGTGACCTTGACCTACATTTCAAGATCATAAGGCAAGGGCCTCAAACCAAAAGACCCTAGGTCTCTACTTTGTATTGTTTGTGAGTTATATCATCATGCAGCTTATTTAAAAAAATTCAGGGTAGGAAACTCCTATAAGTTGTCGTCGTACCATTAAGATCCGAAAGTGTTGCAGTTACGAAATGTCGCAACTAACAAGTTGGAAAAAAAATTGTCAATATCTTTTACGGTTTCTTGTTAGTAGCGAAAGTCAAAATGTAGAACATGACCTTGACCTTTGACCTCATTTTCATTCTGTTGGACCTATGATCTCAAATCAAAACACCCTAGGTATCTTTAGCTAAAATTTTACAAGTTAGACTTACATACATGTATTACTTATGTTCAATATATCAAGGGAAATAACTCTCATATGGAGTCTCCGGTTCGCTTCGTTCAAAATTATTCTCTATATCATGAGGAGATAACGAGTATATTTTTCTCGGTTTCTTTTACGTTTGCTAAGGAGTGGGAATAACAATAAAAACAATGTTTGGGAAGATAACTCTTACAATAAAAGTATTCGGTTAAAAAGGGTGTGTTTCAAAAGCGAAAAAACTGTTCGATATCACGTGCCAAATATCTAAGTGAGATCTTGCAAAACCACAATACAGCGCTAGAAAAAAGTGGCGGAAGAAGAAATAAAAAATAATCAGAACAAAATCAAAAAGTCTTTCCTGGGAAAAGTGGAAACAACTTCTAACAAAACATGACACAGGTCTAGCAACACGAACCCCACTAAAAACCTGGCGGCAAATTCCGGTTCTCCGGAAAGGAACGACCTTCTGGTACAGGTATGTTTTCTTTTGCTTTTTGTACATTTCTTGATTTTCCAGTGTTAAATACATGGAGACATCTTTGTACACGACTTAATGTTTCCCCCTGTTTGTTTGTAAACGTACTTTTATAGAAAAACCATCTGTTTCCACAGGTTTCTTTATGAAAATTTTCAGAGATCTGTACGTTGAGCAAAATAACAATAAATCAGACGTAGCTAGAAAAGTAAATACATGTCCAAAGAAAACTGACCTTATGAGGTGACATTTGAATTAAGGTAAACAATGGATAGATTTTATTACATTGGGACAAGAAGAGAGGGCTGGACAATACAGGTTATGCTTAATAAAGATGACCTTTATATGTTCAACTGTACTTAATTTTATTTACGATCATTGAATCAATGTTGAATCATCATCTTATAAGTCATTGACCTCAGCATTGACCATAGATAATTACAATCATTTTCCTAAATTTAAACAATCTAGGTTTGCAATTTTTCAATGCAAAGTTTAACATGGTTTTGGCTTGACATTTGTCTAAATATAATTATAATTGAGGTACCGAGCAGTGTGTTTTCATTGGGCAAGAATATTACCAATTCTACATGGAGTCTCGTGTGACTATTCAAATAAGAGACATACAACTTAAAATATTTCTAGCTGAATTAAGGCATACATTTAGAAATATATCGAGTATTAAACTGTGGTAATGTTAAACGATATAAAATCGAACAGACCTACAAAAGTCTAGATTGAAAAATGCACTTCTGAATGAGATTTGAAAAGAGCTGAAAGCATATGTTATAAACGTTTGTATCTCGTTAAATATGGTGCGTATGGCATCGACCACAAGTAAATAAATAAGTGTGAAAACAAATAAAGTATTTCAATAGTAATATCTAAAACAAAATAGCCGGAAGATATCAAAGGGAGAATCAAAGGGAGAATCAAAGCACATAAATCGAAGACAGACAAACAAATTATGGGGGAAAAACGACGAAAAAACAAACAAGAACTCCCCAAATCGCCATGTAAAAAACTAGTAAATAATGAGCAATACAAGCCCAGCCGATTGTTTTGATGATCTCGTGTGCTTCGGAAGGGTTAGCATAATAATCCTGCTACGTAAAGGAATATTATGAAGGTATCAGCATTCAATAGTTTTGCACGATTTCGTGTTTATTTCAAAGTTGAAATCTTCGAACAAAAGACAACTTACCGACGATCTGTGAGAGGTGTGAGACGACCCTGGTAAACATGTTTCTTCAAGTGTTCTAACTCGGTTCTTCAGTAACGAAATATCATGAAACTGAATATATGCCGTTATTCCGAACGAAATCACAATTATAAAAAAGGATATGGATCCGGCAAAAATCACGGAACGGATTCCACCGTCCTTGATATCTCCAGATTCGTGCATTTATAATTGTCTATCCCATCGAAATCATTAGATCGAAGCCATCAAACTCAGAAAAAATTCCATACGGCTAAAATAAATGATATTAAGAGGAAAACATAATGGGATGGTCTAATAGTATTTAATATTCAGTCCACGTGGTGTATGCACAAGTGTAATTAATTAAACACTTGTCTCTCCTAATTAGCATTAAAGTTAAAGTCGTGCCTTCGTGTCATTTGTCTTCAAATTTTCACCACTATAAGCCTTAAAAATACAGTTCACAAATACAATGGGTGTATGCATATACATTTTATGTGTCCAAGAATTATACTATTTTAAGCAGAAAATAATTCATTGAATAAATTTTCAATTTATAAATAGATAATGATTAATCTTTTGAACTATATTAAAGGAACAAAGGAAATTGGAATATTTTTCTTGTTATTGTCATGAAAAAAAGCAATGAGTGTTGATGTTGACTATAGACAAAACGTGTCAACATCTGGTTTTTGGACACACCCATAGAGAATATAGAAATGATAGTTAGAGAAACAAAGTAAATTCAAGATTGTTGACTCTGGACCTCCGGCCATTGATATATAATTAAAAACAATAATAATGATTTCTTAGTACAAAATAAAGAGATGTTATTAATGCAATTTAATGCATTTTTACAACAAATTAGATTACTTTTACCTTTCAAATCGCTATCGTTTTGTTCATTTGGTGATTAGATTGATACTATGTATTTTATGATCAATATTTGATAGTCCAAATTAAGTCCTTAAACAAAGTGTGAATCCGAAAGGGAAGATGTTGGTCAATTTTGATCGGTAGTTGGTGTTCAATGCCATTTTCGGCACTCTTTGTTATATTCGGGTTGCCATTTTTTTTAGGAGGAAGCCGGAGAGAAAAACCACCGACCTTCGACAAAAAAATGGTAATCCTAGTCAATTCCGATTAGAGTTGAATACACCAGCCACGAGCGGGGTACAAACTCACAAAAACCCCGAACTCACAACATCAGTGTTGGAACTTTTGTCCAAGTTATTTTTGGCTTTGTCAATTTGAAGCTGTGTGTGCAACGTCCAGTGGTTTATATATCTTGCATATTCAGAACGCGGACAAATTAGAAAACATTCACACAATGGGTTTAAGAATAAAGGTGAGGAATATATGGAAAATCACTGGAAAAAGGGATATATACATGCTTGCTGTATAGAGGAAGAAATTCGACTTTGTAGAATGTAGAATAGAATACCATACAAGGACACCTTAAAGAGTTCATACAAAAGTTCTTTTAAATAATTCAAACTTGGATCTCGTTCCTATTCTGATAGGATGTACATTGAGGTGTCCTACTGGGCCATGCGGACTTTTTCTTAGCATTTTTTTTTACCACCAGGAAAATAAAGTCTCCAGGAAAACATCTTTGTACTGCAGTAAAACCTTGGGATCCAATATGAATAACAACAAAAGAATAAATAATTGATCAATTTGACGCTGTCAGATGCGTATCCAGAATTTTCGAATATGGAGGAGGAGTAGGCCAAGTAAAAAGTCCATGCAATAACCTCAGTTTGCCCGGCCCTCTGCCTACCCCCCTCCCCCCCCCCCCCCCCCCCTTTTAATAAGCGTCTGACTGTCCTACTGTGTCATTGGTTTTGGCACCTAAACATGTAATTACTATACTTATCCATTGCATGTTCTCTTCTTTCCAAGTTACTAAAAGTTATTGTTCTTATATGAGTACATCGAACATATTTTGTCATCAATGAATTTTTGAATGTTATGTTTTAAAGTTAATAAATCTTTGAGGGAATATGGTAGTCTATCGTTTTTATTAGACAAAAGATAATTAACAACACATATGTATAATTAAAAATAATATGTCGTTACATGTTTCGAAAATTAATATTAAACATGATCAAACTTCATGTCAGATTTCATAACCTTTGAACATATGTCACATTTTGACATAAAATATTAATATGTCATACACCTCTTGTCACCACAGAATAACTATATTTTTAATTACATGTATAAGGTATTTATTTTTGTGCATGAATACAGTTTTGTCTTTCCGTTAATCTCTAAACCAATCTAACATAAAAATTAAAACTTAAATCTTATAAAATCAAGACAGGAAGTACTTTTCATTATGACATAAATACATCAACATGTCATACAACTCTTGTCGGCACAGAATAACTTCTTTTAATTACATGTACAATGTATTTATTTTGGTGCATGATTATTTCCGTTAATCTCTGAACCAAATTTACATAGAAATTTCATCTTAAATCTAACAGAACCTAGAAAGGAAGTACTTTTCATTATGACATAAAAATATCAACATTTCATATAACTATTGTCACAACAGAATAATCACTTCTAATTATTTGTGTACACGAAATATTTCCGCTAATCTCTAAACCAAACTAACTTAAAAATTAAAAATTAAATCTACAGAATCAAGTAAGAAAGGAAGTATTTTCATTATGACATAAACATATCAACATGTCATTTACCTATTGTCACCACAGAATAAGTGCTTTTAGTTTCAAGGTATATATTTTTGTACATGAATATTTCCGTTAATCTCTAAACAAAACTTTCATAACAATTAAAATCTAAAAGGAAGTACTTTTCATCAGTAAGGTCACGTTGGTCTTAACTGTAGAAGTTTTGATACATACATGTATGTTCAAAATTGATTGAATTTACGTAGCACGAAAGATAAGAAAAGACATTTTGGTATTAAAAATTTCTCATTTAAAACATGAGAGTTCTCAGTTATACGTTGACATTTCTCACTTCCATGTTAACATATCTCACTGCTAAATTCGCTTTCTTAGATCAAAAATAACATTTCTTGATTCCAGGGTTGACATTTCTCAGTTCCTAGTTAGAAGTGCGAAATTTCAACTTGGAACTCGGAAATGTCAACTTTGCACTGGGAAATGTCAAGTTGAAAGTGAGGAATTTCAAAAATGTCAACTTTGGAGTATGAAGTAAGGGACGACATCAAAAGTTCAATGTAGGATAAAAAAAACTTAATTCAAATAGTTTGGGGGTAGGGGGTAAAAATCGCTGCAAGTTTTGTTATCCGTTCAAACGCTTTATCGACCGTGAATTTTGAATGATATGAAACAATATACAGATCAACACAGATTGTTTTGGTCCACACGGCATGGTGGCATTCTAAAAACAAACTATTAATTTTCTAAGAATTGGGTTTATTATTCAGTTATTAAAATGAAAACTGAAATATAAATTCAATTAATAAAATTTGAAAGTTTAACTTATACAGAATTTTTTGAGAAAGCAGAAAAATATGACAGTGGTCAACAAACATTGAATAGAAATTGCATGATAGATCATATCATTATCACATTCACTACCTTCATTTGGGATTGTGCTTTTCTCCCTCGCCTCAGTTGGCACAAATACACTGCCCTGTCATCACCATTCATTTCAATGGACAAGCTATATATTTTACATGAATCAATGAACTGTTTCGGTCCCAGTGCTTAAAATCCCTCGATCCTTTATGGGTTGATTTGGCATACATAAATAAAATACAAAAATAAGTAAGCAATGAACGAGGTTGTAAAATGTGATATGCATGTATGCTTTTTTGTGCTTCTTTATTAAATAATTACTTGTTTTTGTGGTGATTAAGATTGTGACATGGTGTTGACTACTGTACCCCTATTTTGACATTATTGCCTTTAAAATTTATGTCTGTTTGTTTTATTCACGCATCGTTGTCAATATAATGGAATTTAATGCGACTGTCATACAAGTGAGAGGTTTAGCGCTATAAAACCAGGTTCAAACCACCGTTTTCTACATAAGAAAATGCCTGTACCAAGTCAGGAATATGACAGTTGTTGTCCATTCGTTTGATGTGTTTGTGCTTTTGATTTTGCCATTTGATTAGGGACTTTCCGTTTTGAATTTTCCTCGGAGTTCAGTATTTTTGTGATTTAACTTTTTATATTCATTTGAGAAAAGAAACAAAAACAATCAAAACTATAAACCAAGCATTTATCAATGGCAAAAGTGGGCAGATGAAAAATGCAGAATCCATGCTGCCGGTACTGTTTATAAAATTATAATTTAACAGTGCCTTTTTTGATGCATTCTAAAAATACATACCAATTTTTCCAATATGTTTTTAAAAGTGATGTCCAAGTCAGTGAAAAAACTATGTGAATTAAGTTTTTTATCCTACATTGAACTTTTGATGTCGTCCCTAAGACATGTCAAAATAGAAATGACAAATTATAAAATTTGAATGTACCTACAGGTCTGTAGAAGAAGAAACTTCAAATAAAAAAAATCCGACAGTTTACTAACAGTTATATAAGCTATTGTTTACTTACTGTTTAATAGAGAGAATACCGAAATGGTCAATACAATATCCTCGAATCTTAAAAAGTTGGTTCTCAAATCTTCTTGAGGTTTACATTTTTCGCTACTCATTCAAACAATTTTTTTTGTACATGCCGGTCATTCTATCTTGTATCAAAATACTAAATAATTCTTATGTTTAAATAACTACGTTTATTTATATTTGACTCTTTCAAATAATTTGTATAGAAAAAAATTAGAAATTATTTAGAAATAAACACATTTTAAGGTCCAACAGTTCTAACAACTTTCGGAATTGTAGGTCCTCATTGCTCTTCAAATTTCTTACTTCAATTTACTTGTTTGATTTGAGGGTCACTGATGTGTCTATTGTAGACGGAACGTGCGTCTGGCGTACAAAAGTTTAATCCTGTTATCAATAGAAAAACAAAGTATGCATGGGTATCCATCCATGACACAAAATAAGTACATGCACAGAAAAAAACCACATACAATTAAAAGGAACAGCGCTTTTATTGCTGTTCTTCATCTCAATGTTGAGTTTATGTACCTATTTTAACTGTGAATCAATAACCTTAATCAAGGACAAAATAACGCCAGGCCTCAAAAATCCATACTCTCCCTCCCCTAAATTACATAGTAATGGTGAATTTCTTTTTCTTTTTTTCTTTTTCTGTAAAATGAAAATTATGTTTTATAAATGGAGCGTTTGAATGATTTACCAATATCAGAAACGCTCACCCCCCACCAAAAAAAAAGCCCAGGATGTATAGGTTCTTGATAACGCGAGGAAATATATGACCGAAAGGTGAATGGTAAATAAAAACAAAATTAATCGTCTGGATACTATGTATGGAAATGAGATTTTCCATGAAATTGGGGTCTGAATATATTAATTTGCAATGACTGATTGCTAATTTAGGGGGAGTTGTAAGTAAGGAACATTCATAACACCTCCCGCCTCATTAATCTTGGATGTTATTATAATAAACATGTACATGTAGTCATGATGTACATGTATAGCGTTATAATTATGTTCTGGTTTAATTAAACACAACATAAATTTAATTTAAGTGTTGTTGAAATTTTAAGACACCATACAGTAAACACAGTTATCTTAAACGCAGAATTTAAACTATATCCAATATTTGTAATCACCAGATTTAACAAATGTTCCAATGTTCAATAAAAGTCCTTTTAGTACATGTTTTGTGTGCTAAATATTCTCGATCCAAATCACACATATACCAATTTGATTGTGTTTATAGCATTTAATCTGATCAATGACCCAGTAAAATACATTGGAAACACTGACGTCCAAAAGCAAACGTCATATACACCGTGGTAACGTTAAAGCTCAAGTCCCAGATCTATAAACTAGTGTGTATCGTAACAAATTCATGTCTCTTTTATTATAAATTCTAGTCACAAGGATTTCTGTTAAGGTACACGTAGTTCAATTTGAAGTTATAACAGAAAGTAAGTGTTAAAGACACTTCTCTGACTAGTTTGTGAACGTCATTACATTTTTTTCATAAACAAATGACTGTCTTATCTATAGACGAATTCATTGAAATGTCGAAGAATTCTTTGAACTGTATTTTTATACGTTTATGGACGAATTCAAAATCGTATTACAGCATCTCATATCAAACGTGGTCTCGCATATCTCGATGCGGGTAGAATAAACCGAGGTTGACTTAGTTTCAGCCAAGACATGAAATATTTTCCACACGACGTTAATAAAAAAAATCAATCTTTTTGTTTTTAAATTTCCCCGTGTATCATTAACTCTATGGCTGCAACAATGTTAGTCTTTGATGAAAGTTAAATCAGAAATACGGATCGAACGCAGGAAAATCGGTTCACTCATTTCTGAATGATTGTATAGATCTGAAACATAGAAATCACCAGGTTGTATAGATCTGACACATAGAAATCACCAGGTTGTATAGATCTGACACATAGAAATCACCAGGTTGTATAGATCTGAAACATAGAAATCACAAGGTTGTATAGATCTGACACATAGAAACCACCAGGTTGTATAGATCTGACACTAGATCTGACACATAGAAATCACCAGGTTGTATAGATCTGAAACATAGAAATCACAAGGTTGTATAGATCTGACACATAGAAATCACCAGGTTGTATAGATCTGACACATAGAAATCACCAGGTTGTATAGATCTGACACATAGAAATCACCAGGTTGTATAGATCTGACACATAGAAATCACCAGGTTGTATAGATTTCAAAGGATTGCATCAACAGATTATACCGTAATATTTTGGGACAGAAACACTCAGGACTGCTTTTTTATAGAATTGTTCAAAGTTGTTTTTAAAATCCTGTTATCTTTATAAAAATAAGGAGATGTGGTATGATTGCCGATGAAAAAACTATATATCCACCAAAGTTAAAATGAAGTGGGTGTAAGCAATCAACAATGAGAAAAACCCATACCGCATAATCGGCTATAAAAGGCCCCGACATGAAAAATATGAAACAATTCAATTGATAAAACTAACGGTCTAATATATAACAAAACAATTTCTAGTTTCAAATCATGGCCTGAAATTAATTTAAATGAAGAAGCTTTATATTACATGCACTGTGTACATTTGTACTTAGTTCTGACAAAGTACAATTTTGTAATGCATTATGGGTAACGTTTGAGAAAAAAATAATATAATTCGGCAGATTTAGATACCCTTCCTTATAAAATTTGCCGAAATGTTCCCAATGAAAACAACCTGCCACATGCCGGACTCGAACAACTCCAGGGCTAGGGTTAGGGTTAGGGTTAGTGATACAGTAGTTGAACTACTTAGACCACTCGGCCACCGAGACCCCTAATGGTTAGTGTGATATAAGGGTGTGGATAGGGGTTTACAGAATAGAGAATAATGAGCAAAAAATATAAAGAATAGAGAAAAATGGACCAAAAGAAACAACAGATTAATGGGATGCTAAAATATAAAGAATTGAGAAAAATGGACCAAAAAAAACAACAGAATAATGGGATGCTAAAAAATTAAAGAACTCAGAAATGAAGGATCCCCAATATATTTTGTTATTTCTAGTATCCTTTTAGTGTAATTTCTTAAAATTTTTAAAGTTGATAAAAACTTGTCATATGTTGCTTTTGACAGATATGCACGACTTTCAAATTTCAGTTCAAAAATTCTATGCTAGGATACTAGGAATAACAAAATATATTGGGGTCCTTTATAAAATGGGCGCATATTTTATAAAGTTTTTCGCGCCAATTTAGAAGTCGTGCGTTAGGTTTTTAAGCTGGTGCGATTTTGTCTTTATTCTATAAAGCAAATGTTTTGTGCATAGGTTTGTAATGATTAGACTACTTATACCCGCATACTTTTACAGGTATATACAGCTGATGAAATTCATAATAAACTTGAAGTATTGATTAAGGTTTTCGTTGAATATATTCAAGTTGTGTACCAGCAGTTTGTAATTATGTTTTAATCAAACTCACCTTTTTTGAGTTGATATTTGTTTATGTGGATATATATAGATAAATAAACGTATACGGTAATATGTATTTTTCCTCTTTTGTAGGTAGATTTGAATGTGTATAATACTTTATATCACTTGGTGATATTTTAGTAAATTGACATTAGTTTGAAGAACATTTATTGTTGTAATAGATATAATAAAGGCTGCTACACCTGTATGTACACTTACTTATCCTATTCATGTTTTTTTTATTTATTAAATACATTTTGTACTTTGTATTCGTTTGAGATTGGCAAATTCGAATATAAGTAACTTTAATGAAAATAAGAGAAACATTGTCTTGTTTTAAACATTTAAGTGCAATGATACTGAGGAAGTTATCAAAATTTGCTTTATTGCTCCCTACTTTTATGGTCATGTGTTAACTAATTTATAATCGGCAATTCTCGAGTGAATCCGCTACTCTCCTTCTATATTAGACGAAGGCACGGAATCGGCCCGAGTCACTCGATCAAACGGCGGAAGGATTTGCTGGTTTTCTTCTTAATTGGTAACACTCCTATAATAGTAATTATTAGTAGGAACAAAAAAGGAAAAACTCAAAGCAAAATATACAAAGAAACACCTTCCTAACATTTCAAACCAAAAATGATCTAGCGAATTGATAATATTGAACAAAGTAAGTACTTCAGAAGCGAATTTCAGATTTTGTTTTAAATATTTTTCAATACAATTTAAAGCGGCGGCGGAATATATTAAAGTTGAGTAGAGCCGCTTATATTCAGCTTTGATCTCTATTTTTATTGTGAAAAGTACTTCTTTTTAACATTTTATAGTTTGATAATACGCAAATTTAATTTAGAAAATTCTTTTCATTAGAATCTATTTCAGGGTGACAACAAAACAAATGTAAATTTCAACAATTAATAATGTTTCAATTAATCAAAATTAAATCGGATTAAACTGCTTTTGACACGTTCAGTCTCCTTGATCATTCTTAATTACAAAGTTACAAAATTCTCAAAATCTTCCACAAACACTGCATAGTACTCCAAATACAAACTGAAATTTCATATTATAATTGGGGCTAATCTAAATCTGTTTAGATTCATTCTCATAACATGCGTATGACTGCACTGCAATAACATCTTAATTGAAGGAAAAACAGAAAATGTGAGTTAATTTTGGTTGAAACTGATGAGCATCACAAAATTGGACGTATTTTGATACAATTATTTATTTTTATCATATTTGTTTTCTTCAAATGGCATGAAAATGTTTATAAGTTGTCTTTTATGTTTTGTTAATATTTATAATAGAAAAAATGCTTAGCCTTTTTGTATGACAATTTTCTATTAACATTACCTACGGACCCATAAAGAAGTTGTTATAAGGGTTCTTCAACATGAAGATATCGCGACACTCTTTCAGAATGAGGCACCGGGTTAACGTCCTCATTCTGACCTGACGTGGCTGCTAGTTTTCACATCACCCACAACCAAACAGATACCCTACAATCCCAGGCTTCACTCGTACTGTCAGTCGAAAGAAGGTCAAGGCGCCCATATTTATATACTCCAGTCTTCCTTGGTAGCGGATGATTGGAATAAGAATGATATGGTTAATGTCTTATCTATTTTTATTTGTCACTTTTAATAAATTGTATAATATAAAAGATGTGGTATGATTGCCAATAAGACAACTCTCCACAAAGACCAAATGACACAGAAATTAACAACTATAAGTCACCGTACGGCCTTCAACAATGAGCAAGCCCATACCGCATAGTCAGCTATAAAAGGCCCCGAAATGACATTAGTAAAACAATCCAAACGAGAAAACTAACGGTCTAATTTATGTACAACATAATGAACGAAAAACAAATATGTTACACAGCAACAAACCACAACCACTGAATTACAGGCTCCTGACTTGGAACAGGCACATACAGAATGTGGCGGGGTTAAACTATTTTGAAGGCGCTAACCCTCCCCTAACCTGTGACAGTGGTGTAACAGTACAACGTAAGACCAAACTATAAAAATCAGTTGAAAAAGGCTTAGCTCATCAGATGGATACAAATAGAAATACATCTAACAAAAACACAGACTGGACGTGACAGGGTACTTATACATCCCCACAACAAAATGAGACTAAGTAAAGATCTGAGAGTACTCGCAGTTATTGACAGCTAGTTCAAAGCCAATAACAACTAATAAAAAATCATGCAACTGAGACTAACGTATCAATCAGTACACATCCAACATCCAAAAGATTTAGTGTAAAGACGTCATTAACAGTCCGAGAAAAACACGACCTTGTGCAATGCCAAGATACAGGTATCGACAGATTGTAGAGCCATGAAATTGCATATGTATATAAAAAAAAATATTTAGTTTGATTTTAATTTACTGATAACAAAATAAAAACAATATTCAGGCAAAGATATAATCACAGTATTGAATTGGTAACCTTTCAGAGTAAGTTTATTTAAAGGATCGATAAGTTTACCCGGATCGTTTCTAAATTTCCGGGCTCGGTAAACAATAAAATTCGGGTGTGCTATCCCGTTTGAAATAAGTTTTCTACAGGTACAACCAAACTTCAAAACCAAATCTTTATATCTATGGTCTATGGTTGTGGTAACGAAATCCCTGACTTTATAATTAACCAGTAATACATAGATTACTTTCATTGAAATTGAAAACGTCACAATAGACACGGGCATAGCGAACGAATTTTTATATAGAAACACCGTAAGATGGTGCCAAAGGAACATCACCATCCAAAAAGGGAAAATTCACAATAGAAAACGAAAAATCGTCCCTTTTGTCGTAAATTTTAGTGTAGAGATTCCCGTGTAAAACTGAAATATCTAAATCTAGGAAGGACAGTTATAACGGTTTATATTTGATTTGTTTAAAGTAAGTTCCTTTGGGTCAATTTCGGCATCTTTAGAAAATTCTTGATTGTTTAACGAAAAAATATCATCAAGATAACAGTAAGTGTTGTTGAATGTATCAGTCAAATGCAATTTAGACGGGTTTTTACTGTGTTTGGTCATAAACTGTGATTAAAAACAGTACACGAACAAGTTTGCTATTAAAGGGGCGCAATTGGTGCATATAGGAATACCTAGAACTTATCGATAAACTGTATTGCCGAAACGTACATGTAAATATTATCAATTTACAGCTTCAATCATCTCATCACACCCCCAGTAAGTATATCTAGCATATTTACCTTTTTCACTAGAGAAGAAGGCTTTAAATGAGTTGCAGCAAATATATTTGCATTCAGATTTACCAAACGACCATTTGATTAATTACGAAAACTTTTGTTTGATAAGGTTGTGTGGAAGTGTACTGTAAATAGTTGAAAAGTCAAAACTGTCAACAGAATCAAAAGGACCATCAAAAGCACGTAATTTATCTAAAACATCCAAAGAATTTTTTACATTCCAAAAATAGTTAATTCCACTATTTTCATTTATTTTATTACAAAAGGTAATGATAAGTTCTTTTATATTAGTTAAGGAACTACATTGTAGTTAAAAGCACTGAAAGATTAGTTGTAGAACACTTACTAGAGGCCGAGATGAAACGATATTTTACTGGTTTTTTTTGTGTAGTTTAGGTACCCAACACATAGAAGGGCCTTCAAATGTGCAGAAGAGGCCTTAAGCTGTGATGTGGTTATGATATTTTTTTATGTTTGTTTACTATATGACTCTCTGTGGAGCGCACGTACTTTAATGTAGAAGATTTTCATTCTGAAGAACGTCCGTGTAGTATTTACGGCATACCACCACCACATTGATGGCTGCTTTGTCGGCAAGTACAAACACAAACCGCTTTGAAAGTACTTGAATTTTGTTTCTTATTCTAAAAATAGGCGCATTAGGTACTCTTTTATTTATTTCTGAATTATTTTCAAAATGTGATATTCGAATATCCACAACATTCATTCATTTATTTAAATAAGAGTCAAGAGATTTCTTCTCAGATTTTTCCCGTTTACACCAATTTTTTATAATACAATGAAATATTTTGTGACCTGATGTCACCGTTTCCAGTCTATTATATATTAAGTACTTACACGGGAAAATTTCATCAATATTAATAACAATATTGCAATGTGAATATGGAAAAATGATGTGTTATCATTGCTTTATGTACATAAGTATGCATACATGTAAAAGAGGGACGAAAGATACCAGAGGGACAGTCAAACTCATAGATCGAAAACAAACTGACAACGCCATGGCCAAAAGTAAAAAGACAAACAGACAAATAATAGTACAGATGACACAACATAGAAAACTAAAGACTATGCAACACGAACCCCATCAAAAACTGGAGGTGGTCTCAGGTGCTCCAGAAGGGTAAGCAGATCCTGCTCCACATGTTGCACCCGTCGTGTTGCTTATGTTATTACAAATCCGGTAAATAGTCTTATTCGGTAGGTCACATTCGTGAAAAGGGAAGGGTATTGTCGTTACGACATAAGGAACATATCCGATATCATCTGTGAAACGGTTATTCCAACTCGTGATGGCGTCCGTAAAATTTACGAAGGGATGATTTCAACTTCAACCTTTAAAACTCTTGGTTTAATAGCTTCCTTGTGAGCAGCAATCCTCTATCAAGGAAATTTGCTTTGTTTGCATGTACTTTAAGGCTTGGAATCATTTAACAAAGGGCCAAGTTAGTTAATGAAGGTGTTAAGAATTGGCTGTTTCTGTATTGAAACTGGTTTAGATCTCAACCCTTTGAGTCTAGTGACCAATACAGTTAACCTCAAATACAAAGAGAAAATTCACACGTGGAAATTATTATAAACTCTTCACAAATACCTGTAGTTTGTAAATGTAAAGATCAATTCTAAAAGTGTTATCATCATTAAGTCGGTGTCGTGACCACATTTCCAACAGGTGACTGAACAGTGCTGAAATCTAATTAAGTAACGCTTGAAACAAACAAACATTATTATACTTCACAGTAACTTAGGTCCATTTGGTTTACACTAAGCTGTCTAAAATGTTTCTGCAATAAACTCATTTTTTCTCTTATCAAACTATTTCGTCAATTAGAATCAAATTCAAACGGAGCCATCATGGTCTTATCTTAAAATTAATCTGTCTGTCGATAAACTTTAAACATTTTAATTTAATCAAACTTAATGTACTTCGTCAATTAGAATAAAATTCAAACGGAGCCATCCTTGTGGAGTCTTGTTTTACAATTAATGATTATATTTTAATTTTGTAGGGTAGTGGTTAATATTGCGGCTGTTTATATAGATAGAAAATTTGACCCAACATATTGGCAAGTGTTTTTTTTTTTTTTTGGTTATCCATTTATTATTTGCTTGACTTTAATATACTTCCAACTGTTTTGATGCGAGCGTCAATGATGAGTCTTGTGTAGACGAAACACGCGTCTGGCGTACAAAATTATACGCTTGGTATCTTTGACGAGTTTTGAATAAATATATAGTACGCAGTTAAAAATTACAAATTTTCCAGATTTTCCTGTTGACTAATGTTTTGCTCAACCATGATCCTGTTGACTAATGTTTTGCTCAATCATGATCCTGCTGACTAATGTTTTGCTCAATCATGATCCTGTTGACTAATGTTTTGCTCAACCATGATCTTGTTGACTAATGTTTTGCTCAACCATGATCCTGTTGACTAATGTTTTGCTCAACCATGATCCTGTTGACCAATGTTTTGCTCAATCATGATTCTGTTGAACCGTTGTACACACGTTGAACTTCTATTTAATTTAGGATTAAGAATGACAAGTTACAAATCACACATACCAGTTTCGTTCTGGATGTTTTGATTACGACCATTGGATGCCATTTTCAAATTTATTGGAGAGACTGAGCTGACATTAAATACCGGTGTAAAAACACTGTATAATAGTGCAGATAAAGCCAGTATTTCTTTATCTTTGAAACCATATCCGTTAACTTCCGAGCATCTAAGATCATCCCCTTAATTTTGGTGGGATTCGTGTTGATCAGTCCTTAGTTTTTTTTTATAGAATTCACGTGTTATGTATACTTTTGTTTGTCGTTTCGTCGGATTTGGGTTGGTTGCCATGAATTTGTCTCTCTTTCCTATACTATTATTTTTTGGTTCTCCTTTTTGGTATCTTCCTTCTGTTTTTGGATTTATTGTACAGAATAAAATTTGGTCTTATCAGATTGTAAGACCTATATAATATTGTTTCAGTCCCATTTCAGGTACAAAGTATCAGTCTTTTGTAACCATATAATGTTCCCTCTTGTAGAGGAGCTAGACGATCGCGAGCGTTTTTTGTAAAACTCAAATACGTTATATAAGACTTGATTTTTCAACTTGTCAACTATATTAAAATTTTGCAATATTAATTATAACGCTGTCCCCATACATAAGTAATATAGAATTACCTATCTAAAAAGCCTAGCAAACATATAATTTTTGCTATTGACTCATATATCACTTCTTGCGTTGATATTGTAAATGTTATGGTTATTTGTGACGATGTTGGTTTTGGAGAACAAAGCATTGTCGAAGACTGAAAGGTTAAAAGAAAGGACTGTTTCACAATTAACAAGATGGAATTTTCCTGTCATCAGTGACTCCATGTTTTTCCTCCTTCTGCAAATATTGGACAAAAGAGAAAAGGCGGATAGAAAATTATGGGATTCCTTTAAAAATATACATGAATTTTATTTGATAATTGTTTTAAACATTTCAAAAATACTAAGATGGTATCGAGACAAAAACAATAAAGGTGCTATCGGGAAGCGTTTTTTTTTGTTCTTCTTTTTTTTGTACCTGATTGTTAAAAGCAAGTAGCAACATGTTTGTTGCTTCACGTATATTGAAATACTCAAAAACAATAAAGGTGCTATCGGGAAGAGTTTTTTTCCCTTCTTTTTTGTACATATTTACAAAGCAGGCAGCAACGTGTTTGTTGTTTCACGTATACTCAAAACTAAGATCACTAATTCGAAAACGTTGATACTTGCAATTTCTACTGACGAAGTTATCGTTCGTGTAGATCAACACGCTTCAACATCGAATGAACTGAATGCTGCCATTGAACACCACATGGTTATCACTGTGTATTGGCTTCTTGATTGCTCAAGACTCCTTATGAATTTAGTTTTAGATCTTCTTCCAGGAAATATTCAAATACCCATGTTTCTGTGCATTTGACTTGTCGATTTCCGGCGCAGAGCTCACATCCGTTCTATACTTACTTCGTATATTAAACTCTCATTGTTGTGTAGTGGAACGGAAACGAGCGCTGTACGGAGATTGCTGACTTGTGCTCTTACAACTATTAAGGAACTCGATATAAAATATTATGACAAAAGGTATGTTCGGGGCCTTTTATAGGTTGTTATGCGTAATGTTGAAGGCCGTACGGGAAGCTATAGTTGCTACCTTCTCAGTCATTTGGTCTCTGGTGGAAAGTTGCTTCATTGACAATCATTCTACATCTTCTCATCTTTGTATTAATGTCGTTATTAACTATTTCTTGTAAACAACTTTGAAAGTCTTAGATAGGCTCAAATGTACACGAACGTTCTTTTAATGTCAATGTGTCTCCGTTGACAGTTATGTGTATGATTTCTCTACTCTGAATACGGCACAACACACAATCTAATCGAGCAGACATTTTTATATAGAATGGTCTTATGATATAGTCATTTTTCAGTAATAACACTATTACTAAATTAACAGTAATTGGACGTGCAATGAAATAATTCAAACCATGGTTTGTTTACCTGATGATATGTAATATTTTCGTTGTGAATGTACATATCAACAGCATTTTGGTTTTCTGGTGTTTTAGGTCCCTTTTGGCCTTACATCTGTTATATACATCCTTGGCTTTCAAATATTTGTGTCTGACCGTTCATTATGAAGGGAAATTCCTGAAAGCGCTTCGGATGCACGAACATTTATTAAGCGTTATTGTTGTAAAAGCAAATTTGCTTGTTTCTGAATCCTTAGTCTTTATTTCAATTGTATCATATCGTTTTTTGTGATGAATTATCTGAATAAATATTGTTTAAACTAAAATTTCATAAAGATCTAAATAAACTCCACTTAGTAGAACTTTTAATCAACTCAAGCAGATATTAGAACGATGTACTATTCTGTATAAACATTACAGATTGATTAATAAAAATGTCTTCTTTTGTCTTCGGCTCTTTCTTTTGAAGAGTATATTTCTCAGCAGCTTCAACATGCGCATGTTTGCAATAATGTCTTGGTTTCATTGAACTATTATATAATAATACACGTTGTGGATTTTCGTTTATTTAAACATTAAACTGTCAAAATCAAGGATATTTATATCATAAATTGATTAAATATTTTACTGAATTTTATCACAAATATAGAGACTTAAAGTTTTATCGTGGTAGTTTCGATTTCAATGAACTAAATACGTTGTGTATTTGCATTAACTTGAACATTAAACTGTTAAAACAGGCATATAGAATAAATTGATTACAATTTTAATGAATTTTATCACAAATATAGAGATTTAACGTGATAGTTTAATTCCAGTTTTAAATTTATTAGAAATGTGGTATTTGGTTTCCAGCTTCTAACAGGGATATTGTTAATTTATAAAGCTAAATTCAGAAATTTAACTTCAAATCTTTCTTATTAAGCTTATTAGCTAAATAGACTTATTGATAATTAATGTCATGCTTATTCTGTTACTGTTTAGACACTGCGTCACTCTGCTTGTGTTTTGTTTTTATTTGGGGGAAGGGGAATAAAAAAGCAATTTAAAAATTTGAAGCAAGACTAAATATTTCGATTGATTGTATGCATTGAAATACTGTACAATTTGCTCTTGCCATTGCAAAAGATTATCAATGTCTTGTTCGTGACTTTAGTGGTTCTTATGTGAAATCTAAGAACAGGCACCGATATTAGAGTATGGGACGGCATGATTTCAATCAGTAAGTTAAGAAGCTTGCTTCCAGTTAATACGACCATTCTTTGATACGCTATGATTTATTATTGTAGTTCTTGTCCTTGTGTATTTGTTATATATTATACTGGTATTGTACAGTACAGAGGGGCCTCGGTGGCCAAGTGGTCTAAGTAGTTACTACTGTAATCACTAGCCAGTCAACACTGGGGTTGTGAGTTCGAACCCAGCTCGTGCGGGTGCACTCGACTCCAATCTTAATTGACTAGGATTGTCAGTTTTCCTATCGAATGTCAGTGGTTTTCTCCGGGCACTCCGGCTTCCTCCACCAATAAAATCTGCCGCCACGAAATAGCCCAAAAGCGGTGCTTAAAAGTGGCGTTAAAACACCAAAAATCAAATCATTACAGTACAGTGATTTTTCTGCACAGTTTTTTTTTTTTTCGTTCTATGTACCGTTTTATCATTCAACTGGTTGAGATTTAAAGGGGAAGCGTTGAGATCTCCTAAAACTAATTCAACAACACCAAATATTAATTTGCCTGTCCCAGGTACAATTTCATCAGTGCCTTTTTTTAGTTTTATCTTTATGTGTTTTATTTAGAAAATCTGGTGTCACAACTAGAAATAGAAGGTTCGATTTAGAACTTGACATATCTTATTGACACTTTGTCTACAACAATCGGTAAACCTCGTCAGATTTCGCTACCCTAGATTGTTAAATCTGCCAATGTGTTCCAAATGTTGGTTTCTATGTGTCATTTTTGTAATTGTTTTGTAAGATTAACTTGTACACCTTAAATGTATATAAGAATATCTGAATGGGGTGTACAGAATACTAGTTGACAATAAATAAATAGTGGACCAAGCCGGAGCACAGAAAAATGTGCCAAAAAATAAAGAATAGAGAAAAATGGGGTGCTAAGATACAGTTAAATAATAGAGAATAAAAGAAAAAGAAGGAAAACGAATAGAGAATAAAAGGGGAAATAAAATAAAAACTAGAGAAAGATTACCTAAAAAATCTAAAGAAAAGAAATAAAGGACACCCATCCAGACTCTCATATAAAAAAAGTTCGATAATGGACGATTTTTCATGAGACTACTTCTTTAAAAAAATGAACTTTTTGTTTGGTCATACCAATATCACAGAACCCGTACGCTTGATTGGGGTAAAGACATATGGTTATCACTGGACTTCTCTATGATCCGGCATAAACCCATGGCAAATAAGAATGTCCTAGTGGAGTTTACATGTACGCAGCAAGTTCCAGTGGGAATTGGAATGTTAAATCAGATGCCGCGTGTACAAAGTCTCCTTGCTATACTCTTTGCATCTATTAAGAAACCTTGCAACAGCTCTTTAGAGTATCGTAGGTGGAATATTCTTATGCAAAATTCGTGTCCTATCATGCATGAATTTTTTTAGTCTCCTCTTTCCAGTGACCCTTTAAATACCTCACGCTTCACCCTAGGCAATCCACTTCTAAGAACCAACCTATTGAATTAATTTAGTTTTTTTTTTGTCTTTTCCTGAATAGCCATGAAATATTTCCTACTGGACGTAAATGGAAACAAATAATAAAAGAGAAGCAGAAGATACCAAAGAATAGTCAAATTCATCAGTCGAAAATGTCATGGCAAAATACGGACAACGACAAAAAGACAAAACACAACATACAATGTAGGAAACCTAAGACTGCGCAACATGAACTCCACCAAAACCCGTGGGTAATATCGGGTGTTCCAGAAGAGTAAGCAGATCCTGCTTCACATGTGGCACCCGTCGTATTGCTCCTGTCACATGTAGTACAAACATTCCAATAATGTCACAAACTCATGTGGAAAACATGCCATAAAGGTTATATATATTTGTTATGAACAAGTCATCTTTAAACCCATATAAATACATGTATGAGGAGATGTGGATCAAAGTCAATGCACCAGCAACCAAATAACATAACAAAACCATAACATATTAGACACTGATCACTCGTCAAATTGTAAAAAAAATAACCTCTTTTTTCTTTATATTTTTTACAACTATAAAGGAGAAATAAAATTTATCCCGAAAAAAATATTTATTAAGAACACCAGGAAAAATGTAGTAAACCGTGCTGGATATACATGTGTGGCTCTACTTAAATGATATTGTGACGTGGTTTTGTCTTTTTATTCCATGGATAAAATTGTAAGATTTTAAAATACAGCTTTCAATTGTCTATGACTTTCAAGGTTTGGTCCTTCCATCTGAAAGAAAACAAGAAAGATTAAGTAATTATGAACCTTTTTCAAGTGCTAGGTCTAACTTTTCGAGTCGAAGCGAATGTAATGACGAGCTATGTAATTTATCAATTTCTAGGTTTTATTTATCTACATTTCAACAATCGTACAAACATATATGCCAATCTTCCTATTCAATAACATTTTTAATATTTTTAAACGGGGGAGTAACATGAAAGCTACATTGTAGCTGCCGAATATATGGCATTTAACTTGTAACGGTTCAGATAACAAAAAAATATATTATGTATTAACCAAACTAGGATTGCAGCTTGAATGCAGAAGTTTTTCTATTCTGGCTAGAACCTTTCTGATATTTGTTGTACTTAAACTTTGAAATCTTTCATGTCGGCTTACGCATGATGAAAGTCATTCAAGAAACACGTGTCGAGTGCACTGAAATTAATATGAAACGTAAATATAGTTGTATTATTAATAAGTCAATAATAAAACTCATAAAATAATTTGTTTTATGTTTTTGTTTGCTATGAACGCGGCAAAGTGCAGAATCTTTTATTTTGACTTGTTGACATCGATGTCACATTTTGATATTCACTGCATAACCTAGAAAAAACCTGAGGCGTAACACATATTAAGGAAAAAGTTGAAAATATGGGAAGCAAAAAACACATAATGCCTTTGACATGAGGGAAAATGATAATTAAAAAAATCAGAAAAAAATAGATTTTATTTTCAAGATACCAAAAATGTTTTCAAAACTCAGAAAAATATTGAAATTTTAACTGGGTGGGTTTAAGGAAAAGGTATGACAAAACCCATATTTGGCCCCTTGAATTTGAAAATTAAAAGATAGTTTGCTACAAGTAGTTTTATTCGAGGATGTTAATGTTGGTAAAACATCTTTAAGCATAAGGCCTTTGTATCATTTCTAATTTGCCCAATAACTATGTGAAAAAATGACCATTTTCACCTTTTGTCGTTCAGGTTTTTTTTTATTGATTACGGCCGTGACGGATTTTGCTCATTGTCGAAGGTCGTACATGTACGTTGACGCATATTTGTTTACCTCCTCGTCTTTTGGTCTTTGGTGAATAGTTGTGTCATTGGTAATTATACCACATCTCCTTATTTTTACATTTAGTTTTGATAGTGAAAATCGTCATAGTGATTACATGCATGTAGATAACGATAAGAGTGTCGACAATATGGTCTATCGAAGTGTAAACCAAGGGAAAATATATACGGGTCTATCACATTCAAGTGTTAAACATAGTAGATATGCAAATCATGTAAACATTTTGACACCATATCATGTGTCATTTCTTCACTGATGTGTCCAAATTATTCTGTTTAAACATTTTTACATGACAAAATTAACACAATTTCGAAACATTTGTAAAATTGTACTATTTTTACAATTTAAAGGCCAAACTAATTGCTCTTATCATACCATCTCCTTATTTTTTATTTTGTTTTGTTCATTAAATATATTGAAAGCTTTAAAATATAGCAAAAAAAAGACAACAGTAAATCGACCATTCAACAATTAAGGTTATTTGCTGATATTTTTTTCCCCCTGGGAGTAATTATGCAAAATCACCATTAGGCGTTAAGGACAATGTTAAAGTTTTCATTAGATTTCTATTAAGATTAATATTATTTATTATATCACCTGTTAAGGAAATATCATAATATAAATGAGGTAATAACCCGGGGGTAATAAACCGGGGGTAATAAACACCTTACGTTTCATTAATTTCCTGTTTTCGGAGTTAACAAATGGATTACATATAATTTTTGTTTTACCCTTGAGCATTTACGAGGGTCTGGATGGTAGGTCCTTCATTTCTGTATTGTAATTCTTTAATTTTTTTAGGCCGTCTTCTCTATTCTTTATTTTTGTTGCCCATTGTTCTCCATTCATTACATTTTAACACCCCTTTATATTCTTTTCTTTATTTTTTGTTGGCCTATTTTTCTCTTTCCTTTATTTATTTAGCCCTTCATTCTGCACGTTTTGCCCATTCTTCTCTATTCTGTAAACCCCCTCCAAACCCTCATATACAATTAAAATAACATTTTACAAATTATATCTTACCATCTTTTGTGGCACATTGATTTACATTGTATGAAGTTCATTTGTCCTGGACGTTTTAAACAATTAAAAATGCACTGTCCTATTCCTCGCTTTGCATATTTATATAATTCCTCTGACGTTTGACGTACACTGTTGCTTTGGTAATTGTCGTCTGCATCCATATACTCGTTGTCGTTTGCGTCGTCGTCGGACAAGGATGACATCAATAAATTCTGTAATGATCTGAAGTTCAACTTCGGCACGGATACGTAATTTCTTGTATCTAAAATTGTAAAATAAAATATTCGATATGAAAAGGATAATTGTAAGGACGGACATTTTAAAACAATTGTCGATTATCATTGTTAGAAGAAAAAAATGTAAGCGAAACATTTACAAAATACCAAAACCAAGCAACCCTTGTGTAGCAAAAATCCTACTCAAACCAGGATAAAATCAGGTACTTCTACTGGTATGTATAAGGGTTTAGATGGTGGGTTCCTCAATTCTTCAATTTTTCATCCATTTTTCTCTTTCTTTATATTTTTGGTCTATTTTTCTCTAAGACTCTTCTTTATTTTATGGCCCATCTTTCTGTAGTATTGATTCATTTTTCTCTTTTCTGTAATCCTCATCCAGACCCTCACGTATCGGCAATTCCTGTTTCCGTTGTGAACCTTATGCGTTTCTCGCACGTAATTACATGTAAGGGAGCTACCATTTGATTTTTAGGGGGGGGGGGGGCTAGGATGAAATTTCAAAAAAAAGGCAGGACAGGAGTTTTGAGTAAAAAAAGGCAGGATGAGCGACTTGGCAAAAAAAGGCAGGATGACAATTTATGTAAAAAAGTCAGGATAAACTAATAAAAAAAGGCAGGACCGAATAGAGTGAAAAATAAAAAGCAGAACAGAGATTACAACTTAAAAAAAATGCAAAACAATTTTTTTTTTCATCCTAGCCCCCACCCCAATAAAAATCAAATGGTAGCTCCCTAAGATAGTTGACATATGTAGGTTCATTTATTTAATATTATTAATCCGTCCCTGCTATACAAGTTTGATGACTCAAATCATATGTTTTGATAGATTGTTGTTTGTTTAACGCCTAGCGGCAAATGTTGCACGTATGATGCACTTTTGTGACAGTAACATGTTAAAATGTGCAAATGAAAATAAAACGTACTTTGTTCTAGGCGGACATGCTAAGCATGATTTTTTTACGTGCTAGCTCACAAAGTGGTATTTCATTGAACGACGAGTCACCAAACCCGGACACTATATAATAACTGCGTTCCGACATGTCTTTTGTCTTATAATCTTCAATGTCGTGTGCTTAGCAGAAAATTAGCAACTATTCAGTTTAAGTTATCTAAGTGACACCCTCAATCAGAAACAAACAATCCTTTACCCCGTATAAAGAAAATGGTTGCTCTTTTAATTGCTGTCTTTTTCAGAGATCTACTAATTAATTTATCATGTAAAACATTTATCGTGAAAAGATTCCCAAAATTATTGTAAAAGAAAGCAAATAATCAAATTATAAATGAAGACAGAAACACACAGGCATACAAACATGCCTCTGGCCTTTGTTAGTCTAGTATGTTTTTTAATTTTAGTTCATTTATATGTTTTGGAGTTTAGTGTGACGTCCATTTTCACTGAACAAGCACACAATTTTATTTAGGGGCCAGCTGAGGACCACATCCGGGTGCGGGATTTTCTCGCTGCATTGAAGACCCATTGGTGGCCTTCGGCTGTTGTCTGCTCTTTGGTCGGGTTGTTGTCTCTTTGACATATTCCCAATTTCCATTCTCAATTTTATTTTAAAGTAATTTTCAGTGACGACTGTAAGTAAACAGTTATTGTATCCATGAATGATTAAATGTGAAAAGAACCAAGGTGCATGTTTGTGTCTGTAGGGTGTGAGAGAGAGAGAGAGAGAGAGAGAGAGAGAGAGAGAGAGAGAGAGAGAGAGAGAATGGGTGCCTCGTTGAATGAATGCATTGGTGATAGAGAGAAATATAATGTGTGTGACAGAGTGAATGGCAAAGGAAGATCTATAATCTACATGTTACAGGTATGTTGAGCGAAGTTTTATCGGGGAATTAAATATCAATAAACAGGAAAAATTGTATTACTTCCTAAAATCAACTAAAATACAACCGGAGTTAAACTTAGGACTGTACCTCTTTCACGGGTCACACCTACATCACATTAATAGATAAACTTTACATAATTAGAAATCAGAAATTGGATTGATGAATGGCTTGGGGTTTAACGTCCAGTGTCAGATATTACATGAGTATATGATTATAACTTGTTGATGTGACATACATATGAACCCTTCTTTGTACTTGATAGATACGCTAGGTCGGATTTTTAAGTTCTTTGTATACATGTTAAACAGTTCGTTGGGATACATGTCACACTAAGGCTATCCGGCTATCCGGACACATCATTCGGACTCCGAGTCTACATCTTACTCTTAAAGTATGCGTCATTAACTAGGAAACAGCAAAACCAATGTTCAATTTCAAATCCGGACGCCGGTTTAACCTGCGATTCTACGTGTCCGTCATTTATGTTATCGATCATTTCAACGTTTAATTTACGTAAGAAGTAAAGATAAATTTGAAATGAAACACGGTAAATAATGAAAATTGTGCGGATACAACGTTACGTGTATACACAGACATAAATTCAAAAAGTAATGTTTGAAGATTAATTAGACTGTGCATGTTTGGTTAAAATTGAATTATCCTAGCAGTAATTTGTTGCTATTTTTAACAATTAACCTCAAGTTTCTTATTTGTTAGTATATAAAGCAGCGAAAAAATAACTTTAATTAATCAAAAACGACTACATTACCACAGCTACAGCTCCCTATTATTTAATTTAAAACAACGTTTAAGTATGTTTGCAATTACCTTTCTGTTTATTTTTTAACAATGTCCTTAAAGTCATATGAAACGAGTTTCTCGTTTTTAAAATGTTGAGAAAATTATTGAACCAATGCATTAGATATGTAACTTTAATAATTTGATACTATGATAGATATAAAACTAAGGCGATGTGGAATGATTGCCAATGACACAATTATCCACCAGTCGAAATGATGTGGATGTAAGCAGCTATTGTTCACAGTCAGGTCTTCGTCAATGAGCAAAACAAATACCGTATACGTAGACCAATTCTCCTGTAAGTTTATGAGATTGGACTTTTGAGAATTTGCAAATAATTTAAAATTTTGCAAAAAGATACTACGGATATTTCATAGTTTTATGATGTTTGGAAAGTTTGGAAGATTACCATAGGAAATTCGGGCCAAGATTAGCTTTTCTACTGGTTTAAACAGGAAAGTAACATAGAATCCTCAGTAAAGAACCATAGTAAACATTTTGTTTCTGGAATATGTATATATATTCCTTCGACAACAAAGGGACTGCTACTGGTGCCCTGTACATTGTGTACGTTCTACTCGGGTACCTGCCGTGGAACAGCAATAGTTTTGTAAATTTGCATTGTATATTTTAATCGTTAACTATTAGTCTTTAAGCTATGTATTTGTATCAATGACTGAACTATCGGTAATAAGCAAAGTTTACTTTAGATGTGTTGACCGATTTGTTTAGGTTCTTTTCAGTTTATCACACACAAAGGTTATTAGTATTTTGCTTCTCGAACTTTTGGTCTCGAGCGGACTTAATGGGGTTTACACGTTGCGCTTACACGGAAACTGTTACCATCAGTTTACATTGACCTATCTGTTTTATGATTTGTTAGACATAATTACAGCTTTGTTGTGGAAAATAAAATGTATAAAAATATTATTTTGATTATAAATATTGACGTCTGCTGTAAAACATACTATTGTCTTATTAACACTTACTACATACAATACATTTGGGAACATGAATACGATACAGATGTATGATACTGTATATAATATTGGTATCAATTTTCTCCATCAGACAAACGCCTATTTTTTGTAATTCTTGTTTCTAGACGGAAAAGATTACACAATATGTAATTTTTTGGCTCTCAGATGACTCTTTCGAACTGTGTCTTGATCTCTATCGTTTTTTATACAAGTTTTTCACGATATCTTCCTAAAAAAGGCCACAATTCAGTCGTTACATTCCTCTACTCTAGTCTACGATGGAAAGATTACAAGGGAGATTGATAATCGGACATGGAGAGGGATAAAATTATTCGAGTTTCCAAATGCTAGACAGAATTATATCTAAATAAATATGTCTACAACTATAATTTCAAAATATATGTGTGTTTATTAGACTAAATATATAGGTGAGTATATAATAATTGAAAATTGTGTGGTGGAAAATGAAAGTAAAATAAATAAACAAATAATTAAATGAATGAATGAATGAATGAATGAATGAATGAATGAATGAATGAATGAATGAATGAATGAATAAATGAATGAATGAATGAATGAATGAATGAATGAATGAATGAATGAATGAATGAATGAATGAATGAATGAATGAATAAATAAATAAATAAATAAATAAAAAAATAAAATTATTGAGGGCAGTTTTTTAACTGTATTTTTTATTTAGATTCCTGTTTTGTTATGTTGCTGTCTCATTGACGTTTACAATATATCGTCTTTTATTCGTACCGCCTAGGGGTCGCCTCGAGTGGATGAGGTCGTTGATTCGATATCTGACCGGGTCATATATACCATAAACCTAAAAATGTATATGTTCTACTTCTGCTCGAAGCATGCGGCATTAATGATTGATTGGTTCGGAATCACAATAAAATCTCCTGGTAGGATGGCATGTCATTCTGTGGACTGTTACCTTATCAAATTGCATGGCTAATATAAAAATAAGGAGATGTGTTTTGATTGCAATGAGACAACTATCCACCAAAGTTCGAATGAAGTGGATTTTAGCAATTAAAGGCAACCGTACGGCCTTCAACAATGAGAAAACCCATACCGTATAGTCGACTCTAAAAGGCCCCGACATGAAAAATATGAAACAATTCAATAGAGAAAACTAACGGTCTAATTTATTACAAAACAATTTACGAAAATTTCAAAAACAAATATGACAGACATAAACCAACGACAACCACTGAACTACATAATGTGGTAGGGTTAAACATATTTGAAGGCCCCAACCCTCCCCTAACCTGGGGCATTGGTGTAACAGTACAACATATAAACAAACTATAAAAATCAGTTGAAAAGGGCTTAACTCACCAGATCGATACAAAGCAGAAATACATCTAACAAAACCACAGAACGGACATGGCAGAGTATTTATACATCCAACACAAAAAACACAAAGCATAGATCTGAGAGTACTCGCAGTTGCTGACAGCTAATTCAAAAGTTCAAAGCCAATAACAACTAATAAAAAATCACGTATCTCAGACTGGAATATCAATTCATACACAGTAAGCATGTTTGTCTAATACATAATCATTTCATCATCATCATGTTCCTGTCTGGATATACATGTAACATATTCTACCGGACGTTAAACACGAATTCATCCAACCATCTTTGTATCCATTGCTTTTTTTAGAACGTTTTTATATAAATAATTATATTATGGTCGTTTTTTTTTTAAATATATATACAATCCATATAAAATAATTGACACGCTTTTTTGTATTTTAAAGAGAAAGTTATTGATCAAACACAAACCTCGATGCATTTAATTTATTAAATTATTACAAATGAATCTATTTAATTAGATATGTAACTGTAATAATTCGATTTTATGATAGATATAAAACTAAAAAGATGTGGAATGATTTCTGATGAGATATGATGTTGAAGTCACAGTTCAGCCTTCAACAATATGCAAAACCCACACCATACACGTAGAACCAAATTCTCTTGATGGGCTATTGAGATTTGAGGTATTATACATTTGAAATTTTGTAAAATGATATGCTGAAAAACATTTTACAGAGTTTATAATGTATGGAGAGTTGGGAAGATTTCTCGGGAATTTCGGGTCACGATTAAGTTTCCTAATGGTGTTAACCGGCAAATGACAGAAAAAAACTCAGTTGTACTTTGTTATTTTTTAGGAAATCACGTTGATGTTATCTTTCAAGAAGCATGGTCAAAATTTTGTTTCAGGAATAAGTATGATCTATATCACTTCGGTAGCAAAGGGACTACTACTGGTTCCCGGTACATTTTGTACGTTCCACTCGGGTACCGGTATCACCCGTACACTAGTCAATTCTCTTGTATATTTGTTATATATGATATGTTTTAATCGCAAATTATTAGTTTATAAGCTATGTATTAGTATTACAACAATGTTTTAACTAACAAGCAAAGTTGAATTTTAAATTTTGACTGGAGTCTTAAGGTCCTTTGCAACTTAACACTCATAAAGATTATAAGTATTTTGCTTCTCGAACTTTTGGTCTCGAGCGGACTTGCTGGGTTTACACGTTGTGTTTTCACTGTAACTGTTACCCTGAGTTAACATTGACCTATCTGTTACCATGAGTTAACATTGACCTATCTGTTACCATGAGTTAACATTGACCTATATGTTTTATAACTTGTCAGACATAATTACAGCTTTATTGTGGAAAATAAAATGTGGAAAAATATTATTTTAATTATCAAAATTGACGTCTGCTGTAAAAAAAATACTATTAACTTATTACCACTTACTACATACAATACATCTGGGAACATGAATACGATACAAATGTATTATACTATACTAGTATATAATATTGGTATCAAAATCTCTATCCGACAAAACACCTATTTATGTAAATTCTTGTTTACAGACAGATAATATTACACAATATGTATTTTTTTACGCTTTCAAATGTCTTTTTCGAACTGTGTCTAGGTTTTTATCGTTTTTAGACACGTTTTTCTCGATATCTTCCTTAAAAAGCCATGCTTTAGTCGTTATATTCATCTGCTCTAGTTTGCGATGGCAAGATTATGAGAGAGAGAGAGAGAGAGAGAGAGAGAGAGAGAGAGAGAGAGAGAGAGAGAGAGAGAGAGAGAGAGAGAGAGAGAGATAATCTGACACGGAGAAGGATTGAATTATTCGAGAATATATCATATCCATATGAATATGTCTACTGTCATTACACCTGGCCTTGATGTAACTATTATTTCATAATCTGCTTACTAGTATTAAATTTAATGGCGAGTATGTAATAATTAAAAATTGTGTGGTGGAAAATGAAAGAAAAAGAAAGAAAGAAAGAAAGATAGAAAAAATGAAAAAAATACAGAAATTATAAAGAAGATTATGATAATTAAAAACCAATTGTTCAGAGAAAATATTGAAGGTCTTTCCACAGCAGTTTTTAAATTTATTGAAAAGAAGCTAGTTCGTGTTTACTCAAAGTTAAAATTGGCATCTTATCATCAGTTTCTTCATACTGATGCGATAAATAAGTGGTTTGTATATACTTCTGAGTGAAATAAGGGAGATAATTAGCTACTTCCGGTGAAGTAAATGTCACTTCCGGTCTCATATAATAGTTTTTTCACACCGATTCCAAAAATATATACTTTCTATATACTTTTGCTTGTGAACCAGGAAATAATTGGCCACTTCCGGTTTATCGAAAGTCATTTCTAGTCTTCAGTGATAAGTTGATGCATTAAAATTACAAAATATATGGATTCCGAGTACTTTTCCATGAAGAAAGTGCAAAAATGGCTACTTCCGGTTTTCTCAAAGTCACTTCCGGTTGTCATTTTTCAAGGTCATATGTCATCCAACCTTTTGTAAAAGGTCATATGGCTTTATAATGAACCAAGTTGAAGTAATAATCAATTAACCTTATAATTGATATTTCAGGGCACTTACTCCTATAAGATGCCATTAGATTGTTTCAGACCAAATGTAACATATCTTTAATACAATAAAGCAAACATTTTGCACTTGTTGTTTCATATATAATTATCTTTAAAAGTGTTTGAGAAAATGCAAAAACAAGGAAAAGTCAAAATTGAGAACTTGACCTTGTCATGACCTTTGACCTTGACCTCATTTTCTAAGTTAGGACCTAGGGATCTCAAATAAAATGATTCCAGGGTTATACGGTTAACGGTTTATGAGTTACAAAAACATACCGACAAATTTATTTGGTAAATGTAGATAACTCCTTTAAAATTTCATCGAATCGCTTCGATCCAAATCAGCAAAAAAATCCTGAGGACGTAACGAACAATTTAGAAAAAGAATTTTGTCGATATCTTTTTTTGTTACGAAGGATATGCACACACTTCATAAACAGTAATTAGGGGGACAATTCTTACAAAGAAAATTGTTTGGCTTAGAATGGGTAAAAATAAAAAGCGCATAAACTGTATGATACAATATACGAAATATCTTAGCGACATATTGCGAAACAAAAATTTTACGCGATAACAAAATTTGGCGGAAGAAAAAAAGAATAATCAGAACAAATACAATAGGTCTTTCCACAGAAAAGTTGAAAGACCTTATTATTATAGGTATTACATAAATGTAAGATATAACGACGGTAATACAACCTGACCTATGTCTAACGCCTTAGACCACTCGACTTACTGGGTGACATACCGAGACATTTCCTCGTCAGCTTAATCTACATTTGAATTGATATTGTTCGTCATGATTATATTGTTAGTTAAAACATTAAAATAACCGTTGAAAAAAGTTGAAATGATGATTTCTTGCAAAAATTAGGTTGCCGCTGACCACGTAGGACAGGTGACCGCTGAAACGAATTAAATTATGTATTATTATTAAATGAGGTAACCGTTAAGGCAGGTTAGACTCTATTACAGATTACACTCCATCTGAAAACCCATTGTTTTAAAGGGCTTTCATCAAAAACAAACGTAACACATACTTTAATTGTCTAAAATTTAGCTCAGCAATGTTAGATCTGCAATGAATGTGTGTCTGGATGGGGGTCTTTCATTTCTTTGATTTTTAGGCCATTTTTCCCCATTCTTTATATTTTAGCACCTCATTATTTTCTATTCTTTATATATTTGTAAATATAAAAATAAGAAGATTTGGTATGATTCAAAATGAGACAACTCTCCGCAAGAGACCAAATGACACAGAAATAAACAACTATAGGTCACCGTACTGCCTTCAACAATGAGCTAAAACCCATACTCCATAGTCCACTGTAAAAGGCCCCGAAATGACAATTGTAAAGCAATTTAAATGACAAAACTAACGGCCTAATTTATGTATAAAATAATGAACGAAAAACAAATATGTTACACAGAAACAAACGACAACCCTTTTCTCTATTCTTTATAGTTTTTGGTCATTATTCTCTATTCTATAAACCCCTCATCCGCATCCTCATGTATTATTACAGTACAAATCGGAATTCAGCAGGATCTAAAATCTTCCCAGTTCAAATTGAAATAGTAGAAATTGGAATTCTGATTTATACATGTACTTATGAAATCCAGTACAAATCAGAATTCCTTTATCTACTAGTAGAAATTGGGATATCCAGAATTGTACTTCGATGGTCCTCATTTATTTATTTATTCATTCATATCTTTAATATATGATATAAAATGAACATATAATTAGTAAACGTCATAATTACAAAAAAAAATCAGTAGAAGAGCAAAAAGAATTGAGTAAATAGTTTACGTAATAGATAAATGGTCGTTTATACAAGCAATTTTATGAAAGTATCGATGCAGTGACATATCATGTATTGGCACATGAAATATCACAGAGATCGACTATATTCTGGTACACACTGGACAACATGTGCGCGACACAGCTAGAGAAACTGAACAGATGTATCCTTGTTTGAATAATTTGTCAGTGGTTTTCAAGCGAGTAACATTTGAAATTAGATTCAAATGAAATACAATTTTCTATTTTTAAACTCAAATTTTTCGATTCAATCAATGCAATTTCGACTCTCTCTGGATTTTATATATATATATACGATTAAGATAACCCCAAAACGTTTTTTTAGCAAGAAGATTGAAATCGAGATATATAAAATAAAATAAAATATTTGTATTTGTATATATAATTAATAACTCACAGAGATTATCATTACCATTTGGCTGTGAGAAGTCGAAACAATTTACGGATTACCATCTTGTAAGGACTGTTACGAATGATTCCGACAACAGAAATAGGCTTGTTATACACCATTTTGTAGATAATTTAAGGTAGATTTACGACATAATAAGTTTCAGTGGGATAGACAACCGCGGAATCGAAATATGACGGAAGTTCGCAACCGGGTGTTATTTCTCAAAATTAAGAGTTAGGTACCTTGTGTTGTATTAAGGTATATAGGAAATTATTTTCAGAGACAAGTGCCTGTGTGTTTTTCCGAACATTTGATCACATTATAGATACATACCAACATATGGTTTGAAATGTGTACTGTTACATATACAATTTAGCCCTTCAATGGTAGATCTGCATGTGCATGTATATAATCTATGCTTGTAAAACCGTTTGATTATTTTAGTGGCTGGGTTGCTGTCTAATCTCATTTTATTCATTTAGAGTAAGAAGACAAAATCTAGTGTAATTCTGAAATTTAAAAAAAATCATTAAATACCAAAAGATAAGTTAATTTTGTTCCAAAGCGTTGCTAAGTGAGACATTTATAGTTCCTTTACTACAAATTAGATTCTTCGGAGACCTGTTGGTCTCGTACAGATAAAGAGATTTGGTTTTTATAAAGTAAAACGCTGTAGATGTAGCTCTTTATCTGTATGAACCCTATAAAGGGCTCTATCGGACACAATGAAACCCTTCTTCAGTTCGTCGATATACTTTTGTCCTGAGGACACAACTTGGAGCTACTTAATTTCTCTGTTAAGAAGAAGGTATGATAAGCGCCATTATTTTGTCCCTGAAATTTTAAAAATATTGTAGAAATTCTTGCCTTCTTAATTTGTAACTTTCAATATTACGTAAATCTCAGTGATAAACGTATACGAAGATATTAGATGGACATTGTATACTGCTGAAATGTCGTTTTTGATGGCACTGTGGTGTCGTAAACATGTTTAAATTCACACATATTAGACCTAACTGGCTATTTTACATACAACAGACGTTGTGCATGGTATCGTTAGTTCTAATTTACCAGTTAGAGTAACACGATATCCCCAATAGAAAGAGCATTTTTGACGTTGTTCCAAAGAATTACATTACATATTTTTACACTATAAATATTATATCTTTCAGCTCTTCCAATTTCAAGATATAAATGTACAATGAAATTGAGAATTGAAATGTGGAATGTGTCAAAGAGATAACAACCCGACCAAAGAGCAGAAAACAGCCGAAGGCCACCAATGGGTCTTCAACACAGCGAGAAAATCCCGCACCCGGCTATTTGGTTACCTTGTATTGTTGTGCAAATTTACAGATATTTAAGAACATGTCATTTTCCGTGTTCAGTTTAAGCGACGTTTGATTTGCTTTAGCATCATAACAAGTAAAACAAGAGCAATATCCTGCATGGCCAAGATTCTTTTATAAATGGCAAGAACGTATAATGTTAGACATGGAATATTGTTTTATGTAAGGTCTCGTCTCATTTCTTAATATTGACAAGATCGATCAGATAATGAGTCTATTTTGGCCGTTTTAAGTTAAATATAATACTCTAATTTTTGTTTGTTTAATGATGATTCCTGAAATACTTATGTTTAATGAATATCTGAACTCTAAAATGGTGTTATTTGAAACATTTATAATAAATTATTTTCCATTCCAAAGGATTGTAAAGCGGTACTTTCATACATACTCCTGTCATTTGACATTTGTTTTTCGAAACGTTGTTAACTGAAAAGTAGTTGACAACACAGTAACAATTTCATGACTTCAATAAGTCTGTACTATTTGCATTATTGTCTCGGTCTTTAGTAATCCAACTGCTTTCCAGTTAATTTTCCATGCTTTGATGTTTAAAATTAAGAAAAAAAGTGTCGACGCTCAGGGGACGAAGTCATATATTTCGCTAAGGATGAGTCGACAAGGTACGTTCTTCTGACAATGATTAGAAAACATACTCTTGTTTGTTACCTTTGTTCAAATTCTTCAAACATATGGTGTAGTTATATCGTAATGAAGAAAATACATTTTAATTGTGATGGCGGTGAATGTCAGTAATACACGAGGGTGTATTTAATATCTGTTTTATACAGCAAATAAAGCAATTAATTGATTAACTTTATGTTATTTACAAAGTATCTATTTAGGTGTATTTGACATTTTGATAATAAAATAATAATGAAACAAACATCAAAACTGATACTTGAAACACAAAACTTAAACGGAAATATAGTTTATATAATTGAATATCAAATTGTAATTGCATATCAAATTGATTTTATTTTCAAAATCATAACGGTAATATCTGCTTAAATTAATTAAGTCGTTAAAATGTACTATTTTTCTTTTACGATTTTTATCTAATGACAAAAAGCTATAAAGACTTCGTTAACAAAGTACATTTGTACGCCTGTGCATTGGGAATTGTTGTAAACAGTACCGTAAACGATCATTAATTTGGGAGTCTAAATTTGGGTCTAGATTTCTGTGTTCTTTAATTTTTCAGGCCATTTTTCTCTATTCATTATTTGTTTTTTTGCCAAGTATTTTCCCTTTTTTTATATATATTTCAGAACCCTTTTATTCTCTTTTCTTTTTTTGTTTGGTCTATTTTTTCTATTCTCTATTTTTTTTCATTATTCTCCATTCAGTAAACCCCATCCAGACCCTCACCTTTAACCCACCGAAATATATTCGTGCATACAGTATGATAGATTTGTACATAATACTTTAAACTCCCTCAGGCAAATTTGATCTTAAATGGATTTGGTTATTATGTTTAGGTCCTTTCTGGTCATATAGCTCTTCAACTGTTTCAGTTCTTATACATTCTTGGCGTTCAAATATTCGGCATTGAGCGTTCCTGATGAAGGTATATCCAGAAAAACGCTTCAGAGGCATGAAATTTATAAAGTGTTGTTTTCATTTTTTATGATAAAACGCAGCAATACGCAGAAAACAACGATATTATGAAAAGTGCTTTTAAGACATTACACGCTACAGAGATACATTTACGTTTTTGATGAACAAAATCTATACCGTATGATAAGCTATAAAAGTTATAACGAAATGTCAAACAAAAGAACAAAGATTTGTAATGAAGATAAAACGCATTTAATGTTGTAGGTCCGAATCGCTTTGATGGCTTTACCGTCATTGAGGAACACTCATACCCAAACACTTGAAGCGAAAAATGTATAAAATATTGAATACTTAATGAAAAAATTGAAAACAACACGTTTAATAATTTCATGCGTCCGAAGCGCTTTTCTGGATTTACCTTTATCAGGAACGCTCAATGCCAAACATTTGAAATCCGAGGGATGTATAAGTACCGAAACAGTTGAAGAGCTATATAACAAAAATACCTAAAACAAATAGCCAAATTCATCTAAGGTCAACTTTGCCTGACGGAGTTGAAACCTTAGTTTCTTTATAATTTCAAAATTTATAAACGGACAATTTTAGAAAAGTTTGTTATAAATCATGTCAGTACCGAAGTACTGACTACTGAGCTGATGATACCCTCGGGGACTGATAGTCCACCAGCAGAGGTATAGACCCACTGATGTAAAAAATTGAAAACTACACGTTTAATAATTTCATGCGCTACACGTATAAGACCAAACGGAACCAAAAAAAAAGAAGATAAACTTAATTTAAGCCAATAACATTGAACGAGAAAGGACTATGGCGGTTTGCAACAAAAAATATTGAACTACAAGGTCCTGGCTTGGGACGGGCAATTAACAGAGAATGTGGTACATACGTTAATTTTGCTACCTTCCTTCTAACCTGAACAGTTGTGTAACAACACAATATAAAAATAAGGAGATGTGGTATGATTGCCAATGAGACAACTATCCACCAAAGTTCAAATGACGAAGATAAAAGCAAGTATATGTCACAGTACTGCCTTCAACAATGAGACAAAATCATTTCTTATAGTCAGCTATAAAAGGCCTATACATGAAAAATGTGAAACAATTTAAACGAGAACATTAACGGCCTAATGTATACATTACAATTTACGAAAAACAAATAGGACAGACATGAACCAACAAGTACCACTGAACTAAAGGCTCCTGACTTGGGATAGGCACATAAAGTATGTGGTGGGGTCAAACATGTTTGTTAGAGCTCAACCTTCTCCCTAACCTAGCTTGGACAGTGGTGTTACATCACAACATAAGAACAAACTGTAAAAATCAGTTGTAAATGGCTTAACTCAACAGATCGGTACGCAGCACTAACAAACCAACATAAAAACAAAGATTTAACCGTAAAAATAACGGGAAAAGGGCTAGAATCATCAGATCAGTACTATGATCAAAAACAATTTACAAAATGAAAAAAAAAATGCATATGTTCCATTTGTATACATGCATAGCTGTCAGCTTCCAGATCTAGCATTCATTGTCAGTTTTCTTAATAGATCGATGATTATAAAATATAAACCAAGTATTTCAAAGGGAAAAGTGATAAAATGCAACACATTTTTAAACGTTTTCATAACTTCCTCGATCTTGCAATTGATTATTACAAAATCCGGAGGGTCAGCGGTCAAACGTATATAAGGAAAAAATCAGATTCTTGTGAACAGAAACAAGACTTTTGAAAAAAAATATAATAAGAATTTATGCTATAAGTGAAAACGGTAAACTTTGATATAGGGAAAATTTAATGTAAAAATGATGTGCCGTTGAGACATTTAAATTTTTGTTTATTTTTCTTTTGGCTACGTAATATTCTAGTTGTATTCTCTAGCAACACTTGCAAATGAAATACTAGAACATGCAAAAGATATGTGGTATGCTTGCCAATGAGACAATTATTATAATTAATTTCATGCGACAAATTGAATATAATTCACACAAAAGTGAAAAGGAAGGTTATCAGCAGTGTAAGACACTCGAAACGATATTTAACTTCTTTCAATTCGAAACGATATTTAACTTCTTCCAGTTTGAAACATTTCCATCGTTGTTCTACTGAACACTTTAAAATACTCCTATTTTTATTGTCAATCCTCAAAATTATTTTCTCTTAAAGATTTATAAAAATTCTCTACCCTGCATTAAACGTTATACATTGCAATAACATTTTAATATATATATATATACATGTATATATATAAATTGTGTAATAATAAAATATGATAAGACCAGGGTTAAGAAAAAAAAAAAGAAAAGAAAAGGGCCTCATCGTGTCCGTTTTCTTGCTACAAAATAAAGAAGGTAAATTTATGTGCTTCTTTGTTAAATATTTTTTTGTTTTTGTTGTGATTAAGATTGTGACACGGTGTTGACTGCTGTATCCCTATTTTGACATTTTTACCTATTATGTCTGTTTGTTTTATTCACGTATCGTTGTCAATATAATGGAATTTGATGCGACTGTCATACAAGTGAGAGGTTTAGCGCTATAAAACCAGGTTCAATCCACCATTTCTACATAAGAAAATGCCTGTTCCAAGTCAGGAATATGACAGTTGTTGTCCATTCGTTTGATGTTTTTTTGTGCTTATGATTTTGCCATTTGATTAAGGACTTTCCGTTTTGAATTTTCCTCGGAGTTCTGTATTTTTGTGATTTAACTTTTATAGTAACATCTGTTTTTAAAAATGAATAATCAAATTATTATAGGCATTTCAAAACTAGCTTAATATTAGTTTTTAAGTTATTAAAGAAAAAAATCTATAAATATATTAAAATAAACTGTAAGAGATTTTCAATTGTAAATTATGTCATTTACTTTAGCTATATGAATTTTGATGAAAATTTATATATATATATATTTACAAGTCTAAATTGAAAACAACGTTGGATAAAAACCGCAATTTTTATACGTGTGCATGCAAAACAAATTTCTTGTTAGAGAGGTCTAAATACAGCACAAACAACATTTTCCAAAAGACCAAAAAAGTGAAAAAGTATATTTTAACAAAACGCATTTGACTAACAGGTCGAACAACAAATGTTCTTAAACCCTGCTGATATACATATTTGAAATTATCGCACAAGAAAATATGAAAGGAAACCTACCGAAAATCAAAATTCATATCTCAAAGAAAGGGAAGCATGACAATTGGTAAAACGAGAAAGGGAGAGATTTTCGAAAGGATAAAGTGACAGTGAACCAAATAGAAAATTATTAAAAAATCTGATACAGACAAAAAAAAAAAAAGAATGAGAAGCAAAAAAAAAAAACAAAAAAAACAAACGTTATTTAACACAATACATTGTACAGATAACTCACGAATTAGCACCAATTAAAAAACGCTGACCCCAGAGATACTCCGGAGTGATAAACAATTTTAACTGTACTAGTACCATTTTTATTACGAACGTTATTTGCAAGAACATTTTTGAGTTTAAGTTTAGATGTTCAAAAATACTTTTAAATCACGTATAATCACGTTACAATAGTTGTGTATATTTAATCAGCTTTGACTTACCTCCTAACGAGACGGCTACAAGTAAGACAATCAAACACACCATGCAACACATGACTCTATCCATAGCTGTCTTGAAGACTTCAAACTTAAATTCTGTCACTTAAGTATGCTTTGGTGGATCATTACATATTCAAAAACTTTTCTTTGATCATAAATACAATTTCCACACTTTCGCTTTATCTAATTGCAAAGTCCAAGAAATTACTTTTATCCAAACCAATTATATTAATGGTATTATCTGTAGACTAACGCAATATACTTTTGTTCTGAGGATTACCGGCTCCACGAGGGATGTCAGCTGCACGGTAAAATTCAATACATTGTATCCGTAATACGCACTTTGTTTCCGGAGTTGTTTTCTCGTTGGACAAAAAGCAATGGAATATTTAGTGTATTGGTTGTAACGTATATCATGACATTTTGTTTTCACGCTTTTTGTAATTATGTGTTGATTAAGGTACGCTCAATGCTTTAAATGTCGTAAAGGTCATTTATTGCGTGGGATATTATCCAATAAATTTAATTGATTTATATAAGTTTACTAAAGTTTTTAAAACAATGCTTTGAATTATGTTCCGATGAAAAGGTGAAACGTTCGTTTCGTATTTCTATTCATTTTTAAAAAAATTAAATGTCTAACATTAATTTGTTTTTCGTTAAATTGATGCGTCATTGTTCAGTGAATCATATTATTTATCCATCATACAATATTAAAGATTCTAATCTTACATTAGACACGTATCATTCGTCGTTTTTTTTGTTGGATGGGGTGAATAAAGTATTCCAAATTTCTTGAAAATAATTGTTTTAGAAGGGAAGTGGAAAAATAGTATGTTTCTCCTGAAAAAAAGAGAGGCGAAAGACAATAAAGGGACACTCAAACTCACAAGTCTAAAAATACAAACTGACAACGCCATGGCAAAAAATAAAAAAGGACGAAAAGACAAACAAAATTATACAAATAGGCTGAGCAACACGAACCCCACCAAAAGCCGGGGTGATCTCAAGTGCTCCAGAAAGGTACGCAGATCCTGCTCCACATGTTGCACCCGTCGTATTGCTCATGTAAGTTAAAACCCGGTGATAAGTTTAATTTAAGATAGAAAAAAAATTATAACTGAAGAAAAAAATTTTGGTTAGAGTTGTAACAAACGTGTTAATCCCGAGAGAAAAAGCCATACATTCTTTCCAAAACCCCAAAACGTCTTTTTGTGAATAATTGATTAATTGATGCCTTACATGGTGACGTTTCTATTCCTAATCACGTGATACGTACATTGTATTTTCAACTAAGTATATGTGACAGGTACAGGTATTCAATGAACACCAAAACTTGTTTGATACATGCTATATAGCTGGTAAGTGCATAAAGGACAAACGAAGAAGAAAAAAAAGAAGTTAGGTAGAAAGAAAAGATAAAATGGAGGGGCAGTAAATTTTAAAAATGTTAAGCCCTTTTCAGCTGATTTTTATAGCTTGTTCATAGGTGTGATGTTACGCCACTGTCCCATGTTAGGGGAAAATTAGGCACCCGCAAACTTGTTTAACCTCGCCACATTCTGTATGTGCCTGTCCCAAGTCAGATATCTGTAATGCAGTGGTTGTCGTTTGTTGCTGTATATTATATTTGTTTTTCGTTCATTGTTTTGTACATAAATCAGGCCGTTAGTTTTCTCGTTTTAATTGTTTTTCTCATTTCAAAACTGAGACAGAACAATAAAAAAATATTCGATCAATAGATGTCGATGGGCGTGGCTGAATCTGTTTAAAAGAAGTTTTAAAAGGAGTATGAACATTAAAACCCTTTTCTTTGGCCGAAAAAAATGAAGGTTTATTTAAAACTATTTAAAAGAGAGAGGCAGAAGATACCAGATGGACAATAACAAGTCTAAGAGAAACCGACAAGACCATAGCAAAAAACGCCGAAAAGACAAAATACAGCCTACACAACACAATATAGAAAACTAAAGATTGAACTAAAGACAGGAACTCGACAAAAATCGAGGGGTTAACTCAAGTGATCCGGAAAGGTAGATAGATCTTGCTCTTTATGTGGCAACCTTGCACATGGCATAGTGAAATGTGTAACCTTACAAAATATAGATAAATTAGACAAATTTTCAATATTTTGACGTCTAAATAACGTCAAAATATTCGCTTTTCAAATGAAATTGAAGCAAACTTAAAATTGAATGCACTTTTCCATCCAATTTTCTTTCTGTAACATCGTTTATAGCCGCCAAGGAACAACAATATAATTTTTGTAAAGCTGGAAATTTGGCATAATATACTAATTTCGTCATGGTGACCATGCAGTCATCGAATGTTTAAGACGCAGGATGAATTTCACATGAAAGTATTTCTCATCAGGGTCATTTTCATAAAGTCTTTCAATCTTTGTTTATATTAACAGTATCGCAGCTCCTTTTTTCGAACTCAACCCTACACCTTTATAGTATCAATCAGTAGAATAACAAAAACAATATAAAAGAACTTAAAGTTGTCGTTTATTGCTGTATGGCGTGTTTGTTTTTCTTTCATTATTTTGTACACTATTTGGCCGTTAGTTTTCTCGTTTTAAGTTGTTAATTTCTGTGTAATTTGGTCTCTTGTGGAGAGTTGTCTCATTGGCAATCATACCACATCTTCTTATTTTTATATTAATAATAAAAGAACATACAGTAATACAGGAACATACAGTAATAAAAGAACATATAATAATAAAAGAACATACAATAATAAAAGAACATACAATAACAATCGACAGTACTCTACGGGGGCTCGTTTTCATTCCTTTAGCCACGATGGTATTTTGTTGTTCTTGAATCGTCCTGCCTTATATGGAACAAACAAGGCGTCTTAGGCGACTAGTTAAATTCAAAGAAAATCGTGAACATGTATGTTATTTACCTTAAATATCAATGTAAATAATTTGGATACAATACAATTTTATTGAAAGAAAGAGCCTTGCCTAAGCCATCTATTCCTGTAAGGTATGGTAATATTAGGTTTGTAGTTTCAAGGAAACTTTTTAAAGCGGACATTTATTTTGACCGTGTGAAGACGCAATACTGGTTTGAAATAATATTGAATCATTATTTCACAACGTAGTTTCAGAGGAAAGCATAGAAATGTAAAACATAATCATCCTAGTCTGAAATTCTTATAAAGCTTCATTCAGCCACGAACTGTTTTGGGACCCTCACATGGAAGTTTGGTTGACTCTGTGAGTCGTATATATGTGATGATTCATGAGGGTCTAGATGAGGTTTACAGAATAGAAAATAATGGGCTAAAAGTGCAGATTAAAGGGAAAAGAAAGAAAGGAAAGAGGAAAAAAATAGACGAAAAATAAAGAGAATAATGGGACAAAAAATATAAAGAACAGAGAATAATGGTTAAAAAAATAGAAAGAAAACATGGTCTAAAATATAAAGGAATGAAAGGACCCCCCTCAAGACCCTCATTTATTTAAAAGAGATAACCGCCAAATAATTGAAATAGCTTTGTCATTGGCAACCACAACAAAATTAGAACATGATAAATTTGTTGAAGACCTGTATAAATTTGTAAAGTCAAATCACTTAGTATTATGATTTTTGTACTATTAAAACAATCGGTCACGGAGGTAATTGGAATGAATCAAATATATAGAACAGCTGTACAAACAGTTTACTCATGCAAAGCTCTGATTCCTTGCCCGGCTTTGTCTAAACTTTTGTTTGTCCTTTTTGGTTTATAGCTCTTCATCTTTTTAATAAACTTTGGATTTTCAAATATTTTGGCCTCGAGCATTACTGAAGAGACATTGATTGTCGAAATGCGCATCTGGTGCAGTAAAATTGGTACCGTTTATGTTATTACTATTTTGAAATGACGACATTTTAAACTGACAAGTTTAATTATTAACACAATAACACATCATAAAAAATATTATAACATTTCATTTATTCCATTTCAACTAAATTGATTATCATATCAGAGTAGCTGCACTAAACCTTCTTGCTTAGTGGCAACTAAGGCAGCCTTAAAAGTGTCATAACATATTGCCCGTTTCCTGGCCAGTGTTAGTAAGGAACGATTGGCCTCACGTTTGTTTAGTTTGACTTGGTGATGTAAATCATCGAAGTCTTGTATTGTAATTTGACCATTTTGGTAAAGATGATCACAAAGGTCGGGTATCTCAAGGTCATGTACGAACCGAACGAAATGTCTCTGGATTGTGCTACTTAATTTTGAAGTTTCTGATGACGAGCTATTAGGTGTGTTTGTTATAGTCAGATTTTCATCTTGTGTTTGCGTTTCTTGATTTTTAAATGTTGACTTTTCACTTTGGTTTTCGATTTCTAGATTTAGTTTTAAGTTCTCATATTTTAATTTTTCGTTTTCAGTTTCTAACTTTTCTATCATTGTTTTAAGTTCTGTATTTTGTCTCGCCATCCTATTGTTAAATTCCAAATCTTGTTTGTCACGGGGTATCTTATTACATAAATGGTTTGAATCGCTTGTGGTAGTATTCACAAGTTGTCTATTTGAACACATCGGTATGTTGAAAGCGGTTCCTCTGGAAGTTGAGCATGCGTTCCTAACCAGAGGTTGTTTTATCTCATCTTCTATTCCGTTTTTACTTGCTGAAAAATCACAACTGCTGGCAAAATTGTCATCTGTTGTCAAAAAAGATTTTTTACTTAGATTGTAATTCTCATGTTCCTGTTTGTCTCCATTTTTTTTATTGCAGTGCAAATCGTTTAAGATTCCCAGAACTTTTGGTTTTGTTTGTTCATCAAAGTGGAAATTGAAACCATTTTCAGAGTGATTATGCAAACATTTTGTATCCACATCATCTATAACTTTGGTTTTAGTTTCGCAGTCACCATTATTTGAAGTAGTTTCATTACTTTTGGAAAACTTTAGTCCCGTGTTGGAATCAAACAACGAGGTTTGATTTATATTTAGAGTTTCATTTAATGATATTGGTGATGTTTTCGCTACAAGGTCTAATGGCGACGTAATCGCTGCAGGGTCTTTTGGCGACGTTATCGCTGCAGGGTCTATTGGTGACATTGTCGCTGCAAGTTTAATTGGTGAAGTTGTCGCCGATGAAGCATAGTCGTAGGCTGGATAACGTGCTACCTTAAGCAACTTTACCCTAACACGGAACAGTTCAAATACGCAAATAACTCCGTTCGCCTTTTCGTAATTCGGAATTTCAAAGTTTCCGCTTTCTCCAGATTCAGATGAAAAACTGAAAGATCCTGACTCGGACAGACTTATTTGTAGATTACCTTGACTTTTACTTTTTTCGAGGACAAAAATCGGTTCCCATACATTATTCCGTTTTTTATCAGTAACTTTCAACAATCTAGAGAAATTGTCATTAAACGACTTCGATTTTTCTTCATAAAAGCCAAATTTTATGTAGTATCGGCTGGGTACGGAAAATGTTTTGATCTTATTCGGGTCTGTTACCGGGTTTATACGCACCGTAATGGCTTCTCCGTTATACAAATGCCTGTCTATATAACATATAGCTGCTGGATTTTCATCTATTAACGAAGCCTTTTTATCTTTCTCTGTCAGCTTGATATTTTCACCACTGTATTGCAGAAACTTTGCATTTGAAGACACTGCAATAAAAAGAATAATTGATTTATGGCTAATTAAGGTCCAGTAAGAAACAATATTACATGTATATATACTATCCGATTAAGTTATGTGACGTGAATATGCCCTGCTCTGTACTAGACCGATACGCTGAGTCGGCTCTGTTATGCTATAACACAAGGGAAAAGTCCACAGGAAGACATATCACCATACACATATTCTTAAACGTAATACCTGGCGAAGAAGTAGTAGCAAATACCAATTTTAAAGTCCTTTTATTCAAATATACGTTACAATTTACATATACCTACTTAGATAAACAGATGCTGAACCAAATTGTATATAAACAGCAAGCCATGCGATACCATTTTCAAGAGGAAAACGAACGTTTGAATTGTCTTCATTGTCGAGAACAACTTCTCGCCCATTATTGGAAATTTTGATGGATATAGTAAAAGTTGACTTATGGACTCGGATATCATTCGTAATTTTCATCTGTTGAAAAACATCTCTGATATTGATCTCATTCGGATTCTTTTCCAAGAACCCAAGAGAAATATGACTGCTTCCATTTATTATAATCTGTAGTGGATCTCTTCCAATTGGCCGTTCAGAAAAGCAAAGTCCTCCAGAATAAACAGACTTCCATTCTGCTTCACCGTTCTTAATGACAGTATTTTCTCCACAGTGGCTAGAAAAATGAAGCGACATCTGGAAAATGAAAAAAAAAAACAAACATCAAGAAGACCTGATTTATAATTGTTCATAAATTCGTTACGGACGGATGGTCTGTTGCACAAACAGACGGACAAAGCTAAACCAGAATACCCCCTCATTTGGACCAGGGTTGTAACATAGAAAAGACCTTTCATCCGACACAACGCCAAATCCATACAAAATTTGAATGATTTCATCGGAGAGGCCTGGAGACATCGTGAACAAAAATAAACTTAAATAGCAGGGACAACCGCTGACATACATACGTTCTATAAATAACCAATAATTATAACTTCGCTCCACAGCTTCTTAATATCTGGCTCAAAGCTTCGACGAATTTTGCCATACCTGGCGACCAGACTCAAGCTAGCGAACAATAAGCCAGCGAACAATAAGATGCATCAAGCTAGCGAACAATAAGCCAGCGAACAATAAGATGCATCAAGCTAGCGAACAATAAGCCAGCGAACAATAAGAAAACGCGCCAACATGATCATGACTAAAAACCGAAGACTTGCAATAACACGAAACGTACTTATAAATCTGATGACAATAATTTCCAGTAGGAAGATGAAATGCAATTCCATTTTAACACAGACAAAGTTAATTAGTTATTCGTGTATTTAATACAACTTTATTTTAAAGCCTAAAATTCCTTTTAGGTAATCCTTTCTCTTTTTTCTCTGATTAGAGATGGTTTGTTGTCTTTATAATAATGAAACAATTAATAACAACAGTTCACACTCAACTAGTGTAGCGATACAATTAAATCTTCAAGCTTATATATACGATTGAAAAGAAAAGAACAAAAAATGTTAGATTTTCTGTAGAAATAAAAGCTGATAACCATCGTCAAAGAACTAGCTAGTTCATTTTTTTCTAATTATTTAAAGAAAATAGTCACTCTGGTCATTTATTTATCATATTTCAATTAGAAGAGTGATAAGTGTAAGAGTAACACACAAAAAGAACGAAAAACGAGCTGACATAAAGATTTTGGTTAATCTAAACGACAATTTATTTGAATCCAAACCTATGTCTAATAACTATAATCCGTAAAAACTTCCCTACGGCAAAGCTTTTGTCCCAACTAGGTACAAATGATAGGCAATTGCCAAAGGTTGCCTAGACCCAAAGACCCAGGTGGGAAAAGTTACGGAATTTTTTTTAATTGAGGTCCAAAGTTGGGGTATGGTAACCCTACCACCTCTCAAATTTAATTCATAAAAAAGTCCCTACGGCAAAGCTTTTGTCCACACTAGGTACAAATGATAGGCAATTACCTGAAGTTGCCTGGACCCAAAGACCCAGGTGGGTAAAGTTACGGAAATTTTTTAATTGAGGTCCAAAGTTGGGGTAAGGTGACCCTATCATCTCCCTTCTTTAATTCATAAAAAATCCCTTTGGCAAAGCTTCTGTCCACACTAGGTACAAATGATAGGCAATTGCCTAAGGTTGCCTGGATTAAAAGACATAGGTGGGTAAAGTTACGGAATTTCCACAACTGAGGTCAAAAGATGGGGTATGGTGACCCAACCCCCTCCTATTTTAATTCGTAAAATACTTTACGGCAAAGCTTTTGTCCACACTAGATACAAATGATAGACAATTACCTAAAGTTGCCTGGACCCAAAGACCCAGGTAGGTAAAGTTACGGAACATTTTTAATTGAGGTCCAAAGTTAGGGTAGGGTGACCTGACCCTACCACCTCCCTTCTTTAATTCATAAAAAAATCCCTACGGCAAAGATTTTGTCCACACTAGGTACAAACGATTGACAATTGCCTAAGGTTGCCTGGACTAAAAGTCATAGGTGGGTAAAGTTACGGAATTTCCACAACTGAGGTCAAAGGATGGGGTATGGTGACCCAACCCCCTCCTACTTTAATTCGTAAAAAAGTCCCTTCGGCAAAGCTTTTGTCCACACTAGGTACAACTGGTAGTGTTTGCTTGGACTGAAAGACCCGGGTGGATAAAGTTACCAAAGTTAAGGTACGGTGGCCCAACCCCCTCCCTTCTTTAATTCATAAAAAATGTCCTTACGGCAAACTTTTGTCCACACTAGGTGCAAATGATAAGCAACTGCTTAAGGTTGCCTGGACTTAAAGACCCAGGTGGGTAGAATTACGGAATTTCCGCAACTCAGGTCAAAATTTGGGGTGTGGTAACCCTACCCCTCTCCTACTTTAATTCGTAAAAAAGTCCCTACGGCAAAGCTTTTGTCCAATCTAAGTACAAATGATAGGCAATATGTTGCCTGGACGACTAAAGGACCCAGGTGGGTAACGTTACGGAACTCCTATAAATGAGGTCCAAAATTTAAGTATGGAGACCCTTTGGCTACTCCTACAAATTTCAATTCGTGTAAAAATTTCCATCGGGCAAAGTTTTTCGCCCACATTAATTACAACTGATTGATCATAGACTAAGGTTGCCCACACCCAAAGACCAAGATGGGTAAAGTTACGGTACCTTAACAACTTAGGTCCAAGGTTTGTAGACCATATCTCCTAACTTTAATTCGTAAAAAAAATCACAGCAAAGCTTTCGTCCACTCTGCTAACAAATGATGGGCAATTGCAGACGGATGCCTGGACCTACAGAACCTGCAGGTGGGCGAAATTCCAGAACTTCTACAACTGTTTTTATATTTGGGGTTTGCACACCCTTTCACATCCCTATTTTAATTTCAATGTCAAAAAATCATAACGGCTAAGATTTGTTCTACACTAGGAACAAATGAAATAGGCAATTCCCTATTTGTTGCCTGGAACAGATGCTCCGGTTGGATAAATTCTCGGAACGTTTGCAACTGAGGTCCAAAGTTGGGATATAGAGACCTTTTCCCCTCAAAAACGTTAATTCGTAAAAAAAAAATCTCTACGCGGCAAAGAATGACCACACCAGGTACAGATGAAATTGAATGGCATAAAATTGCCTGGATAAGATGACCAAGGTGAGTTTAATTCACGGAACTACTGCAACTGAGGTTCAAAGTCGGGGTAAGGAGATCCTTCCGTCCAAACTTTAATTGTTAGAAAATTTCCTACGACGAAGATCATGATAGGTAAGGCATTGAAGTTGCCCGAACCAGATAGCAGAGGACAGTCAATTCACCGAGTTTCTTCAGCTGACTTGCAAAATTAAGGTATGGAGACCCCTACCCTCCTAATTTTAATCCTTTAAACCGGGCATGGATGCCCCTACTGCTTTGTTTTTGTTGTTCACATTTTTCCACGATATAAAAAAAATATATCACATGAAACTACAGTACCATACTAGAAAAAGACCAAATTATTATTATCAGCTTCTTTAGCAACATGTTTTTCAATAACTAGAATACTTAGTCAAACCAAGACGCTCGGTTATAAGTCCAGCTTAATAGACAGTTCTAGTTTTAACTTGAAATATTGTGTAATATTAAACACGCATTAACTATTATATCTAACCTGGACTAAAGGGTCAGTGTCGGCTTTTTAGAATATTTAACGTCTGTCGTTTGCAGTACGTAGTCGTCCGCCGTCATCATCCGTTTACTTTTACAAAAGATTTTCCTCATTATAAAGATCTACTTATTTGATATTGTCGTCAGTTGACTATTTATATTTTGTTGGTTTGTGCAGATAAATTTCTATGTTTTGTTAAATCTTGAGTGTAAACAGCATTCCCTGTTATTTTATCAACAGTTACTTTTCAAGTAGGAGTTATGTATTGTGTGAAATGGCTTTCCGTACTTTCGGCATCCAAATAGTTCCTAAAATAACATTTTTTGTAAAATAACTTAATAGACAATTTCAAATGATTACCCTTCAAGACAAATGTGTTTGTGTCAATAAATTTCTTTTTGAAAAAGCAGATTTCATTCTTCTTTTTGTTAAAGGCTAGCGAACTATATTATGTATCAATGTAGGGTGCGCAACTTTTTAATGAATTAAAGAAGGAAGGGGGTTGGATCACCATATCCCAATTTTGGACCTCAATTAAAAAAATTCTGTAACTTTACCCACCTGGGTCTTTGGGTCCAGGCAAGCTTAGGCAATTGCCTATCAAATGTACCTAGTGTGGGCAAAAGCTTTGCCGTAGGGACTTTTTTATGAATTAAAGAAGGAAGGAGGTTGGGTCACCAAATCCCAACTTTGGACCTCAATTAAAAAAATTCCGTAACTTTACCTACCTGGGTCTTTGGGTCCAGGCAAGCTTAGGCAATTGCCTATCAAATGTACCTAGTGTGGGCAAAAGCTTTGCCGTGGGGACTTTTTTATGAATTAAAGAAGGAAGGAGGTTGGGTCACCAAATCCCAACTTTGGACCTCAATTAAAAAAATTCCGTAACTTTACCTACCTGGGTCTTTGGGTCCAGGCAAGCTTAGGCAATTGCCTATCAAATGTACCTAGTGTGGGCAAAAGCTTTGCCGTGGGGACTTTTTTATGAATTAAAGAAGGAAGGGGGTTGGGTCACCATATCCCAACTTTGGACCTCAACTAAAAAAATTCCGTAACTTTACCCACCTGGGTCTTTGGGTCCAGGCAAGCTGAAGCAATTGTCTATCAAATGTTCCTAGTATGGGCAGAAGCTTCGCCGTAGGGATTTTTTTATGAATTAAAGAAGGAAGGGGGTTGGGTCACCATATCCCAACTTTGGACCTCAATTAAAAAAATTCCGTAACTTTACCAACCTCAGTCTTTGGGTCCAGGCAAGCTTAGGCAATTGCCTATCAAGTGTACTTAGAGTGGGCAAAAGCTTTGTCGTAGGGAAGTTTTTACAGATTATAGTTTGGAGGGGGTTGGGTCCAGATTTCACATCGTCTTGGATTCAAAAAAAAATTTGTCGTGTATATTAACTAAAATCTTTTTGTCAATTCGTTTTTTGTTCTATTTGTGTGCCACTCTTACACTCATCACTCTTCCTATCGAAATATAATAGATGAATTATCAGTGTAACGACATGCTTTTGAATAAAGAGAAAAATGCACTAGTTCTTTGAGAAAAGAAGAAAATTGCGTATAATGGTGATCAGCTTTTATTTTTTACAGAAAACTAACAAAAAATACTTGACGTTCTATAATCAGTCGGTTTTTTTTTCCTTTTCTTTTCAAACGCATATATAAGGCAGAAGATTTAATTGTATCGTTACACTAGTTTGGTATGAACTTTTGTTATTAATTGTTTCATTATTATACCAAAAAGAGAAAGGATTAGCTAAAAGGAATATAAGATACCCGGCTTAAACAAAAATTGTATTAAATACACGAATAACAAATTAACTTTGTCTGTTTAAAAATGGAATTGCATTTCGTCTTCCTACTGGAAATTATTGTCATCAGATTTAAAAGGCCGTTTCATGTTATTGCAAGTCTTCGGTTTTGATGCATGATCATGTTGTCGCGTTTTCTTATTGTTCGCTAGCTTGATGCATCTTATTGTTCGCTGGCTTATTGTTCGCTAGCTTGAGTCTGGTTACCTGGCGACACATTTTTAGTTCCTTCCATGTGCTATTTACAGAAAAGTAATGTCTTGAACATAAAAAAACTATTAGTCATACCTTTTTGAAATATGAAAGGGGGTAAGTCACAGTCACATTAATCATTTACTGCGAGACTTATATTTTCAATCGGTTGTGGGTATACGAAATAATTACGGTTGGCATACTTGGGGAGGCCTGCTACGAATGATTCCGACAATAAGTTAGATTTACGGCATAACAAGTTTTAGTGGGGTAGATAACCGAGAAATCGAAATATAACGGAAGTTCTCGACAGGGGTACATTTTTCAAAAATGCGAATTAAGTACCTTGTGTTATATTAAGGTATATATAGAGGGGGAAATTCAGAGACAAGTGTCTGTGATATAAGTGCACAAACGTACATCTTGTTTAATAAAAGGATCAAATTAGTTTATTTTTCTAAAGTTGAATACCAAATTATCAATCGTCCTGAACATGTATGAAATATTTTCTACTGAACATGAAACAAGCAACAATCAATCAATCAATCCAAATGATAAAAAGTAGCAACAGATTATTAATAAGCTGCTATGTATATTAAACTTAGAGAATCCAACAAGATGTAATAACTACCAAAACTTCGGAAAATCGAAAAGATTTTAATTTCCATGTATTTAGAGATCGCGGTATTTAACATATTTTTGCATTACCAATTTAATGTGCTTTATAAAAATACCAGTGACCAGTTTTAAGACGCACTGTGACTCTTGGTTAGTTTAACAAACATGGGGATGTATAAATACCCTAGCTTTGTATCGATCTGCTGAGTTAAGCCCTTTCAACTGATATTTATAGTTTGTTCTTACGTTGAACTGTTACACCACTGTCCCAGGTTAGGTGAGGGTTTGGCACCAACAAACTAGTTCAACCCCACCACATTCTGTATATGTGCCTGTCCCAAGTCAGGAGCCTGTAATTCAGTGGTTGTCGTTTGTTGATGTATATCATATTTGTTTTTAGTTCATTGTGTTGTACATTAATCAGGCAGTTAGCTTTCTCGTTTGAATTGTTTTACATTTGTCTTTTCCAGACCTTTTATAGCTGACTATGCGGTATGGGTTATGCTCATTGTTGAAGGCCGTACGGTGACCTATAGTTGTAAACTTCTATGTCATTTGGTCCTTGGTGGAGAGTTGTCTTCTTGGCATTCATACCACATCTTCTTATTTTCACACGTAGCTCTTTAATATCTTCCTGTAATACCGTTAATAGCCGTATCATCAAATGAAAATTCACGGCAAAGGTTTTAAAGTGTCTGCGTTTTGATCATTGATGAAGGTCGTACAGTACCTTATATGTGCTTACATTTAAATCATTCGCCTTTGGTCTCTGGTGGAAAGATATCTCATTGGCAATCATACAATATACGGAGTGTCTATTGTTCTGGCTAGCCGGAAGAATAATTAAAAATCTCTACTTTTCCGGCCATCCGTTTGCGCATGCCCAAATGTTCAATATCAACGGCTTTGTCATGTGGCGCGGAAAGTGTCCCGAATGAGGTCTAGGATTGCAAACGCGCGTATGCAATGGACTTTTTGAGAATCGGGAGATCGTAATTTATTTTTAAAGATGTCCTAAAGAAAATTATAGAGAATGTGATTGCTTTAAAACAAATTTCTATAGGACAGACTCCAGAACAATAGCGTGTGCACGTAAACTGAGAGGGATAAAGCGTGCAATCAAACTGAAATTTCTGACGTACCCATTACAGCTTACCTGTATTAATGGAGGCAAAATGCATAACAATAATTCACAGGAAAACGACTAAATCAAATATACTTGGATACATTATTTCTAAGTTTTACAACAACGGAGATCTATGAACATGCACTGATAAGCCTTGACTTTTGTTTTTTATTTAATTCGGTTTTATTGATTTTTTTCAATAAAAAAAAAATTTATTTTTGCTATCATAAACACAATCTTACTTAGGGGCAGTTTACTTGTGCCGACCCTTTTCTCTTATTTTCTGTATGTTAAAAACCGAACATTTTAAATAAAAATGTGCAAAATCATTTGACTTCATTGGAACCAAACTTCAAGGAAATAATAAAATCAGGATCTTTCTTTAGAATTCATAGAAGCCATACATCAGTGAACCGACTTCTAACTATGCAGAATATTCATAGGTAGAACATAAAAAGAGGGCGGAGGCATTTTTGAACCCCCATTCCCTCAGAATAAAAAAAAATCTGAATATGCTGTATACTATAAAGTAAATTTATTAATGAATGTTTCCACTCTTTTGCACAATTTTTTGTCAAGTGATTCAGAAGCTGCATATCAATCGATGTTGATATTTTTCTTTTGATTTCATTTGACAAGCTGTTTATATTTACGGGGAATCGGCGTGTTCCATAGAACAGCCAGTAGAAAATAAATCAAATTTAGTATTTGAGGAGTTTATTCCCATGATAATTCTGTTTTTATAATTTTTTTTTATCACTTCTATTTTCCAGAACGTTTTATTTTGAGTTTATCATGAATCAGAAACGTCCTCGTGAAGAACGTGTAAAAAATGAATAGTTCTAATTCTCATGAATCAGTGTTTGCAAGGGAGGACATCAAGTTTTTTGCCACTACATTCTCCATTGGAAGCTACAATAACCACATAAGCAAAACCTGTATTCATTATTCATTTTTATGTATGGCCGGAATAATAGCAGGATAGCAGAGAAAAGCTATTCTTCCGGATGGCCATAAGAGCCTTTACAATCTTGCATTCAACTTCGGCGTATTACACTTGAACTAAAAATCGAGAAAACAATGCATTTATATCTTGTTTTCTTAAACAGGTGTTAAATATAAGTGCATTAAATGTCTAAACATAGTCGCATTTGTAAAGAATATACGGGAAGTCGCATAAAAAACTGCATAAACAATCATTAATCTAAAGTCTACATATTGTTCTTAAACATAAACCTGTTATTGTTTGTGATTTGAAATAATTATAAAGGTGTTTTGTGCACTTTGGCAAGAAACTAAATGTGGCCATGCAGGGATCTTTAACTACTCATTAAATAACCAGTACACTGTTCCAAACATCATCTATGTACACATATACCTGATTGGTGCATTTTAAACACATTTCAAAAGCTGAAAAATAAGCTAAATGCTGACCTCTTTTTGGAGTTGTTTGTCTCTGGGTTGCTATCTTATTGACGTATAGCCCACTTGTCTACATTTTTAATTTTGTTTTAACATGCTCTCACTATCTTCATTACATATAGTATGTATAACTTCATTAAGGATTCTTAAAATCACATAACTAATTTTCATGCATGAAATTGATGTTACATGTACTTAATATCTAATTTTTCTGTATAAAATATGCAGTTTTTGAACTTTTTACACAAAAAATCATAAACTTCATTTACCAACGATAAGATAAAAATCACAACTATTTCTCCTTCAATTAGTCAAATTCACATATTACAGTTATCCGGTGAAGCGACAGAAATTAAATGAATGTAGCGTATCATGTTTCTTACACTGTCGACGGAGGGTTTCAAGTTTGGATTATCTCCCATTCACCAAAAGAAATCTATTCAAAATATAAAAATGTAAAATAAATAACACATGCATTATGAGCATATATGATATGTTCGATACCAAAGAAGTATAACTTATGTCGCTTATCTGACTGCCTCTAAAATTTATATCAACCGCTATAATAAAGCGACAATGAGCAACTTTTAAAAGAGGGACCATTGAAATATACCCCATGAGAGAAAAAAAACTTAATACCTCAGTTTTCCTTTTCTCTGTTAAACGATTTCTGAATTACAAGTTAAGGTAACGGGGTAGGGGGTTCGACTGGACTCGCAGGTTAAAACGGGGTTGTCACGAAAACTGCGTTTCACTGCTTGTGATAAGTGTATACTCCTTTCGTAAAATCCTCTATTAGACTATACCCGGAACATAAAAAGCGATATATAATTTAAGCAGATTATCAATAATACTTAACCTTATTTATCAATGTTGACAGTGACCTCTATATATTCCCTGAAGCTCTTTATAGCTTAACTTCGAAAACAAAAGTTGGGGAATTTCACATTCGGGTAGTTTCCGGTCGATGTGTTTTCGACCTATCTATTTACAATATCACGTTTACCTGCGTGAGTCATTTGTACATAGCAGTATGTTATTTGTGAAATATTGATAATATAATTTAGCTTTCTTTTAAAGCTTAGATGTTCTGATGATGAACGAGATATATAATATAACAATAAAAAACTAAATAATATTATCCTGTCAAAGAAGTATAAAAAAAAGGAAAAATAACAAAAGATTAATGGTCGCTCCTTAATTCAGAAAAGCATATGTATTTAATGTTTTACAATAATAGATTTTATAATGCAAAGTACTTTGACTTCCTGTACTGTTTTTTTATTTTATTATATATGTTCATGACATTTTCAGGGGCATGGATAGGGTTTACAGAATAGAGTAATGGGCAAACAAATGATAAATAAAGGGAAAACAAATTTAAAAAAAGGGAAAATTGGACAAAAAAAAAAGAATAGACAATAATGAGTTTCTTAAAATATAAAGAATAGAGGATAATGGGTAACATAAATAAGTATAGAGAAAGATGGTCTTTAAATGAAAGAAAAAAGAGGAGGGACCCCCGTCCAGACCCTCATTTTAATATTGTGTTGTTTTGACTTTAAAATTAATCATTCAACTACTCTCTATTTTGAAAATGTAAGGAGAAAATTATTTTGGTTAATTACAATGGGCCTTTGTAACCTAAGCTTTCACTTGAAAGGGTTAAAAATCCATCGCTATTATGAAATATACTTGGACGCTAAATTGTCCGATTATTTTTCGCTAAAATATATCCTACCAATTTGCTATACTAGTAATGTCCTTCGCTGGTACATTCAAAGTTGTCATTTGTTTTACATGTGTATTTCATATTTTAGATTTCAGTTTTCATGTTCTTTTCTTAATTTTGTGTTTGTTTTTGTATTTTTATTTAACATTCGGGTAATTATTACAAAGAATACAATGCAAATTTCTAGGTCGTGAAAAAAATTCTTAGACGTTTAGCAAACAATAATCAATCAATCAAGCACATTTCATCTTTCATCTGCCATCACGACATTAGTATGTCAGATATATCTGTGATAATCATGATATATGTTTCTTTCAGCCTTCAAACTCATGCGTTTAAATCAAATTACTAATACTGCTAGAACTAACTTATTTAGAGGTCTTCCTCCTTTAATTTGATTTGATTGAAGGACAGTCTTTATTTAACGAATCTAGATTAATCTTCAGTATCCAAAGGCACTCTTTCACGGAATATATAATACAGTACAAATTGGAATTCAGTTGTATTTAGAATCCTCCTAGTACCAATCGGAATTCCAATATCTACGAATAAAAATTGGAATTCTGGGGCCGTTTCAACTAAGCTGTCTAAGGACTAGGACGTGTCTTAGGATGGTTTTAGGACACGTCTTAGTCCTTAGACAGGTAAACGAAAGTCTCCTAAGATAAGATATGTCATAAATTTTGTCCATTAGTTAGGATATATACATAGGTCTCTTAGGATGGTCTTAGGATAGTCCTAAAAGTTACGATGTCCTAAGTCGAAATAAAAACAACAAATATGGCGGCTGTGTGTGTTCATGTAAGACGACGAGCAAATATCATTCGCCCAAAATTCCATTTATTTAGACTATTAGGACGATGTTAATATTGTTCGCAAATATAGACCTTCTAGACCAATGGTTCTAGAACTTTGTAAAAAGTTTCAAAACGAACTCGCTAGGCCGCCTAAAAGATCCCATGCCATTCCTGCCACATGTCAAATAATGGTGGCTGTAAGGTTTTATACGACCATGAACTCCCAACTGCTAAATGCAGACGTCCACCGTATATACCAAAGGCAAGTGTTTCTTATATTACACGTGAAGTCTCACAATGTTTAAAGAAGGTTTGCAATCAATATATGAGCTGCGTCGGATAGAAATCGACCTAATGAAAATGGGATATCAAGACATGTCTCAAATATACATGTAGAAAACGACACAATAAGGTCTTCAATAAGAGGAAAATGACTACAATACAAATTTTCACAATTCTAGAGTAAAAAAATCACGGGTCATTTATATCAAATTTCCTAATTTCCGTAAAATAGTTTTTAAAAAAGCATAAAAACTACTGACGAGGGTTCTGTCTTTGGACACATAAAACTTTATGCTTGTGTATTTAATTTCAAGCTTGGTGTCTTTTGGGTTTTTTTAACACTCGTCCCTCGATCAGTGGAATACCAAAACGTATAAAAAAAACGTCCAATACAAATAGGTTAATAAATAGATCTTAACTTTAATATACATTACCGTTAAATTATACAAAAAAAAACCAAGATGATGATGGATGACTGTTTAATGTCCCGTGGCAAATTAAATGCAAATTCAGAAAGGTAATATTTAAATGTGATATTAATATAACCCCTAATTTGTACTTTATCTATTTTTAAAGTGCTAGTTCAAAATGTAACAAGGCGCAGGAAGGCATGTCACCCTATATCCGGACACATTATTCGGACATTCCGGCCATCCCGTCTTAGTTCTTACACCTCAACGCCGTGTGCTTAGAGGAGACACAAAACTACCATTTTTTATGCTTTGGTTTGACTGGTCTGTCGAGGATCCAACTCACAATTACCCGCACACGAGCCGAGCACGCTACCACGAAACTACCGAGGCTATTTTACAAGAAAACAAATGCAGGTACAATCAAAATTTTAAAAAAAATAATTAAATTGGAACGCACAAAACCTCTATATTTCTTGTATTTCTGATCGAGATTCAGAAGGGAAAATTGAGGATGTGTAGAATAACTTTAATCCAGCCATAAACATTTATTAATTTGCTATTTCAAAGTCAATTCTGCGTCAGGGATAGTCCTTGAAAAGATTTTTCGTGTTTTTATCAAAAAAGAAATTTGGTGTGGTGATAATTCATAACTTCTCTTTATATTATAGGACGATTTAAAGCAATTGACCCTTGTCTGATTAATACTATAGTTTGACCAGAAAGTGTCCTTATTGGTTTTATTGTGTTGTTGCCTTGCTTTCTTCCATACATTGGGCCTCACTTGCCGACTGGTCAAAATAAGTAGTTCAAATACAATGATCGCTAGCCTCTCGACGATACTGAAAGTTGCTCTAAACACCGCCTACTTATCAAACTTTTTATAGCTCTGTTCATTCATGTTGATTCTTTTTTTATTCCGAATTTATTTGGAGTTATCGCTCTTTTACCAACACAATTATTTGATCAATATTTAAAGGTGTTCCACTCTATCATGTTTATATGATTATGATCTATCCACAGATTTAACTGTAGAAATCTATCATGTGGAGACAATTAGTGAACATTTAACATAATTGTTTGTGAAAACTATTGTTTCCATGCGGTTTCTTTTTTTGTTTTTAGGCTCTTGTTATGTTTTTCAATGCTTTGATTTATTTTATATTTCAGTTCTTTTTGCCCATTATTCTCTCTTTTGTAAATTCCATCCAGACACTCATTCAAAATTACTTGACTTTCAAGTTTTCTAAATGAAGAATTTAGTTGAGAAAATGTGCAATATTTTACGTTATTCAAAATAATATTGCGAAAGGGAATTATTGCCTTTCATCAACCATCTTTACACGCAAACCTACTTAGGAATTTAGTTGAGAAAATGTGCAATATTTTACGTTATTCAAAATAATATTGCGAAAGGGAATTATTGCCTTTCATCAACCATCTTTACACGCAAACCTACTTCGGAATATGAAATGATCAATAATTTATTATTACTGAGTCCACTTCACCTTCGGTCATTTCCAGAATGAGAAGCATTTCCTCGACTCGGCACTGGAATATATGTATTACCTTTATTACATTAAGTTCATAAGTCAACCCCTCTTAACACGTACTGTAATATTTCAAATGTTGCCTGTCACTACTGTCCTAGGTCCACAATGCCAATTTGGGTTCCCCGAAAATAGAAACTTGGAACCAAGTCATTTTAATTTATTTAAAGTCACCACGTAAATAATTTAACATGTACCTTTAGGATATTTGATAAAAAAATATATAACCGAGATACGTCTTTTGCTCCGAAAGTTTGCAACCATAATATAAATGTTAGTTTGACATTTGTAAGAGAATGAACGTGTCACGTTGTATGATGTCGTTTTGAAAAAAAATGATTTTCTAATCAGTTAAATGCATATCCTGTGATTTTCCATCTAAACGATAGTAAATGATAAATCCAACAGAACGACTATCATAGTTGGTCATGGAGAAACTATCCTCAGGTTTTGTTTTGGTCGTTTTGTCAATATGTCGGGTTGTCTGTTTCGATAACACAACTTACTATGATGTATATCTAGAACAGAACAAAGATTTCATGCGTGACTTTAGTATATCTTCTGAACCAAGTGTAGCAATGTTTCCTGTGGTGAAAAGCGGTGAGTATTAAATCAGATATAAATGGAAATTATTCTTTAATTGGTTTTGTCTGGTCTACATGTAGTTTGGTTTTGTGAGCATAAAAAACCCAGCTAAGTGTGAAAATTATAGTTTTATTTGTTTTGTCTGGTCTATATGCAGTTTGTGATCTGAATGTTTAAAATAATAAAGATTGTCTTGTGGGGAAAGGTTGTAATGTTACTGTGAAATCGTATTGATTGGTTTTTATCTGGTCTACATGTAGTTTATTTTCTGAATATTTGAAATAATAAATGTTGTCTTTTATAAAAAATATTTGTAATGTTACTATGCAGTTTATTTAATTTAAAAGGTTTGAATGTTCTGTAAGAGTTTCGGCAGAATTTTAAGAAACATTTAAACGCAATATAAAGCTCCGTATGCAAGTCCACCATTTACTCTTTTTATTTGTTTTATAAAAAAAGTAATGTTATGGATAACTGAGGATCTGGATGGGGTTTACAGAAAAGATAATAATGGGCCAAAAAGTGCAGAATACAAGAAAAAAATATATTAAATCGAGAAAAATAGGCCAAAAAAAAAGGATAGAGAAAAATGGGGTGCTAAAATATAAAGAATAGAGAATAACGGACAAAGTTTAAAAAGAATAGAGAAAAAAGGTTTGAAAAATTAAAGAATACAGAATTGCCGCCCCCCCCCTAATCCAGACCCTCATAACTATACTGTTCACAAAAAGAAACGCATAGCTCGGGTGAATTTTTTAAAATGAAAAATATATATTTCACAAGGTAAAATGAAACGGTCAATTGCATCTTCGAATTTTTACAGGTAAGCCCTTTCTTTTGATTTGGCTCTCTACCACATGTAATTTGCGACTCGGTAAAAGTGCATATGACCCTTTTATCCGCTAAATTTTGCGAAGGTTATTCGAAATATCCGCATCGGCGATCTCCAGGCCGGAGTGTCCCAAAGTAAAGTAGCAAGAATTGAAAATGTTAACCAGAGCACAATTTCGCGACTTAGGAACAGATACCAGCAGACTGGCTGTACTAAGGACCACCCGAGGAGTGGAAGACCTCGCCTAACGACTCCTGGACAAGATCGCTACATCCGGGTATTTCATCTACGTGATCGAACCGTTGCCGCTACAGCCACTGCAGTTGGGATACCAGGATTGAGAAGAATCAGCTCACAAACAGTCCGCAAACGACTGCGACAACATGACATTAGACCCAGAAGGTTGTATTTTGGACCCGTTTTGAGGCCGTTACACAGACGGAATAGAGTCCGATGGTGCAATAGAATGAGGGCTGGACATTCTGCAAGTGGCGCAGAATCTGGTTAAGTGATGAGTCCCGTTTTATGCTTGAGAAACGTGATGGAAGAACTCGTGTCTACTGGCGCGTCAATGAACATTTTGTGTCCAATAAGTTGACAGCTTCGGTGGAGGAAGTGTCATTATGTGGGCGGCTATCTCTAATGACCGTAAAACGGAATTGGAACATGTTCCGGGTAATTTAACGGCTCAAAGGTAGAGAGACGAAATTCTCCAACCTCACCTTATGCATGTTATTGACCAACAGAGGGAGTTATTCCAGCAAGACAAAGCTAGGCCTCACACACGCGTTTAACAATGGTATATCTTGAGCAGAATAACATCAATGTGCTACCTTGCCAGTTGGCCTTCCAAATCACCAATCCAATTGAGCATCTATGGGACCAACTGGACAAACGTGTGCGCCAGCGTCAACACCCGCCTCAGACCCTTGGTCAGCTCCGACAAATGTTGCAACAGGATTTGCGACCAATTCCACAAAACAACATTAGAACATTGTTAGCATCCATTCCGAGGAGATGCGTAGCAGTCTTAGCAGCGAGAGGTGGTCATACACGGTACTATCTTTAATGGAACCGGAAGTAACTCCAATTGTGATAAATTGACTTTTATTCATCAATCTCGAAGGAATTGACTGTCCTCTTTTCAATCAAACACGTTTTGAGTGAATATCTTTATAAGTAATTGTAAAATTTCCATTCAAAATACATGTATTAAAATTCCTAAAAAAATCCATTATGCGTTTCTTTTTTTGCAGAGTATACTACTCTAAGAGTAAATTGAAAACTCCAGATCACTGTTTCATAGTGTTTATCAAATTTTCAAGGAAGTACTTATATGGCATCTTGTTATACGTATATATACAGTGGAGATCACTTCTAACCTCTCATTAGAACTGTCAGAAGTTCTACCCTAGAACTGTTCTTAGTAGAACTGTCAGAATCAGTTCTAGATAGAACTGACCAAATCAGTTCTAGGTAGAACTGACCAAATCAGTTCTAGGTAGAACTGACCAAATCAGTTCTAGGTAGAACTGTCAGGATCAGTTCTAGGGTAGAACTGTCTAAAACTGTTCTAGGTAGAACTGTTTAAATCAGTTCTAGTCGTAGAACTGTCAGCAGAACTGACTAAATCAGTTCTAACCGTAGAACAGTTCTAAATGACGTCACTGCAGTTAGAGAAATGTTAAAACAGTGCTGTGATGAGAATTTTTAATATATATTATATTCTTTTGACTTATTTATATTTAAGACAAAGAGTTCTTAAAACTGTTCTATGGATAGAACTGACTAAATCAATTCTAGCCGTAGAACTGACCAAATCAGTTCTAATCGTAGAACTGTTCTAGTCGTAGAACTGTTCCAGCCGTAGAACTGTTCTAGTCGTAGAACTGACTAAATATTTGGTCAGTTCTAGGTAGAACTGTCTAAAACTGTTCTATTGTAGAACTGTCAGGATCAGTTCTAGGTAGAACTGTCTAAATCAGTTCTAGGTAAAACTGACCAAATCAGTTCTAGGTTAGAACTGTTCTAGCTAGAACTGTCTAAAAGGTGTCAGGAAGACAGTTCTACTTACTGTCCTAGAACAGTTCTCCTGACAGATTCTGACAGATTTGATGAGAGGTTAGAAGTGATCTCCACTGTATATATAGAATTGAAAATGGAAAAGGAGAATGTGTTCAAGAGACAACAACCCGACCAAAGAGCAGAAGAAAAAAACATATATATATCAAGTTAACATTCTAGTCCAATTCGTGACAAGTTCAAATAATGACATCGAAATATATATAGATAATAAGAACAATTTCACTAATCATTTTTTCGTTGCAAGAATATTTCACTTTATATATGTTAATGATATCATAATATGTAGGAAAATACTACATAATCTAAGTCAGATTTGAAGTGATCAGATCTCTGAAGGGAAAAAACAGATGTTGATGAAGTCTGTAAACGTTTTAACACAGTAGTTATTTGCTTTTATCAAATTTTCAGTAACTGCAAAGACTTTTTTTTGTATTTTCGTTAATATTTTGTTGACCCAACGTGTCGATGTTGTCAGTCAAGCACTCTCTAACTGATATTCACAGTTTTTTCTTAAGTCGTTTAGTTTCAACACTGTCACAAGTTCGGGAAGGTTGATCGGTCTTAAACATGCTAACCCAAAAATATCCTTTATATGCATATGCCTATTCCAAGTTAGGAGCCTGTAATTCAGCGGTTATTGTTGATGGCTGGCTGTCATATTGGTTTTTGGTTTATAATTTTAGCATAAATCAGGTTGTTTTCCTCGTTTGAATTGTTTTTTTGTTTTTTTATTTTGTCATGCCGGGCCCCTGAAGGAAAGTTGTCTCACTGGCAATCATACCACATCTCCTTATTTCTATGTTGTCATGTGCCATACGTATGTTTTGGTCCTTTTTGGTTTTATCAGTTCTTCAACCTTCGTATAGGTTGTGGAATTTCAGATATTTTTACCTAATGCGTCACCGAATAGACACTCAATTGTCAGAATATATAATACGCATCTGGTGAGGTAAAATTCGTACCGTATTAATATCTTCCACATTCCATATAAATGGTACATTTTCCACATACCCTGACTCAATACCCCAGCACAAGTAGAGAGACTCTTTCAGTTCGTCATGGGTAAAATGACGACATTATTTGTATTGGTCGTTTTTTGCTATATGTAAGGTAGCCTGTTTTCGCAGCAAATGTGAAAATAAATACTCAGGACGAAAGCAGAGAGTTTAAAAAACAGATATATTGGACAGTCTCTTATTGTCTGGTCTACTTTGTGTTCTTTAAGATATTTGTAGTGTTACTATGACATTTCTTTAATTAGAAAGATTTAATGGCACTTTACTATTGTGTTGGCGAGGTTATTAGTTGGGTCAAGATGCGCAATTCATTTCAGGTAGGCGACCATGGTAGCTTTTTCGTCCATTCCTCTGTCCATATCGTAAACTTATGTATGATGGCTCGTTCCGGATCTGAAAGATTTTCACATATGTGGTTAAATTTTCGGGATACTAAGTGAGATCAAAATTTTTACAAATTGGGCAACTCCGAAAGGCCCCTCGTGATGCCGCTTCAGCAAATGAAAATAGTTAAATTATCTGAAATTCAGTTCTTTAAAAACCTTTATTAACACCAAAGTTTCTACATCTTTATTGTCTTCTGCTCTTCAAAAATGTACAAATGCTTAAGCTCAGTCAATTACTAAAAATAGCATCATGTCCAATATCATTGCATACAGTTTGGGTACCTCACTTTGAGGCGCATTAAGGATATTGACCCAGTTGGCTGTTGACTTATTTAGTCCTATCCAACATGCTATCGTTTTCCATTGTCAGTTTTCATTTCCCGCTCCTCATCTCAGTTTTATTACTTTTTCGAACAAACCCTTTTGGATTTATTGTCAATTAATTCTTGTCCTTACATTTTAACAGCAAGAGTAAGTAGTAATGCGTCATTTTTTTAGCGTGTAGTGTTTCAAAGTTGTGTTTACCACTTTCAAAAACATAAGACAATATGTATCGTCAAAGTTTTTTTAAATAAAAGTCCCTACGAATTTTGTTTTCATGAAAAAGAAAAACATATTCATTCAGATGCACCAAGCAAATAACATGACATTCAATTTAAGGATTCTTTATATAACAATTCGATTGAATTGTATATAATAAATGCTAAAACTGTTTTTCCGGCATTTGTAACAGCGTTAACGTTTTGCCATTTTGAAAAAAAAAGTCATTTGATGACCTTCTGATCAGTTGAATGAACATCTGACATATTCTTTATAAATGTTAAATCTGCCAAACATCCTATAAATCTGTCATATTCCATATAATTATTTATTCCACCACACACCCTGACTATAAGTCTACAAGCACATCGACTGTCATTGTAAGTCATGGTGAAAATGTATACAGTTTTAGTTATTGTCCTTCTGAAAATATGTGGGTTAGCCTGTCATCAGAACACAACTTACTATGATATACATCCAGAGCAGGACACATATGAAATGCAAGTCTATGGTGTGTCTTCAGAAACAAGTGCAGAAAGGTACCCTGTTGAGAAAATCAGTGAGTATAAAACCAGCTGTTCGTTAAATAGTTTCGAACGGGTTTCTTCTGGTCAAGTTGCCCGGCTTTGGCTATACAGTTTGTCTTATTTTGGTTTGTAAGCTCATCGTCTTTTTAATAAGTTTTGGATTTTCAAATATTTGCCCTCAAGCATCATTTAAAAACATGTATTGTCGAAATGCGCATCTGGTGCAAGACAATTGGTACACTTTATGTTATTGTTTTGAAAATTTTTAATAATGAATTTTGTGTTGTTTATGCTGTTTGCAATGTGACTTTTTGCATGGAATCGTTTTAATTAGAAAGTTATAATAGCCCTGTTAAGGTGGTACCCAACACCTTGACTAATATTAATTTGGCTCGTTTAATTTTCATAAAATTTTGACAAAATGTTTACTTTGACCCTTTGACAAAAATATAAAAATTTCAAAAAATTTGAACCAACCACTTTATCAGAAAAATTTCATTGGTTATATAGCAGTTTGACAAACACTAATTTTGGTCATTGAGAAGCTTAATATTTCCTTAACAATACAACGTAATTAAAACGTTTAGCTGATTTTTACAGAGTTATCTCCCTGTAGTGTTAGGTACCACCTTAAATCCTGTGACATGCAATATTCAGAAACATTTGAAAATAATTGAAAAATGTTTATGGAAGTTCAATTCATGTTTGTTTCATCCATCATTGAGTAGTTATATGTATGGCTTCCTTATATCGCCTAGACAAAATTACATCACTGTGTCACGAAACTGCATATATTGATTCATTTTGAAACTAGTATGGCATACAATAAATTTATAATAAATAAACCGTTTAAGGCGGTAAAACATTCTCAAGTATGATCCTTGACAACTTCGAATGATTACATCTAAATGATTTGTTTTTTACATCTTTTATGTAAATATGTTCAAAATCAATAAATAAATGAAATATTATTACATGTAGGTCGATTTGATAAGAGATGTTCTCAGTTCAAGAATATTTCTAAACCAAAGAATGTTTTTTTTTTTTTCATTTTAATACACAGTTTTTGTTTTCCAATTATCAAATTCACAGATATTAAAGATTATGATTACCCTATCAAAACGATTATAAAAAACGCAACGATATATTTTGTTGCATAAAAGCAGAATCCGACAATATAAATATATCGATACTAAAGTTATAAAACCCTCGGCGTAATTCAAATGTTTCAGTCTGCGACTCGGACTGTAATGCCAATTTACAAAATTTATATATATTTTGAAAACTATATAATTACAAAGTTTCAATGAAATGATAAACTTTGACAGTATCCGAAAGGGGAATCGAGAATTATTCCAGTCGAACGTGATGTTGATGCCAGTTTCTGTTATTTTTATACACAACTAGTTTATAGTACATGCAGGTTGCTTTAGAGCCTGGTGCATTGTATACGAGACACATGTTCATTATTTAATAATGTATGAAAAACCTCTAGTTGATTTTGCCCCAAAGCGTGACTGGGGAATAGAAATATGGTCACTACAGGTATTCTCCCGACCGTCAGTAAAACCTTTGCCAAAGTTGGGCGTCCGTTTGTCTGTGCGAAATGTGTCAAGTACGTAGCCACGTCCGGTCAGAATGGGGACGTTAAATCCGATGCCTCGTGTAGAGAGATTGACATGCTCTCTGCACGTTAAGAATGAGGGGAACGTAGGTGGCCTGATGCAAGGCCAAGTTTCTGTTCCTGTCCAATTAACCCTCATTTTCCGGTGGCAGTCTATATTTCCCCGTCCATCATCACGAAAGGCCTCTATTACAGTACTTACTTATTGTATTTATTGTTTATTTGTTCCTTTCCTAAACATGCATGAAATATTTGCCACTGGACGTTAAGCAACCAACAATCAATTAATCTAGTTGGGGTTTGTTTTTGGAGGAGAGAAAGAGTGTAAACCGGAAAATAAATTGTATATTTTTAAAAAACGCGATAAAAATTTGCCGATTTGTCTAGGAATAATTTCATCAATTTCTTGAGGAAAGACAGAAAAATATGTGACCATTGTATTTTCAGTTATTATTTCAAAGGCATTTGTCCTTCTTAATATATCTAGAAAAGATAATAAGCTAAACGAAATTTCCTGTGGAAAAATACTAATAACATTAACGGTACCAATGTTAATCAATCAAATGCGCATTTCGACAATAAAAGTCTCTTCAGTGATCCACGAGGCCAAAATATTTGAAAATCCAAATCTTGTATAATAAATATGAAGAGCTTATAAACGAAAAGGGACAAAAAGTATAAACAAAGGCGGACAAGGAATCAGACCTTTGCATGAGGGAGATATATTCTTTAATTTTGAATAATTCATCAAATTTTGTAACAGCAAATTTTAATAACGCAATATCCTTATTTTTAAACCAGTACAGAAGTACTGGCTACTGGACTTGTGATACCATAGGGGACTAACAGTCAAACAGCAAAGGTATAGAACCAGTGGTAGTAATAACGTTAACCTTTTACCATTTTTTTCTGCACCAGATGTAAAATATTATTTCTTACTTTATACATGTATTGGCAATAGGGTAAATTCTTATCACTAAAGGATTTATGTTTTACCCCGTTAGTTAGTGATTGCGAAATGATAGTTTCATATTATTAAGGCATATTAGGAAAGTGAACAAGTTCCGCAATATGTCACGTGAAGAGACCTAGAGATGTTGTACTTTCCAAATATGTGAATTCCTCTACACATTGTAATAACAACAAAACACTAACAAATAACACATTTTTGAATGTCGTCTTCTTTATACAATATCAACCGTTTATATTGTACTCTCCATCAAAGCCTTGTCCAAAGACAACGTTTCATTAGTTTGATATGTTGGCTAAGTGTATGCAAATTTCTCTAGGAACTCATTCTTTGCTGTGTTTGATTTCAATTAACTACTCGATATCGCTGTTGTTGGACTGTTAGTTGTCATCTACCTAGTTGTCATCTACCTAGTTGTCATCTACCTAGTTGTCATCTACCTAGTTGTCTTGATACAACGCCTGTTGTACTGCTTAGTTGACGTCCTCTTAATGGCCTTGTTATCTTTGCTGTTTGGCAGTAAACTCTCATTCGCTTAGTTTTTTTAAACCACATTTTACTGTTAGATTCACTGCTGTTTGACTGTCAGTTTTTATCCTCTGGAAGGCTCAAGACCACTGCTGTTGATAAATGATATGTCAGCACCCAGTTATCTCGTTAATACTGCTGTGAGAAGGTTAGTTGTTTTCCTCTTATCTGTTTTAGTAGCACACAGTTATTACAAAAATCAGACTAATTTACAGAATATGTCTGCTTTAATTCTTGCAAGTATGTTTGAAATTATGTTTTCTTAGTAACATGTTTTTTTTTTTGCATTAAGGTTAAAATATAAATGTGATATGTGTTTACCACTATCAATATCAACACTACTTGAATTACATTTAGTGTGTATGTTGATCAATGTTCAGTTGCTTATAGTTAGTTTTCAGTAAAATACTTACTTAAGTTTTCGAATCACTTAGTCAAAGCTGAACAGGATATGCCTAAAACATCCAATTTGTTAAACCGCTCTTCATGTACACCTCTGCGATCATTTATATTTTCAAAATTCTAACTGTTTTCTTCCTTGAACTTAATGATTATGTATCCTTTTGTTGTTTCAAAGCTGCGAATACTCTCAGATCTGTACTTAGTGTCCTTTTTTCTAGGGATTTATAAATGTCCTACCACGTCCGGTCTGTGCTTTTGTAACTTGTTTTTCCGCTTTGTATAGATCTGATGAATGAATGAGTTAAACCCTTTTCAACTGATTTTTATAGTTTGTTCATATGCTGTACTATTATACCATTGTCCCAGGCTAGGGGAGTGTTGGGCTCCCGCTAACATGTTTAACCCTGCTACATTCTGTATGTGCCTGTGCCATGTCTGGAGCCTATAATTCAGTGGTTTCGTTTGTTGCTGTATATCATATTAGTATTTGTTTATTGTTTTTTTACATAAATCGGACGGTTAGTTTTCTCGTTTGAATTGTTTTGTCATTTCGGGTTTTTTTTATAGCTGACTATGCGGTATGGATTTCGCTCATGGTGACCTATAGTTGTTAACTTCTATGTCATTTGGTTTCTGGTGGAGAGTTGTCTTTGTGGCAATTATACCACATCTTCTTATTTTTATAAACATATGGAATTTTAATAGAAAATCCACATTCTTTCCGCCAGTACTTATATATTGACAATTCAGTTCTAAATAGATAGATGATTATTACATGCAGGACTAGCAATTATCTCCCCTCAAACAAGTTTATAAATAAAGATATTGGTTAAAACAAGTATAAATATTGACGTAATCAAGTACTTCTTATATGGCGCTCCATTTAGGAAATCAGCATGAAGTTTTTTGATTGTAAAGGTTGTGTAGGACTTTTTATAAACAATAAATGCTAGCACATCATGGACTAACAATTGAATTATCTAAGTATGTTTAAAATTCTATAACGAAAATCTCTGTTTTAAGTCTGCAAAAAATCTTGGCTTTATTAGCCCCAAAATCACCATTTTCTATTAAATGCAATGAAACAATTAACAGGATTGCTTTGAAAGACGTTTCCATTTCGTATATATACAAAAAAGTCACTTGGAAAATGCTAGAAAAAAAACTTCATAAATTTGGTACGTTCGAAAATATTTTCTAGATTTACCTATATCATGAACACTGAAACCCAAAATTTGCCGCTCGGATTCTTCCCGGATCAGTCAATGTTTTGGCCGCGTTTCATAATAGTTTCAATGTCCTAGTAACACCAGGCCTGCGTTAACATTCTATTATTTTTTACATTTATCAATGAAGGATATACAATATCAATAGAAACAGCACTATAAAATAAATATACTAGTTAAACCAAAATAACCAAAATATTTCTGCTTTCTGTCATTATCATCTGTAAAATAGATCTAAAAATTGTCAGATTTTGTAAGAAAAAGATGTGATAGTTTAAAACTTTTTATAAGTTATACGTTTAAAAATTTTTACAAACTGTTAATACCACTATTCTAATGTGTTATAATATTTAAGATAAGTTCTTACCTATGAGGAGTATACGTTAATGATGAATCAACCTAACAAAAAAAAAACAAAAAAAAAACAAATACAAGACATCTTTGTCGTGCCGGGGTGGTTTAAGGCTTACTTTACGGTATGTGTTTTACTCTCAATTGTTTATATCCTCGTTCTTTAGGATCTGTTCGTATTTATCTCATTTTCAATCATAAATAAAGGCAACAGTAGTATACCGCTGTTCGAAATTCATAAATCGATTGAGAAAAAAACAAATCCGGGTTACAAACTAAAACTGAGGGAAACACATCAAATATAAGAGGAGAACTACGGCACAACAGAAACACAACATTAAAATGTAACACACACAGAAACGAACTATAGTATAACAATGGCCATTTTCCTGAACTATAATATAACAATGGCCATTTTCCTAACACCACATCTCCTTATTGTTTTATATCTTTTCTTTCAATATATTTTTTATTCTTTATTTTAGGATATGGTAATCGGGAGAATTGTGAGACAACGAATTTGACAAATATTGCATCTCCTTCTTCGAGGGGAAGATTGTATCCTGTCCACAAATCCGTGCAGTCGTTTTCAGTGTGGTTCAACGATTCAAATTACATCACAGTTGACGTTAGCGACAGTTGTTCAACCCTTTTATTAGAAAATATAGATATGGTTCTAAATCAAATGATAAACGTTACATATTTAAAAGGCTTTCTTCAACTTTGCCAAAATGGAATAGTTCTTCGGGACATTTTTTGTGACCCCTATATGAAATACACTACCAGATTAATTAAAAACTTTATTCCGTACTTTTCCGATGTGAAGATATATTTTATGGATAAAGATAATCACTGCACGACAAGTTTCAATACATTCGTTGAAAAGTACAATAATGTATTAACAAATAACGATATTTACAGGTTTTTGACGAATCTGACAAATTGCAGAGACGGCTTTTACTTCAGTAATCAGCTTACCATTGAATTTTCGCTGCAAAGTATTTCTAATAAACATAGCATTGTAAGAACAGCTTTAATAACCCACACACATAAATTCAAAGTCTTTTTCATACTGAAATACCAAACATGTAAAGAACAATTCATTCAATATGTTTATTCGAATGGCTTGCATGTGAGCAAGAATGACAGGTTCATTCTCAGTATTGATAATGTAATCAATCTTACTCATGAGAACACCTGTTTTGAAGTCTACTTAGCGTGCAATACTTGGGGCGGATCCGCTAGTGTTATAAGTTTACTGCCATATTCACCAATTAGTTATATAACTTCAGCAGTAGCACTGGTAGTACTATTGGTAAACGGCTTTGTTATATTTATATTTCTACAAAAGCAGAACCGAACACCAGTTACCATTCTTTTGTCGGCTTTGGCTATATCTGATAGTACGACCGCAGTCATGATGACCATTCCAATATTGATAGTCAATACCATATATGGTCACCATGTTGATTACAGCACTACAGTACCAATGTGGTATCTGTTTGACATTTCAGAATGTTTAATGGCGATGATTTTTCATAATCTAAAGTTTGGCTTTCATTTGATGTCCATTCTTTTAACAACACTTCTATGTGTACAGAAAACTGCTGCTCTTCTTTTTCCGATGTGGAGTAAATACTATATAAGTAACAGAAGAAATGCAACATGTTCTATTTTAATTTTTATCTTTAGCTTTTGTTTTTTTTCGCCAATTATATATATAAATGTCCAGAAGATATTTTTTGGTTCGATGAATGGCAGATGTTGTTTGGCTTCAGAATATTATCTCAATGGTTATGATATGCACCTTTATTTGCTAATCAACTGCTGTTCTATTTTAGCATGTTTAGTAGTTGTACTATGTACAATTTACATAACATGTAAATTAACAATCTTGAGAAGATATCTCCCGTGGACTGATAGCTCAATTATTCAGAAAAGAAACCGAACATCAGCATTAACAGTAGTTGCCATTTGTATCATATTTTTGTTATCTGAGACAGTGTTTATCGTCAGACTTTTTGCCTTTTTAATGAGCCACTTGAAAATACTAAATGCATGGCCAATTTTTAATAGAATAGCTACTTATAATGATATCTGTTTGATAATTGGATTCTCACTGAATTTTGTAATTTATCTTGTAATGAGTAGACAAATCCGAGATAAATTACGCATAGGTTTGGTGAAATTTTGTCAATCCTTTAAATTTTGGTGACGTAGAAGTAGTTTTATGGTCTCGCATCACTTGTCAACTTTTTCAGAATTGATAAATATGAGGAATCAGACTCTTTTAGCATCAGGAAAAAGAGGTTTTCTCGTTTGCTAGTTGGACCTTGAAATTAATATGCCGTATGCTTACTACCGTTTCAGTGACGGATGTCACATGTGGAGCAGAATCTGCTTACCTTTCCTGAGCACCTGAGATCACCCTCGGTTTTTGTTGGGGTTCGTGTTGCGCAGTCTTTAGTTTTCTATGTTGTGTTTTGTACATTGTTGTTTGTCTTTTAGTCTCTTTTTTTGGGGGCTTAGCGTTGTCAGTATATTTTCGAGTTATGAGTTTGAAATGGCCCTTTGGTATCTTTCGTGTTTCTTTTCCAAAGAGTACCAATCATTCGAGTCGATCGGCAGGTTATTAAAATTTATCGAAATTTGCTGACAGAAAATAATTTGTTAAATCATTTCAAATTAAGGAATACATTTTGAGATAAGAAATGCATCTTCCTCATCATGCTCATACATAGCTCTGATTCCTTGTACGGGGTTGTGTTTAATTTTGTACCATGTTGGTTTATTCAGCCCCTTAGCGTTTTCCAAAATATGTTGGCATCGAGCATCACTTAAGAAACTTTAACTGTCGAAATAAGTACCGTTTATGTTGAGCTTTTTCTTAAACCACATAATCATATTCATTCACCAAATTTTGCTTGTTTCAAATCTCACCAAGAGATTAAGCTTCTCTTGATTTAGAACCGTTAATTTTATTACAAAACGATGATTGGAAAAGTTTGTTTTTTATATATCCAATGGATAAAAAGAAATTTACTAACACACATACAAACCTAAAGGGGCATTAGCTGCCAAATTTATGTTCACCGACTTGACTCAAATTCTCATATTTGTTTTATAACATACTAAAACGTATATCCAAATTATAAAAAGTATAAAATAAACAATTTACGATGAATGTACTCGATAATATGTATCAGCATTTTGTGTGTATTTAAGTCTCCGAAGACTGCCGACGGTCATATAACCCGATTTACACATAAATATAGATATGAATAGATGGCGAACACATGCAATAGAATTTTTCTAGGTCTGTTTGATTTCATATTATAGCGGAAAAAGATATGATAATCATCCTTCTTACCCGCATAAGAGTGAATTTTTGTGGATCTAATCAGTCAACCAAATGGTTTACCCTTGTTTAACTTTCAATGTTGAAATTCTTTTTCTTTAAATAGCTGAACACGCCTAGTTCATGCGTAACCCATCTCTAGCTAATGGGATTAAACTGAAGGTCACATAAATGCGGATTAAAAGAGGTCGAATTATTTACTTGCAAGTGAGTAATTCATCAGCGAGGTTTCTTAGCTTATTTTGACAAAGCTGAACCAAACTGGCTGCTAACAGTAAATTATTATTTGACTATTTAACTTTCATTAATGACTGAACCAAAACTAAAATCAAAATCTGGTAGATAATTCCCCTTTAAATTTATTTTAAAAAGTACATACTCACATATATAGTTCAGATGTAAAAAAGCAAAATAAATATGATGGCTGCTATATATTCTGTAAATAAGCATGACAATTGATCAAATGATGGTTGATATTCTGTACATAAGCATGACAATTGATCAAATGATGGTTGATATTCTGTAAATAAGCATGACAATTGATCAAATGATGATTGATATTCTGTAAATAAGCATGACAATTGATCAAATGATGGTTGATGTTCTGCACTTAAGCATAAGCATGATAAGTATTTAAATGATCGTTGATTTTTAATTGCATAACATGATATTTGATAAAATGATGGTTAATTTTCTGTAAATAAGCATGGCAATCTATCAAATTGTTGCTGATATTCTGTAAATAAGCATTATAATTGATCAAATGTTTGCATATTTTTTGTACATACGCATGATAATTGATCAAATGATGGTTGATCTTCTGTTAATAAGCATGATAATTGATCAAATGATGGTTGATGTTCAATAAATAAGCTTGATAATTTATCAAATGATGGTTGATCTTCTGTAAATAAGCATAATAATTGATCTCATTGTTGCTGATATTCTGTAAATAAACATGATAATTGATCAAATGAGGGATGATAGTCTGCAATTTAGCTTTATAATTGATCAACGATGGCTGATATTCTGACAATAAGAATGATAATTTTTCAACTGATGGCTAATAATGTGTAAATAAGCATAACAATTGATCAAATGACGGCTGATATTCTAAATTGAGATTGAAATAGCATTCAGACTAGAGATGACACCATTTTTAATGGAGTGAAAGATAAAACGAAGTGTAAAATGATAGATTGTAAGATTGCACACATGTTGCAGCTGTATATAATAGAAATCAACAGGATTTGTGTGAGGTTTAAAAAGACATTTGGATGACTTATGAATCCAGAGATGTACAAAGAATTTAATTTTTATTATGTTTTTTTTCAATTTTATGTCAATTATTTTATTAAAATATTATTATTCTAAATCTATTGTAATGTTTATATTACATCACATTTATTTGATGATAATATTATTATTTTAAATCTATTATAATAATTATATTTTATCTTTTTACTTTATGTTATTGTATAATTGTTATTAATATTAAATTTTGTATGAAAAGTGAAAATGAAATTTTTATTCATGTGTCTTTTTTCGCCGAACAAAATAAATTTCAATGATTTAATATAAAAAGAGTGGCGAAAGTTACCAAAGGGACATTCAAACTCATAACTCGAAAATAAACTTACAACGCCATGACTAAAAAAGAAAAAGACAAACAACAGTTCACAAAACACAACACGAACCCCACCGTTATGAAGGAATCAAAGTTGAACAAACAAACTTTATCATGGATGCATGTAACAGTCATATCGATACAATAATACAAGAATATACCGCTTTATTTCCTAAAATTTACAATTATCAAATAAAACATCACACTTGGACCTTCAATGTTCTTTCTTAACCAATACTTTTAGGCAACAACTATTGCTAAATGTAACCGATTTCTATTGATTGATTGACCGATTAAATGATTTATTCTATATATTTATTAATGAGTTTTTACACAATAGAAAAAAACAGAAAAAGCATTTCCATATGTATACAATGAAAAGAATGAAAGTGCACTTACAAATGGAGTGGGGGCGATTGAAAATAAAACAGGAAATAATTTTGACTGCCATAAAAAATATAAGAAGAATTAAGAAGAAAGAGCCTTTTCCAGCGGCTATATTTCCTTAAGGAATTCTTGTATTAAACGTTAGATGAAGCGAGAAGCACGATCGATACAAAACAACGATGATATGGTTTGAATATGCCAATGAGACAACTATCCACAAAATACCAAATGATTTAGACGTACAAAGGAAGGTTATACTCAGACGCGTTTTGCGAGAATCATTCATATATAGTCCCTATAATTTAATTTGAATAACAAAAGATGTGACAATCGCAATACAAAATAACCAAAAAGACATATACGGGTTAAAACAATCAACGAAAATGGTCTTTACAATAAATTAAGCATATTTAGTCAAGGAAAAATGTAAAGTAATTTAACATCTACTATAATCATAGATATTTAATTAACATCAAATTTCTCTTAAGGCAAAGCAAAAACCTTTAGATGTCACCATACAAAACAACTAACGTTGTTTCTAAAAGGGACAGGCTCACGAACTTGTGGCAGGGTAAAAATAGCCTCAGAGACATCAACTATTCCTTTCATCACGATCAGTAAAATAAAAAACTGTACGTAAAAGAAGTTTAATAAAAGAAAATTCTGAAAAAAAACGCTTCATGATAATAGTATGATACACAACAAAAACACAGCTATATGCTCAGCAAAACAATAATAAATAAAAGAATGCTCTTTGGTACTTACGAAAGCTCAGCAAAAGAATAATAAATGAAACATTTTGAAATAATGTTCTTAGGTACTTACGAAAGCTCAGCAAAATAATAATAAATGAAACATTTTGAAATAATGCTCTTAGGTACTTACGAAAGCTCAGCAAAAGAATGATAAATGAAACTTTTAAAAAAAATGCTCTTAGGTACCTACGAAAGCTAAACAAAATAAAAATAAATGAAACATTTTAAAATAATGCTTTTTGGTACTTACGAAAGCTCAAAGTACTTAACCTGATGATATGAAATCTTGCCGTCCTTAATTCCAATAACGCCCACTTAATGTCGAAATAGACAGTTCGCAATCTTGACCTTTGCCCTGGTATACCAGTACGTCATTTCAATGTATGAAATACATCAGAATCAGTGCATCATTGTATGTTGTATCAAACTATGAATAAGGTAATTGATATCAATAAAAAAAGATACCAGACAAACTCAAATTTATACTCTACAAAAAGAATCGAAAGGAAAATTAAGAAAATGAAAATTACCAATAGAATATTAAACGTTTGTACTACGAATACCATGAGGAATTTCAAACATTGTATAAAAGTGACACCTAACATCCACGCATTTCAACATCAATCCGAATTCCAATAGCAAAACAATCTTATTCGGAAGACTCCGTATACATACTTTTAGTATTGTATTGTCATTATTTAACAGAATGATCTAATGATACTAGTATTACTAGACTTGCAATTGCTTATATCAATCCGACACTAATTTAGTGTTTCGGCGGTTTTTGTATTGTATGCTAATGATAAATGTATTACATGTATGAATGGGTTTAAGCATTGTAGGCCCGCCATCATCACGGATTTACCTATCAATTTATTTTATTTTGTCGATGTCAATAGATCGGCTATATTTTTATGCTTTTTATAATGAATGATGATTTTATGATGATATTATATTAATATATCACGGCGACATGCAAAAAATAAAGGATTTGTTAGAGTTAGCAAATAATCATCATCCGTTCCTAAAATTCACACTAGAATTTTCATTTAAAGAAATAATATTTCTTGATGTTAATATTTTTAAAGGAACTAGGTTTTCTAATGAAAACATCTTGGATGTGAAAACACATTTTAAACTAACAAATTCTTTCCTTTATCTAGATCGTAAAAGCTGTCACAGTCGACACGTGTTTGCAGGTTTTATCAAGGGAGAAGTCATAAGATACATTTAGAACAACAAATAATGCAGATGATTTACAACATATTTTGTTACAGTTCAGATTGAACTTAATAGAGGATATAAAGAGATCGAAATCGAACAGTACATACATGAGGCATTATCATGTGATAGATCTGATTTAATCAGAAAAAAGGCAAAAAAAAAACACACACAAAGGAAATTCCTTTAGTATTGACTAAGAAATTCAATCCATGCATTCACAAATTAAAACATGCATTAATAAACATTGAGATCTACTTAAACAGAATGCGGTTTGCAAAGAAATATTCTCAAGCAAACCAATAATAGCTTATAAAAAGCATAAAAATATAGCCGATCTATTGCCATCGACAAAATAAAACAAATTGATAGGTAAATCCCTGATGATGGCGGGCCTACAATGCTTAAACCCATTCATACATGTAAAACATTTATCATTAGCATATAATACAAAAACCGCCGAAAAACTAAATTAGTTTCGGATTGATGTAAGTAATTGCAAGTCTAGTAATACTAGCATCCTTAGATAATTACAATAACATACTAATAGTATGTATACAGAGTCTTCCGAATAAGATGTTTTTGCAATCGGAATTCGGATTGATGTTGGAGTGCGTGGATGTTAGGTGTCACTTTTATACAAAGTCTAAACGGGGACAACGGTCATGAACCGGAGGTTGTCCTAAAATATACCATGAGGAACTTCAAATATCAAGATCTTTAAGGGAACAACGGTCACTTATCATAAAAAGGTTAGGTGGTGAAATTTAGAAAAACCAGGATTGTTTACTGTCACGAACCGTTTGTCCTACGAATGTCATGAACAATTTCAAATATCAAGATCTAACAGGGACAACGGTCACGATACGTTTGTCCTGCGAATACCGTGAGGTATTTTATATATCAAGTTCTAAAAGGGGGTAACGGTCACGAACCGTTTATCCTACGAATACCACGAGGAATGTCATATACATGTATCAAGATCTAAAAGGAGACAACGGTCACGAACTGTTTTTCCTACGAATACCATGAGGAATTTCATATATCAAGATCGAAAAGGGACAACGATCACAACATGTTTGTCTTAAGAATACCATGAGGAATCTTAAATATCAAGATCTAAAAGGGGACAACGGTTCGTGACCGTTATCCCCTTTTAGATCTTGATATACGAGTAAGTTGAGGTGAAAATATTTTGAAAAACCAGGTTTGTTTACTGTGACTACCCAAAAATGGGACAATTGTCGCGAGGGGTTTATTTTCATACATTTTGCGATCAAGATAAGATCACAATATCACCTTAATGCGAATTTGATGTACGAAGCAAATCAGAGACCATAAGAGCGTGAAAAAAAAAAACTCGCTTACAGATATGGCATTAAATATCGCAAAATTTAAACTCCACGGAAAAAACTACTTTGCAGTATGTCGTTTTGATATGCCAACGAAAATTGTCCAAGTCAAATATTGCTATGAAAGAAACCATTTCCTTTTACATGTTTTGAACAATATGAGTATTTGGACCATACGCGTATGGTCGGACCATATGAATATAAAGTATACTTGATTGGTTATTTTCGGGTTATACCTTACGAGTATATGTCTATATACGTATTGTTCGAATATGCACGAGAAACGTTAATCAATGATATATGCTCATTTATCCTACCTGTATACTTTTTGTGCAGCAAGTCAGAAACCAAACAAGTATGTTCAGGAAACAAAACATAACTTAAAAGGATATATTAAGATGCGATGACAGCAAGTAAGAAATAGAACAAACACGTTTTGGACACAGATGATTTCTTAGAATGTTTCACTGCAATTGCTTATTTTTTAATTGAAAATATATTTTTCAGGACAAATCGATAATGACCATGTAAAAATTTGTTTACTAAAATTATAACTGGTGAGTAAAACTCAATGGGTTATTCATCGTTAATTTTTTATTATCATGTATTACATGTATTATAAAACCGCGATAAGCATATGATTAGATAACTCAAAATTTTATTTTTATAAACTCTTTTTGATGACAACTCGAAGAGTTACCATAATGAAATTAACAGTATTAAAGGCTAATTGGTTCAACGTTCATCGTGTTAATTGACCTGACCATACGAACATGGTCGGACCATTTGAGTATATACGTATATGGTCATGACCATACGCGTATGGTCTAAATACTCATATGGTCCGGAACATATATATATAAATATATACTACTTTTGAACCCCAGAATCTATTTTAGGGCCCAATTCAGGAACTCACTTGGAAGTGGTTCTACTTACCCAGCCTTACCCTGAAGGGGGTATTTGCCTAGTTATACTGCTGAACAGTAAATTTTTTTTGGAAAAATAATGTAATGCACACACAATCAATAATTCAAAATTTGGTGACTATGTTGAACGAATCTATCCCATCGAACTAGAGATAAAGGATACAACAGATACAGTTAAGTCTGCCTCATATCTTGACTTACATCTAGAAATTGACAATGAGGGTCGGTTAAAAACAAAACTTTACGACAAAAGAGATGATTTCAGCTTCCCAATTGTGAACTTTCCATTTCTATGTAACAACATTCCAGCATCGCCTTCATACGGAGTATATATCTCCCAATTGATACGATATTCCCGGGCTTGTATTTCCTATCATGATTTCCTTGAAAAAGGGGTTGCTGCTCACAAGGAAGCTATTAAACTAAGAGTTCGAAATGGTGAAGTTGAAATCATTCCTTCGTAAATTTTACGGACGCCATCACGAGTTGGTTGACCGTTATGGAATATCCGTGTCACAGATGATATCGGATATGTTCCTTATGTCGTAACTACTATCCCGTTCCCTTTTCACTAATGTGACCTACCGAGTAAGACTATTTACCGGATTTGTTTTAACATGAGCAACACGACGGGTGCCACATGTGGAGCAGGAGATGCTTTCTCTTTCGGAGCACCTGAGATCACCCCCAGTTTTTGGTGGGGTTCTTGTTGCATAGTCTTTAGTTTTGTATGTTATGTCTTGTGTTCTATTATTTGTCTGTTTGTTTTTTACTTTTTTAGCCATGGCTTTGTCAGTTTATTTTCGATTTATGAGTTTGACTGTCCCTCAGGTATCTTTCGCCCCTCCTTTAGACCTCTTTAATGTAACAATATCCCTTTTAGAACGCCATAATGCAACAACATCCCTATTAGACCCATATCATGCAACAATATCTCTTGTATACCTCCGTTATATACTACAATGTAGCTGTGTTACACTAATTTTTATGAATATATCGGCTTAGTAGTAAATACCTTATGTTTTACCGCATACTGTAGCGTTTCAAAGTTTTGTTTACCACTGTTTAAGACATATGTATCGTCAACGTTTTTTTTTTTTTTTTTTATATTAAAGCTCCTACTAAATTTATTTTCATTAAACAATTATTTATCTGTTTTTGTCATGACCCAACCTGACGCGGTGGAGACATCAACAAAAACAAATTGCTAAAAATGAACTTTTTTGTATTAACACCAGATTTTTACCTGTCATGCGCAACAAGACGTTTCTGTTGTCATGGCTGTCCTGCAATGTTTTAGTGCCAACGTGGTATCTTCTCATTTCTAAGATAAGTTTCATGTGCTATATCCTAACATATATAATTAAATCTGTCAGACACAGTAACAGTAACACCCGACTCTCCAAGGAAAAAAACTGCACTGACAACACAGGATCCAAATAGCCTGACTTGGTCCACCATTTAATGTTTGACGTATACACCGCCCCTTTGTTTACATTACTAGACCATATATCTTTACTTGCTTTTCAAAGCAGTTGGTTCATTAACTCATAATTTTGGCCTTAAATAGCAAATTGTTTTCACTGCAAAAATGTAGTGAAAATTTGATGAAAACATATGTTAAAATGTGCAATTGTTTAAGTCTAAACATATGTTTAGCAATTGCATCATTAATGACGTATTTGTGATGTTATAGTGAAGGCGAAATTCGTAAAAACCTGATTTTTTGCTGATTTTGCAAAATTTATGACAGTTTTCTGAAAAATTAACAGTGGCGCCACCCTTCACCAACACATATTTTTGCTGAAATGTTCTTTATATACAATATTCTTTACTTTTAAACAAAAATTGCAAATGGGCGAGGGATGGCGCCACATTAGAAAAAAAACTGTTATTCATACAGATTAACCAAGCAAATAAAATGACATTCAGTTTCAGGGTTCTTTATATATCAAATCGATTGAATTATATAATAAATGTTAAATCTGTTTTCCGGCATTTGTAACAGCGTTAACGTGTTTTGTTGACATTTTGAAAAAAAGTTATTTGATGAAAATGTAATCAGTTAAATGAATATTTGTCATATTCTATATAAATGTTTTATCTGCCAAACATCCTATATATCTGTCTTATTCCATAAAAAACATTTATTCCGCCGCACATCCTGACTATAAGTCTACAAGAACATCGACTGTCATTGTTAGTCATGGAGAAAATGTCTACAGTTTTTGTTTTCGTCTTTCTGACAATATGTGGGGTTGCCTGTTTTGAGAACACAACTTACTATGATGTACATCCGGAACAGCACAACTATGAAATGCAGGTTTATGGTGTATCTTCAGAAACAAGTGTAGAAAGGTATCCTGTAGAGAAAATCAGTGAGTACAAAAATTTCGTTTTATGGGTTTCTTCGGGTCAAGTTGCCCGGCTTTGGATACTAGTATACCTTTTGTCTGTTTTTGGTTTATAAGCTCATCATCTTTTTACTAAGTTTTGGATTTTCAATATTTTGGCCTCGAACATCATTGAAGGTTGCACTTTGAAAATACAGCTGTTTCACAAACCACGCCTCTTTTGGGGAGATATATAATATTCTAAAATATTTTGGTTTGTTTACGTACTGGTTCCCAGATATGATCTCTATGTTTTATCTCATAGAAGCATAACTCGGGAATGTTACAAGTATAAATACACATGGCAAGCGGTGAAATTGAAATCTGAGGAAGACCCAAAGTGAAGGGAGGTGTAGTACAGAGTTGTAGTATAAGGTTAAACTCTTAGAAGTTCGGGGCATATAAATGTTGAAAATATGCCGCACAGCCCTATGTTTTGACCTTTGAAAAAAATAGTAGTGCATATCAACTTTCCATTCGAGGATATAATTGTTTACGAAACATCATAGTAACAGTGGTACAGTTTTAGCCGTAAAGGGTGTTCCTATGGAAAATTGCATTGTCTATATTTACAGAAGTGCAACCTGAAGAGACATTTGTTGTCAAATGCGCATCTAGGGCAGGAAAATTAGTATTATACATTAATGTTATTGTTCTGAATATTTTTGATAATACATTTTGTGTTGATCATGATCTTTGCAATGTGACTCTTTGCATGGAATCGTTTTAATTAGAAACTTATTATAGCCTTATAAAATCATGTGATGTTCAAATTTCAGAAACATTTGAAAAAAATTAAAAAATGGAAACAACACGTTATAAATTTCTAGATTTACCTTCTTCGGATGTTTACGTCTAAAGTGATTTGTTCTTTTACATATTTTATGTAAATATATTCAGAATAAAGAAATAAATAAAATGCTATTACATGCAGGGCGATTTAATAAAAGATTTTCTCAGTACAAGAATATTTCTGAACCAATGATGTTTTCCGTTTTTATTTGAACAGCAGTACACTACTGTTGCCTTTTTTCAAAACACTGATTTTTTTTTCCAATTTTCCAATTTAAAGATATAAAAATGCACCGGCAATATATATATATATATCGATACTAAAGTTATACAACCTTTGTCGCAATTCAAATGTTTTCGTTTGCGACTCGGACTGTAATGCCAGAATACTAAATTTATATTTTTAAAACTACATAATTACAAAGTTTCAATAAAATGATACACTCTGACAGTATTCGAAAGAAGGATCGAAAATAATTCTGTTAATTTTAAACACAACTTGCTTATATTAGAAACAGGTTGTTTTAGAGCCTGTTGCATTGTATACAAGACACCGGTTCATTATTTTATACTGTAATTTATATTGAAAACTTTTTTTTTTTTTTTGGAGGATAGGAAAAGTGTATTTTTTTTCAAAACGCTTTAAAAGGGTGCTTATTTGTCTAGGCATAATATCACTAAATTTCTTGATGAAAGACCAACAAAATGTGAGCATTGTATTTTTATTCATTATTTCAAAGCCATTTGTCCTTCTTAGCATATCTAGAAAAGATAATGAGGTAAATGAAATTCTTCTAACAACATTAGAGGTACCAATTTGTATGCTCCAGATGTGGATTTCGACAATAAATGTCTCTTCAGTGATGCTCGAGGCAAAAATATTTGAAAATCCAAAACCTATCAAAAAAAAGGATAAAACGTATAGCCAAAGCCGGGCAAGGAATCAGAGCTTGCATGAGAGAAATATATTCCTAAATTCTAAATAATTTATAAAATTGTGTAACAAAAATATCCGTTTTTTCATGCCAATACCGAAGTACTGGCTACTGAGCTTGTGATACCATCGGGGACTTACAGTCCACCAACAGATGTATCGACCCCCTGGGTGTAGTAATAACATTAACGGTATCAATGTTCAGATGTACAATATTATTTCTTACTATATTAATGTTTTTTGCAATAGGGTGAGTTATATCACAAAAGGATTTATATTTTACCATGTTGATAAGTGATTGCTAAATGACCAGTTGCATATTATTAAGGCATATGAGATAGTAAACAAGTTCCGCAATATGTAAAAAAAGGTTGTCACGTGAAGAGATCTAGAAAAGTTGTACTTTCCGAATATGTTAATTCAAATGAACATTGTAATTACAGCAAAATACTAACAAATAACACACATTTGAGTGTCGTCTTCGTAAAACAATAGCAATTATTTATATTGTACTCTCTATCAAAGCCTTGTCCATTGGCAACGATTCGGTGGTTTGATTCGTTGGCAAAGTGTATGACCATTTCTCTCAACACTCATTCTTTGATTTTAATTTACTACTCGATATCAACGAAAGCCGAGAAGGATCATTCATATTTTAAAATGCAAAATACAGGATTGAAAAGTCAAAAGTTAAAATTCTAAATTCAAAATTCAAAACTTAAAATTCAGAAATCTTTCATTTAGACATATATTTATGTTTCCCCGTGCTAACGAAAGCCAATAAAGATCGCACTTTGATACTCTCTCGAAAGCTATTTCATAAAGTTTGTTAAGAACACGAAATATTCAATGAATAATCTTTAAAAAGATAGATGAAATTGTATGACACATTCAAATATATCATGTCATAATAATTTATACACATCCTCCCACAATAGAAGAAAATTTATCTTGATTTCCTATAATACAGCATGAAATTCTTAATGTTTCCCTGTGCAATATGTACCAATTTCAGCAATATAATATATGAAATAATGTTCTTTTAAATGAAATATATAATTAGCCCCATTGATTTACTTGTGACCTTTAAAAAATGATCAAAACCGAGAATCAGATCTGTTAGAAGGTTATTTGTCTTCAACAAGTTATCTCGATAATACTACTGTTAGAAGGTTATATGTTTTCCTCTTATTTGTTTCAGTAGCACATAGCTACTATAAAGATCATACTCATTTACAGAATATGTCTGCTTTAATTCTATCAATTATGTCTAAAATTATGTTTCCTTAGTAAATGTATTTTTTTGTGTGATATGGTTAATATATAAATGTGATATGTGTTTACCACTTATCGATGTCAACACTGCTGGAATCACATTTAGTGTATGGTGATCGATGTTCAGTTGCTAATAGTTATTTTTACGTAAAATACTAACTTATGTTTTAAATTCCCTTAATCCAAGTTGATCAGATATGTTTAAACATCCAATTTTGTTAAACGTCCTTCATATGCATGTGATAGAGGATTATTGCATGCAGTGCTAGCAATGATTTCCATAAAACAAGCATATAAAAATCAAAGTAGTAGTGAACTAAAATCTTTATGGCTTCTGTCATTATCATTGTATAAAGATCTACAAATTGTCAGAGTTTGGAAGAAAAAGATGTGATATAAAGTAAGTTTAGATTTTTAATTAGTTTAGGTTTACAAATGATTTATAGAAGCAGACTGTTAATGCCACTGCTCTTTTGTGTTATAATATTTAAGATAATTGTTTTAAAAACCTAAGAGGAGAATGCGTTTAATATGCATCAACCTAACAAAATAAAATAAAATAAAATACAACACATCTTTGTTGTGCCGGTGTGGTTCAGAGCTTACTTTACGGTTTGGGTTTTGCTCTTAGTTGTGTATATCCTCGTCCATTAGTATCTGTGAGTAATTACCCCATTTTCAATAAAACGCAACTTCTTATGTTTTTATATCTGTTTTTTCAATATATTTTTTTTTTCATTTTAGAATATGGTAATCGGGAGAAATGCGAGGCAACGAATTTGACAAGTTTTGCATCTCCTTCTTCCCTTGGAAGATTGTATCCTGTCAACAAATCCGGTCAGTCGTTTTTGGTGTGGTTCAATGATTCAAATTACATTATAGTTGACGTTAGCCAGAATTGTTCAAGCCTTTTATTAGAAAATATAAATATGGTTCTTAATCAAATGATTAACGTTACATATTTGAAAGGCTCTCTTGAACTTTGCAAAAATGAAATTATTATTCGGAATAAATTATGTGACCCATACATAACATACAATACGAGATTAATTAGTAACTTTATTCCATACTTTTCCGATGTGAAGATATATTTTATAGATGAAGATAACCTCTGCACGGCAAGTTTCAATACATTCGTTGAAACGTTCAATAATGTAATAACAAATAAAGATATTTACAGGTTTTTGACGAATCTGACAAGTTGCTGGGATAACGTTTACTTCACTAATCAACTTAGCATTGAATTTTCGCTACAAAGTATTTATAATAAACATAACATTGTAAGAGCAGTTTTGAAGACCCACACATATAAAGTAGATGTCTTTTTCATACTAAAATACCAAACATGTAAAGAACAATTCATTCAATACGTGTATTCGAATGGCTTGCATGTGAGCAAGAATGACACGTTTCATCTCAGTATTGATAGTTTAATGATTCTTACTCATGAGAACACCTGTTTTGAAGTCTACTTAGGGTGCAATGCTTGGAGCCGATACACGGAGCCTGGTGTTTTTCTGCCACATTCAACAATTGAGTACATAGCTTCAGCAGGAGCACTGATAGTACTATTGGTAAACGGCTTTGTTTTATTTATATTTTTACAAAAGGAGAACCGAACACCAGTTACCATTCTTTTGTCGGCTTTGGCTATATCTGATAGTGCGACCGCAGTCATGATGACCGTTCCAATATTAATACTCAAAACCAAAAATGGTCACCACGTTGATTACAGCGTGACAGTACCAAGGTGGTATCTGTTTGACATTTCAGAATGTTTAATGAACATGCTTTTTCATAATTTAGCATTTGGCTTTCACTTTGTGTCTATTCTTTTAACAACACTACTAAGTCTACAGAAAACTGTAGTTCTTCTATTTCCAATGTGGAGTAAATACAATATAAGTAACAGAAGCAGTGTAGTATGTTCTATTTTAATATTTATCTTTTGTTTTAGTATATTTTTGGCAATTATTAGTGTCTTTAAGCCAATCTTTTTGGAACCGATTAATGGCAGATGTTGTATTGATTTAGAATATAGTGAACATGGTTTTGAAGTGTACGTGTATTTGAATAATATAGTTAATGGATGTACCATTTTAGCATGCTTAATAGTTGCTTTATGTACAATTTACATAATATGCAAGTTAACAATCTTGAGAAGAAATCTCCCGTGGACTGATAGTTCGATTGTTCAGAAAAGACACCGAACATCAGCAATATCAGTAGTTGCCATTTGTATCATATGTTTGTTATCAGAGGCAACGTCTGTTGTCCGAACTTTCGCTTATGTACTTAGTCGCCTGAATATAATCAATGCTTGGGAATTATTCACACGACTAACTAATTATCGCAACATCACTATAATTATTGGATGCTCACTGAATTTTGTAATTTATCTTGTAATGGGTAGGAAAATGCGTGATAAATTACGGGTAGGTTTGGTGAAAATTGGGCATTCATTTAAACGTTCCTGACGTAGAAGTACCTTTATGATCATGAGTCAACACTGATTTTTTTCTTCAGAATTGATAAAAAGAAAAAGAGATTGATTGATTATTGTTTGCTTTTCGTCCAGGGACAAATATGTAATGTATGTTCACGACGAGAACAATAAAAACTGAAGGTAGGTTCTGCAAGGGAGGCCGACTTGAATGACGGGTGAGGAATTCGGACTGATACTGAAAATCAGGCCTTTTTGAATAGGGGCAAAAATTAAGCTTTGCAACTGGCCAACTTAATATTACGATCCATTCGAATCAGGGGACAGCTGTAAAAATACGGATATTGTTTTTTTTTCTTTCTATTTGCTGTTTTAAAAGTAGGAAATCATGTTTTTATGAAGCAATGCATCTCCTTTGTGTATATAGCTCTGATTCATTGTCCGGGTTTGATTTTTATCTTGGTCCCTTTTTTGGTTTTATCAGCTATTCAACGTTTGTATTAGGATTCACATGTTCAAATATTTTAGCCTCGAGATTCACTGAAGAGACTTTATTCTGTGTCATTTGGTCTCTTGTGGAGAGTTGTCTCATTGGCGATCATACCACATCTTCTTATTTTTTATGACATTCGATTAAATGATGGCTGCTTTTCTGTTGCAGTAAATAATCATGATAATTGATCAAATAATGGTTGATATTCTGTAAATAATCATGACAATTGATCAAATGATGACTGTATCTTTAAAACGCATGACAATCGATCAATTGATGGCTGTTATTCCTTAAATAAGCATGGCAATTGATTAAATGATGGCTGGTATTCTCTGTAAATAAGCATGGAAATTGATCAAATTATGGCTGATATTCTGTAAATAAGCATTACAATTGGTCAAATTATGGCTCGTATTCTGTAAATAAACATGGCAATCGATCCAATGACGACTGATATTTTGTAAATAGGCATGACAATTGATCAAATGATGGCTGCTATTCTATAAATAAGCATTGCAATCGATCAAATGATGGCTTCTCTTCAGTAAATAAGTATGACAATTGATCGAATGATGGCTGATATTCTGTTAATATGCATTATAATCGATGAAATGATGACTGATATTCTGAACTTCAGCATAAGCATGATAAGTATTCAAATGATGATTATTTTTTAATCAATAAACATGATAATTGATCGAATGATGGTTGATTTTTTTGTAAATAAGCATGGCAATAGATCTAATTGTGGATGATATTCTGTAAATAAACATGATAATTGATTACATGATGGCTGATATTCTGTCAATAAGAATAATAATTCATTAACTGATGGCTGATATTGTGTGAATAAACATTATAATTGATCAAATGATGGCCGAATTTCTAAATTGAGATTGAAATGAAAGATTGTAAGATTGCAGCTGTATATAGTAGAAAACAACAGGATATGCGAGGTTTAAAAGATATTTGGATCACTGATGAACTCAGAGATGTTAAAGAAATTAATCTTAATTATATTTTATCTCAATTATTTTATTAAAATATTATTATTCTTTTATTTTATCGTAATGTTTATATTACATCACATTTATTTGATTACGTAACATTATCATTTTTAATCAATTATAATTATTATATTTAATCTTTTTACTTTACTATATTTTATTGTATAATTGTTTTTAATATTAAATTTTGTATAAAAAGTGAAAATTGAAAGTTTTATTCATGTTTCTATTTTCGCCGAACAAAATTTCAATGATTTAATATAATGAAGGAAGTTAAACGAACAAACTTTATTATGGATGCAACAGTCATATCGATAACTGAATACAAGAAATACACAGCTTTTTTTCCAAAATTTACCATTTTCAAATAAAACATCACAGTAACAATTCGATTTTCTTTAAAAGGCGAAGGAGACCAAATGGACATTCAAACTCACAAGTCGAAAATAAACTGATAACGCTATGACCAAAAAGAAAAACAGACAAACAACAGTATACAAAACACAATATAAAAAAAACCAAAGACTGAGCAACACGAACCCCACAAAAAACAGGAGGTGATTTCAGGTGCTCCGGAAGGGAAAGCAGATCCGGCTACACATGTGGAACCCGTAGTGTATATCTGTCTTCGCAAATACTTTAAATCAACAAATATTCCTAAAAGTTATCGATTTCAATTGATTGATAAATTGGCCGATTAATTGATTTATTGATTTTATAGATTTATTGATGAGTTTTTACACACTAGAAGTATTTTATGTGTATATAATGAAAAAAATGAAAGTGCACTTACAAATGGAGTTGGTGCGATTGAAAACAAAATGGAAAGAATTCTGACTGCCGTAAGAAATATACGAATAATTGGGAAGAAACGCAAAAATAGTCTTTTCCAGCGTCAACATTTATTAAAGGAATGTGTTGAACGTACATTGAAGCGAGAGACACGATTGAAATAAAATACGATGATGTGGTTTGATTACCAATGAGACAACATCACAAAATACTACAAAATAATACAAAGAAAAGAAATGTTTGTATTCGGATGCGTATTTAGAAAATTATCCATATACATGTATAGTTCCTACGTTTTTATTTGAACAACAAAGATGTGACAACTGCAATACGAACGATTGGGGTCAACATACAATTTTAAACTATTATTATAGAACAGTGATGTTGCAATAATCTTTAGGCAAGGTGAATTGAAAATAATTTTAATATCTACTATATCGAAGGATATGAATTAGCATCAATTTTTTTTTTTGTTTTTTTTTCTAAAGGATAATACTCAAACATATTAAAAAGTAAAATAACAAAAATACCGAACTCCAAGGAAAATTCAAAACGGAAAGTCCCTTATCAAATGGCAAAATCAAAAGCTCAAACACATCAAACGAATGGAAAACAACTGTCATATTCCTGACTTGATACAAGTATTTCCTTATGAAGAAAATGGTGGATAAAATCTGGTTTAATAGCTAGCTAAACCTCTCACTTGTATGACAGTCGCATATAATTCCTTTTTATTGACAACAATGTGTGAGCAAAACAAATAGACATAATAGGTAAAAATGTCAAAAATTGGGGTACAGCAGTCAACATTCTGTTATAATCTTAATCACTATGAAAACAAATGAAACCTTTAGTAAGAATGCTCTACGGTTCTTAACGCAAGTTCTTAACCTGATGATATGAAATCATGCCGTCCTACATTCAAATATCGCCGACATAATTTCGAAATAGATTTCATAAACAGTACGCCATCTTGTCCTATGCCCAGGTATACCAGTACAAAATTTCAATGTATGAAATGTAAAAGAAACATAGCATCATTGTTTCTTGTATCAAACTATGAATTTCAAATAGCAAGATCTTAAAAGGACAACGGTCACTTATGACGTTACCTTAAGGATGTACTTTGGTGAAATTAAAAAAATCTAGAATTCAAAATTGATACTATAAGTCAGAATAGCATAGTTAAGGAACAAAATAACATAAAAAATATTGATAGGTTATGGAGCTCCTTTTCGAGATATTAATTTTTTTTTAAATGGCGGGAAAAGGCTGACTCGGACTTTAACCTTATATTTGCATTGGTATTATTTGGGTCTCAAATCGAAAGAAAAGAAATCTAGAATCTGCTTAAATTTTGGTATATGACCTTTTGTGAGCTATTAAAATCTTATATGAAAAGAAAAAGGGGTGTTATGAGGCAAAATATTTTACCCTGTAATTTAGGGAAAAAAACAAGGAGTCCGAACATCTGACACAAATCGCTAAACCTGACCTAAGTACATCCTTAAGTATGAATAAATGGAGGTGGAGAAATTTCAGTGTCATGTTTATCATAACCTGGATTGTTTACAGCGACTTCTGAAAAGTGGGGACATTTTCGCTAGGGGTTTCGCGATCAAGATCCAATGACCATAAATGTACGGTGACCTAATTTTTTTTTTACATCTACATCTTTTGGTCTGTACATAGCAGCTAGTTTTCTCCTTTGTAATTATACCATACCTCCTTTCGGCCAACGGCTAAAACATGTCTCGTATAACTGCGCTCGATTCCGTTCGTCGGTCCTTCCGCTAATCTGTCTGTCCGCCCGAAAGATATTGGGTAGAAAACTTTCGTCAAAGTTTTCCTGGCTTTATGAAAACGAATGATTTAATATTTGGTCTGCAGCTTTATAATGTTGAGATGTAGCGAATAGGCAATTTTTACATCCGCCATGCAGTCAGCTCCTGTTTGACGATGGTTTGGAAATTACTCCCTTCATTGCACAAGGAAAATTTTCGTCAAAGTCTTGCTCAAGTATACATGTTACATCAATTAATTGTATGCAGCGACGCAAGTCTAGATCAGGTATTGGTCTTGTTTTATATCCATACATTAGTCCATGGGGTTTGTGTAACATGAAGGCAGTAAACTAATATCTGTTCAAACATCATTAGTTAATAATTATGAAAATAATTTGTCAGTAGCACTTTTCTGGATTTCCATTCATTGGAACGCTCAAACACAAACATTTGTAATACAGTCGTTGTTTTAGGAGCTGTGGGTGGAAATGCGAGCGGATACAGAAACGAGCCAACGATAGGATTGATTGATTGTTGGTTGCTTAACGTCCAGTGGCAAATATTTCATGCATGTTCAGGACGAGCCAACGATAGGAAGAAGGGGAACAACGACCACTGTATGCACTCATACGGTTACACATACACATGTACGAAGAAGTAATCAAAAAATAAGCCTGGCAATAGTCGTGTTACCCATTACAAGTTAAAATTTGACGAGAAGTTGCAGTCGATAATGTGAGAATCGAGCAAAAGTGGACAGGATTGAGGGTACATGTACGACAAGTATCCAAAATACCATCAAATTCATGATGCAGTCGAAATTTCCTGCCCTTCATCCGGCAGTTCAACCTATAGTTTAATTGTATATTGTCCTGAATATGCATGAAATATTTGCCACTGAACGTTTAGCTAGTGACAATCATTAAATCAATCTCTTTTAAATTGTCATTGTTAAATAGTGAAATAAACAGTAGAGGAGCAGTCTAGCTGAACCATTCTATATTTAGTTTTTTAAATTCAATAACTTATACAAGAATTAACTTGCACACATTCCTGAGTATAAGGTAGTTATGTATTTCTAAACTATAACTCACCTGTGTCGGCGAACTGATACACTTAAAGACGTGACTCACATGATGAAGCTAACTTATTGAGGAAACCCAAACAGTATGGCCGATGGACTTAGAGATGCAAATAAACTTGTAAGTGTTTTACAATGATTCTGAATTTTTCCTTTTAACAATAAAGTGGCTTTACAAAGAGTCTTTTGTCGGGTATGTACACGATCGTTTTTCCCTCAGAAGTAGGATAAAGACCAATCTTTACATTAATTTATAGTACCATAACCAAATGTGTGTATTAGAGGGTTCTGACAATATTGTGGCTTATTTTAACAGATCACCAAATAATAACCCTCTGAAGACACCAAGAAACCACAATAAAATAAGGTGGATTAACGCTTTGTCGACGTAAATCACCCCAACCACGTTTATAGACTAAGAAGCGAAATTGTTTATAGGAAATATGCAAATCAGCCGATTCATTTCCTATAAAACCCTTTCAAAAATCTTGATTTATGTTTAAGCTTAACACATAGGCTTCCCTTCTATAGGTATTTTATTGTTTGTAGAATTACTTTTACCTTCAACATAAAGATATTTTAACACATACGAGGTTTTGGATGAAAAAAAGAGTGGGTACTAGTATGTCACTTTGAACTTGTTTGTTATAGAGGTAGGCAGCGGGGTTACAAGTTACTCCTCGCTTATCATTCATTTTAAATCTTACAAATGATCATGAAATGACCAGTTTAAATGAGTTGTATAGTAAAGCGTGTTGTCAATAATTATTAACACAATTTTTTTTTAATATGTACACCAGAAAGCTGACGATTCTGGAATCACCGTCACGTGATTCTCGGTTAAACACTGTAAGAGATTCCGCATTTTGATAATATTTATTGAGGGACATACTTCTATGATAATATGAATTATAATTTAAAATATCCAGATGCTTTCCGTTACAAGGTATCACAAATTTTACATACATCCTGAATATGCATGTAATTGTTTAATATTTTCCACTGGACGTTAGAAAACTATCCATCATTGTCCAGTATGTACATGTTACAATGATTGATTAAATTATGTTTGCTTAACGCCCAGGGACAAATATTTCATGTATATTCATAACTGCTATTAGAGAATGACGTCGTGCTTGATATCGGCAGAAACTTTGCTTTTCAACAGGTCACCTACAGACCATTCAGAGATTTATTGCAAGGGTACAGAGATCGTTGCACTCTTCCTGTACGATGCATCTAATTTAAAGTCCACATTTCACCGGACGTGGCTGTGTATTCATACATCCGCACAGCTAAATAAACTTTAGACGCCAGACGCCCGTTTCGTTTACAAGACTTATCAGTGACGCTCGAATAAAAGAGCTAAAAAGGCCAAATAAAGTACGTAATTGAAGAGCATTAGGACCCAAAAATCCGAAAGGTTTTGCCAAATACATCTAAAGTATTCCATTCCTTCGGTACAAACCCCTTAAAAGAGTTTTAGAGTTGTATTCCTCAGATCGTTAAACTTTGACATATTTTTTAACCTGGGAAACCTTGGGGACATTTGGCAATGACAAAATAGGTAAGTAATGAATAATAAATATATATTATATGACTACACTGAATAACATACATGTATATATATATAATATGACAAGAATGATGAATGTCTGTGTGACGTCCAGTGGCTACTATTACATGCATATTCAGGACTAAAATGCTTTGTGCTAAATTGACATGCTAGGCCGGAGTTTTAACGTGCTAGTTTACACTTGTAACAGTCCACAGGAAGACATGTCATCCTATAGCACAATATTTTGACTCCAACCAGATAAGACTTTGCTTACTCGTTCTTTACGGCTACACAGAGTGAAGGTCTAGCGAAAACTAAGTATGCTGGTATTTGTATGTTATATTCTGCATTTTATTGATATTACTCCGCAAATAATTATGTACTTCATTGAACAGATGTAACGTTATCGAAAGCCAGCAAAGAAGTCCGTTTGAACCGGTAATAGGGACCGTCTTGATTTTGCAGTTAACCTAAATATGAAAACACTGTTTGCTTTGTTTTGCTCAGTTCATATAGGGATTATTTTGTGTCATTAAAAACTCGCCGTATCCTGTCTTTTTCATTAGAGAAAAGGAAAAACTATCTCCCTTATTCAGTGTTATTTCTCCCATATAATATAATGAGATGTGGTCTGGTTGCCAGTGAGATAGCTATCCAACAGGGACCAAATGACGAGGATTTATTGAAGTATGGGTCACCGTACGACTTTCAACAATGAGCAAAACTCAAACGAAAACATCCATATAACTGACAGGTCTCTATTTTTTTGCTCAACTAAAAAATATTAAAGAAATTTCGCAGGGCAAAAGTACAATTCAAGATTAGGCAAGTATTGTGTCTCCTTAGTTTGAAAACGAAAATAATATGGTTTCAAGATAACTTTGATAACATAATAATTACCAATAATTGTTTTTACATTTTGAAATGTGTCTGTAGATATAGGAAGATGTGGTATGAGTGCCAATGAGACAACTCTCCATCTAAGTAACAACTTATAAAAGTAAACCATTATAGGTCAAGGTACGGCCTTCAACACGGAGCATTGGCTCACTGTGTTTTATTTTTCCTTGCAAAGATTTTTTCTAGCTATATTCTGATCTCCTTGGTCCCCGATAGATATTAAGAAACTCTGTCAGTTGTTGTCTTTTAGTGTTTAATGTTATATAGGAACTAGATACTGTAGAATTTGCAATCTATGTTTGGTCATTCCGATATATCATTAAAGTCAGTCCTGTAAAAAAAAATTCCCCCTGAGAAACATAACAGAGTTCTCTTCCCCATTCTCTCCAGTTACCTTTTACATTTATTGTGAGTTTAATGTCGACCAGAATATGCGTGAAATATTTGCCAGTGGACGTTTAGAAAACAACTATCAGTCAATGTAAATGCAAGAGTGGTCATTGAAACAAAAGAATAAATAAAAGTTTTGACGTTTTTTAACAAAACGGAGGATTTTTCTTTCCCCATTGTTAATTTTCCTTTTTTGGACGGTGATGTTCCGCTGGCACCATCTTACGTTGTTTATATATTCCAACTCGTTCGCTATGCCCGTGTCTGTAGTGAAGTTTTTTATTTAAATGAGCGTAATCTATGTATTACTGGTAAATTATTAAGTCAGGGATTTCGTTACCACAAATCACTTAAAACCTTTACTAAATTCTTCAATAGATACACAGATTTGGTTTGCAAGTTTGGCTGTACCTGTAAAAAACTTATTTCAAACGGAATAGCACATCCTAAATTTAACGGTGATGTTGTGAACCGAGCCCGGAAATTTAGATACGATCAGGGTAAGCTTATCTATCCTTTAAAAAAACTTATTCTAATAGGTTACCTATTCAACACTGTAATTAAATCTATATAAATATAAACTTTGTTATCAGTAAATTAAAACAATACTAAATATAACACATATGTAACTTCACGGTTCTACATCTGTCGATACCTATATTTTTGGCATTGCACAAGGTCACGTTTTCCTCTGACTGTTAATGACGTCTTTGTCATTGGATGTGTTCAAAGCCAATAACAACTAATAAAAAAAATCATATATCTAAGACTAAAATATCAATCAGTACACATCAAATTTCATGTATCTCAGACTAAAATATCAATCAGTACACATCCATTGATGTCAGTAACTGCGAATACTCTCAGATATGTACTTAGTGTATTTTTTGTCGTTAGGGATGAGGGATGGATATATACCCTGCCACGTTCTTTCTGTGTTTTTGTTTGATGTTTTTCTTTGTATCGATCTGATGAGTTAAGCCCTTTTCAACTGATTTTTATATTTTGTTCCTATGTTGTACTGTTACACCACTGTCCCAGGTTAGGGAAGGGTTGAGCTCTCACAAACATGTTTAACTCCACCACGTTCTTTATGTGCCTGTCCCAAGTCAGGAGCCTGCAGTTCAGTGGTTGTCGTTGGTTCACGTCTGTGATATTTGTTTTTTGTAAATTGTTTTAAATTAGGCCGTTAGTTTTCTCGATTGAATTGTTTCATATTTTTCATGTAGGGGCCTTTTATAGCCGACTATACGGTATAGGCTTTTCTCATTGTTGACGGCCGAACAGTTGCCTATAATTGCTTACATCCACTTTATTTGAACTTTGGTGGATAGTTGTCTCATCGGCAATCATACCACATCTCCTTATTTTATATTTTCTTAGTCATTATATTTGCAATATTTTTCTTATAGGACAGCGAGTGTTTATTTTCACCTACATGCGGCAGGAACATTTGTATCGATGGCAGTACCGCTACCTGGACTAACAATGATTCAGGAGGTCGTTTCTTTATTGACAGATCTATTTCTTTTGACGAAGAGATTATTTTAACATTCAGTGGAAAAGGTCATGCTGAGGTTGGGATAATCTCCATAGATCCTATAACAATAACAAATGTGAGTAACGTTGGATATATAAAAGAACTTACTGTTATACAGACGGCTAGAATCTACAAGCAAATAGGCACAACCAAAATTAAAAGATCCAAAGAAGGAGATAGAATAATTACAGAAGCTGAAGACAGAAAGTCAAGGTCCAAAGTTGATAAAGAACAGAGCGTCTGGGTTACTGTCAATATTTTATTTGGGGATCTTAAAGTCAAAATAGGTTAGATTACAAACGTATTATATAGTATTAGAAAGACATAAGGATTATACTGTAATGAGACAGCTACACAACATAGAAAAGCAAAAGACATCTTCAAATCAAAGTAGTGTCTTCAACACAATAAACATGTCATACAATGTGTCAATCTCTAAATTGTCCCAAGTCTAGAAAAGTTGCAATCTGATTGAAATACAGATCCTGTGCCCAAGCTTTACTTTAAATACAAGGATCTGAAAACTCTCTGTTCTACTTTCTTTTCTGGTAATTAATACATCAATCAATAGAATTCTTGCCCACAAATTTTGAAGAAGAAGAGGGGCGAAAGATACCAAAGGGACATTCAAACTCATAAGTCGAAAATAAACTGACAACGCCATGGCTAAAAAAGAAAAAAGACCAACAGACAAACAATAGTACACAAAACACAACATAAAAAACTAAAGACCAAAGGTGTGTATCATTAGACAATACCAGAGGATCCCGAAAGGTATCATAAAACAGAAAGAAGAACAGCAAGTTGTCAGATCCATATTAGCAAATCTGTATTCTAATCAGTCTGAAAAAGTGAATAAATTTTGAAATTTTCCGTTACACAATATTTGTATTGTAAATTGTATTCTATTTATTAAACATTATACCCACTTACGTATTCACCTTTTCTGTCCGTCCGTCAATAAATTTCGTGAAAATCGTTCAGCTGGTGTATTCTAAAAGGATTATGAGATTTTTATATTAAACTTTATTATGATGAGTTGTATTTAGGTTAATCCAAAAAAGCGCTTCGGACGCATGAAATTTGTAATGTGTTGTTTTTTTTTTTAAATTTTTATACAGCACTGGGTCGATACCTCTGCTGGTGGACTAACAGTTCCCGATGGTATCTATCATCAGCTCAGTAGTCAGTACTTCGGTTATAACAAATCTTTCTAAAATTGTCCGTAAATAAATTTTGAAATTATAAGAAACTAAGGTTTCAACTCCTTCATGAAAATTTGACCTTTAATGGATTTGGTTATTTTATGTCCTTTTCGGTCATATAGCTCTTTAACTATTTCGGTTCTTATACATCATTGGCTTTCAAATATTCGGCTTTGAGCGTTCCTGATGAAGATTAATCCAGAAAAACGCTTCTTTTTATTTTTATTTTTGTACCGTGTAAGCGATTTTAATATATGTCGGGTTTGACTATACTTTTAGAATTTTATTATACCCACTGAACTTACTTTTCAGATTCTTTATTTAGGAATTATTTTATATATTGTTCGGATCTTTATTTTTTTCAGTTGAACTATCATAATATATTTGATATGCAGATTATTGACAGTCACTTCTTGTTAGTATATACTTTGGATTTGTATTAATATAGCCACTGAGCATGAAAATAGTCGATGTCTTACAATGAATGGAGTACATTTTTACACAACATCGCATGTAACGTTGTTTCTCTAATTCTTCGTCAATTTATCCCTTTCTGCACCCATTGTATAAAAAAAATTTAATCAACGTGTGGTTCGTTTGATCTCAGTTCTTCATTGGTTAAAATCCGATTATGACGTCGAATTTTCTTGCTTTCCTCTGAATTTCCTATTGTGACGGCATGAAAAAAGGCGACCATGCCTGATGACGTCACATAGAAAGAACACATCTTTTTGCAGATCATTCAAAAAGAAGGAATAAGTTTGCCTGCATATTGTTTGAAAATCATTAGAGAAACAGATTCCACCACCAAATCTCGTGTAATACGATATTTATCCACTCTCGGCAGTTAAATTTTAAATATTTAAAACGCTCGGCGAGCCTCGCGTTTTAAATTTGAAAATTTAACTGTCTCGAGTGGATAAATATCGTATCACACTCGATGCAGTGGTAGAATCTATATATATTACAACAAGAACATCAACAAAAATAAATTTAAATCAGCCCAAACAAAAACAAGTACAATAACAAATAGCATAACAAAAATAAAACAAAGAATTAAAACAAAAAGGAACGAACGGAGAAAAAGCAAATGCACAACACGGATGTTCCTCCTTAATCAGCCTAACATGTAAATCCAAATAATTATGTGATCGAGAAATCACACGACACGGACCCGATATCTTATTAAAAGGTCATTTATTTAACGCACTACCATGAGTCAACTGTTCCAGACGTTTTTGTTTCTTCTATATCAAGAAATTTGGAATTCAAAAAAATGAATTTCTAGTCTACTTCATACTATTGCCATACAAATGCGGTTCTTGCTATTGTTTTAAAGTGTGCATGATTCTACTTGTTTAAAATTTGCACTAATTGTAATGTGCCTATTTCTATTTTTTTCAGGTTCTAAAGGCTATAAATTCTCGCCCAATAAAGGAGAAAATGTTTCAACGAAAGATGAATGTGCAAATTTAAACTACCCATATCCATGTGCGGTTTGCTTTGTTATGAATCCTATAAAACGTGGGGATATTTTATCTTTTCAAGCCGACGATATTAATAAAGTCGGAGCACCATCGAAAAATTGTAGCTTAAAATTAGCAATATCGAAATCCAACCCAGCGGAGTTTATGTTAAGCGCAGATAAATATTGTGATATTACGTCACTTCCTGTTACTCATTTCGACGAAATTCCGGCAAAAAGTAAAAAAGAAATTCGTTTTGAACTTACAACTGCCGGGACAGTAAAAATCAGTTATGAAAAAGGTACAATTACTAAAGAGGCAGGAATTGAACAACTTTATTGTGTTTTTGAATTAGGCAGGATCCAACTACGCTGTGCACGTAAAGATAGGCATAAAAATGAAGATATTGTTTTGCCAAAATCGGATGGTGCCGAACAACCAACTTCGATCAACCAATCAGATGTACCTGACTCTATATATATGAATAGTAAACGAGAACTAGACGAAATAAGACACGATGCTGAAGAAATATCGATATATAGTGATGATTATAATCCAGTTTTTGAATCCAGAAATATCGAAGGTGCTACTACCGATACAGAGAACGAACCAACTACTAAGTACACTAGTGAATCCAAATTTACAAAAACTGAACTAGGAGCAGACAATTACTCCCTACATGATAAAATTGAAATACTATCTACAAGACTGGTTTTGATAGAGGAAAATATAAATAGGCCTAATATAGGTATTGAATCAACTATGCAATCGTCTGAAATGCAAATTTTAAGGTCTGATATCAAAGAGATCAAAACATTACTTACTAAGCACTCTAGCAATGTAGACGGCGACTCAAATGTAGCTAATCATCTTAACGTAACGTCGCAAACAGAAAACTCTAAACCATTACAACAAAGAATACGAGAACATTTCCAAATGCTTGTGTCATCTTTAGAAATTAATCCAGTGTTAGACTGTCTCTACCAAGCTGGAAGCATAACTGTGGATGACATTCAAAGGTTAAGACAATTGTCGAAATCGTACATGGCAGAGGCAAACCGTGAACTGTTATTTATCATATCACGCAGACAAAATCTTGATTCAGAACTTTTTAAAGCAATATTAATCAAATCAAAGCAGGATGGTGTTTTAGCTTTACTGTTTCCACATAACTATAACAAAAAGCGTAAGTGACCTAACTGATACATTTTTAGAAAAGGATGCTCTCTGACACGTTTGCGGTCTTATGATTTCTAAAATAAACTGTAGCCTTAGGTTATCAGTTAATTAGGTATTTCATGCAATGCCCTTATGATGCTTACTGGACTGGTTTCGCTACGAACGCACCTAATTTATAAAACTTTTTTTTATTTTCTAGCACTTCGTCGAAACCGCTGCTGTTGGTTAGTCCCGAGGTTATCATCAGTCAGTCATTTATCAATACGGCTTTTGAAATTATAAGGTTATAAATCATGTCAGTACTGAACCACTTACTCCAGGGCTGATGAATTCCTCGGCGACTAGCAGTCCACCAGCAGTGGTTTGAAAATCGTTATAGATAATGCATATTAATTTTAAGGTTTATCTTGTCGTATAACATGGTGTGTAAGGTATTTATTATATAAGCTTTATAAACCGGGGTGCTATGTTTTTTCTCTTGTTTCATAATATTTTTTCGCGCTAAAGCTTGTTATTTTTTTCAACAATGTTCAACCAACTTTTCAGAAGAATTCTCTTTTATATCTGGCGATACAATTTTTTTCTTAACTTATTATCATTCGATTTGCAATATTTGTCCGTCAATGTAATTTTATTCACTTTCACTTTGGATAAGAATCCTTTTACAACCTTTTATATATATACATGATATATATGTTTTAATTATTATAATTCTTATCGTCAAACCATTATTATTCATTATGCAGGAATTACTTAGTACACATACGTCTGTAATCCGGCATCCATTATCTTTTTTTTGTTCATCCTTTAAGTGCTTATTTAATGTTATTAATTGTAAGTCTATTGAAAAACAAACACAACATAATTATTGTTCACATAATCAATTCATGTACACACAGTCATAACAATGATAGTTCAAATATAAATTCCAATGACATAACTGCATTATGTTCTTCTTTAGAAGAATCTATTAAAAATGTTGATAGGCAGGATGTTATGTCCATGCAGGCCAAGATACCAGTTCAGGGAAGACAAATGCAGTACGAAAGGAGTGAACGCAGTCAGGGTGACAGCTGCAGAGGGTGTGGTAAGTTCTGCAAAATCAGAAAACATTTTTTTCAACTTTCAAACGCACAGATCTCAAAAAGAAATAGAACTGCAAAAATATTGCAGTCAGTTCATATCAATGTAATCCATTCTAGCAAGTGTAAATGACAATGTGGTCAGCTGTTTAGTGGACAATGATGCTTCAGTCAGCTGCAGTTTTGTTAACTTGCTAAATGATTTGGGCATAGAAAATTTCAAAAAATATATATCATATTTCACGGAAGCTGATGGTGTTGGTGGTGAGGTACATAAAATATTAGGAGTTGTAACCCTACAAGCCCTACTAGGAAATGTTACATGCAAACATAAATTTTATAACCTAACTAATATACAACAACGAACGATATTAGAGCATGAATTTCTGAAAGGTAACATATTTCATCTTCATTTTGATGAGGATATCTGATTTATTCCTGAAAATTGAACAAAATGTATACAGCAATTGAAATGAATTCAGGCTAATCGAGGACTCTCTCGTCTGTCACTATTTCACCCTTTTCTTAAGTGCAATATCATTAGAGCCTCAAGTGTTCAAGGTGAGATTTCAATTCTGTAGCTTCTGTCAAGTTTGCCTCAGCAGTCGATAGCTGGTGCAAAATGTTGGATTTCACTGGTCAATTGAAATTAGTCTCTTTTGCAAACCTACTAAGAAAAGGGTTTTGCCTGATAATTCTGTAGTAGCTTTTATAGACACAGGAAATGCCCAGTCTATCAGAACAAAAGTATAACCAAATCACCGAGCTCCAAGGTAAATTCAAAAAGGGGAAGTCTATAAAAACTGACAAAATCAAACGTCATCAACCAACGGAACGAGTGAATAAAAATATCATATTTCTGACTTGGTACAGGCATTTGTCGAAGAAAATATGGCAAGTTTTGTTGTGATTTTCAATCACTGAATCATGCATGTCTGACTCACTTCCTTTGCCTCGTCCTGATGATGTCTTTGATTCTATTGGCGAAAGCAAGGCTCAAGTGTTTAGTACGCTTGACCTTTTTTTTCGGGCTATTAGCAGTGCGGCATTTACCTTTTTACTGCTGATAAATCTGCTTTTTTAATACCTAGGGTAGTATATTAGTGCAAGGGACCTTGCATTCGTAAAAGCCTCAACACCTGCGTCATTTCAGCATATGCTTACACATGTGTTACATGGTCTTAAATACCAAATGTCAAACATGTCAAATACTTCTTAACTATTGGCTACCATCCAAAAACTAATTATGTTGCAGAACGCACTAATTATAAAATTGAGAATGGAAATTGGGAATGTGTCGAAGAGACAACAACCCGACCATAGAGCAGAAAACAACAGAAGGCCACCAATGGGTCTTCAACAAAGCGAGAAAATCCCGCACCCGGAAGCGGGCTTCAGCTGGCCCCTAAACCAACATGTGTACAGTTCAATGAAAATGGACGTCATACTTAACTCCAAAACATATAAATGAACTAAAATTAAAAAAACATGCAAGACTAAAAAAGGCCAGAGGCTCCTGACTTGGGACAGGCGCAAACATGCGGCGGGGTTTAACATGTTTTGTGAGATCTCAACCCTCCCCCTATACCTCTAGCTAAAGTAAAATAAACAAACACACATCAATACACACAGTAAAACTCAGTTTAAAAGTAGTCCGAGTCTGATGTCAGAATAGATAACAAAAGAAACTAAGCAAAATGACAATGATACATAAATTAACAAAGGACTACAAGCAGTTACTGGCATGCCAGCTCCAGACCTCAATTAAACTGATTAAAAGATTATGTCTTCATCATATGAAAATCAAGTACAATCCCTCCCGTTAGGATTCATACCATCATAAAATATATGAGAAGAACATAACCCGTATCATGCCAACAACTGGTTTTAGAATAAATGTGTTTATTTCCTATGCAAAGACCTTATGAGTGAATAATTATAAATACCACAATATACCATCTTTAATGACCTGACAACAGTATCGTAACTATATCCCTTCTGAATAAGTCTGTTTAAAGGTTTGGTTAGCTTTTAAGGTGAACGTTTACATTTCTGTGCTTTGTATAGAATATTACCATAAAAGATTGGATGTGAAATACCTGAACGTATAAGATGTCTGCATGTTGATTTATATTTAGGAATGATGTCCGTGTACCGAAGATAAAATTTAGTAAATGTTTTGACTAGTTTGTGATATCGAAAACCCTGGTGTAATTTTTCAGTAATACAGAGGTTTCTTACGTTAAAAGCAAATACGTTGTTACATACACAAGCGAATCGAACAAGTTCAGATATAGAAACACCATAAGATGGTGACAAGGGAACGTCACCATAAAAAAATTGATAATTAACAATAGGAAATGAAAAATCATCTCTTTTATCATAAATTTTGGTATTAAGCTTCCTGTTAAAGATATAGATATCAAGATCCAGGAAAGGGCAGTGTTCATTGTTAGTATTAGCTTTATTTAAAGTCAGTTCAGCAGGATAAATCTCTTTAGTGTACATACTGAAGTCGTCATTATTGAGAGCCAATATATCATCCAAATATCTAAAAGTGTTATTAAAGTTTTGTATCAGATGTTGTTTCGATGGATCTTTGCTGATTTAAGTCATAAATTGTAACTCATAACAATACAGAAACATGTCCGCAATAAGTGGTGCACAGTAAGTCACCATTGGAATAATTCCGATAACTTGACGATATATCGAATCTCCATAGGGAACAAAAATGTTATCTAGTAAAAATTTAAGGGCAGTTATCGTATCAAAGCAGGTCTAATTGACATAATTCTTGTGTCTGTTGTTACTAAAAAATGACCTAAAAGAGTTAGAACACATATATTCGCATTCTGACTTTTAAAATGCCCATATAATTAGGTGAGTGATTTTTTTCTTAATAAGATTATGCCTATTGGGGTAAATTGGTATATAGAGTAGAAAAATCAAAACTTTGAACAGATTCGAAATCACCAATATAAGCATGCAATTTATCAAGTACTTCCATCGAATTTTTGACACTCCAAAAGTAATTAATTCCACTATTTTCAAAGGCCTTGTTTGAACAATTTATTACTCGGTTTTTGATTGTACCAAGTGTAGTAGTAAGTAGAATAGACAGTTTAGAAGTTGAACAATGGCTTGAAGACGAAATAAATCTTTATTTGTAAGGTATTTTTTGCAGCTTCGGAAGCCAGTACATAGTTGGAACTTTCATTGTATTTGGTTCTGCTTGTAAAGAGGTAGCTAAAAGTTTATGTTTGTTACAGATGTCATTTTCAAAAAATAGAGTCAGTTGGCATGTTGGTGAATTCGTGATTTCCTTTTGCAGAACCTAAATGTAAAATTTACGTCAAACAATAATGATATTATTAGCAGCCTTATCAGCAAATACTCTTGTGGATGAAAATTACCTCTACTGGCCTAAACTTCTTCCAGGTATTCATACGTATATTAGGATGACGCCTTCAGTTTCGTCAGAGTTAATCCTATCCAAATTGAAAGTGAAAGAAATTACATTGACGGAGAAATAATTGAAATAATAATTAGTTAAACAATATAATAATGACAATTTACCACTGAGAAGTTTATCAGTGAAAGTCATAGTTTTTTATTCTAACACGTTTTACATCCATTTAACCTATCATAAAATACGATCCTCGTTATTACTACCTCACGTGTTTTGAATAATATCAGAATTAAGAACAATACTTTTGAAATAGTTCTAAATAAAGATGCACAATTTTCAAAATATCAGCGTTATCACAGATTTCAGCCTTATAAACGGAAGAAAGGATTGTTTCTGCTTAAAACGTTTGAAGACAAAAAAGATAGAAAACTGTACAGTAAAACCCCAACTAGCAACAAACAAGAATCAAATGTTTTTGTACTCTGCAGTTTGCGTTTTAATCAGGTTAAATGATGACCCTACGCAGGTAATTTAAGCACATTTCATTGAAACGTGGTATCTTCCGGGTTATTTATTCAAAAGAAAGACCTATCGTCCTGAAAGGAAATAACCCTATATAGGTTTATAATGTGTTGTTCAATTAGTGCAAAATTTTCCAACGTTGTTTCAAAATAAATCAAAATAATATTTTGCGAATCTTTCAATAAGAACTATACAGAACTTTAAAATAAGAAGTCATGCACGCCAAACCTATTCATAACTTTTAATTCCAAACAAGATTAAATATTTCGTTATCTTATATCTGTTGATTATCATATGATTCTTTATGTGTTCCCTTTACACGAGTGTTCATCATTTGCATATAAAAAAATATATTTTGATATACATAAAACTAGATGTTTAATTTCATATTCCAATTGATTTGCAGGTTGATTTTTTTATGTTTTAGTGTGTCTGTTTGAAGGATATATTTAATAATCAAATATTAGTCGTAATTGTCCAAGGTGAGGGTAGGGTTAGCGCCTTCAGAAATGTTTATCCCGCTACATTCTATATGAGCCTGTCCCAAGATAGTGAGGAGTCTGTTGTTCAGTGGTTGTCGTTGGTACATGTCTGTCATATTTGTTTTTCGTAAATTGTTTTGTTATGAATTATGCCGTTTGTTTTCTCAATCAAATTGTTTCATATTTGTCATGTCAGTGCCTTTTATAGCTGACTATACAGTATGGGGTTTTCTCATTGTTGAAGGCCGTACGGTTGCCCATAATTGCTTAACGTCAACTTCTTTTGAAAATTTGGTGGATAGTTGTCTTAATTGCAATCATACAACATCATCTTATTTGTTATATTATATTCTTTTGTTGGAATAATAATGTTTAGATATTGACGTTTACCGTTGAAACACCTCATATATTTGTATTTTTAACAAAAACTTTTTTTATAATATTTACTCTTTCTCGTTTTAATGTAGAATACGTCAAAAATTGGTACATGGATGGCATAGTTGACAAAAGAATACACTTTCTGAATAAAGCAACAATAGACCATTTCAAACGCAAGTAGTTGCTAGTATTGAAACAACTTAGGGTTATTAATGTCTTGATAAGCGAGCTTTTGGAATTATATTAATTCAGTGTGAAATAAGAAAAGTCATATAATATTATCTGTTTATTAACCAATACATGACAAAACTAAAACATAGGGAAACAATGCAGTATTCTTATATCTCCAAAACAGTAGATATATGTAGGAAAAGTGTAAAGGTCTTCTGACTATTAAAAAAATGTCAGACCTTAATTAACGTTTGTATTGAAATATGCGACTGTCATACAATTAAGATGTTAAGCTAGCTATAAAACCAGGTTAAGTCCACCATTTTCTACATTAGGAAATGCATGTACCAAGTTAGGGATATGACAGTTGTTTTTCATTGGTTTGATGTGTTTGAGGTTTTGATTTTGACATTTGATAAAGGACTTTTCATTTTGAATTTTCCTTGGAGATCGGTATTTTTGTTTTTTTACTTTTTAATATGATGAGTATTATCCTCGAGAAAAATACACAGATTGAGAAAAACTGTAAAAAGCTAAATTGATAAACAACTAAATTAGATATACAAATCGTTTAAATGGTTGTTAGAATTGTGTTGACTGCTATTGGAAGGGTCTATTGATTTGAGAATTAAGGCTAAAAGGGTTATCATTACTCTTATATTAATACTCATATGTTGTAATCTGGCTGGAAACAGAGCATGTCATATCAAATTTGTGATGAAAAGAAAAACTATGTTAAACCCGGTTTTTCTTTTAGAAATTTAGTTCTTTGTTTTCATATTATCATTTCTTATAGGTTTGAAGAACTTAATCATTAGATGTAATGATTACTTTGTTAACTGTGACGTCGACAGAAGACTGCATACCAGAATAAAAAGTTCAGGTTGGTATGATTTGTAAAATGAATTATAAGTTTTCTTCCATACATTTATTCAATTAGACATTTTGAATACCTTTTTTCGTATATGTGTATGATATATTGAACAAATGCTAAACAGTCCCATCTAGAACGGTGTTAATTTTTTAATAAGAAAACGTATCAAAATGTTAATAATTTTGAAAGTCCTGTTCATTTCTAGAGCTGTTTTATGTGGCTGTAGAATAGATAAGTCTTTTGTTTAGAAAAGCGACTAAGCTTAATTTATTGTTTTGTGATGGTTTAATTTTTCAGTAATCCGTTTATGTACTTAATTCTAGGTATTCCTTTAGAAATCGATTTGAGTGGGAACCAAATATTAGATTTTTCTAAACTTGTGTTCACATCATATCATGTTGAGAGAAAAACTCTTTCATCTACGTTTTGGAAAAATATTTTTTTGCCTGTAATTGAAAACAAAGACTCCAATTTATGTCTATTGTTACTGACCATCATGACTGATATGACCTATGATCAATGGAAAGAATGTCATCATTATGTGTTGGAAGGTTTGTCCTCGTCATTGATCAACCAAGACAAAGATACATCAAAAGTAATAGCTTGGTTTATTGCAAAGAAGTTATTTCTAAGCCTCGATAAATCAATTCGAGAAAATGTAACTGATATCTGGCCGGCATTTATGTGCAATTGTCACAGAAAACAACAAATATGTTGTTCCGACAAAATTGTAATAAATATTGAGATGAACAAATTAAGACCAGATTTACCAGACACCTTTTGGAAAACAGACATTAATTATATCTTTGATGACAGAGTCATTAATAAAGAATGTAGTCAAGTACACAAACATTTACAAAATTCAAGTGGTAAAATTCAGTTTTCAAATAAAAAATCAATATCAGGTGTGGATGCAAAACACCTTTTTATGGAACACAACAATTTAACATTGATTTGCAAGTCGTCATTTAAGTCAACTGGATTTCTAAAAGAGAAACACAAGGTCATTGAACAATCATGTTTTCAACTTTACTGTAAGAGAAAAGGATTAATACCTATAGGCGAAAATCATTTTCCGAGCTCGTTCAATGGGTTGATAACAGATGTCTTGGAAGGAAGTCCTCATTTTTTATCACAACTGAAGATTGGTAATCAGGTCGGAACAGATGAGTATAAAAGGGGTACCCTTGGGGGTTTCGTTCAGGTGCGGGGAGATAAAGCATTTCTGACATGCCTTCATGTATTCTTGAGCGCAGATGAACTTGCATCGGACAATCTTTCACTTGATGACGAAAAGACGCTACCAGTGAAACTATATAGGAAGAACGAACACCCACTTATATGCGGTAAAATTAGGGACATAGCATTCGAAGTTGATAATGAGAAAGAAACAAGCATTGACGCAGCTTTGGTTGAAATACAAACAGACAGTATTGAAAATTCTGATTATGTTGATATAGATGAACGAAAGTTATCCTTTAGAGATATAGGTAAGCAATGTTAAGTAATCGGAAAACTTAAGTTGCTGACATATGTATAATTTTCTTAGTTGTTTAATTGATTCTATCGTTCGTTTTAAAATTTTCAGGTTTTTAGAACAGTACGCTTCAAAAAGGCCGATTTTCAAATTTTCTTTTTAAATTGTCAAGATAAAGATAAAAGGAATTATTTTTAATTGTTGTGTTTAAAGAGAGGCGAAAGTTACAATAGGGACATTCAAATGCATAAGTCGAAAATCTGATAACTCCATTTCAAAATATTTAAATAACAAAAAGACAAATAACAGTATCCAAAACACAACATGGAAAACTAAAGACTGAGCAACACGAACCCCACCAAAAACCGGGGGTGATCTTAGGTGCTCCGGAATGGTAAATATCTTATCATTTTCCTTGTATGTTACCAGTATACAGATTTTTCTGAACTTGTATCTCTCTATATAGATATTTTCTCATTGGCAATCATACCACATTATATTCTTATTATATAGTGTCTCGTATTTTGTACCCATCGACATGCAAATTAGTCAAACACAAAAAGTAGAAAATTGGATGCACCAAATCATAAAATAAATCTGTGGTATCATTTTTGATGCAAGCGGCAAGTTTTTAATCTGAAATGGTTCAATCAGGTTCGCTTGTAACTTCAAAACGGGTGTTCGCCATGTTTGGATTGATTGTTACTGGTATTAAAAACTGTATATTGGAAAGGCAAAAAGTTAGCCTGTAACGAAAAAACTTTGGAAGCAATTATTGGAAAGCTAAAAGTTTTTTTGTTAACTTTTGACATTCTAGTTATTGCTGTAATAGTTGGTATGATTTGGAAAGAGATCGTTTCATCGTAAATTTACATAAAGGTATTCAAATGTTGGAAATACGAAGTTAAAAGGCTAATAATATCAACCTCCGAAGTTTAAAAAGGACCCAAACAAATCTGAAACAAAAGAGAGCATAAACAAACAGCAGGCATACAAAATGAAACCCAATTTTTAAGCAACTTGAAAGTAAAACATAAATTAAGCAATTCTTGCTCAAAATAATAGTGATCGTCATGTTGCCATTAAGGTATATACATACAGCCTTTGGAAATATTCTACAAAGTTGTCATGTTCGTACTATATATACATATTATTTTACAGCCATGAAGTCAGAGTATCTAAATGATAGCTGTGTTGACTACAGATCTCTATGCTTTTCCACACCAAAACCAATATTACATACTTTCTGCGTAGGCGCTATTTCGGGATTTCAGGAAAGCAGCAGAACACAGGTTCATGAAAATAAAGACAAAAATATTGATTTGGAATCCATCGAGGACACATACAGTAAGGCCGTTCTCGACGAAATTAAAACAAATGTAAAAATTGTTATCCAGTCTCTTCAACTAACTCCTTTAATAGTTCCTCCAGACGAACATGCAATCAAAATGAATATTGAACAGAACTGTGATCCTAATATATCACCTGAAATCAAAGCAATCGTTATTGACGTAATAAAAAGTATTTATCCAACAATTCAATGTACCGGTGGTGTTGATATTGACAGCTTTATTCATGAAATTATATTCTGTAATACACAGAGTAGATTTTCAGCAATAATAGGAGATGTCCATATGCAGCAAGCAATCCTGAAGAAGACCGGCCAAAATATGGCTGTAAAAAGAACATCACGCAGAGTTTACAATCAGCTTTACATATCAAATATACCGTTTCAGCCAGGTGATTCAGGAACGTGTATATATGTGCTTAATCCGGTTCAGGGTTGTATAGGAATGGCAATCGCTGACCATCCACAAGGAGGTTGTATAGCAACTCCTATAATGGACATTCTCAAACATTTCAAGATAAGAATCAAGTGAAAAATGTCAAAACACTGTACATAAACTTTATTTTAGGTTTAATGAACTCAACAAGATATGCATATACTGTATACTTTATTTCTGTATTTGAACCGAATGCTAAAATGTTTTTTTCAATAATAATTATAATCTTGGTCAGAGTAATCACTAATTTCAATTTTGTATTCTTCCATACAAGCTTTTATACAGCAAATGGCTTTTTTATCTGAATGTTAACTGGTGTTCGTTTTACTAGAATATTATATAATTATTGCTAGACATTAATCTTGAACATCCCTTTTTTTAAATAAAAGTTGATTATTAGAAATATAAAGGACCAAATTATGTACCTTTATTATTTCCATGTTTAAGCTAGTTGTATTCCTGTTGACAGCTGCACTGCGTTTGTGTTTTATTGAGTACTTAAGATTTTCCGAAGTAAAGTTTAGATAGACAAAAAAGGGTGAGTGTGCACGCACACAAAACTAGTTTATTCCAACTCAATTGGCAATTGTGATGGCACAAAGTCAGGATATCTGGACCATGCGTTGGTTGTATTGAAAATATAAAGATATGTGTTATGGTTGCAGCTCACTCGAGAAGAGTTCGAGATAAATGGCATGGATTTAATATATCACCGTAATGACTTCGACAATTTTACCGTAAAGTAACCTATAACAATCCCCTTAACAACAAAGTGAAACAATTCAAACAAAAAAACTAGCATCATGGGTAATGCTAAACCAATAAACGAAAAACAGTGAAGACAGGGAGAAATCAAGAACAACCACTGAATTATAGGCTCCTGAATGGGGATAGAACATTAAGAATATGGCACAGTTAAACCATGTTTGGGAGAGCGGTTTTCCCTTCCCTTAATATTGAAATAGTATGTCAAAACATGAAAAGAAATTGTAAAAATAATTTTGTATGTCTGTCTTTTCGGAGGAGTCTGGTGTGTGTTAGTTGATGTGGTCTGTTGTACTGTTCAGTGTTTTTGGCAGTTCCTGTTTTACCCTATTATGTATTACCAAGATTTTTTGTTTCATGTATATTTCCGTTATACACTTTTTTGCAATTTGTTTTTTTTATGCCTGACAATTTGGGGTTTACTATATCTGTTGTAGTCGTTACACACAGTTGAAATTTTATTAGCATTTAATAAGAAATTATAGTATAAAAGTTTATGATTCCTTTATTTAAGTGGCATTATTTCACCGATAGTTTTGTTGCACATTTTTCTAGTTTATTTTTATGTTCTCGAGTGAACCCGGTGAAAGCAATTTATCTGGATATATTTAAAACTATATGGGTAGGCACGGACATCGATGTCATATGTTTTAATTACAAAATACTGACACATAATAAATGTCAGTGATCGTATTGACACGAATGAAACCTACGCAAGAGAAAGATTAAAAACAAATTCACTCCAAACAAACTTCCTGACAAAACTAATGAAAATATGAGCCATAAAAGGCAAATAAAAAAAAATACTACATACTCAAACTAATTATTCAAAATTGGTGTAATTTTGATTTTTTCATTTCATCATATTAAAAATAAAAACAACACTTGCGGTTAACATTACGTGCTTTAATGCTCTGAACAAATTACATGTGTTTCTTATTTTCTACTTTAAGATATACACATTTAAAATTTAAAAAAAATACATCAGATACTGTTTTCCAACACGTCAGCAAAAGTTATGGATTCGTACAGAGATACACCGGGTGGCGCAAACTTAAAACAACCCTTATATTATTTTGAGCGTGCGAAGCGCTTTTTTTGGGGGGGATTCACCTTCACCAGGAACACTCAAAACTAAAACATTTGAAAGCCCACGAATTATGATACCTGAAAACGTCATGAGTAATATGATCAAACGGTATATAAAAAGAATAGCCAAATTCATTTAAGGTAAACTTTTCCTAACGGAGATGGATCCTTAATTTGTAAATAATTTATTAATAATTCATCAACGGGAAATTAAAGTTGGGAAAAGCGTTTATACTCATGTCAGTACAGAAGCACTGACTACTATAGTATGATGATCATACGGCAGTGGTATCGATCGAGTGCTAATTAATGAAAATAACATATAATCCAGTGCGTAAAATAACAAAAATACCGAACTCCAAGCAAAATTCAAAACGGAAAGTCCCTTATCAAATGGCAAGATTAAAAACTCAAAAACATCAAACAAATGGAAAACAACTGTCATATTCCTGACTTGGTACAGGCATTTGTGGTGGATTAAACCTGGTTTTATAGCTAGCTAAACCTCTCACTTGTATGACAGTGGCATAGAATTCCATTATTGACAATAATATGTGAACAAAACAAGCAGACATAATAGGTAAAAATGTCAAAAGTAGGGGTACAGCAGTCAATATTGTGTTATAATCTTAATCACTATAAAAACAAACAAATATGTCAACAAAGAAAAACAAAATGGCATGACTAGGTCATATTAAGTGTAGTTTTGCGAAGCATGCAAGGAACGGATATGAACTCTGCGCTGGAGATTCAAAGCACAAAAGCAAAAATAAAAGACAAGAATTTCAAAAAAAATTGACGATTGCACAACAACACAATGGCGGGATGTACAAGTACCGAGCCACGCCAAAAGGAAAACGTGAGGAGCTATATGACTATGTTCAATAGTAAACTGTATGATCCGACACCCCATTAGTCCGATATCTGTATAGTTAAAAACATTATATTAGAAAGCCAAATAAAGATTCGTTCAATATTAGATGGAGGGCTTTGTCCTTAGAAGGAACAGTTGAATCAAGTTATCAAGATATGTTGGTGTATTAGTGCTAAAGTAGCAGAATTTCATCACAAGCGTACCTAAGAGGATACAATACTTTGTTAAGTGTTGTCGAATTAGTTAGATATCGCTGGCTACACTATCTCTCAAACACAAGGGGATGCAGTTTAAAAAATTATAGAACCGATGAAGCTTTACTGGTTACACGATTATATGTGTGAATATAGCTTAGGTGAATAAGACGGGTACACTTTTCTGGTGTAACTAAACCGATAAAATGTAATAACGATTAACTCAATTAATACTTCATATCTAATGGATTTTTTGACAGGGGAGCTAAAATGTAACAGTTAATCCATTATCTGAAGAGAACACCAATCTAGTTTGTATTATGGACACCAATATCTAAAAAAGAGTAAAATAAACAGAGTACACGTGTTTAATGAATATCTACCTCCCAAGTAATCATAGTAATCTTCAGTGTTTGACGCTTTCGCTATAAGGAATGTATAGACTGTATGAGTTTACAAAATATATTCTGGTAAATAGTAATAAAGGAAAATAACAAAACAGTAGAGTTATCATATGAATAATTTCATACAAAATGTCCCTCGACCTGACAAAGGATGAGACAATAAGATTATTGGAGTTTTGTATAAAATCAGTGTTACCTTGCTATGAAAAAACTTTAGATTTTTAAGGACCAACCACTATGTATTTCTTTAATAAATGTATATGTCACAGGAACATGCCGATACTTCTCATAAATATACAGCTAAAGCAAAGAAGTTAAAAAAAGAACTAATATTTATTGATTGTTGTTTGCATAACGTCAGTGGCAAATATTGCATGCATGTTCACAATAAATACAATAGGTAAACTCGAGGTCGAATGAAGGGCGGGTGTATATTGGATAGGGAAAGAAAATATTAAACAGGTCACCTACGGTCCCCTCAAAGAGTTGCAAGGGTTCCTAGCGTACAGAGAGCGTGTCATTCTCTCTACACGAGGCATAGTTACGTCCCATTCTGCCCGAACGTGGCTACGTATGTATAAATCCCTCACAGCATTTGTACCCCCTAACCCTCGACCTAACTTTAAATTACCAAGTTTTTTTTGCCGTTCGGAAACAGTCCGAATGACTAAGGTAACATGTCGCAAGGCTAAAAATCTGGCCTACCTATTGTATTAATTGTTAATTTGTTCTCGTCTCGAACATGCATGGAATGTTTGCCATTGGACGTAAAGCAAACCGCAATCAATCAATCAAATTGCCTTTAAGCGGAATGTTTTTGTTATGAAATAGTCACGTTTTATTTTTGTAAAGCAAATACTAGTATTGCACGTTTTCGAGTGCCTTATCTTTATAGGATCATGGTATTTCTTACAAAAGAGATTGGAAGTGATGTAGAGACAGAGTAGACACTAGTTCAAATACTAGTATCACGTCTCCGATTCTATGAAGCAGAATTTTAATTACGACCTGTGACAGACTATAGGGGCGTCGGACAAATGAAATGTCCGACCAATAGGGTGTCAGAATAGCGGGGCGACCAAATTATGCATCCCACAGAGCCAAACAGTGTCCCTGTGGCATGCTTTTTATAAGTGCCAGATGGAAGAATAGTTTTAACCCTATTACAAAAGCGTAAAGCAACATTTGAATCCCGTATAGTCAAGATACAAAGAAGATTACTTTTTTTAAACAAAAATAAGAAACTAGAAACAGCGATTTAAGAAATCAAAGTAACAAGTTTTCCTTACATGTATAATTATTTGCCGTCATGGAGTTCAAATAGTTGAAATAAACAGTATACGTAAGTGGATATAGCTTTGTCGTTCTGAACATGCATGAAATATTTGCCACTGGACGTTTAGCAAGCAACAATCAGTCTATCAAATTCACAATATTAGATCTGCATAACATATAACATGTTTAAAAAGACAAATGAATTGATGAATGAATCCTGATTGATGATTGTAGGCTGATTATTGGCACGATCACTAGCATTACCAATAAACTGAGAATTTTTAACAAATACCAAGTAACACACTCCAATCAGTTTCAAATACGATAATATACTGATGCTTTAGAATGTGATCAGCACAGATTCCGAAATGTGTTTTTCCTTTAATAATTTTTACAGCGTTTTGCTCGCCTATTATGATTTAAAAAAAAGTATTGCCTTTTTTCGTTATCTTAGTGTGTTGTATTATTGAGTACTTATAATTATTTTGACCAGCATATTTAATTGTTCCGCCTTTTTATAAAACCACACATTTTTATATTTATTTTGAAATTAAATTATCAAATTATTTTCGATCCAATCGCAATAATTGACAGCTGTTATTATTCATTTTTAGATCTACAAAATAACGACCGTGAGAAGCTGAAAAGGGTAACATTAGCTCTAATACCATTTATTTCAATCAATTTTAAAGTTAAAACATTTTCCCCATGGTACATTCAGGGCCTATAATACAATTCAAAGAACTAATCTTAGAAAAATAAATATTGTCTTGTGCTCAGCAATTACTTCGGATTGACAATAAAGAGGGCACCACTTGTAATGTCTCACCTGTACAAATGTACTGATTGTAAAATATGTGATTAATACATCTTGAAATGTATTCTCAAGCTCGGACATTGCAGGTATCAGAATCAAAATAACTGTATCAGTTTTCAAACATCTGCCATTGAAACAGGAATTTGAATTTCAGTTTTGTCATAATTTCTAAATTCATCAACGGAGAATAAAAGAAAAGTTTGTTATCAATTATGCAAGTATCGAAGCACCGACTCCTGAGTTGATCATATATACCATGGGGGACTAACAAGTCCAGAAGTAGCGGTATCGATCAGTGATAAAAAGCGAATAAAAAATAAAATTTTATAAGTTTGGTGATTCCGAAGCTTAACCAGTATTTGGTTTGCGAAGAGAACTCAATTTAGCAGCATTCGAGAACTTCACGAACCACTTTTAAATTTGATAACCCAGGGCTATGTTTTGTACATAATCAGGCCATTAGTTTTCTCGTTTAAATTTTTTACATTTGTCATTTCAGGGACTTTTATAGCCGACTATGCGGTATGGATTTTGCTCAATGTTGAAGGCCTATAGTTGTTAACTTCTATGTCATTTGGTGTCTGGTGGAGAGTTATCTCATTGACAATCATGCCACATCTTCTTATCTTTATAAAGGCTACAATTTGTTTTTAAAATCAATTAGGTCACTTTTTATTATATTTTTCGTGGAAACATTACAGCCAAAACTCCATCCTGTTTTGAATTGATTAATATTTCTTTAAAAATTTCTGTATCAAGATTTTGTCTACGTGATATGATAAATAACAATTCACGGTTTGCCTCTGCCATGTCCGATTTAGATAAATGTGTTAACCTTTGAATGTCATCCATGGTTATGCTTCCAGCTTGGTAGAGACAGTCTAACACTGGATTAATTTCTAAAGATGACACAAGCATTTGGAAATGTTCTCGTATTCTTTGTTGTAATGGTTTAGAGTTTTCTGTTTGCGACGTTACGCTACGATGATTATCTACATTTGAGTCGCCGTCTACATTGCTAGAGTGCTTAGTAAGTAATGTTTTGATCTCTTTGATTTCAGACCTTAAAATTTGCATTTCAGACGATTGCATGGTTGATTCTTTACCTATATTAAGCCTATTTATATTTTCCTCTATTAAAACCAGTCTTGTAGATAGACTTTCAATTTTATCATGTAGGGAGTAATTGTCTGCTCCTAGTTCAGTTTTTGTAAATTTGGATTCACTAGTGTACTTAGTAGTTGGTTCGTTCTCTGTATCGGTAGTAGCACCTTCGATATTTCTGGATTCAAAAACTGGATTATAATCATCACTATATATCGATATTTCTTCAGCATCGTGTCTTATTTCGTCTAGTTCTCGTTTACTATTCATATATATAGAGTCAGGTACATCTGATTGGTTGATCGAAGTTGGTTGTTCGGCACCTTTCGATTTTGGCAAAACAATATCTTCATTTTTATGCCTATCTTTACGTGCACAGCGTAGTTGGATCCTGCCTAATTCAAAAACACAATAAAGTTGTTCAATTCCTGCCTCTTTAGTAATTGTACCTTTTTCACAACTGATTTTTACTGTCCCGGCAGTTGTAAGTTCAAAACGAATTTCATTTTTACTTTTTGCAGGAATTTCGTCGAAATGGGTAACAGGAAGTGAAGTAATATCACAATATTTATCTGCGCTTAACATAAACTCCGCTGGGTTGGATTTCGATATTGCTATTCTTAAGCTACAATTTTTCGATGGTGCTCCGACTTTATTAATATCGTCGGCTTGAAAAGATAAAATATCCCCACGTTTTATAGGATTCATAACAAAGCAAACTGCACATGGATATGGGTAGTTTAAATTTGCACATTCATCTTTCGTTGAAACATTTTCTCCTTTTTGGGGCGAGAATTTATAGCCTTTAGAACCTGGAAAAAAAGAAATAAGCAAATTACAATTTATTTAAATTTCAAACAAGTAGAACCATGCACGTTATAAAACAATAGCAAGGACCATGGGTCGAAATTAACGCTGGTCCGGTGGTCCGGGACCAGTAGAATTTGCGTCGGACAAGCTGATTTTGTCAGCTGGTGGTCCGGCGGACCAGTTGAAATTTGTCGATAAAAATCGCTAAATGCATCGAAATCTCGGTTTGTTTACCTTAGAAAGCAAGTACGTGGTCAAGGGGTATTCACAATTTATAAAATTAATCAATATCTCGGGTGAGCGTCCTTCAAAACAACAAAAAATGTGGAAGTTTTTAGAAGGGGTGAAACCTCCTGATAAAAAGTTAAAATAAATGACAAGAAAAAGGAAGATCGAAATAAACCTAATAAAAATTATCAGAGAAAACGAAAATTTCTGAAATCGTGACAAAAGGATCGTGAATTGTTGTATTATTGTAAATGTTGTGAATTGTACCATTCCACCTGTGAAAATTTTGCTTTTACGGAACAGGACAAAAAAATGTTTTTTTTTTGTAACTGGATCCTCAAACTTTGAAATGGATTCTGTATTACATCACGAACAACATAAGAAATCTACGGAACTAAAGGAGAGGAAAGCTACATTGGAATTGAAATCGTGGAAAATCATTCAAACTTTGAATCAAAACATTTTCAAATAAATGTAAGCTTCTGAATTATATTGGTGATTGTCAAATTTCATACACTTTAGCAGGACCAGTAGAATTCTTAGTCCACTGGTCCGGCTGACCAGTACACAAAACTGCTTAAATTCGACCCCTGGCAAGGACCGAACGCATTTTGTGGCAATAACATTAATTATGGACTATATTTCTTTAAATTATAGTTTAGGTTACATCCACTTTATTTGGACTTTGGTGGATAGTTGGCTCATTTGCAATCATACCTCATCTCCTTAAATTTATATACATTTATTTTATAACTCTAGATTTCATGATATAGAAGAAACAAAAACGCCTGCAACAGCTGACTCAGTGCACTGTATTAACCAAATGACCTTTAGATATCGGGTCCGTGTCGTGTGATTCTTAATCACATAATTATATGCATTTACATGTTAGGCTGATTAAGGAGGAACATCCGTTTTGTGCACGTGGTGAAGGCTTTTCTCTTTTTTTTTCTTTTCTGTTTTTCTTTTTTCTTTTACTTTTGATATGATTTTTGATGTGGTATTTTGTTTTTGTTTGGGCTGGTTTAAGTTTATTTTTCATTGTTGTTGTTTTGATCGACAATGTTACACGCGATGTTGTGTAAAAATATACCCCACTCGTTGTTATACATCGACTTAAATTTCATGCTCAGTGGGTACACTACAAATTCCAAGTATCGACTAACAGGAAGTGACTGTCCAAAATCTGTACATCAAATATATTATGATAATTCAACTGAACAAAATAAAGATCCGAACAATATATAAAATAATTTTTAAATAAAGAATCTAAAAAGTATGTTCAATGTTCAGTGGGTATAATAAAATACTAAAAGTATCGTCAACCCCAACAGATATGAAGATCGCTTACACGGTACAACTCATCATAATAAAGTTTCATATAAAAATCTCATTATCCGTTTAAAATACAACAGCTGAATAATACGTCTTTAAAATTTATTGACGGACGGATAGAAAAGGTGATTACGCAAGTGGGGATATAATGTTTAATAAAAAGAATACAATTTACAATACACTAATGTGTAACGAAAAGCTTTAAATTTTATTCACAACTTTTCCAGACTGATTAGAATACAAATTATGTGTCCACGCTTTGCTAACATGGATCTGACAACTCTCTTTTCTTTTTTATGATACCTTTCGGGATCCTCTGGTATTATCGTAATAATACACACCTTCAAAAATGTGTAGGCATGAATTCCATTGATTGATTTAATAATTACCAGAACAGAGAGTTTTCAGATCCTTGTAAGCAAAGCTTTGGCACAAGATCTGTATTTTAATCAGATTGCAACTTTTCTAGACTTGGGGCAATTTATATATTGACACATTCTATAGACATATTTATTTCGTTGAAGACACCACTTTGATTTGAAGATTTCTTTTGCTTTTCTGTGTTGTGTAGCTGTCTCATTGCAGTATAATCCAAATACTACATAATACGTTTGTAATCTAACCTATTTTTACTTTAAGGTCCCCAAATAAAATATTGACAGTAACCCAGACACTCTGTTCTTTATCAACTTTGGACCTTGACTTTCTGTCTTCAGCTTCTGTAATTATTCTATCCCCTTCTTTGGATCTTTTGATTTTGGTTGTGCCTATTTGCTTGTAGATTCTAGCCGTCTGTATAACAGTAAGTTCTTGTATATATCCAACGTTACTGACATTTGTTATTGTTATAGGATCTATGGAGATAATCCCAACCTCAGCATGACCTTTTCCACTGAATGTTAAAATAATCTCTTGGTCAAAAGAAATAGATCTGTCAATAAAGAAACGACCTCCTGAATCATTGTTAGTCCATGTAGCGGTACATCCATCGATACAAATGTTCCTGCCGCAAGTAGGTGAAAATAAACACTCGTTGTCCTATAAGAGAAAGATTGCAAATATTATAAGACTAAGGTACAGTTTTTTGAAGAGCTTCAAAATTGTATTTATTCTTTTAATTTAATGACCATTCTTGCATTTATATTGATTGATAGTTGTTTTCTACACGTCCAGTGGCAAATATTTCACACATATTCTGGTCGATATTAAAGTCACAATGAATCTTATAGGTTGCTAGAGAAAATAAGGAAGAGCATATTCCGGTCAATCTTTGTTGCACTTCTCGATAGAGCTGTTTACAGGACTGTGTCATAAGTGACATTTCTGAATGATCGAATAGAGACTGAAAAAATTCCACAGTGTCTGGTGCTATTTGACATAAACACTACAGCAACTGACAACGTTCTCTATATCTACCTGGGACCAAGGAGAAAACAAAATAAATATAAAAATTCTTTGCAAGGAAATATAGAACATGTTGGGGCCTTAATGAGCTACCTATACTGTATGGATTTTGCTCATTGTTGATGGTCTCATGGTGGTCTGTTGATTAAATCCACGTCATTTGGTCTCAGTTGGATAGCTAAATCAGTGGCACTCATACCACATTTTCTTATTTTAGATGAGAGTTATAATACTGTATAGAAAAACATGTGTCCTTTTTATCTAATGGAAAAGACAGGATATGGTTGGTTTTGTATGACACAAAGTAATACGTACACGCGCAGAACAAAACAAAGCATAGGTACATTGTTTCATTTATATTGAGCCTATATTAAAATGCAAAAACAAACGGTCTCTAGCACTGGTTTAAAATTTATTATTTGCTGGATGTCGTCAACACTGCATCTGTTCGCTGAAGATCACATTTTCGGGGTTATATCAATAAAATAGAGAATATATCAGACAAATACTGATACTTGCATAATTAGTATTAAATTCCCTCAGCATTCATACTGTTAAGCTTGCAGCCTTAAATTAAAGAACGAGTAAGAGCAAGCGTGTCTTGAGACGATGATATGTCTTTCTGCGGATTATTACAAGGGTAAACTAGCACTATAAAACTTCGGCTCCGCATGTCGGTCTAGGAGAAAGCATTTTTGTCTTAAATATGCATGCAATTATGAATTAATAGCCACTGGACGTTTCACAATTATCCATCAGTATAGTTATAATATAAACATAATTATATATTATTCATTTCTTACCAATTTCATCATTTTCAACTGCCCCGGAGATACCCCCGGGTAAAGATATCACTCCTACTTAAACAATATGAGGGGTCCGACTCTAAGGCAGTGGACGTCATTTGGCTGCGCGGGATGTATAAATACGCAGCCACTTTTGGTCGGAATTGGGACGCTTAAACTGATGCCTCGTTCAGGGTGAGTGCCACGCTCATTGCACGTTTAACAGGCGCGTAGCTGCCTTTACGCAAAAAATCATTTGCTTGCACATTATTTTCACAAAAAAAATATTCTGAAATTGAATTACGAATGAGTAGGAAGACAGGTCAACCGGGCTAACTATCCAGCTGACACTCCAAGTCAGTATTGGAAGCGAGCCTTGTATTTCTCCTTTCTTGAGTATTGAAGAACTCACAGGACGTTTACTGGATAACTCTGACCGTTTTCAAGGCCAGAATGTTAATTTATACCTGCATGTTTGGAATCTTTGACAGCAGAGTGTATAGACAAACTATACGAAACATTTAGACACGACTTGACGGACAATCAAGGAACAGTCAACTCTGAGGTAAAGAGATGGTAGAGACGCTGGTCGGGTCCAGATGTTATAGAGAAGCCCAAATATCTGATGTCGTCTCTAGTGTCTAGTGACTATATCCTTCAATATTTGCAATCGTGTCAATCCTATAGTTACAAAGCCAGTAACCTCATCAACTACTGAATGGTCATTTAGTGCATTACGGCGACTAAAAACTTATCTCCGTTCAACCATGGTACAGGACAGACTATCTTCGTTGGCGCTCATACATGTTCACAGAAAAATGAATATCGACACCGAGAGAGCTCTGCAATCATTTGCCTTGGCAAAAAATAGATGTATGGACTTTGGATATTAATTAACTATACTATAAGTCTTACATGCAGTATTAACATTTAATAATACAGGCTCAATACATGCAATAACCTTGAAAACATCTTAGATTTATATCCCTCACTTATAAGTCAAGACTTAAAAGTCGCCGTTTGATTTCGTATTCCCATTGTCCGTTCGTCTAAAAGACTATTAATTCACCTTGGGTATCTGTGTCCCAAGTGACCTTCTACCGTTGTCGTAGAAACCCCTCTCTCGATTCGAAAATGACCTTAGTGAGAAACGCTACGGTCGGGTGTCTTGCAAGAAGCAGGACCTGCTCACCCTTCCGGAACACTGGAGGTCGCCACATTTTTTTTCAGGGTTCGTGTTTTTTATCTGTATTTAGTTTCAATATTGAATGTTTTTGTTTGTTCTTTTGTGTCATATCTGTTCCCGGGTTGGTCATGTGTCCATGGATTGCCCTTCTATTGATAAACGCCTCGGTGGACTTGTCCACTGATCTTCCCGTTTTATAAAATTTATTTTATATTTGAAAACAACCATGTTAATAAGGAGTAATGTGAATTTCATAAGCATGGCATACCTGGAAAATGACCTAAAAATGATAATTTTCTGCAAAAAAAGTCCCAAAATTTTTTTCGCCTCGCTACTCGGCGATACAACTCTTATGCTTGCACTTTATTTTAGGCCAGCTACGCCCCTGTTTAATAACGATTGAAGCGTTCGTAGGTAACCTGTTGAAAGGCAAAGTTTCTGCCCCTAGTTAACATGCCCTCGTTCTATAGTAGCAATCGTGAATATGCATGATCAATCATTGTAACCTGGATATCCTGGACATAGATGTATGTTTGTCTAGCGTCCAGTGGTTACTATTACACAATTACACACATATTCAGGATGGCTTTAAATTGTGTGATACCTTATGAAAGAAAACATCTTGATATTCATATACATGATATCCTATACATGTATGTATGTCCATAAAATCAACTAATCGACATGCGTTATACTTTGTAGATTTAAACCAACAATCAGGTGTCCGTGATTATAGAATCGCCTGCTTTCCGGATGTATATAATATTTTAAAAATCAAGATAATAATTTTTGTTATTGACATATGCTTTTCTATAAATTCGTTTAAATGGGTCATTTCATAAGCAGTTGTAAGAATTATTATTAATCACAGAGGGGTAACTATAAAAAAAAAGTTCCAAGTGACATACCTTTTTTCTTTTAACCCAACCGTGTGTGTGGTAATGTGTATTTACGTTTAAGGTAAAAGTAATTCTGCGGACAGTTAGTACTTGTTGAAGTAAATAATGATGCCTATGTGTTAAACTTAAGCATACACAATTTAAGATTTTTATAAAGTGGTATAAGAAATGAATCCGCTTCTATTCCATGCTTCTGCCTAAATATTAGTTTAGATAAGTAATATTAGCCCAGTTGACTTTACGTCGACAAGGCGTCAATCAACCTTATTTTCAGATAATTCCAATCAAGTTTATTTGCTATGATATACATCTTAATATGCTTTTGTTTTGTCATTTTGGTGAATTAGGTGGTGATATCAGCTCTTTGTTAGTAGCAGTTAAATTCTTTCACTACTTTTCAGAGGGAGATTTAGAGCTCAGCATATCATATCGACATCTGTCCCTGTTTTATGGATGTTATTTGCGATTTTTTGTGTTGTTGGGTGGGTGTCTCATTGATTTATATCACATTTTTCCTTTTATTCATATTCTTAAATTAAAGAACCTTAGTGAGCACGCTCACATACCCCACGTCCCCACATTGTCACTGGAGAAATAAAATAACTGTAAGAAAAAAAAATTGTATAAGAAAAAAAATTGAATTATAATTTCCTGGCGATATGCACATCTACATAGTATGTCCTTATTATCTACAAAGTTTCATGAAATTCTGTTGTGTAGTTTCAGAGGAGTTGCGATGACAAACTGTTGCAGTAGTATATTGAAACAAATAAGTTCAAAGGGGTGAAACTCCTAGAAAAAAAATTGAATCATAATTTCCTGTCGATATGCATATCTACATAGTATGTCCTTATTATCTACAAAGTTTCATGAAATTCTGTTGTGTGGTTTAAGAGGAGTTGCGATGACAAACTCTTGTAGAAGTATATTGAAGCAAATAAGTTCAAAGGGGCGTTACTCCTAGAAAAAAAATTGAATCATAATTTCCTGCCGATATGCACATCTACGTTGTATGTCCTTATTATCTACAAAGTTTCATGAAATTCTGTTTTGTGGTTTCAGAGGAGTTGCGATGACAAACTGTTGTAGTAGTATATTGAAGCAAATAAGTTCAAAGGGGCGTAACTCCTAGAAAAAAAATTGAATCGTAATTTCCTGTCGATATGCACATCTACGTAGTATGTCCTTATTATCTGAAAAAGGTTTCATGAAATTCTGTTGTGTGGTTTGAGAGGAGTTGCGATGACAAAAGGTTGCAGTAGTATATTGGGCAAATAAGTTCAAAGGGGCGTAACTCCTGGAAAAAAAATGAATCGTAATTTCCTGTCGATATGCACATCTACGTAGTATGTCCTTATTATCTGAAAAGGTTTCATGAAATTCTGTTTTGTGGTTTGAGAGAAGTTGCGATGACAAGAAACAGGACTGACGGACTGACGGACTGACGGACGGACGGACAGACGGAAAACTGTAAATGACCTAGCTTATTCATGTTTGTGTAATTCCGAGAAGAAATAAAATGTTAAGGTCCATTGCACCTGCACTTTTTTTTCACTTACAGGGTCAAAATATAAAAGTTGTCTAATCCTACTGGAAATTGAATATTGGAGAGTCAATATCATATTCCTAAAATATTTTAACATATTTCCTTAAAATTTAAATGCTAAATGTTACCGTTGAAGGCATAGACAATACGCCCTTCTTGTACATTTTGCGGATTAATACTCAATATTGGCCAACATCTGTCAAAATGCTGGTTTATTGTTTTCAACCCTCTCAATGCCAAAGCGACCTATATGTCGTTTGTGTGTTAATGCCAAAGCAACATATATGTCATTTGGGGGTTTAATGCAAAGGCGACATAGACTTATATGTCGTTTCATAAAGTGCAATAAGTTTACATTGGGTGCCAAATTTGATTATTTTCTGTCTGAAAAAGTCGTCTACCAATACGGCAACCGAAAACATTGATTATTTTTATATTTGCATGAACGCACATGACACTGGTGTCTCTCAAGGGTGACTGGGGAAGAGAAATATGGTCACTTTGGTCTTATTTCGACCGGCAGTAAAACCCTCGCCGAAGTGGGGCGTCCATTTGGCTGTGCGGGATGTACAAGTACGCAGTCACGTCTGGTCAGAATGGGGACGTTAATTCCGATGCCTCAGGTAAAGAGAGTGTCACGCTTTTTGCACGTTAAGAACCCTTGTAACAACTCTGTGAGGGGTCCGTAGGTGACCTGTTGCAAGGCAAAATTTCGGCCCCTATCCTATATACCCTCAGTTTCCAGTGGCAGTCCAAAATTGCCCAGACCTTCATCCCGGACGACCTCAAATACAGGACCTACCTATTGTATTTATTGTTAAAATGATCTCTTCCTGAACATGCATGGAATATTTGCCACTGGACGTAAAGCAACCAGCACTAAATCAATCAATTATGACACTGGTGCTGAAGATTCGAAGATCGACATTTAAAGAGCTGGTAATACAAGATGATTTAACAACAAGATCGGTTCGCCGCTTTTTGCATCGCGACTTATCAGATTTACTTCATATAAAACACTTGCATTTTCGATATATTCCGAAACGCCACCAACGGAGGTTAACAAAGTAAGAACGCGGTAAATACCAAAACAAGGTATAAAATGAACACTAATTTTAACCCTAGAATATTCCCAAACATTGTTGATAAGATACACCCTGACAAGCCGTAATTTTCCAATATGAGGTCAGTTGCAAATGATGTTTGATTGGTAAATGACACATAAATGACTTTTGTTTAATAAACAAAAATCATATTGATAGTTTCACAAGCCAGATTTGACCTGTTTTATACTACTTTTTTATGTTTTGAAGTGTTCTTTTGTATTGCTATATGAGGTCCTGTCATTAAGTAGGGAAGGTATAACGGCATATTTTACATACATATTTTTTGCAAACTAAGTCTGCTTTATTTGTGTAAAGCCTGCAGGAAATATTTTTACAAACATTTTAGAATGAATCACGTTTGTCATTAAACATCTTATAGTGCATACATTGTTGAAGGGCACCGACCTTCGCGTCTTCACATAGTCGATAGACGAAATATTCATTTTACAATTACTAAAGCTATTTAAGTCGTAGCTGAATTTACGATTTATTAATTGTATCTTGATATCTATATCTTTTTCTGGAACCTTATTACCAAAATTTATGATAAAAGAGCTGATTTTTCATTTCCTATTGTTAATTATCCATTTTTAGATGGTGATTTCCTTTTTCACCATCTTATGGTGTTTATATATCTCATAATCTCATAGGCGGATCCAGGGGGACCTGGGGGTCCCCCCCCCCCTTTTGTGGGAAAAATTTGGTTGATTATATACATTGTAGGGAATCACTGATGCATGACTGGAGCGGCCCTCCCCCTAAGGTCAGTCAGTGCCCCCCCCCCCCCCCCTTACAAAAAGTTTGGATCCGCCACTGTATCTTAACTTGTTCCATTCACTCGTGTATGTAACAACGTATTTGATTTTAACGAAAGAAACCTCTGTATTACTGAAAAATTATTACACCAGGGTTTTCGATATCACAAACTAGTCAAAACATTTACTAAATTTTATCATCGGTACAAGGACATCATCCGTAAATATAAATCAACATACAGACATCTTATACGTTCAGGTATTTCACATCCAATATTTTAAGGTAATATTCTATACAAAGTTCAAAAATGTCGACATTCACCTAAAAAGCTAACCAAACCTTTAAACAGACTTATTCAGAAAGGATATAGTTACGATACTGTTGTCAGGTCATTAAAGATGGCATATTTTGGTATTAATACTGATTCACTCATAGGGTCTTTGCATCGGAAATAAACACATTTATTCTAAAACCAGTTGTTGGCATGATACGAGTTATGTTCTTCTCGTATATTTTATGATGGTATGATACTAAACCCCTAACGGGAGGGATTGTGCATGATTTTCATATGATGAAGACATAATATTTCAATCAGTTTAATTGAGGTCTGGAGCTGGCACGTCAGTAACTGTTAGTAGTCCTTTGTTAATTTATGTATCATTGTCATTTTGCTTAGTTTCTTTTGTTACCTATTCTGACATCGGACTCGGACTTCTTTTAAACTGAGTTTTGCTGTGCGTATTGCTGTGTGTTTGTTTATTCTACATTGGCTAGAGATATAGGGGAGGGTTGAGATCTCACAAAACATGTTTAACCCCGCCGCATTTTTGCTCATGTCCCAAGTCAGGAGCCTCTGGCCTTTGTTAGTCTTGTATGTTTTTTAATTTTAGTTCATTTATATGTTTATATGAGTTTAGTGTGACGTCCATTTTCATTGAACTAGTACACATTTTTGTTTAGGGGCCAGCTGAGGCCCGCCTCAGGGTGCGGGATTTTCTCGCTGTGTTGAAGACCCATTGGTGGCCTTCGGCTGTTTTCTGCTCTTTGGTCGGGTTGTTGTCTCTTTGACACATTCCCCATTTTCATTCTCAATTTTATGTCAATTTAGTCCAGCGACAAATATTTCATACATAGCATGTTCATTCTCGTGTACAAGTAAGACAATACACTTAATTTTAATCATTTTATAAAAACATGGGAAATGACTTTATGTTAACCTTTAGAGAGATGTTACAAGTTCTGTATTTCTATTTCCAATATGATTGATTGTTGGTTGCTTAACGTCCATAGGCAAATATTTCATGCATGTTCAGGACGATATTTCAATATGGTTTCAAGGAGATTGTGTTGCACGAGTAGGGAATATTCATTAACTTTTGGCATCAGCTTACCTAGATTTTTGTATACATGTACACCCTTACAGTTTTTTTTTTAATTACATGCAAACTATTCAGTATTTTTTATCCATGGAAGTAGTTCTTGTGATTTGATTTTCACTAAACGTTTTGCACAGTATAAATAACTTTAATTGTAGAATTATAGATAATGAACTAAACTTTTTTCAAAAAAGGTTCTCTGTGTGTTCGACATTAATTTTTGTAATACAAGGGATCTAGTCGATATTGTTCTCTATTCATCTGTGCGATGATTCACATTTTAAAATCCGAAATGAACGCACAATTTCTTTGGATTCGTTAGAAGAGAACAAGAAAAGATCTATCAGGAGACACACCTTACCGGCACAAATATATTTTCAGTAGCGGTTATGACGGCCTCTAAAATCTCGAACTATTTTAACCTTTTGCCTCGGTTTATGGTGTAACATACACAATATAAAAATAATATACGGTTTGTTTCGGGTCAAGAATACGAGGGTATTGGCACTAAAACTATTTCCAATCATAACTACGGGCAATACTTTCTTTCTGACTGTTTAGCATTTGTTATGTTTATTAATTTGATTTTCTACAGAAACATACAAAAGGAAACGCGTGACTTTCAATACCCCATCTCCAAGTTAAAAAAAAGGTGCCGAGTTTAGGCCTACATCAATGAAACAGCAATCAAAAGACACAATGAATAAACAATGACAGATAGAGGTCAACAAACAATAGTCAAGCATATATATAACATTTCATATATTAAGTAGTCCCGAGTCAAGACGAGTTAGAAAAAATTTAAGCCAGACTACTGAAATTATCCCTTAACATGAAATGCAAGAAAAAAAATTCATTTACATGTATAAAAAAGACTACTGTTCACCTGGTTCATGTATTGAGACAGTACAGTAAAATGCTGCAGGGATCAAAATGTTACTGAGAAGATTATCGACAACACCCCCCCCCCCCCCTTTTTATCGATTATCGTCACATCAAAATGTTACTGAGATGATTATCGACAACACCCCTCCCCCCTTTTTTATCGGTTATCGTTATATCAAAATGTTACTGAGAAGAACATAAGTTTTGGAACGTGGGAAGAATAAACGATTATAACTGACCCTTCATAAACCTTAACATAATAAGGCATAAAACCCTTTTATACAGTGGAAAGAAGTATTGTTCACGTAAAACTTTTGCTATCTTTTTCATATAAAACTACGTTTTTAAAATCAATTTTTTGAGGTCATTTCTAGTTAGATTTCAATCAACTTGGTACCAATAGAACAGAATTGTCACAAATTATTTGTTTATTTCGTTATTTATTTCTCTGAAGAGTTCTTATTTATTGGTGATATAGACACACATATGTTTTTTTATCCTGTAATTTGCTATATGTTAACCAAATTAGTTGGTGAAATATTATTATGAATATTCACATCAGGAGAAAACAAAAACAACCGAAGATAAAATTATGATCAAATAAATAAATATACGTCAGACAATTATGTGCCTTACAACACATGGTTTGTTAAAATCCAACCAAACATGCTATTTTATAGTGTGTCTTTCTATGTTGTGATGTTACACTATTTTTCAGAAAAAGGGTGAAGGTTTGGTACCATTAAAACGTTTAAACCCGCTGCATTTGTTTGCACCTGTCCTAAGTCAGGAATCTAGTGTTTAGTAGTTGTCGTTTGTTGATGTGGTTCATAAGTGTTTCTCGTTTCTCGTTTTTTATATAGATTAGACCGTTGGTTTTCCCGTTTGAATGGTTTTACACTAGTAATTTTTTGGGCACTTTATAGCTTACTGTTCGGTGTGAGCCAAGGCTCCGTGTTGAAGACCGTACTGTGACCTATAATGGTTTACTTTTATAAATTTTGACTTGGATGGAGATTTGTCTCATTGGCACTCATACCACATCTTCTTATATCTACATAAAAAATATGTTTATTAAACTGTTATTACATGAAATATTTATTCAAAAATTGTAGGTGGCAAATTTTATTGCATAATACAAAAAAAAAGAAGAAAAATAACAAAAATACTGAACTCCAAGGAAAATTCCATATACGGAATGTCCCTTAACAAATGGCAACATCAAAAGCTCAAATACACCAAAAAAAACTGTCATATTCCTGACTGGGTTCAGGCGTTCCCTTATGTAGAAAATGGTGTATTCTCTTGCAATTTTAAACTGAACTATTTGTAATTGGTCTTGCCTTTTGACTTTAACATAATCAAAGAAGGAAGACTTACCAGATAAAAAATAAATGAGTGAATTAATATGCAACAGCTATAAACACATTAATTGCACAAATGCAAAAAGAATTTTCAAAAAATTATCAGTTAGCTTCACATTCATCTCCTTGGTCCAACAAGATGGAAATTTGTATAGTAACAATTTAATCAGTCAATATATATATCATCAAAATGTTCTTCTGGTCACTTCCTTTATAAATGTTCACATCGAAAAACAACTGGCTAACTCAATATAAAAAAATCGTCTGAAAATAAAAAAAAGACGTCGTCTAAAGAATTTGGCACTGGCGACGTTTGTGCAAATGTGATGACACATTGGCAGCGTCAAAACGTAAACTTTTACCAATCTGGCATCAGGAGGATTAAGGAGTTTATTTTTTTTAAATAAGGAGATGTGATGTGATTGCCAATGAGACAACTATCCACCAGAGTTTTATCTTAGTTATCTGTTTGGAAATAAGTAAAATCATTGTAAGATCCTCGAGAACACATATTGGGTTATGATACTTTAATTATATAACATATAAAAATAAGGAGATTAGTCATCATTGTATGTTTCACAAGAATCCGTAATTTTGATTGGAAGGCAATTCTGGCTAAATTTAGATTTTATTTCCCCTAAAATGCAACATTCATGACCGCATGTGCTTCCCCTGACAACGTCACAAGAATGCATAGGAAAACAAAAGTAACATTTGATAAAGCACGTAATTTCATGGTTGTAGTATAAAAATATAATTATAAGAATTGAGAGCTTCTTTTTGTAATTTTATTTGGGTGTAAAAACGGTGATCCGCGCATCGTATAAAATGTGAATCGGTCAACGATTTTACACTTCAATATAATTACAAAAATGAGCATTCAATTCTTAAATTAATTTGAGTCAAGATTACTATATTTTAAATCACCCTGATATGAAAAAGATCAGAGGGAAATTGGTGTTACCTCTTTACCTCCCACTTCCGGGTACATGTCGATTACGTAAGATACCCGATAATAGACTGTTTGTACCGCTAATCAAATGTTAATAAATAGGAATAATCCAGATTTAATGTAAAACACTTACAAGTTCTTTACTTGATTCTCTAGGTCTCTCGTCCATACTGTTTAAGTTTCCTCACTAAGTTAGCTTGATCATGTGACGTCTTACATTGTATCAGTTCATCGAAACAGGTGAGAAATTTATAAATAAATAACTAATGTGTGCAACATATTTTTTGTACACTTATGGAATTTTAAATTACTAAATATAGAATTATACACCTTGATATCTCTTCTACTATTCGTTGACAATTTACCAATGACTTCTGATTTAATGAGTGTTGCGTGCTAAACGTTTAGTGGCAAATTATTAATATTTTATGCATATTTAAAAGTACGATTTTTCATATACAAGTTATACTATAGGAAGGTAAACCGTCCGGATAAAAGGTAGAACATTTCGATTACCACTGGAATTTGAGGGTATGTTTGAAACTAATAGCATCAACCCTGTCCTCTTTCCTCGAATGTTTAATGAGTAACATGACGGGTGACACTAGTGAAGAAGGACTGAACTGCTTAGCTATTCTGGAGCTCCAGAAGACCCACCCCTTCCCACCAAACCGGACAAATTCCAGACAAACTTGGCCACAATCATTCATAGTGTATATGGTTTGTGGATTGGCTACAGATATAACAAGATTCCACAAAACACTACAAAATTAGACAATTATATATGTTATTCAATTTAACCCACATGTATAATTGTCTATCTTACAAACTGTTATAGCATGTATAGATAAAAAAAAAAAGTGACTGGGAAAAATGATCAAATGACGAGATTGAACTTCTGTTTATTTCGAACAAGAATTCAAGATAACTCCTTAAGGGTGGTATTGTCCTTAAAGACAATTTGTGTAATTTGTTTGAGTTTTGATCATTATCTTGAAAACTATATTAAAAAGAGAGAAACTTTAGAAAGTGAACACGATAAGCAAGAAAAGATCAACAGTTACCGGTAAGTCAAATGGCCGATTCGCCAGTCGATGGCAAACAATAATTAAGAAAATTTAGATAACCAACATAAATATTTTAAAAAGTAAGAGCAGCTCGACGTATTAGTCAAAATGACCGATTGCGAAATGCTATATTAAAATTATTGCCTTATAAAACGATTTTAAAACTTTTTTGCCTTTTTTTTTTTTTTTTTGGCTATCATCTCGAGAACCATTTAAAATAGAAAATTTTCATTGCAAAAATAACAAGCATGACCAGATTTACAAGTAATCCAGCAAGTTCAATATTTTATAAGAGTAAGTAACCGTAATTGAAAGTTGTTTTAACATGTTTGCGTTTTGCGTTGGAACTCTAGGAAATAGACAGAAACTGAAACGCCAAAATAACATCTACAAATAAAAAAAATGATTGAAATTGTCAATCCACAGTGATTGATATCTGATAACCAATAATGGATAGACTAAAACTTTAATCAGCAAAACTCATTAGCAGCACAAAATTCACAAATAAGTCACGTGATCTAAATGAGTTGTTGCCCTTAATTCACAATGTTAATTCTTTTTTTTTTTAATTTTGCCTATAACGGATATCCAAAAGCAAAAATGATAAAGTCAGTAATGTCCACTGAAAAATATTTAATGCAGATTCATGACAAGTGAAAATGATAAATAAATTATTTTGGTAGGTTCTGCATATTGAGTCGATCGGAATGTCGGGCGGGAATTTCTGCAGCCAATGAAAAACTAGAGTTTTTTTGTTCGGAGCAGAAATTTAGCATTGCAATAAACTACATTCGAACCCTTAAAAGACCTGCTTTAATGTTAAGGCTTTTTTAACGTGCACAGTCATCGCAATTGACATTTATATTGAAATAGGACGTGGCTTTGTATCTTGACAAATAACGGACTCACCTTTTGTGCAGATTACTGTAAGGTGGAAAAAGTCTAGGTGAATGTTTTCCTATATCCCCTATGTATGGCAGATAAGGCGGTCTTATAGCTACGACACCAAAACTGTACGTCAAGGTATTATGTAAATTGCATGGATTAGTAACTGCAATAAATAAGCTTTCTCTTGGAAGCATTCCATCACCTCTGCACAATTAACTGTAATGAAAAAGTTCCTGTGCTGATTACGTTAAGCAGTCCGGACGGTCGAAATGATAAAGTTACATCTGTAACTTATACATGTATTGACTATTGACGAAGTGAGTGTGCCGATTTTTTTTTTTCTTTTTTTTTTTTGAATTGGAAGACCAATCAATCTTAATAGATTTTAAAATATTACAAGTTTCACTTCAAACTTTCTGCGGAATAGAAATATATCGCCTGGATTTTTATTGTCCCGTGCTGAACTTTGTCTGTATTGGATTAAACAATACACAGTCAAGTCGGAATGTAAATGCTTAATCCGATGCTGGGAACTTGTTTTGCTCCCTTCGCAGCATAAAACATTCAGGGTCCAAGTTTACCTATTGCTAGGCTTAATTACTGCCACTACATCATACATGCATGTGTAACCTCAGGAGTACATAGTGAGATCGGAATAGATTTAATAAACTAAAAGACGCACCAAAATCCAGCAATTTGAATAAATTTCAGTTTAGCAATTGCTGTGGTAGCCAAGCTACTGCATGGTCGTGAAAGTTGTCACTAGATATTGACTTAAAATCGCGTATCGGATAATGCCTTAATATCAGATGCACCGGAGCTCACTCTATAGAGCGAATATGAAATATAGATTGATAATTCTTATATGATTTCCATATGAGGGAATACGTTGATATGATTGGTCGAGAAGACTTCCGGTAGTTGTTCTTGACGTTGTTTATTTTTCGATAGACGACGTTGACCGAACTTCTTTTTGTAACCAATGTAAACAAGATGGCGGCGATAATAACACAATCTGGCTCGAAGTTAAAAAGAATTATTTTCACTTCGCGTTAATCGTTTTACTAAATGATAAACACAAAACATTCATTTGAATGATAATAAGAGTTTTTGTAGTTTATTTTTTATCAGATAGTAAATTTCATGGAGTACATATTTTTGCTTTAACCAACAAATATATTCATGCGCCAGGCCAATTCAATGACACAAATATACAATTTACATGTGATAGAGGTTACGAGTGTAAAAAAATTAATTCCTTATCTCCAATTTTAAAGAATTATAATGATTAAACGCCTTTTTAAAGGAATTCATAGGTGTATAAACTCGACCAATTCACTCACAAACATAAAGGCGTTTAATCCTATATTATTACTGCCATTGCATGTTAGTATATTAACTTCTTCCTTGCTTTCAAATATGGGTGTTTGAGCGTTCCTGATGAAGGTGAATCTGGAAAAGCGCTTCGGACACACAAAATAAAGTGTAATTTCCATAATTATTATCTTTTTTAACAGAATTTAGTATATTACCTTGAGTTCATGTTACACAAATCCAATGGACTAATTTGTGTATAAGTATAAAATTAAGGAGATGTGGTATACTTGCGAGGAGAAAGCTTTTTACTGTGTACTGACCAAATTACGTAGATGTAAGAAACTTAAGGTCACCGTACATATATGGTCATTGGACTTCTCCTCTCTGGTATGAAAAGCCACGACGGAGGAGTGATTGGGCACCGATTTGAATGCGCGAGATGCTTAAATATGTAGCCGGTTGGAATAGGGTGTTTTATTTGATGCATAGTGTAGGGTGTATGTACGACCTTCTTTGCGTGCATTGTGAAAACCGTACAACAACTCACTGGGCTGTTCGAAGGTTACAGGTTGTAAGGCACCATATGTGCTATTTACATTCAACATACCTTATTTGCCAGCGTCAGTCTTTTTTTCCCGACTTTCGTCCCCGTTGACACACTTACATTTATCTGGTCTGTATGTAAATCCATTCTCTTCCTGTATTTATATATGCATGAAAAGTTTGCAACTAAACATTTTCCTAACAACAATCAATCCAAATGTTAAGTTAATATAAAATTAAAACTAATATAATATGTATTACTGTATTATTTTTGATACTTTTTTGGTATATATTTACACCAAGTTTAATGATTATAGGTCACATAATTGACCACATTTCATCCCGTTGTGATTTAACACAAAATAATGCCCCCCCCCCCCCTGAAATATTGTCCGCGGACACTTTTTCATAATGAAATACTATCCAGGACAATATTCAGTTATGAAACAGTGTCCTTGTCAATGAAATGTTGTCACCTCCTTGTATTGAAATGTAAAATGTAGGCCAGACTGATAGCTTATTCATGATATTCTGTTCTTTTCTCCTCGATACATACGCACACCAAGTAATAATGTGATAGATCAAATGGAATCTTTTTAGCAAGTAATATTTTGAAGTTTGATTAAAGAAATTAAAGCTGGGAAAATCATTATACATGAGTCCTTTTACTTTCATCTTGGGGAGACAGTTAACCATATGTCATTTAATCTTCATGTTTTGACATTAATCTCAAAGATACATCTTCATACACATTTATGGCTGTATGTCAATAAATTTCAGAGAACTGACAATACGTACCAAAGCAACAGAAAAATGATTTAGTTTTCAATTAAGAGTTTTCTTGCCAACTTTCTATAAAAATAGTAAGTGGCATTAAATTAATTGAATAAAAAAAGGTCATCGCCAGACGAAAAAAAGAAAAGATGTACCACAATCATTACAATTATGAAGAGCGCCAACTTTAAGCAAAACAAAACGTCAATTCTAAGTTGTTCTAACAAGTTAAGCATTCGTTTCCCTACTCCATATACAACACGCTCATGATAAAATCAGGGACAAAACCGAGAGGAAGGAATTATGACTTTGAGACAGGCCAAGAGATCAAGGCACGCTTCCTTTAAAACAACTGATTTGTGATTAATTTTATTTTTTCTTGCCATATTTATCTGGAAATAACACTGCCAAAACTCCAATCTGTTTTGATTGAAATAAAACACTCTCAAAGTGATCAAGGTCAAAACTTTGTTTGCGTATTATAATGCCCAACAGATCACGATTAGCATTTTCTCTGTCAATTTGGAAAAGTTTTCCTACTCTGTCGCAATCGTTGTGACTTATGCAATCTGATTCATATAAAAGATCCAACAAAGGAACTGGGTCTATCATTTTGATTAAGATAACATAATTCTTCTGTATAACTTTTTCAAGAGACTTCTCAGTACTAATTTTAGAATTTGTTGGATATTGACCCGATGATTGAGTTTCACGCAGTATTTTCTTTAAGGATTGAATTTCTAACTTTAATTCTTGAAATTGAGATTGTTGCATGGCCTCTTTACCGGTTTCACGGTTAACGATTGTTTCTTCAATTGACAGCAGTCTTGAATTTAAATCTTCTATTTTGTTATGCAGCAATGCGATATTTTCTCCTGATGGCAATGTTTCATTGTTGCGGATTCCAGATTCCACCGTGTTGTTTATATTCGAATCATTGTTGACCGTGACAAGAGAAAAATCGATATTTCTGGATTCCATATCTGAGTTAAAATCATCCGTGTGAATCGATATATTCTCAGCGTCATGTCTTATAGATTCTAGCATTTTTTTACTGCGAACATACTCTGAGTTGGGAGGAACGACAATGGCGTCGATTACGTTCAGATCTTCAGTAGAACGATTTTGTAACATGAGGACGTCTTCGTTTTTTCTTTGGTTTGTTTTACTTTTGTATTGATCATTTTCTGCAGAACGATTCCATAACTGCGTATCGTCATCGCGGTTGTCTTGTTTCGTTTCACTTTTGCGTTGAACATTTTCGGCAGATGGTGGAAAGTCTACGCGGTTGTTAAGTTTTGTTTTACTTTTGCAATGAAGTTTTATTCTGCAAAGTTCGAAAATGCAATATATATGTTCGTTATTTGTTTCTTTATTAAGTGTCCCTTTTTCGTAGTTGATTTGGACAGTTCCGTTGTCCGATAGTCCAATCTGAATTTCGTTTTTGCATTTCTTTGGAAATTCATCGAAATGAATGACAGGAAGTGACGTAATATCATAATAGATATCATTTCCTGACATAATGTCAATTGGATTAGACTGTGATATTGCTATTTTAATACTGAAATTTCTTGAAGGTTTACCATCTCTTAAAATGGGATCAATCTGAAAGTTTAAAGCTTCCATTCGCCTGATAGGAGTTCCAACAAAGCATACGGCACATGGGTTTGGAGATTTTAAATTCGCCCATGTGTCATAATGCTCGAGTTTTATGTTTCCTCCACTTTCTTTTGAAAAATTGTAACCTTCTGTCTCTGAAAATAGAAAAGTAATTAGGATTTAATGTACCACTGAGACCTAATAGAAATACAGAACATTCTACATGTTTTCCACCACAAGACTCGTGAACAGTATTAGAATTAATAAGAGTTTACAATAAGCCTAGTTCATTAATTACATTGTGGGAACGGAACTGTACAGGGTTTTTTTCAATGTTTTGGTCATTCAAAAGACTGTCAAGCGGGGCTCGGCCATTCTAAATGGAAGGTTTGGTGTACACACATGTAACTGTATAAAGTTTCTGCTTTAAGATTTGGTACCGAAAACATTTTCTACATGAACATATATGCCAATAAAATAACCAAAAACGACTTATGCACCCAAATGTTTTCCTAAGAATGATGGATCTCCGAGTAGATCGATCAAAACTGTCACACAACAGCGACAAAAAATGCCAGAAAAATCTATCGTTGTTAGTTGAATTTTCACATATTCCTTTTCTGATATATAGTCTTACCTCTCTGAAAGTTCAAAAGCCATTGTCCCAGTAGAAATTTAATCATATTCATTATCTCAATTTCGTATATTTTATTGACTATACAGTTGCGTTTACTGTACAATCACTTGGGCCTTTACTGTACAATTGTAAGGCCAAATTCAGGATATATAAGTGATCTAACAGTTGTCTTGATTTGTTTGACTCTTAATCAAATGATTCAAATATTCCTAATTAACACTGACTTCTCACGGATATGATCGATTTAAGGTTAATTTGATGGCAAAAATTTAACTAAAATAATTTTTTAGTCATTTTTCTTTGATGTTGTAGCTTTAAGTATAAACAAATATTATTTGAAAATAATGACATGCAAAATATGAAAGCATTAATAAACAGAAGGATTCGGTAACAAAATTGTCCATTTATTAATCCGTCTCCTGACAAAAGAAAAGGAGGAAATAACTGCTATTTAAAGAGTTTATTTTTATTTTCACTTTTGAACCCATTTGTTTGCTGCGTTTTGTGATGCAGAATATTCACTTTCATCCTGTCTCTTTCCAGACCAAAAAACTTACAGTTCCGTTCTAACACTTTGTTTATTCGTTCGGCATATGTTTATAGTCCATGATAAGTATGAGTAAAAGCAGAAATGTGGTATATATATCAATGATCTCGATTTTCCCCTAGCTTTTCGATTTATTGATTAAGTGATTGTTGCTTGCTTAACGTCTCGTATATAGCATATATTTAATACATATTCAGGACGAAAACAATTCAAGAATCAATAAAATTGGTAGGCCAACTGAAGTTAATTTCTAAAACCAATAACCCTTTTTGATGAAAATTGTATTATGAGAAAAGTCATGCTTTACTGGACCAAATATATATAGTTGTACGATACGTTTTTCCTTTTTGGTTAAAAATTGTACGTATTGATAATATGTTTCCCTTCTCATCCTCAAGTATATAGTATATGATTTCTAAGGTATATATTTGAAGACAGGTTTGACAGAGGTGATATTGACCTTTGATCTTTTACTTTTATCAAGGTCACATTTCAAGGTGTCGACGTTGAAGACAATATGACCCTTCAATAGTTTCAGATGTCATTCCATAACAAGGTTTCTAATTACGACTTACGGTTATCGATTTTTGACGTTTAACAGAGTCTGTTCAGATTTCATGCAGAGACAACACTTATAAGAAGTCGTCGAAATGTCAGTAATGGTCAAAATATAATGAAGTTTTTCAACAAAAGAGAGGGTGTGTTAGATACGGACAGAAATTGAATCTAAAGTACACAGAGCATGACACTCTCCCAACACGAGGTGTCGAATTTAACGTCCCCATTTCGACCAGACATTGCAACGTTTATATACACCCCCACAGCCAATGGACGACCCTTCAGCATACTTCCGACTGACGAACGGGATAAGGTAAGGTTACCTACCATATGTCTTTACCAAAAAAACCCCAGCTGATTGGGGAATGTTAATTGACCGCATGTGTATAGAATTTAAAAAAAAATATGATTGTATAAAGTATCATCAAAGGTTTAAAAAAGACCGTCAATCTTTAATCGATTTGATTGTCTAAATACATAAGCCAATCGTATTGTCGTAAAAAGAAAAAACTGATATACGAAGTATGACGTATGTTGCTCTACAGATTACTCACCTATTTCTACTTCCAGATCTCCGAATATAATATTAACAGTAACCCATACTTTATCGGTCCTTCCAACTTTAATGCTAGAAGTTTTGTCTGCTTCTGTTATAATTTTCCTCCCGCAGGATGATCGTTTTATGTTGGCAGTACCCGTTTGTTTGTAGATTCTTGCACTTTGTATGACCGTCAGTTCTCTCATATTTTCCACTTTGCTGATGTCGGATATAGAGGCAGGATCTTTGGTGAGTATTCCAACTTCGGCATGCCCCTTGCCATCAAACGACATCTTAAGTTCTGCCTCGGGAGCTATTGGTTTGTCTATGAAGACGCGGCCCCCGGAGACGACACTGTTCCATCTAGCTGTTTGGCCATCAACAATGACATTCCGACCGCAGTGAGATGAAAATGAGCATTCGGGGTCCTAAAATAAAACAACAGATTTCCTTATGATTCTTTTGATTTCCTTTTTTCAAATTTCCATACACTCTTTAGTTTATATGAAGCCAACCCGATAGATTGTGAATTGAGCCCTTACAGTTAGGCCAAAAATAAAATTAAAATTGTTTGATGCTGCCCAACCCACCCAAAAAGTAGTCGACCCGTAAAAAAAATTATGAGACAAATCGTTTCAAATTTTTTTTAAAAGAAATGTTCCTGCCTTAATGCCGTTTTCTTGTCTTAAACATGTTTAGTCTAGTCAATTTAGTGAACAACCTGCAACTAATTGCAACACAAAGTTTTTCTCTAAAAAACAAGTCTGTTACTATCTATGAACAACATACTAAAACTATACAAAAATATATTTTGCGGAAAGTGGTGTAATTCATGTAAATATTTTGTAGTAAAAGTAAGGTTATATGAGTTGCTTCCCCTTATTTGCCAAAGTTGAAAAAAATAAATGTATACAAAAAATGTTCTGTATTTTTTAAAACACTTTGTAGTAATACAATACAATACATAATTATCTCAATTCAAAAGAATAATATTACAAATGCATCACTTTCCTGTCTCAAAATTTGTATATTTGAATAAAGATATAGACCGAGATTGTGTTCTGCTATTTTACAATCCAAGAATCTAATTCTCCATCACAGTGTTGGAAAGAAACCTATAAATGGAAAACTGTACTGAGATAGATTAGCCAACTTAGTCACAATCCTACTCGGTATTTGAAAGAATTCTGCCCCAGTGTTAAAGGCTGCCGGACAGTTAATTTTTAGATGGGGGTCGGAGGTGTTTTCGAAAAACATGTTTTGTCCTTTATGATAAAACATTTTTTTTTTCATTTTCCTTCTGGAACAAACATGTTAAGATTTAGAATTCAACATTTTTTTTTTCATAAAAAAAAATAAGAATGATAAGTGTTAAATAATTGTATGTTAAATATTTTTTCACACATGAAAATTTCAGGCTCCTCGAAGCAAATAGCTACTCATGTAATTAGCGACGATCTCAGTACTCACACACCAGCTTTGGCTGTAACAATGAATCCACTTTTCACTGGTTGCTAATCGGATGTGTACTGATTTATATTTTAGTCGGTGCCAACAGTATTTATTCATCAACTGTAATTAGCTTTGAACTAGCTATTGGAACTCGGTGTCATTTTGTTAATTGGTTATATACTCCGTGCTGATCTTTTTGAGTCGAGCCCTTTCAAACTGAGTTTTACAATGTGTTCTTATGTTGTTTGCTATTTCAAAACTGTTCCTGATTATGGGAGGGCTGAGTGCTCGCAAACATGGTTAACCCTGCACACTATGAATATTATCATCACAAGTAAGTTGCCCTTTATTACTTGGTGGTTATTGTTTGCTGTCGATCATATTTGTTTTTCCATTTATTGGCTTAACAGTTTTATAATTTAAACGATGAGCTATTGTAGTTGTTAATATCCACACCCACATCATTGTTATCTCTTGTGGAAAGTTTTCTCATTGGCAATCATACAACATCTTCTAATGTTTTTAAAGTGGGGAGATTTTACAATTATAAATTATGGTTTCACTGGCAATTAGTGATCAAACATAGTACTACCAAGAGATCACTGAAAGAGTTTAGTGGACCTTAAAAGCTAAACATTAATATTCTTTAGGCATGAGGTGTATTTCTTTAAATATTTTTTTAGTTTTGTTCAAATGAGTTGAATACAGTTCAGCACATTCCGGAAGCAGAAAACCGCGTCTTTAACATTGATATTAATTTATATAATAGAATATAATTATGAATAAAGAGAGATTTGATGTTTTTAAAGTCAACGAGAAAGCAAACCAAACGACTAACAAAAACCAACAGACATACTTTCAGATTAGATATGACTATCTAATCGCTATCTCTGACCATAAGTCGCCCACTTTTTTACAGTTCTTAGGCTAAAGCTGATTACCTTTTATTTAATTAATTCAATGAGATATCTTAAAGAAGGAACTTGGTAATGCTTTTCTTTATATATATATACGTGTGCATGTAAAACAAATTTCGTGGTAGAGGGGTCTAAATACAGCACAAACAACAATTTCCAAAAGACCAAAAAAAGTGAAAAAGTCTATTTTAACAAAACGCATTTGACTAACAGGTCGAACAACTGATGTTCTTAAACCCTGCTGACTGCCATTGGCGATTGCCAAATAAATTGATCACCAGATCTAACAAAATGGATCTTAATATTAATTTAATACCAAACAGAAAACAATAAACTTGTGGAAAAGATGGTATACCACAAACATGAGGTGCAAAAATTTGTACACCATATCCGGATTTCGACAATTAACTTTGACCATAATATTTTCATACAGCAGACAACCCATGTTAGTTCTTTGTCATTATCATTTGATTAATGTTTCAGACCACCACATACAGGTTTACAGGGTACACACATAAGGCGCTGTAACTATTAACACTTTCTGCAGGAAGTGATCCCATCAATTCATTCAACAGTGCTTATCTCATTTTCAACATCCAAAATCTGACCACTTTGGTACAAGCAATATGTAAATTCAAGCTCTTGAGGTAAACTTATAATTATATTGACAAAGCTTCCCTTGAAACTGCCTTAAACAATATCAGATCTACATTTCATTCTTATTCAGTGAACTAGTGTATGTTCCCAAATTTAAAAAGCTTATATCTGAAATTAAACGTGGATATTGATATAGCTTGCTAAATAAAATTGGTCCGTGTTGAACTGCGACTTTATGCAATTCAAATGTTGAAAAAACATACAAAAAAGGACTACAATCAATGACGATGCAAGGACACTTAGAAAAATAACTCTTCCAGCAATTTTTGTTTATTATACCTACACGTATAATTACTATAAATACATAACAGAAACATAAGATAAAAATTTCAAACTTCCACAAAATGCACTTCTTTAAAACTGAGTTTTACTGTGTGTTTATTTATTCTACATTGTCTAGAGAAACTAGGGGAGGGTTGAGTTCTCACACAACATGTTTTACCCCAGTCACATAATTATTGCACCTATCCCAAGTCAGGAACCTCTAGCCTTTGTTTGTCTTGTGTGTTTTTTTTTATAATTTTGGTTTATTTGTATGTATTGGAGTTTCAAGGGGGGGGGGTCCATTTCGCTGAACTAGTATACACAATAATTAAGGGGTCAGCTGAAGCCCACCTCCGTGTGCCGGATTTACTTGCTATGTTAAAGAGATATAAGAAGATGTGGTATGAGTGCCAATGAGACAACTCTCCATCCAAGTCAAAATTTATAAAAGTAAACCATTATAGGTCACAGTACGGTCAACACGGAGCCTTGGCTCACACCGAACAGTAAGCTTTAAAGGGCCCCAAATTACTAGTGTAAAACCATTCAAACGGGAAAACCAACGGTCTAATCTATATAAAAAACGAGAAACGAGAAACACTTATGAACCACATCAACAAACGACAACTACTGAACATCAGATTCCTGACTTAGGACAGGTGCAAACAAATGCAGCGGGTTTTAAAGTTTTAATGGTACCAAACCTTCACCCTTTTTCTGATACAATAGTGTAAAATCACAACATAGAAAGACACACTATAAAATATCAACTGAAATAGCTTAACTCAATCAAAGGACATATTTAACACCATTGAACATACACTGAACAAATAAATTTGACCTATGATACAATGTAAATACAAAATAAATAAACTAAGGGAAGAATAATAAAAGTAACATGTTATATCGGTATGAAATGTTAAACGATTAAAGAAAAACAATCTGCTCGAACAAAAATATCAGCCGTTTGCAATAACTTTAAACACAGGTAAATGAAAATAATTTTGTTGTAAAGACCCATTATAGTGGTCTTGTTTTCTTTTTGACACATTCCCTGTTTCCATCCTCCATTTTCGTTTTAAAAATCAAACTGGAAAAAACCAAGATTTTAAAATTTTCATTTATTATACCCCTCACATAGGGGTATTAATTATGTTTTTAGGGTCTGTGTGTCCATTTGTTCGTCTGTCTGTCCCGTTTCGATTAAAGTTTTTTGTTCAATGTTTTTGGTCAAGGTAGTTTTTGATGAAGTTGAAGTCCAATCAACTTAAAACTTAGTACACATGCTTCCTATGATATTAACTTTCTAATTTTAATGGCAAATTAGAGTTTTGACCCCAATTTCACGGTCCTCTGGACATAGAAAATGATACTGCGGGTGGGGCATCCGTGTACTATGGACACATTCTTGTTTTGTAATTAGTTCGTAAAACAAAATATTTCACACAACTAATTGATTATTTTTGATATCGATAACAAGAGGAATACATATGCATATAAACATAAGATAATCAACAAATTGATTATTATTGATAACGATAACAAGCAATCTTATTAAAATATAGAACTCAGATTTCGTTATACTGCATACGAATGCAGTATAACGAAATCCGAGTTCTATATTTTAATTAGATTGGATAACAAGAGGAATAAATATGCATATAAAAAGAAGATAATCAACAAATTGATTATAATTATTGATATCGATAACAAGAGGAATACATATGCATATAAACATAAGATAATATAGTCTGTCTATAAAGATCCTATGTTAAAAGTTTTAACCATGAATAACCGAGCTTTTTATTTCCATTTATCACAATTTTTAAACTATAAATCACACATTTTACACAAGAATTACAATTTTTTTTAAAATACTAACTACTATAGGATTCCTTAAGATAAATATCAGATAGTATTTTCTATTTTCTATTTAAATCCCAATTCGAAAGTTTTAACCATCAATAACCGATATTTTTTTTCATTTCCAGTTAGTGGGTTTTCTGTCTTAAAACATATATTCAACCAAAATTACCCAAATATTAATATTGATAACTAAAGGAATTCACCAAATAAACATAAAATAGTATGTTACTTTTTCTATATAGATCAAATTTCAAAAATATTAACCATTAACAACGGACATTTTCTACGTTTCCAGTTTTCGACGTTTTTTCACTAAAAATCACTCATTTCACCTCAAAATTACTTCAATATGAATAATAATAACTAGAGGACTACATAATATTCTATTAAGATCAGGTTTCCTGTCTTCAACAAGCTTTAGGTCTAAAAATGTAACCATAAATAACAATTTTTCTTCATTTCCTGTTTTCAGCATTTTTTCTCTAAAGACCACATATTTCACCCAAAAATAACCTTTTCCGCAAATTATATCAATGTATAATTTTAGTATGTTGTTAGTACAAGTCTATATTATAATTTGCACTAAAAAAACCTTGTGTTGCAATTAGTTGGAGGTTGAGTGATTTTAGAGCCAAATTGACTAGGCTAGTTGTTTGCCAAAAAAAAAATCCTACCTACCCAACTTTACAAAACACGGGTAGGCAACATCAAACAAAGATTTTTTTAAAGGGTGGCCTTAGCTTAGGCAGAAGAAAAAATAATTATGAAAACTGGTGGATATGATGTATTCGGCACACCTCGGCAGTTTATACTTGACCACCGCATATATTAATAGTATTGTCCCCCCACCCCCCCCCCCCCCCCACCCCCCTTTGGGACGTTTATAGATTTTTCATTTAGTTTAGAGATTAATGAGAGATAACGCATATTTTGAATGTTTTTAACAAAAAGGAGCAAGCAGTGCAGAGACTTACATTTACCAATACTGATTTCATTTCCTTATATAGTATTTGTAATAGATATTATATCTGTTGTTGTAAGAACAGTAGTGCTTTTTCTGACCTATATATGCAGAATATAAGTAGATAATTAAAAGATCAAATACACAGTCCGGTAACAACATTGTCATATACAGAGGAATGTTTAGTGCAGTTTATTTTGCCGCGGTTTTGTTCAGTAGCTCATGACAAGGTGCAGTGAGAAAAACGTTCCTGTAGGCAGCTTTGTTGTAAATGCGATTTTTTAAATTATCAATTCTAACGGTAATAGTATGACACAGATAAGTTCGGGTACGTCACTTCAACCTTGTTTAGTTCTGTTTTTACCTGTTCACCGATATTTATGGCAAGCCGTTCTCGTCAAAACTATGTTTAAAACCTTTTTTCGAAAAAAAATTACACACAGAGAATTCAAAAAACCACACTGAGATTTAAAAACCTAAAATAACACACTGAGGGGCGTATGACATTTGCGCCGATTTTATAAATTTTCAATCTTTCATTTGCGCCGATTCCATATTTTCAAGTTCCATTTGCTCCTTTTTGCATTTTAGTGTTGTGCTTTTTTCATGGCGTAAAGAGGTTTTATTGTCCTTTGATATTTTAAAGGCTGTAAATAGATTTTTATATCATTTGATATTTTATTGCTACACTCAGTTATTTTAAACCGTGTAAACAGAGTGCTTTTAACCTTAAAATTGACTTTTTATGCTCGAAATCCTACTTCCACCTCCCTATTGTGGGCAGGGGGCAACAGTTATATAGATATAAGAAGATATGGTATGAGTGCCAATGAGACAACTCTCCATCCAAGTCAAAATTTATAAAAGTAAACCATTATACGTCAATGTACAGTCTTCAACACGGAGCCTTGGCTCACACCGAACAGCAAGCTATAAAGGGCCCCAAAAATTACTAGTGTAAAACCATTCAAACGGGAATGCATGTTTTAATTGATAATTCATAACATATGTATAACTGGCTAGCGGAAGAGTTTAATGATAAATAAAAAAAGTTTTCACCTGTAATTTACCCGTAAAACAATCGGCGCAAATGAAAGAAATAATCGGCGCAAGTGAAAGAAAAAATCGGCGCAAGTGAAATGCAGATCGGCGCAAATGCAAAACGCCGACTCTGAGAAATCGAAATTACACACTGAGATTTTAAAATTACACATTGAGATTTAAAAAAATGAAAAACACACACTTAGAATTTTAAATTACACACTGAGATTTTAAAAAGGCACTCTGAGATGAAATAAATTAAAAAAACACACACTGAGAATTGTTAATTACACACTGGGATTTTAAAAATACACACTGAGATTAATATGCACATTACTAATGAATATTCATGAGATGAATAATTCAACAGATTAATATCTTGATCTCCCGAACTCTCTTCATTATAATGAAATACCGTTCCTTCAACCAACATTCGTAACAAGTTTCAAGACTTAACATCGTTTTTTGCTAACTCATATTCATAAGTTTGTTGACGATAATTTAGATTATTACTAACAGTGTATCGGAATTGTTTGCTTAAAACTGTTTAAGCATGGGTCCCTTTTCATAAGTCTTTCAACTGTTACCCTGATTTCGCAAGGTAATCTTTTATATTTTTGTTACGTTTGTATGCTATAAGAGGCACTTGGGTAAAAATTTGACTGCATTGTTTGTCTTTTTGCAGATTGTTCCAATGTTTTCTTATAATTTTAATAAAGTTTTTCAACATTTGGTTATATTTTATAATGAGAGTAAGTGGGTATTTTTCTTGTTCTATTGGTCTTTAATAACGTAGTTTTTCTATACGTAGTATTGCTAATGTTTTTTATAAAACGTTTGGCGCCAAATTGACGGCCTAAAGAGTTCTGTCCCCTAGTTGTTTTAATCTTGTAATAGATCCTGAGTATGTATGCTAATTAGATATATGCGCATAAAAAGTGCGCACAAATCTGTGTGTAAGCTTGCCATAGAAATTACCACCAAATCGGGTAATGAATCGACTTATCTGATTAATAAATTTGATGTGATTGTGTTTTCTACGGACCTACGGACGCCTTTATTCATTTATGATCAACATCGACGTGAAACAAGAATGTGTAAATTTGGTGTTACATTTGTAACTATGACACACTTGATACACACAATGACAAATTCTGGGCACTTTACAGAATCATATCAAACGCAAATGTAAACCCTGACAATTTTTGATAGTTTGCCTTACTTGCTATGTTAGTTACAAAATTAGTTTCAATGTAGAACATTCGATGTAAATAATAATTTTTTTTTTGTGTATGTAAATATTGCTTGAAACATTTATATTTCTTTTAATTTGCTCATTTGTCAAAAAAAAAAGAAACACAAAAAAACAGAGACAATCGTATGAGGGAGTGCATTAAACAAGTCATGACCTACTGCACAAAATCATGGCAAAAAAATCACTGACAATTTTTAAAATTGAGGTTTTAAACATGTTAAAGTAAAGAGTCGACATCGATCGGTTGTTAATGTTGCTTTCCTTTTAATGTCATCATCCAGATAATAAAACAAATTTGTTGATTTAACTACGTGAAAGTAATATCTGATACCAGTATGCTTTATCATTTATGAGGGTCTGGATGGGGGAGGGTTCTTCAATTTTGTATTCTTTAATTTTTTTGCCTTTTCTCTCTTTTCTTTATAAATTTTGTCCAATATTCTCTATTCTTTATTTTTTGACCTATTCTTTCTCTATTCTTTATTTTTCATTTTGTTTTTTTGACCTATTCTTTCTCTATTCTTTATTTTTTGACCTATTCTTTCTCTATTCTTATTTTTTTTCCTTTATTCTGCACTTTTTGTCCATTCTTCTCTATTCTGTAAACCACATCCGGACCCTCCTCTATATAACATTTTACATCATTTAAATACACATTATTTCCTTTTATTCTTAAAACAATAATCTATTTATTTATTAAAATAAACAGATGCACGTTTATCTCCCGAGGTGTGATATGGCATATTGATTTCAACTAAACAAATACAGTGTAACATAAACATGATAAATGCCTAAAAACAAAAGGGAGCAGTAATCTGCATAATATAGTATTAGGACAAAAATAATTAGTATTTTAAAAATGGAAACCGTCACTTTTTGAACACTTGAAATGTCCTACAACATAGAAATGTAGCAAGTTGTTTTCTGCCATATTTGTTCTTCATTTAATTACTGTTTACATACATCAGGTCGTTTGCCTATTTTTTTTTGTCTGAATTTTTTCGCATTATGTCATCAAACGTAAATAAAGACTTTTAGTCCCTCCCCTTTCTCATCTCAATCAGCGGAATTGATCGGTGGAATGATAAATACATAAAAGAAAGTACAATACAAACAATAAAAAAACACTTTACTTATTGAATAGGATATACTAGATAATAAATAATCCTTTCTTTCTATTACTGAAAGTACACTCTAAGTATTTAAAAAGCTGGTATGAAATCATGTCATCCTACACTCTAATATCAGTGTCTGTACTTCCATATCTTATTTTTTGTACATGGTAATTAAGATTTAATTTTAACGAGATTATATTGTACTTAATTGTTAAAACAGGTGTTTAACGTGAAATCAAACTCTACAGAATATCTCTCCTTCGACAGACCTCTGCAGATTATACTATCTTTGTTGTAGGTTTCTGGAATCAGGAAATGTTTGACGATTGAATATCTGTAAAACGATACCGACAAAAAAATTAGCGTATATGAATATAAAAACGCAGTAAGGCTGATCTCTAGTGCGCTTTAAAAAACACGCCCTGATTGAATTATAGTTTTATGAAGGGTTACTCGATAGTTTGCATTTTCTGTAAAAAATAGTTAGCCATGTGTTTTGAAATTGATACCCTCCAAGTATACACTAATAATATGATATAACTGTAAATAAAACTTTAGTAGCAGTACCTGGGTCTCTCATTTTAGTGCAAATAAATACATGACCCCCCTCCCCCCAAAAACAAAATTGCACTAAACATTTTGCGTTAGCCTAACGCTTTTCATCAGGAACGCTAAAAAAGACAGTCATGGGCGGCTCAAATTTGGGCTAGATGAGAAAGAGACCTTCATAAGAACAGCCAAAACCATCTTTGGTCAACTTTGCCAGAGGAGCTGCATGAATCTTCAAATGCCGCAAATCAGCAGCTTTCTAATGTAATCAAAGAAAAATGTCCGATTTGATTTGTCTGTACTGTAATGTGAGCCTATACTTCCGGGTATGTAAAGCATTTAAGTACAAAAATCTAGCATTTGTATGCCTATTGTCAATTAAATAATACAAACTAATATAAACAAAACACTTTGATGGGCAACATCTGAATAAATAACTTCCGTTTTATTTTGTTTAATTTCAGTTTAGATGTTTATGCATGAGTGTGTTCTCCTCAGCCCAGACATATAAATACCACACGATCAGCTAGTAGGTTTATCTTAAACTGTGTTTGTTTTGTTGTAAAAGGTCTTTGAAACAGATCTGCATGCAACATTGAAATAAGAATATAACTTACAGCTACTAGGTCCGACTGTTCCGATGATTCAGCCATTATTTGAGGGTTTTATCCACTTTGTGACGTCAACCACTCAGTTCGGAGAATAACTATTTAAATAACTATTTTATGTAGAATACACTTGTATAGTTGGATTTTTTTATCTAAATATACACATCAACCTTGGGATATACCTTCACCTGTATTGTTGACATAAGAGTTTTACAAATATAACGACGCACAATAAATTTAGCATCTAATTCAAAACAATGAGGTCTTTTTTTCTATTTCTTTAAATTTAGGCCTATTCTTTATAAATGTTGGCCAATGTTCTCTTTTCTTAATATTAAAGCACCCCTATTCTCTATGCTTTATCATTTAGTCTTTTTTTTCTTTGGGGGGGGGAGGGGGGGGGGGTATTTTTTTCTATTCTTTATTGTGTTGGCTCATTTTTCTGTAGTATTGGCCCATTATTATCTTTGATCCCATCCAGACCCTCCAAAATAAATCATTTATTCTGTCTTTTAATACAATAATAAGTAAATGTGGCATAATTGCCAATGCAATGAAATGATTTTCAACCTAAGTATTAATTATCTCGAGACCAAAGAACATGTCTAACTTGTAAAACCTTAGAAGATGAAAACCACTTTCTCCTCTACTGTCAAATTAATAATATATTATGTATAAAACTTTTTAATGACATCGCAATAGATAATCCTATATTTCCAAATATGTCTGATACTGAAAAACTAGTAGTCCTGCTATGCTAAATCCTTCAAATATAAACCAAGTGGAAAAAAAATCAGGTTTCTTTATAAAACAGTCTTTATAGCTGAGGACAGGGGACTCTTAGTTATTTTTCCTTGTATAAAATTGAGAATGGAAATAGGGAATGTGTCAAAGAGACAACAACCCGACCATAGAGCAGACAACAGCCGAATGTATGTATATATATATGTATGTATTCAAATCAGTTAATTTTTTGTTGTTGTTATTATTTGTATTATGTCACAAGTATCATGTTTTACTTATATATGACAATAAAGAATTATTATACTTATCCACCAAAGATAAGAAAAGAGAAAAAAAACTATACAGATTCCAGTACGGACTCCAGACATAATGAGCGAAATCGTAAGACAGGACATTTCTTCAATGCTGTTTATAGCTTCGAAGTTAATTTAAATTTTAATATATCTACAGAAGAAGTTAAATAGGGCAAAAGATGTTTAGTTTTCGAAATGTTTCACCTTCATGAATGGAAACTACTTTTTTTGTCAAAAGTCTGTTACTTTTATTTCGCCTGGTTGAAACGTTTTTTTAATTGTTCCGTTCTTGAATAATTGGAGAGAAAATTAACAGTTGGAGTTGAGTTGGAGCGAGACCGGGTACGTCGAGAGAGTAATCGTCTCTTGTTTTGCATGCATCACTCACCATAGGACCCTTTACAAAATAAAACATTGCAAAAAAAAAAACGTTGTGGATATATGAATGAAATTGATAGATGTTACACACACATAATATTCCTAAAAATTACCAGTGATTGTTTCAAGTTCTCATGATTATAAAAATAAGCAGATGTGGTATGATTACCAATGAGACGATTATCCACCAAAGTTCAAATGAATTGGATGTAAGTAATTATAGTCAACCGTACGGCCTTCAACAACGAGAAAAACCCATACCGTATGGTCGACTTTAAAAGATCCCGACATGAAAAATGTGAAACAATTCAATTGAGAAAACTAACGGCTTAATTTATAACAAAACAATTTACGAAAATCAATCATGACAGACATGAACCAACGAGAAACACTGAACAACATGCTCCTGGCTTGGGAAAGGCACATAAAGAATGTGGCGGGGTTAAACATGCTTGTGAGTGCTCAATCATCCCCTAACCTGAGACAGTGGTGTTACAGTACAATACAAGAACAAACTATAAAATTCAATTACAATGGGATTGACTCAAAAGATGGGTACGAGGCACAAACATAATTAACATTAAAACAATAGACACAAAGCACCGAAATAAGAGTCTTAGCAGTTATACACTGAAAGCTAGTTCAAAGCCAATTATAACTAATGAATAAATCTTGTTTTCCCAGACTACTGATTTACTTTCATTTAATGTTTTCGAAACATTCACTGTGGAAATACTTACTAGTATTTCGATAAACACAATAAGTAAACGTGAACAACATATGGGACAACTTTTATTGTTCTTTTTTTTTAGCTATTTTTTTAATTAAATGTCTTCGGAAAAACGATTTTGTATTTATATATTTTCTTATTCGTGTACCTTGTGAACAGGAACATTTCAAAATTCTTAGATTGGTAGTTTTAGAATTTTGTGTTCCTTCCGGTGTGCCTGAAATCACCCCCTATGTTTTGTGGGGTTCGTGTTGCTCAGTTCTAGGTGTTTTATGTAGTGTGTTGTAGAGTGGTTGTCGGTTTCCCTTCGACTTTATATATTTTTGTTGCTTTTTTGTTTTATACCACCTCAATTTCAACGTGGCAAATAATTTGTAAGAATTCTGGATAAGAACAACTGAATAATTGGCAGGATCTGAAAATTTGGTAGTAAGGAAGAAGGGATGAACTCGTTTGACTGAATCTGGAGAATAAAGGCGTACTAGGCAGGGTACGAAATTTAACTTACAAGAGTTCATCTACGACCTGATTGCAATGAGCTCGCCTGAGGTTAATCTCAGATTCCTTTACGAACTGAAATGAACATCGCATTTTTTATCTCTCAACAGGCAATTCCAATTTAATATTCCCTTCTATTGTCGCAAGTGCGTATTCGTATTTAGACAACCGGGGATGTATAAATTCTTCCAATAAAATCTTCTCAATTGTTGAAATAATTCTATTATAGGAACTTAGCTTGTGTATAGACAATTCATAACACATTTAAAACTAATAAAACGGCGACAAAATTTTGTGTGATTTCAATAAACAATATTATGCATTGCATGCCGTTTGAAGAAAAATCTGCTATGTGGACATTGTAAAAATACACCATCCCATATATAAAAGAAATAAAAAGTTCTTACATTTATTAGTGACCTGAAAACGGAATAACACAGATAAAGAGTTCAGTAAAGACATTTTGGTTTGAAAATTGGATCTGGTCACTTTAACCAGATAGAAAATACAACGTCTCCATACTTATAGGTACATGTATTTGGTCATTTATGAATTGCTAATATTTATTACATTGCAAATGCAATCCATTGATATTACATTTCTTAAAATTTGCAAAGCATGGGTTGTCCTCAGCTTAATAAAGAATATTTCGATAATTTTACCTCAAAAATTCAAGTTAGCGCCCCCCCTAACCTAAAATCCTGAATCCGCTCCTGATCTCTTATTACTGGTCACTTGAGACCCGGTCTAATTAGTCATGCGCTTCATGTCAAAATGGGATAAATCTGTTAAACAAGTATATTTATATCAGTCGACCGGCAAAAATCCCAAATGCTGTTTGTCAGTAACTTCGACATATATTCCAAGTGAAAACAATTTAAATAAACGTTTAATAGAAAATAAATCAAAATTAAACTACATGGGGAGGGAGGGGTCATTTGGGGTACTCCCACTCAGGGGCACCCAAAGGGTATCCTGTCCACAAGTACCTGTGGGTTGGATAATATGCATTTACATATTTGTTTGTTTGTATGACGATTTATTTACCATTTTCAGCGACCTTGGATATATCACGGCGGCCAGTTTGTTATTGGTAGAGGAAGCCAGGGTACCCGGATAGAACCGTTTACCTTCGGCAAGAAAACTGGCACTTCATTATCACTTAACATCGGTGTCGTAAACAAACCTCATTAAGAGCGTGATTCGAACTCCCAACAGTGGAGTTGACTGGCTAGTGATCCCTGTTGTTGATCTATCTAGACCATTCGTCTACAGAGCCCCCTCCCCCCTATTTGCATATTTGAGCGTCACATATGATATATTATGTGTTAATCATCGAAATATTACACGCCTGCCGTGTCAAAATATTCTGCAGATAGTACATTTGTAGCTTTATATATTTTCAAAGTAACTGATAACCCAAAAGACGATATTAGACGATTGTCATTTTCTAAATGTGGCTTTGCATCTAATCTGGACTCGGTCTAAGATTTTACTGCAATGTTCCAGTACTGTGTTTGATTTTTATTTTAATATTTTTTGAAGGATGTTACAGAAATAAATGTCTTTCATGTGCTATTTATAGGTTTGTTGGCCTAAGATGTCTTTTTGTGATTTTTGTCGTTGTGTTGCTGTCTCATTAATGTATTCCCTGCATCTCTTTTTTCAAAAAAACGTCTAGAATATACATGTTTTACTGTGCGTATTGCTATGTGTTTCTTTATAGTACATTGGCTAGAGGTATAGGGGGAGGGTTGAGATCTCACAAAACATGTTTAACCCCGCCGCATTTTTGCGCCTGTCCCAAGTCTGGAGCCTCTGGCCTTTGTTAGTCTAGTATGTTTTTTTAAATTTAGTTTATTTATATGTTTTGGAGTTTAGTGTGACGTCCATTTTCACTGAACTAGCACACAATTTTAGTTAGGGGCCAGCTGAGGACCACCTCCGGCTGCGGGATTTTCTCGCTGCATTGAAGACCCATTGGTGACCTTCGGCTGTTGTCTGCTCTTTGGTCGGGTTGTTGTCTCTTTGACATATTCCCCATTTCCATTCTCAATTTTATGAAATATGTGCCACTGAACGTTCAGCAAAGTACAAAAATATCCGGTTAATTTAGGTGAATATAATGAAATTACTTTGGGATTAGATCAATGCCAAGAACCAAAAAGGGAAAGTCACTGTCGTAATAAAACTCATTTATACAACAAACATTGGTGTTACATTGCATCTTCTGGAAAAAGAATATCATAAACATGTTCCAGTTTGCAATTTGACAACACTTTTCTTAGCACTTGCTTTTCCAATTTACGGACCATCAACATTGCCAGTAGGTCTCGTTTTGCATTTGTTGGGTCTACTTGCCATTTGTTTCGGACGTGCTGGTGGTTATCAAAAGATATCATATTCTCCTGAAAAAGATGATCAGACAATGGCAAAGGATCAATACAAATCAAAAGTCGTGAATAGTTTTCTCTAATTTTCATCGCTATTTCACTTTCCGGAATCTGAGTATGGATTATTGACGGTGAAGTCAATTTATTTTTGATTTCAGTTAATCTGCATTTTACGCATTCAAAGTCTTCTCTTATCTCTAACTTATCATAGTGTTCTCTTTCCAGTACTTCGATTATATCAAATATTTGATCAAATTTCTCTTTCTCGCTTTCGGATTTTGTTCCTATTACCCCATGACTGTCTTCTTGGTCCAATCCGTCAGTTATATTACTAGGTGAAAGTCCATTTAGATTAGAACTGGACATAATTTGTGAAGAAATGTTTGACTCTAAAGCTGGTCCATTTCTAAGACACGACAGTTTTACTCGATAAAGCTCGAACAAACAATAGAAGCCTTGTGTTAAATCGATTCCTGTGTTTGCAACAACTTCTGGTAAATTACTTTGTTTCATAATCACTTTATTGTCACATATTTTCACATTTATATCCCCTTCTGAAGAACAAACATCTGCAGGTATAATATTGACCGGAAGGTCTTCCAAACAGTGGATAGGTTTCAAATTTTTCATGAATATTTCTGGGTCATAATCACTGACCGCCATTTTGACAAAATATACACTAGGTGGACGGTCATCAAATTTGACTGGAGTTAGATGTAATTGTATTTGGTCGTTGGTATGAAGTCGGTGTGGAATATAACAGACTGCTGATGGGTTGACTGTCTTTAAATTGGCTTTAGATTTGTTGTCTGTTAAGTTAATATTTTCTCCTTTTACCCGGTGGAAACTCATATATAAGTTTTCTAAAATATGAGAAAATATATTAATGACACGTATGTAGGCATTGGTTGATTAGATACTGTTTTTTCACATTATAAAAACAAGGGGATGTGGTATGATTGCCAATGAGACAACTCTCCATTAAAGTTCAAATGAAGTGGATGTAAGCAATTATATGCAATCGTACGGCCTTCAACAATGCGAAAAAAATGCTTGTTACATGTATGTATTATAGATGTCTTATATTAAAAGCACGCGGACATCGGTACTCACAAGTGATTTTAAGAGACGAAAGAAAGTTATAAGGTTAACGTGGCCATGGTTTGTTCATTCAATTTATCTTTGATAGAGAAAACTATTGAAACTTAGGTGTTGCCAGTCTTTGAAATATTCAACCGGGAATGTTCTCCAATGCATAGTATGAATCGAAGGTCATAACTTCGACATTTTACCAACAATAAATGAAAAATGAAAAGATTGAACACTTTATAAATGTATTGCTTCCGAAGCGCTTTCCTGATTAACCTTCATCACGATCGAGCCCATACCCCAAAAATGGAAAGCCAAGGATGTACTTAAACACCTTAAGAGCTTTATGAACAAAAGGGGCCTAAAAGAATGACAAAATGCATCGAAGGTCAACTTTGCCTGAGGGAGTTGGAACCTCAGTGTTTAGCTCACCTGGCCCTCTTTAACCATCATTTGTCGTCGGTTGTCTGTCGTCGTCCGTCCACTTTTACACAAATCTTCTCCTCTGAATCTACAGGGTCAAATTTAACCAAACTTAGCCACAATCGTCATTGGGGTATCTATTTCTAAAAATGTGTTTAATAACCCCGCTTGCCAACGAACATGGCCGACATGGCTAAAAATAGAACATAGTGGTAAAATGCACGTTTTGTCTATTATCTTGATACCACTTTAGATAAAGAAAATCTGACGGGGCCGGCACCTACTGTCTGTTGACAACAAAAACTGTCAGAAGACTTTTTATAGGGGTTATTGTCCTTAAACGAAGAATTTTACCACTTGTCTTTTTTATTTTTGCCTATTTTCTCGACAATTATTATAGATAGAAAGATGCTTTATATACCAAAAATTATCAGCAAGACAAGATCTACAGATAAGTCAATATGATCGAAATCGTCAGTCGACAACTTATTGAAGTTTTAGCCCTTTAATGATGATTTTTCCCAGTTTTTTTTTTTTGTTTTTTTTTTGTTTGCATTTTTGCCTATTAGGGGACGACCATTTGATATTCTGGGGTGGGGGGGGGGGGGGCAGGAGGATTTTAAAAATAAATAACTCAGCCTAGATAATCACAAAAATAAATGGTTTGTTCTGTGGTAGTTTGAAAATAAATGACCTGACTTGCAATGTATTGAAAATAAATAACTCAGCAGGTCTAATCGAAAGTATGAGATGGCACCAGATTCTTCAGAAATTAATCTTTTTTCCAAAAAAAAAAAATCGGGAAACACTTCCCATATCTTTTAATAATAAAAGTATAAATATTATTTAAATATACTTGAAATGTCAGAAAATTGGTTTCATTTAACTTGAGGTTAATTGTCTCAGGAACACTTACCTCACTTTTATTAAATCAGGGCCGTAACTACATTGAGACAAATGCCTCATGTAGGAAATTTCAAAACCAAACGCTTGTCTCCATATCAAATTGTGTTCACCGTGAGTGCCTTGCAAGAAGCAAGTTCTGTTCTCCCTCAGACGTAGCCCCTGATTTTTCGGGATCAATATTTCTTATTTATTTGTCTTTTGTTCATTGATTGCCCTTCTGTATTCTGTTAGTGTTGCATTCATTTTGTAATTTAGTAGTTTTATTATTAACTTGATCATGAGTTTAAAAAAACACAGCAGCCACAGACTTAACTATGTGAATTACATTTTTGCTTTTAATATCATGCATATTTGTCTTTTGATGTTGTTCCTAGAAACTTAAGTCTTACACTGAATCTATAACGTGATTTTGTTTTGAGACCAAAATATTGTCATAAAATTATTAAAACAGAACTTGCATTTTCAGTTTAAGAAAGGGTCTGGGGAACACCCAGAAGGCATGATTTTGCATCATTTGTTCTATAGCTTCTTGGGCCTTCAGCGGTTCAAAAACCCTTCAAAAAAAATTTTGCCTCGCTCCGCTCGGCGAAACACGTTTGCCAATACTTTTAGAAGAGCCTTAGTTTCAACCAAACTTTAAAACTGTGTATGTATGCAATACAGGTATATGCATTGGGGGATATAAAAAGATTCATTTCTGCAGAGGATAATAATTAATTCTGATTAAATGGTACATAATGACTTGACTATACATGAATTATTTATAATACAAATAATTTAAAAATTGTATGTTTTCGAATATTATAAATATAGTTGTGAAAATAAATAATCAGTCCCTTGCTTTAATGAAAATGAAAAATCTTGCTTCAATAGTGCAGAAAATAGATAATCTGTCCTCTTAGTTTACAAAAATAAATAACCGATCCACAACAAATCCTCCTGCCCCCCCCCCCCCCCCCCCCCCCCCAGAATATCAAATGGTCGTCCCCTTATCTTGAAAACTTTAATAGATAGGTAGAAATTTTAAATAGCAAAATTGATCAGAATGACTAGATCTACAAATAAGCCATAAGGCAGAAATCTTCAGTGGAATCGTTATTGGAGTTATTGACCTTAAATTATAAGTGGCCCGTTGTTGAAGATGCAGGTGAGCGACATAGACTCTTTAGAGCCTATAGTTTTATTTAATATCTACACTGACCTATTTGAGCGGTTATGTTTCCGAACAAAAGATTGGCTGTAATCCACGTCTGTTTCTCAGCATCTATGTTAGAACAACATTCTTGACTGTCTCGTCTGAATGTTACTTTTGAGCCGTCTTCTGAGCAGATCACGTGTATTTTCCCACCAATTTTGTGTACTCGGGTGGTCTGCAAATACTTGAATTCATTTCGGTTTTCAATGGTAGAAACATTTATAAGTTGATCGGGATCTGCACAAAAGAGGCCAAATTCTACATGTCCACTGCCGAAGAGGTTGAAAATAATTGTTTTTCCGGCTATGATCGGTTGAGATGTGAATAATCTTCCTCCAGAGTATGAAAGTTTCCATTCAGCAGTGTCTGCTTTAACCTTGACATTTTGGCCACAGATCTTGGAAAAATTACACGTGGTCGACTAAAAGTAAAATAATCATATTCATAAAAGCAATATACACATATGAATATTAAAAACATGGTATTCGTGAATGTGACAGCAACCCAGCGTGCGACAAAAATAACCATGCGCTAGAAAGACAACATACAGTCTTCAACAATAGACATTATGTATATGCAATGTGTTATGGTTTACGTCATCTTTTAAAAGTGTGAATTAATTCAACACCAAAAAAAAAAACATGCAATCAAAGACGAAAAATCAACAATTAAAATCTAATAGGTAAGTTTTGCAGAGCGTGTAGACTGGGATAATTGGAGGAAAAATTAGACTGCCACTGAAAAAAAACCAGAACATGCTAGAACTCAACTTAAACCGAGGTGAACTCATAAGTTGTAAAAGAATAAATGTAGACTTTTTCACGAGTGAAACCTGCATGTCACGTTACTCGTATTAAAGCCTAACGCTATAAATCATCATGCATCATGTATAATAGCAGGTTTATTTATGTTATCGACTAACCATGATAGATGACATTATTATATTTATAACAAAAAAGAAACCCAAATGGCCAAATATAAATGTCTGGTATACATGATATGATTCAATTTGCAATGCAATTGGCTGGTATTGACGACATTGGGGTGGGGATCCCTTACTTCTGATTTTTACAAGTATATCTACATTAAGTTAAACTTGAAATAACTGTTAATTGAAGATTTCAACATTACAACGATACCTACCTTGCTATCAGCCATTGTATTTAAAAAGTTTGTTTAGGTACACATTTACCTGTAAATTCCCTGTACGTCACCATGATATGCGATAGCCTAAAAAAATAAATGTGTCAGATGTTATATTATATAGATTATATGGGAAAAGTAGAAGACGTTAAAAAATTGCATTTACTGAAAGTTTGTTCATGACTACATGTATCATGTTTACCTATCATGCAGTACTTCGGAGTTGAATTGAAAAATACTAGACTAAGAAACCGTTTAAAATTTGGTTCAATTTTGTCAAAATAAGCTAAAAAAAATCGCTGATGAATTATTCACTTGCAAGTGAATAATTCTTCCTCATTGAATCTGTATTCATGTGAACTTCAATTTAACCCATTAGCTGGACATGGGTTACGCATGTATTCAGCTATTAAAAGGAAAAGAATGTCAACATTGAAATTGAAACAAGGATGAACCACTGATTTGGTTAACTGATTCAATCATTCTTATACAGGTAAAAATGATGATAATCATACGTTAAACCTACAATATGAAATCAAACAGACCAAGAAAAATCCAATTCCACGTGGTCACTATCTGTTTATATTTATATTTATGTTTATATCGTGTTATATGACCGTCGGCAGTCTTCGGAGGTCATTTCGATGAATCTAAAATTCTAAAATTGGTTTTAAAATTTAATAGTTTAGATATTTAACCAAACTTTAAAAATACTAAACCCAACGTGCAGTTTTGATTATTTCTCTTTATGAAAGTTTGATTTTTTTAATTTTTTTATTAAAATATCAAAAGAAGAAAACGGACGAAAAGAGAACATATGTATCATTATCACGTTTGGGTACCTGTAAAGTTCGAAATGAAATAAAACGGAACGAAACGAAACGAAACGAAATTTGCAAAATCAAAACGAAACGAAACGAAATATGACAAAACGAAACGAAATGAACATTTTTTAATTAAAAATCAATGTAAAAAATAAAACAAGAGGCAGACAGGGATCAAAGCGGAGAAAAATTGAGTAAACAAACAAATATTTCTCAAAGGCGGAGACTTAATTTAAAAAAAAGAACCATTTTGATATGATCATTCTTAGGTAGGAAAAAAAAAGAACAACACGAACTGAAGCATTTTTAATTGCAAAAGAAATATTTAAAAAAGAAGCTGTATTTCTTTAAACAAATCGGACATCACATGAGATATCAGTATCCTGAAATTTTTAAGGTTTTATATCTCTTAAATAAACACACAATTTCCGAACCTTTTTAAAGTTGCATTTGTTAAAAATCTCTAACAGAAGCTAAGCGTTTGAAATAATTTATTCAGAACTGTTTGGTTTTAACATTTAATCAAAGATAGCAGCGAATTTCGAATCCATTGGTCGTAATGGACAAAAGGAATTCTAGGTTGGATAGTTTACTCCAATTTTACAATTGTTTTTGTTCTAAACTTTTGCCCAAACATCACTTAGTTTAAACAGTATTTATTAATGAAAAATTACAACAATAAAGTATTACAATGTTACATGAAATTCAAATATGGGATTTTTATAAAACTTTTTATAAATCCGTCTCCCAAACGTCACTTGCTTGATAAAGCGCTCATCATATAGGAGAACAGTAAAAAAAACTGACCAACAATATCCAACTCAGCGTGATAGTCTTATGAAAGACCACATAAATATAATTTTATTACATAATTCTTCTTTTTTTCAGCCTGAATATCCATCTCGCCCTTCTTTCTATATGTAGCTGTGGGCTTTTTGATTAATGCGTGCCATCAGTTTTAATAACATGAGCAACATTACATAATTACATGTGTAGTTTTGATAATGAAATATGTGTTTGTGTTGTCACAAGTTTGTGTATATATGCGATGTTTTCTCTCTCTTGGAGAGGCTTGCAGATGGTTAGCCTGTTGCCCAATCAAATCTTTTATATTTTAAAAAAGAAAAACACATTGTTAAACAAAACCGTAATTTAATCTAATGTTTTAAAAGTTCACATCACCGATATGTACATATTAGCAAGTTGAAGTGACCAATCTTAATGGTAAACTATTTAGGTTGTTTTTTTTGTCGTTTATAGTTTTATAGTTTTAGCATAATTTAAGTCGTTGGTTGTCTCATTCTATCATGTCATGTAACACGGTAGGTATAGTGACCGGCTGAGATCGTGTTTTTTCGAGTGATATTAAATGCGATCAGATCGTTTTACTGCTATTTCGCAAGTATAATGGTTTTATTCGTTCGTTAATTTTCCTGTTTGGATGGTTTTACACTAGTCATTTTGGGGCCCTTTATAGCTTACTGTGCGATGTGAGCCTAGACTTCGTGTTGAAGGCCGTACTTTGACCTATAATGGTTTACTTTTACAAATTGTGACTTGGACGGGGAGTTGTCTCATTGGCACTAATACCACATCTTCTTCTATCTATTGTTCATCTTATTCTGGATACTATACATATTGTAGGCCCAAACTAGGCACACTTTCTTCGAGTTTCACTTAATATTCAGCGTTTTATATTGTCCGGGATTTTTTCGAGAGCAACAATTTTAAAAAGTCCTGGTTTTTAACAAATGGGCCGTTTTTTTAAATGTGAATAAGAAAGAAGACATTCTTGGAATTTAAAACTGATATTATTCTAAATTATAACTGTTATTTAGTGAAGAACAATAGTAAATATTTCCATTAAATCACTAAACATATTACAATATTGATCAAATTTAACCATTTTCGATTTAATGCTAATTTTCTGTACTGAAATCATTTTACAATAACCTTGCAGTATTACGATATATAAGACTTCACAGGGTGCTTTTTAAAACAGTCTTTAGAACCGAGTACAGGGGACTCATAATCTTTTCAATTTCATGTCATGCTACCTTTGTGTTTATAGTCAATAATTTTCATGATTGATATATATTACAGTGACGAACTCTTGAGTTTTAAAAATAGCGGTACAAAAACTAAGGAATAGCAGTGAAAAATCAGAAAAATTCAATATTAACACAAATATTCTACTAAATGAGGCTTCCCCGCAAAACATAAAATTACAATAACAAGAACCTGAATCCGCCCATGTACTATTTTCCATTGACAATAATGATTTGAATTGAGTGGAATATACAATAAAAATGAAAACAACACTTGATTGCATGCGTCCAACGCGCTTTTCTGAATTTACCTACATCCGAAACACTCAAAGCTGAATATTTGAAAGCCAAGGATGTATAAGAACCGAAATAATTGAAGAGCTATATGACCAAAAGGGACATAAAAATAGCAAAATCCATCTAAGTTCAACTTTGCCTGAGGGAGTTGAAACCTTTGTTTCTTTATAATTTTTAAATTCATAAACGGACAGTTTTGGATGATTGATTGTTGGTTGCTTAACGTTGCTTGGGATGAAGGTCGGGAAATTCAGACTGCCACCGCAGGAAATGAGAGTATATGGAATAGGGACAGAAGTTTTGTCTTGCAACAGGAAACCAACGAACCCCTCAAAGAGTTGTTGCAAGGGTTCTTAACGTGCTGAAAGTGTGGCACTCTCTCTACACGCCCCGTTCTGACCGGACGTGGCTGTGTACTTATACTTTTCTCAAAGTTGATTGTCTTAAGATAACTTACAAAAGTGCAAATAACAAATACTGAACTATCCCTTAATACAAAAAGCGAATATTCCGTTACCTTTTATTCGCTATTATATTCGCTATCAAAAATGTACCATTATTGAAGCTCCTCGTGGAGGTATCTAAGTCAAATATACAGACATATACTATTGATTACCACATTTAGAGCAGTAATCACAAAGTTGACAAGTAATTTCTGCATATGGTTCATTTATTTAGAGAATCAAAGTGTGTCAAAATCAGGTCTTCCTAATTATTTTTTTGACAAATTTCTCATTTTCACCCTGTAGATCAAACAAGTTAGCCTCTTGTTTTATATTAAATTTATTTATTTTTTTTAAATATTCTTTTCGTTGTTTCGTTTTGGTATATTTTGTTTCGTTCCGTTCCGTTTTTAATCCGTTTTGCCCTTTACAGGTACCCACTTTTTAGTCCTTTCTTATATTTTAATAAAAAATCTAGGATTCAAACTATCAAAATTAAAGCGAAATGATCAAAACTGCACCTTATGTTTAGTATTTAAAGTTTGAATTAATATCTAAAAATATTGAATTTTAAAACGAATTTTAGAATTTTAATTATTTGGGGAAATTTTCAAAATTTAATAAAATTTCAAAAATTTAGAATGTTCATATTTTACCAAAAATAAAAAAAAAAAAAAAAATTTACAAACTTTTGAAAATTTTGAATTGTTAAGTGTAACACTGATCTAACAGGATGCTGAACAATAAGTGTGAAAATGAAGTGCTTAATATATGTAATTTTACAATAAACTGTTACTGATGAAACTTTTGTTGTACGGTTGAACACTATCATAAAAGGGCTCGATATAGATTCTATTTGTAATATATTTTATTATGGTATGATACTAAACCCCTCTTGCCTTTGTTAGTCTAGTATGATTTTTAATTTTAGTTTCTTTCATATATTTCGGAGTTTAGTATGACGTCCATTATTACTGAACTAGTACATATTTTTGTTAAGGGGCCAGCTGAAGTACGCCTCCGGGTGTGTGATTTTTTCGCTGTATAGAAGACCCATTGTTGGCCTTCGACTGTTTTCTGCTCGTTGGTCCGGTTGTTGTCTCTTTGACACATTCCCCATTTCCATTCACAATTTTAGCTAATAGAGTTTTTATTGTAACTATAAGATTTATTAATATATAGTTTCATAAAAAAAGGCGGAAGATATAAAGGATATAAAGAAAACACGTCAAGTCAAAGACAAACGGACAATACTATGCCCAAAATGAGAAACGACGAAAGGACGAGCAGCAGTCAACAAAACACTACACATAAAACCAAAGACCGAGCAACACAAACACTACACATAAAACCAAAGACCGAGCAACACAAACCCTACACATAAAACCAAAGACCGAGCAACACAAACCCTACACATAAAACCAAAGACCGAGCAACACAAACCCTACACATAAAACCAAAGACCGAGCAACACAAACCCTAAACATAAAACCAAAGACCGAGCAACACAAACCCTACACATAAAACCAAAGACCGAGCAACACAAACCCTACACATAAAACCAAATACCGAGCAACACAAACCCTACACATAAAACCAAATACCGAGCAACACAAACCCTACACATAAAACCAAAGACCGAGCAACACAAACCCTACACCAATACCGAGCAACACAAACCCTACACATAAAACCCAATACCGAGCAACACAAACCCTACACATAAAACCAAAGACCGAGCAACACAAACCCTACACATAAAACCAAAGACCGAGCAACACAAACCCTACAAGTAAAACCAAAGACCGAAGAACACAAACCCTACACATAAAACCAAAGACCGAGCAACACAAACCCTACAATGAAACCAAAGACCGAGCAACACAAACCCTACACATAAAACCAAAGACCGAGCAACACAAACCCTACACATAAAACCAAAGACCGAGCAACACAAACCCTACACATGAAACCAAAGACCGAGCAACACAAACCCTACACATAAAACCAAATACCGAGCAACACCAACCCTACGCATGAAACCAAATACCGAGCAACATAAACACTACACATAAAACCAAAGACCGAGCAACACAAACCCTACACATAAAACCAAATACCGAGCAACACAAACACTACGCATGAAACCAAAGACCGAGCAACACAAACCCTACACATGAAACCAAAGACCGAGCAACACAAACCCTACACATAAAACCAAATACCGAGCAACACAAACCCTACACATAAAACCAAAGACCGAGCAACACAAACCCTGCACATTAAACCAAAGACCGAACAACACAAACACTATGCATGAAACCAAAGACCGAGCAACACAAACCCTACACATGAAACCAAAGACCGAGCAACACAAACCCTACACTGGCATAAAACCAAAGACCGAGCAACACAAACCCTACACATAAAACCAAAGACCGAGCAACACAAACCCTACACCAATACCGAGCAACACAAACCCTACACATAAAAACCAAGACCGAGCAACACAAACCCTACACATAAAACCCAAGACTGAGCAACACAAACCCTACACATAAAACCAAAGACCGAGCAACACAAACCCTACACCAATACCGAGCAACACAAACCCTACACATAAAAACCAAGACCGAGCAACACAAACCCTACACATAAAACCCAAGACCGAGCAACACAAACCCTACACATAAAACCCAAGACTGAGCAACACAAACCCTACACATAAAACCAAAGACCGAGCAACACAAACCCTACACCAATACCGAGCAACACAAACCCTACACATAAAAACCAAGACCGAGCAACACAAACCCTACACATAAAACCCAAGACCGAGCAACACAAACCCTACACATAAAACCCAAGACCGAGCAACACAAACACTACACATAAAACCCAATACCGAGCAACACAAACCCCTGCACATAAAACCAAAGACCGAGCAACACAAACCCTACACATAAAACCAAAGACCGAGCAACACAAACCCTACACATAAAACCAAAGACCGAGCAACACAAACCCTACACATAAAACCAAAGACCGAGCAACACAAACCCTACACATAAAACCAAAGACCGAGCAACACAAACATTACACATAAAACCAAAGACCGAGCAACACAAACCCTACACATAAAACCAAAGACGAAGCAACACAAACCCTACACATAAAACCAAAGACCGAGCAACACAAACCCTACACATAAAACCAAAGACCGAGCAACACAAACATTACACATAAAACCAAAGACCGAGCAACACAAACCCTACACATAAAACCAAAGACCGAGCAACACAAATCCTACACATAAAACCAAAGACCGAGCAACACAAACCCTACACATAAAACCAAAGACCGAGCAACACAAACCCTACACATAAAACCAAAGACCGAGCAACACAAACCCTACGCATGAAACCAAAGACCGAGCAACACAAACCCTACACATAAAACCACAGACCGAGCAACACAAACCCTTCACATAAAACCAAAGACCGAGCAACACAAACCCTACACATAAAACCAAATACCGAGCAACACAAACACTACGCATGAAACCAAAGACCGAGCAACACAAACCCTACACATGAAACCAAAGACCGAGCAACACAAACCCTACACATAAAACCAAAGACCGAGCAACACAAACCCTACACATAAAACCAAAGACCGAGCAACACAAACCCTACACATAAAACCAAAGACCGAGCAACACAAACATTACACATAAAACCAAAGACCGAGCAACACAAACCCTACACATAAAACCAAAGACCGAGCAACACAAACATTACACATAAAACCAAAGACCGAGCAACACAAACCCTACACATAAAACCAAAGACGAAGCAACACAAACCCTACACATAAAACCAAAGACCGAGCAACACAAACCCTACACATAAAACCAAAGACCGAGCAACACAAACATTACACATAAAACCAAAGACCGAGCAACACAAACCCTACACATAAAACCAAAGACCGAGCAACACAAATCCTACACATAAAACCAAAGACCGAGCAACACAAAACCTACACATAAAACCAAAGACCGAGCAACACAAACCCTACACATAAAACCAAATACCGAGCAACACAAACCCTACGCATGAAACCAAAGACCGAGCAACACAAAACCTACACATAAAACCACAGACCGAGCAACACAAACCCTTCACATAAAACCAAAGACCGAGCAACACAAACCCTACAAATAAAACCAAATACCGAGCAAAACCAAAGACCGAGCAACACAAACCCTACACATAAAACCAAAGACCGAGCAACACAAACACTACGCATGAAACCAAAGACCGAGCAACACAAACCCTACACATGAAACCAAAGACTGAGCAACACAAACCCTACACATAAAACCAAAGATCGAGCAATACAAACCCTACACATAAAACCAAAGACCGAGCAACACAAACCCTACACATAAAACCAAAGACCGAGCAACACAAACCCTACACATAAAACCAAAGACCGAGCAACACAAACCCTACACATAAAATAAAAGACGAAGCAACACAAACCCTACACATAAAACCAAAGACCGAGCAACACAAACCCTACACATAAAACCAAAGACCGAGCAACACAAACATTACACATAAAACCAAAGACCGAGCAACACAAACCCTACACATAAAACCAAATACCGAGCACACAAACACTACGCATAAAACCAAAGACCGAGCAACACAAACCCTACACATAAAACCAAAGACCAAGCAACACAAACCCTACACATAAAACCAAAGACCGAGCAACACAAACCCTACGCATGAAACCAAAGACCGAGCAACACAAACCCTACACATAAAACCACAGACCGAGCAACACAAACCCTTCACATAAAACCAAAGACCGAGCAACACAAACCCTACACATAAAACCAAATACCGAGCAACACAAACACTACGCATGAAACCAAAGACCGAGCAACACAAACCCTACACATGAAACCAAAGACCGAGCAACACAAACCCTACACATAAAACCAAAGACCGAGCAACACAAACCCTACACATAAAACCAAAGACCGAGCAACACAAACCCTACACATAAAACCAAAGACCGAGCAACACAAACATTACACATAAAACCAAAGACCGAGCAACACAAACCCTACACATAAAACCAAAGACCGAGCAACACAAACATTACACATAAAACCAAAGACCGAGCAACACAAACCCTACACATAAAACCAAAGACCGAGCAACACAAACATTACACATAAAACCAAAGACCGAGCAACACAAACCCTACACATAAAACCAAAGACCGAGCAACACAAACCCTACACATAAAACCAAAGACGAAGCAACACAAGCCCTACACATAAAACCAAAGACCGAGCAACACAAACCCTACACATAAAACCAAAGACCGAGCAACACAAACATTACACATAAAACCAAAGACCGAGCAACACAAACCCTACACATAAAACCAAAGACCGAGCAACACAAATCCTACACATAAAACCAAAGACCGAGCAACACAAAACCTACACATAAAACCAAAGACCGAGCAACACAAACCCTACACATAAAACCAAATACCGAGCAACACAAACCCTACGCATGAAACCAAAGACCGAGCAACAAAAAACCTACACATAAAACCACAGACCGAGCAACACAAACCCTACACATAAAACCAAAGACCGAGCAACACAAACCCTACAAATAAAACCAAATACCGAGCAAAACCAAAGACCGAGCAACACAAACCCTACACATAAAACCAAAGACCGAGCAACACAAACACTACGCATGAAACCAAAGACCGAGCAACACAAACCCTACACATGAAACCAAAGACTGAGCAACACAAACCCTACACATAAAACCAAAGATCGAGCAATACAAACCCTACACATAAAACCAAAGACCGAGCAACACAAACCCTACACATAAAACCAAAGACCGAGCAACACAAACCCTACACATAAAACCAAAGACCGAGCAACACAAACCCTACACATAAAACCAAAGACCGAGCAACACAAACCCTACACATAAAACCAAAGACCGAGCAACACAAATCCTACACATAAAACCAAAGACCGAGCAACACAAACCCTACACATAAAACCAAAGACCGAGCAACACAAACCCTACACATAAAACCAAATACCGAGCAACACAAACACTACGCATAAAACCAAAGACCGAGCAACACAAACCCTACACATAAAACCAAAGACCAAGCAACACAAACCCTACACATAAAACCAAAGACCGAGCAACACAAACCCCACCAAAAACCGGGGGCGATCTCAAGTGATCCAGATGGGTAAACAGATCATGTTCACTAGTGGAACCCGTTATTTTCTGAAGGAAGATCATATGTTCAATCTACAATGCTCAAGAAAACACATTTTGGAAAGACTGTTAAGACATGATGTATAAATTATGAACAGTTTTAACACATCTGCATATAATATTATGACTTCCAAATTGATTTGTAAAATATTGTGTTTCTTTAAAAGTTATTTATATAAAATACTGCTGCTCTTCAATAAAAAGTAAAATAACAAAAATACCGAACTTTAAGAAAAATTCAAAACGAGAAGTCCCTTATCAAATTCCAAAATCAAATGCTGAAACACATCAAACGAATGGAAAACAACTGTCATATTCCTGACTTTATACAGCCTCAGGCATTTTCATATGTAAAAAATGGTGGATTAAACCTGATTTCATAGCTAGTTAAACCTCTCAGACACTTGTATGACAGTCGTTTAAAATTCTATTATATTGACAACTATATGTGAGCAAAACAAACAGACATAATGGGTAAAAATATCAAAAATTGGGGTACAGCAGTCAATATTGTGTTATAATCTTATCAATATTAAAACAAACAACTATGTTAACAAAGAAAAGCAAACTATTGTTGCATGTTTTGGCAACATAGGTAGCACATGCATGTTCATAATTGGATAAAAATAAACTTCTCACTATCTGAAACGCGCAAAACACATCTATGTAAATTGCAGAATATTTTTCATATAAAATTCGATACAATAATCATGTTTAAACAATTTGTAAGTCCTCAAATTATTTTTCTCCGCATAAGAAGCAACTCTTGGACACCAATGTATTGTATTATATGTCTCTACATAAACCTTATTAAATATGTTTTGTTCAAATTGTTTTAATATATTTATTTAACAAGAGTGCACATGCAGAAATGTCTCACCTGCTGTACTGACCATGATTGATTGGTTGGTTGAAAGTATTAAAAATAAAGATTTTACTGCAAGAATCATATAAGCCTAACATTATCAATAGTCGATGAAAACTGGGTCAAGGTTAGATAAAGCCTTACAGACATACATGTACACCTTAAAATCATTTCATACACCAAATATTATTGACATTTTGCTTATGGTATCAATGAAACAAACCAAACAGTGAAAACTTAAAATTGAACAATGAATCATGAAAATGAGGTCCAGTGATGGTACATGACAGACAGACATGTACATAAAACAATCATTCCAAGCACCAAATATAGTTTACATACTGCTCATAATATCTAAAAACAGGCTTAACCAGGAAAACTAAATATTGACCAATAAACCGTAAAAATGAGGTCAAAGTCCGATGAACCCTGTCAGACATGTAAACACTACAAACATTCCATACACCAGATATAGTTGACCTATTACTTATAGTAAAAAAAAAAAAAGGACCAAACTACAGAAACTTAACATTGACCAATGAACCATGTACATAAGGTCAAGGACAAATGATACCTGTCAGACAGACATGAACACCTTGGCCGCTTACAATTATTCCATACACCAAACATAGCTGACCTATTGCAATTAGCATTTGATAAACAGACCAAAACACAAAATTTTATTCCCTCCTTTGATTAAGGATTGAAAAATTGAGACCCCCCTTTCAATTGCCGAATTTTTCAAGACCCCCATAATCCCCCCCCCCCCCCTAATCCCTTCAGGTTACAAATGACCTGCACATTATTTATTTTGATCCATCTCTATTCTTTATGTATCAGAACCCCATTATTCTCTTTCTTTATTTGTTGGCCTACTTTTCTTTACTCTTTACATTTTTTTGCCATTTATTCTGAACTTATTGTCTATATTCTCCATTCTGTAAATATCTAAGGTTTTTTTTCGCCCTTTGATCAAGGAGGGTCTGCGTGGGGTTTTTCAAAAGCTATGTTTTCTGTATAATGATCTCGTCTATAAATAAAGCTTTTGAAAAACCACACGCAGACGATCCTTGATCAAAGGACGAAAAAAAAACTTTGATATTTACAAGAATACCAATGCACCTAGAACGTACAGTGACGTAGCTTGACTTCTGTTATAACCGAGGCAGGGGGTCTGGGGAAGCTGTTGAAGTTTTGCAATTTGAAAAAAAAAGAATCTATTAAAAATAAAAGCAGTAACTGTTGTTTTATTTTACTTCATCATAATAATGTTTAATATGCCTTACACTAAGTTATACTACAGATTTTTGAGTTGATTACTGGTACCTTCAACATTTTCAATGTTCGAATGTCCCAGATTTTAAATTCTTTACGAATAAAAGGAAATGGGTATGGGGTTTATTTTAATGACCATGATGACACAGCAAGTCAACCATACAGCTGAGAATCCTCAAAGAAACCATATCAACTGACTTACAGAATAGTGGACTTAACAACAAGATTCAAAATGTGCGCTTTTCAATACAGATATATGCTCTTGATTGGATTTGCTGTAAGCGGGTTTTAATGCCAGAAACATTACCAGACATCACGCTCGCAGCATTTCTTGATTAACTAGGAACCAAACACATGCTACATGTGAAATGCACCACGGCACTTTCGGAGCGTCTTTTTACCACAGAACACCACAGAATACCACAGAACACCAATGAATACCACAGAACACCCAAAATATACCACAGAACTACACAAAATACAATAAAACTACTAAAATATACCACAGAACATTGAATTACTTTACAAAATGCAAAACTAATAATTCAGAATCATATTAACATCTGTAAATAAAAACACTAATTTCTGTTTATCATCAAAAGACATAAAATCACTATTAAAATGTATCATGTCTTCATCAAATAATTCTTTTCTAAAATCGTCATATAACTGAAGGGCACGATAAAATTACATGGGCTTCATCTTCTAAAATATCCTTATAACTATCACAGACTCGCTCCTTTAAAGGTAATTTTTCAAATCTCCCTGTCTCGGTTCTTAGTGGTGCTACACCACATCAAAATTTGACAAAAGAACTCCTTTGTGAAAATGACATTGGAATTGCACAATAAGTTTCCGTTTCAAAACTGTTCTTAAATAAATTATATTTTCGAAGTTTGTTACCACCTTTACCAGATAAAGCTTTCTCTGACTGTAAATTGCATTGCCACTGTTCAACATATTTAGATGCAGTTCAACTATTTCTAAATGCATACAAAATTATGTAAAAATCTGAAATATTGTCCAATGACTTTTATTTCATCTCAAGTAAAGTATGTGTATACAATGTTTCATCTGACTTGCCGACAGTATTTGGTTTTGAACTGCATCAAGTGTATCAAGAATCTATTCAGTGTTTCAAAAGCCAAACTAATTTACTAGTTTGTGATGTCCATCTGAGTTGCCGCTAGTGTTGTCAGAGAACGTTTTCCAAGTACTATTATTCAATATTTAATAATATACATGTACTTATTCATATTGTAACAACTCTTAACATAAAATTAAACAAAAATGACAACTACAACGATAAATACCACAGAATTACAATTGTTTTAATACCGGTAGGTGTTTTTGGTATAGACCCAGTAACTTGTAGGCCAATTCAGTTTGGGGCGTAGCGATAGTGAGTCGACCCTAAATAGAAAAATTAAATTTATTTGAATAATAAAAAGTCAAATTATAAAAAGAATTAACAATAACAATAATATAATGTCTGAAGTATTTATATTTCGAAGTTCTGTGGTATATTTTTGGTGTTCTGTGGTATTCTGTGGTGTTCTGTGGTAAAAAGACGCTCCCCGGCACTTTTATTGGTTGTGTTTTGTCCTGATATTTTTTGGATTGTCTTCAAATTCTTATACGGTTTTGAACTTTTTCCCATTGTGAAAAACACAACCGGTGAAGTACTATGGGAGCTACCATTTGTTTTTTATGGGGGGCTAGGATGAAAAATTTTGTCCTGACTTTTTCTTTAGTTGTAATCTCTGTCCTGCCTTTTTATTTTTCACTCTATTTGCTCCTGCCTTTTTTTTTAAAAGTTTATCCTGACTTTTTTTTACCTAAATTGTCATCCTGACTTTTTTTTGCAAGTGTCTCATCCTGCCTTTGTTTTTACTCAAAACTCCTGTCCTGCCTTTTTTTCAAATTTCATCCTAGCCCCCCCATAAAAATCAAATGGTAGCTCCCTTAGTACTTCACCGGTTGTGTCGCTGGAATTAATGACTCCTTCAATTATTTAAAATTCCCTGCTAGTGAAAAGACTATAAATTTTAAATAGTTATAACAAGGATTCGTATAGTAAGACACTATACTATACAAATCCTTCGTGCATTTTATTGTCGGAACAGATTGTCGTTCTGTAAAACCGGAAATATTTTCCTTTTCACCGATTGTGACAAGGGAAGTAACTCTAACAGTATAAATATTGGTAAAGTTTTGCTGGCAAGTTTAATGACATATTTATACAGTATTCATCCTGCAAACTGTCTGTTCCAGGTTAATATTTTAGTGTATAGGTTATCGATATGCATTTAACTACAGCTTTACTTCTTAAGATTGATTGTTTTAACTTTAAAATGTTTTTAATATGTCACACCCTAGTCCAAATAATTATGACGTCTTGAAAGCTATTTTATTTTTTATTCTGGGACGCCTTACAGGTACGACATGTACGATGCTGGCCAGTTATTTCTTTCATCATGTAAGTCTATGTGTTATAGTTGTGGTTTCGTGGCCTAATGGTTAAGACCGATGGCTTTACTTCTGAAAGTCCAGTGTTTTATCCTGACTCGGTTTATAGAAAGGTCTCCCATACACATCTATGGTACCCAGACTGGAGTGGTAATTTGGAGACCTCATTTGGTAATGAATTTGCAGACATTTCTTTGGTTTGTCTGTTCCTGACAAGTACTAGGGGTTCGCTCAGTTGGCGTGTTCTGAACAGGTTCCATCTGATTCCAGACATAAATAAGAAAGGACATTTTCCATTCATTTGGGCCTAAGAGGCCAAAATGATTATATAGGCGGTCACAGAAAATTCAGGGGGGGGGGGGGTTTACCTCCCAAAACTTTTTTTTGAAATCTGGCTCGAGACCACAATTAATGACCCCGCTTTTCGTTGTCTTTCCCTTTAATTAAAGTGTATTTTTTTTCTTTAATTTATTTCTTTCCCTTTCTCATTCATTTCTTAGTTTTTATGGGGTGGAAATGAAAGAAGAGAGTTAAAATAAATGATTGGATGTTGTATTTTAACTGATTTTGATATGGAAAGAGTGATTAGGGCAGGTGCAAAAAGGTACATGTACACAACAGCCCGTGTGGATTTTACTTTTTCCACCGGCCCACCGTGGGCAGTCCACTCGTGCCCACTCTAGCTATAATCTCTTTTTTGTAAAAATATTGATTACAAATGCTTATCTGCTTTTTTCAAGTGATTGTACTTGCAAGTCTTTAGATGAAACAAAAGAAATTGAATGCCCACTCCTACAGGCATGACAGGTGGGCAGAGTGGACAAGGTACAAATTTTGCCCAACCGGTGCCCACTCCCATGGTGGACCAGTGGACAAAGCAAAATCCACCCGAGCTGTAGTGCTATGTTGTTCATGCCTTAAAAGAAGTTTTTACATGTTTTACCAAAGCAGAACAATCTTTTTCTTCTTTGTAAAATATTCAATACATGATTGTGAGTAAAAAAACAACTTTGTAATATTTACAGTTTTTGGAACATCTCTTGACTCGTCCATAGGGGTATGGATGTCTATTGGCTAAATTTGTAAGATGCTGGAGTGCAATCTTTCTGAATGTTGGATATATTTTACTCTACAATACACACACAAAAGATTTGACAAAAAGACTAGGTGGATTTTTTTTCTTGAGACAAAACGTTATGAAGAACTATTAGAGGAGTTTAATTGTGGTCTGTGGCCATCTAGACTCAAAATTGTGGCATCTGGTGAATTCTAAGACAAGATTTCATGCTTGTCAAATGGACATATTATTAGCAGTATTTTTTTCAAAAAAATATTTGTAAATATTCCTTCATCGTAGGAAATTTTCCGCATTCGTTTGAAGTTTTCAGGCCTTGGTGGGTCAATTCGAACCGTAATGCAAATCAATTATCATGCCATTGATTCATTCGCGAATTAAACTAAACACAACAGAACAAATTGAAAAACAATCAAACTCATGTCATGCATGCAAACGTTATCAATATATTATTGGAAAAATGCACACCTTTGTGTCGCTTAGTGGGGAAAAAATCTGTAATTGAAAGTTTCATCATTCATCACATGGCACGGCTTTGTATATATACTCGATATCTCTCGAGTTTTTCTTTAGAAATCTCGTTCAATGGATAATGGCCAAGTGTTCCGACAGCAATACTAACCGGAAGTCTCAAATGTAAATATAAACCAAGAACAATGATAATAATTGTGAGGTTCAAATTAATCCAATAAGTAAAATATGCACCCATATTTTTTTTTACTGATGACGATTGAACCGGCCAAAAAACTGTTTGAAACGGACAATTTGGCCAGCAGCCGGTTCTTATGGAAAACACTGAAAATGTGTACCAGATATAAGTGGTTTGTTATCCTGTTACCATGGCAACCAAAGAACCACACATGCAGAGTGGTTGAATGACTAGAAAATGATTTGAAAGAGTTGTCATCTAATGTGCATGTGAAATTACAATTTCGTCACACAACTTTCATTGACTTTTGGAATTCTGAGACTGAAATTGGAAAAATTAAGCAATTTTTTCATTGGGAATTCTGCTAATATTTGGACCCTGAAGACCTATTGTTATATTTAATACCATGCATTGAGTAACTCTGGATATCTTCAGAATGTATGTTAAGCTGACATGTATATACAAATGTATGTAGCTGAGTTTACCATTATAAACAATGTGAATAATACTAACCATTTATCTTTTGTGGTTGAGTATGAGTTAAAACAAAATGTTTGATTCTAAGTTTAAAAAACCCCAATATATATACATGTATATATATGTTTCAGAAAGGAAGTGAAAAAATAGTCTGTTTCCATTGAAAATTAGAGAAAAACATTGTGAGTTTCAAAAAATTTTCTTTTGTTTCTGTCTGTTTTGAAAAAAATATTCCGAAACTTTGTTTTTATCCAGAGAAAGAATCATTCTTCTACTAAAGATGAATGATACATGCCTGTCAGTCTGTAATATTCAGGATTTATTAATTCTTCAAGAAGGGGGAGGGAGGTTGTCTCCCCTGACTTGCTGCAATAATGAATGATCTATGAATTATCAGAAAAAGTAAAATAACAAAAATACCGAACTCCAAGGAAAATTCAAAACAGAAAGTCCTTCATCAAATGGCAAAATCAAAAGCTCAAACACATCAACGAATGGAAAACAACTGTCATTTTCCTAACTTGGTACAGACATTTCCTAATGTAGACAAACAATGGTAGAAAATGGTGTATTATATAAATAAATATATATATAATAAGTTATTCATTCTATCTTACATGGAACATGTGGGAAAGGATTTGCCTTTTGTCCAATTCATCCCTTTGTTTAAATGTATTTTTGGTACTTGAACAATAAAATACTTTGAATTAAAAATAATTCTTAAAACTAATTTTAATAGAAAAGAGACAAAACTTGTGGAGGTTCTGAGCAATGCTGGTTGAGAAGCTAGGCAGGGATGATCTCTGTATGGATCTATACTGAATAATGAAATACATGTTTTTTTTTCAGAGCTAGAAATGGGTGATACCACCCCAACACATGGCACCACTGACTATGATTATCTCATCAAGTTTCTTACATTAGGTAATGATTAGTTGTTAAATTGTATTGCCATAGTATGATAGATTTATAACACAAGTCCATTTTGCATGTTGAACACCAAATTCGTCAGATTTTTTTTTAATCATGAAAAAAAAAATATGGCAGCTGTCAACCCATTCATCGACACCAAAAAGTCAAAACATGCCAAAAAGGCCACAAGATGTGGACCACTTGCCTGAGTACCATAAGTATTGTAGTTAGAAGAAAAAGATTGTATAAAGTATACACCTACTGACAGATTGTATAAAGTATACACCTACTGACAGATTGTATAAAGTATACACCTACTGACAGATTGTATAAAGTATACACCTTCTGACAGATTGTATAAAGTATACACCTACTGACAGATTGTATAAAGTATACACCTGCTGAGATTGTATAAAGTATACACCTACTGACAGATTGTATAAAGTATACACCTACTGACAGATTGTATAAAGTATACACCTACTGACAGATTGTATAAAGTATACACCTACTGACAGATTGTATAAAGTATACACCTGCTGACAGATTGTATAAAGTATACACCTACTGACACTGTCTTGTAAGCAGGGGGCGTAGAGGGTGGATATCCCATCTTTGATCGGCCCAAAAAAAATCTTTTGTTTCTCAATTTTAATAGGGTTTTTTATGTTAAGCATAAAATCAGCCAATTTTTTTGTAAAATCTGTGATTCCCCTTCCCTTCCCTTTTCAAAGTTCTGCTCCTGTTCCTGGTTAATTAGCAAGATTAAAGTTCAACATTTTCTCTAGCTATGGTTGGTAAGTACACACATCTCTGCCTTTCTATTTTTCAAAGCAAAAATAAAATATTTCAGCTACATACTAAAAAAGTTTTTACAACCCAAAACTACATTGATTTATTCAATATTTCAATTTTTTGTGTAAACATGGGCAAGTTGTCCTTTTTCAACCAAAAAAACACCTTAATGTGTCCTTCATCTTAAAACTGTACCCATCAGACCTTATATAGGAGTAAGAATGCTGCTGTTCATTGCCATATCATGCAATCAATTGATATATATGTTCAGACTTTCAATATACAAAGTAAAAGAGGGACGAAAGATACCAGAGGGACAGTCAAACTCATAGATCTAAACCAAACTGACAACGCCATGACCAAAAATAAAAAGACAAACAGACAAATAATAGTACAGATGAAACAACATAGAAAACTAAAGACTAAAGCAACACGAACCCCACCAAAAAATGTGTGTTACCATACTTTTCGAGGAAACTTTTTTATTTTAGAAGATTAGAAACACACAAGTTGCAGGAAGTGCAATGTTAGACATGAGGGTCTTGATGGGTGTCTGTCAATTCTGTAATTGTTAATTTTTTAATCCATTTTTCTCAGTTCGTTATATTTTGCCTATCATTCTCTATTCTTTATGAGTTTATATTTTAACACCCCATTATTCCCTATTACTTTATTTTCGCCCATTGTTCTGTAGTATTTTAGTGGCATTAAACAACCATTAATCAATCAATCTGTATACGTAGTATTAGTCTATTATTCTCTATTTTGTAAACCCCATTCAGATCCTTATTGTAAATGAATTGATATTTTTTATGGACAAAGGGAAATAACTCAATTCACAATTCAATGCAATGTTCAATTTTATGTTCACAATGCACATTGAAAACATGCTTTACTCTTTCAGTGCTCACAAGCACTCAAGTTTCTTGACATCATAAATTTCAATAACCTGGCCAATCAGGTGAGGAATGTTTCATTATAACATCCATGGTACCCAAGGAAGATAATTGGAAAATGGGTTAATCATCATCTTTTAGACATGTTAGAGGCAATTTTAGAATTTCTCTTAAGACTTTTACTGTACAAAAACACCCATCCATAGTTGATATTTTGAAGTGCCTTCCTTGGGTCCCGTGTATATTTTTAGTGAACAATCCTGACACCACTAACTTTTTCTGTGGGAGTATAAAATGAACATACATTTGTTACATGGTCATGGGTGGAGATTCTGACATTTCAGAACTTCTACCCAGACCCCTATACTATGAGATTTCACAATAGTTTTACTATGGGTCTGCGTTTTAACTCTTAAAAAAATGTTGATATCCTTGGCAAAAGTGTGATTTTCTTTATTTAAGTTGATGATCTAAAAGGTTATGGGAAATGTATTTGTCACAAGATGCGGATCAAGGATTCTGAAAAAGGGGGCCTGCAGACCCCAAAACTAGACAAAATTTGGGGAAATATTGGTAAAATGTCTGGATTAACCATAAGGGGGCCCAAGCTCCCTGGGCCGCCCCCCTAAATCTACTTGCCACCAAAACCTTAAATTTCGAATAGTCATTAGACAAATGTTAGATCTTAATCAGAAACATGATCATTAGATGATATCAAAAGTAATGACCAACTAACCTTTCCATTACAACTGGTAAAAACTATGTGATTCAAACATTATTCATGTAAGGTAATGAACTTGCTTGGACATTTCTCATGTGAGGTAATGAACTTGTTTGGACATTTCTCATGTAAGGTAATAATTTTTATAATAGACAAATTTTCACTGTAGGTGATTCTGGCGTTGGTAAAACTAGTTTTTTACATCAGTATGTTGACAACACATTTAGTTCAAAGTTCATCTCAACAGTCGGCATTGATTTTAAAGAGAAGAGGGTGGTAAGTAGAAAGGTTTCCAACTCATTAAAATTATTTCACTTAAAGTTCACAATTTTGGTTTTTCTAGCCAAAATTTTACAAACAAAATGGAGTTAAGGAATTTGCTGTCGATATTAAGTATTGCTTCAATTCACAGCTTCTCTTGACCAGCTATGATTATCCTCATGCCATTTACTGAGGGAAAAGCAGGGTGAAGTAAAAATTAATCAATTGATGATATGTCCAACCAAGAGCCCAGCTATCTACTCTGACAGGGGGCCTTGGTTGCCGAGTGGTCTAAGTAGTCCAACTACTGAATCACTAGCCAGTCAACACTGAGGTTGTGAGTTCGAATCCTGCACAGGGCTTGTGCACTCGACTCCAATCTTAATTGACTAGGATTGTGAGTTTTCCTACTGAAGGTCAGTGATTCTCTGCGGGCACTCCAGCTTCTTCCATCAATAAAAACTGACCACCACGAAATAGCACAATAGTGTTGAAAGTGGCGTTAAACCCCGCTCAATCAATAAATCAATCTACTCTGACAGGAAAAATGCAGAGTTTTGTACCTTTTTATAAAATCTCTAATTTATACACAGACATAATTACATGTAACCTGAGCATTCTTACCAGTTATAAACTATTGAAATTTGCTCAATTCATGTTACTAAAAGACAATCGGCAATCAATAATCAGATTCTTAAGTAAAGACTTCTAGTATATATCTTAAAGAAGATCTTCATATACAAATGATATATTTAACATAATTTAAGGTGGTACCAAACACCTTGACTAAAATTAATTTGGCTTGTGTAATTTTCATAAAATTTTGACAAAATATTTACTTTGACCCTTTGACAAAAATACTAAAATTTCAAAAAACTTGAACCACACACTTTATCAGAAAAATTTCATTGGATATACACGTATAGCAGTTTGACAAACACTAGTTTAGATCATTGAGAAGCTTTATATTTCCTTAACAATAGAATGTGATTAAAACGTTCAGCTGATTTTTACAGAGATATGTAACACCTTAAGAAACAAAAGAAAAACGTTTTGGGGCAGTTAAATTTGCTTTTGAGAATATTTTCGTATCATATCTCAATAGAAAAGAGACAAAAATATTATGATTACTGTGGATTCATCATTATTCATAGAGTACCAATTTTTCGTGGAACTCGTGGGAATAGATGAAATTCCCTATAGGCTTGTATTTGGTCGCAACAATTTGTGATAAAGACCAAAACAATAATATTCAACTTAAACATAAATTTCCTGATTAGCATACAGTATATTGGGTCTGTTTACGCGATTTGATAACAAAAGGGCAGGTTGAATTTTCACTGTGTATGATTTTTTGCTAAATGAAAAATGTGCTGGAAAAAATAAATGTATCATCTTGTTAAAGATGTAAACAACATAAATTTGATTGACAAACAGGTTATCGATTACGTATTAATAGGACCCTAAAAACTAAAATACACATACACAAAAGACTGATTTTATATATAATGTTATTTCAACTTTAGGGTGAAAAGAGTTTACAAATCATATTTGTGTATACTTAATAATTAACAGCATAATGTATGAAACAGCGATAAATCTTAGAATATGCAAGGAAATTTATGATGGGTCAAATTTTGTGTTTCTTTAGCATGTTCAGCTGCCACAAACAAAGCGAAAAAAAAAAAAACAACCAAAAAATGATATAGGGTAATTATATTACCTTGCATGTTATTTTATGGATTCATCTCCCCTTTTCTAGGTACATAGAGTTCCAGGTATTGATGGTGCTGTAGGGAAGAGTAACAGAATACATTTACAGTTATGGGATACTGCTGGTCAGGAAAGGTAAAAAGCATAATTAATTAACAGGACTTTTAATTTGAATTAGTTGTATATATTTTCGAACTAAAGCAAAGATACTTATAAATAAACAGTTACAAGATATTGAACAGAAAAACCCTTTTAAAACAAACAAAAAGGTACAAAAAATTGAAGTGTCTAAAAGATCAGAAGTAAGGTGACATAATACAAACAAATTTCATGACCTCTGAAGGTCATGACCTAAAGTGACCTATTGTTCCTTAAATCCGCTTTATTTGGACTTTGTTGGATAGTTGACTCATTTGTAGACATACTACAGCTCCTTATTATATAGGTAAAGAAAAACCATGATGATAATGACCATGATAACATTTTTTTTGAATGGAATAATTCCTAGATTTATAATCATTTTTCATTGCCATTCTTTTCACACATTTTCCCATAGGAACTCCCTTTAACTCAATTTACTGTACAAAATTTACACACATTTTGCTATAATAGCTCCCTTTTACTCAATTTACTGTATTTAAACTCAGAGAACTGTACAAAGATGAATCATGATTCTAAATAAGCGGTTTCCAGCTGGCCTGTGGTCTCTAAGTTTCATGATGGGCTTGTAGATTCTTAGGGACATCTGCCTGCCGGCTACTTTGCTTCTGGAAGTAGTTATATTGAAAATTGGGCAAATTATATTTTTGTCTTTATTGTTCTCGACAGCGACGTTCTGCTTGTTGAACTGCTAGTTTAATGTCGAAAATATGTAAATCAGAGTAAACACATATCTGACCGACAAAAAAAATTGAGACAAATGGCCGCTATAAACCAGAAAGAAAGGTAAATGCAATACTGGGCCTGATTCTGGAAGGTGAGCAGGCTAATTCATGATTTTCCGATCAAATACAAATGAATTGTTAAAAAATTAATTAGTGACCCACTGACAAACCCTTTTTTTCACCGCGTGATAGTGAACACATATATATTTTTTTGGCCTCAGCCTAAGGCTAAAATACAGCTATTAAATATAAACTCTAGAATTGAACCAAAGGATATACAGATATATGACATGTATGAAAATGAAAAATACACAGGAAATATTTTATACAGAAACTCCAAAGATATTTAAGTCCACAAATTTTCATGTCAAAACCTAATAAAATGTGTCATTAATTTTCATTATCACAAAAACATTTTGATATGGTAACTACAGATCTAGAAGGTAATTTCTTCTCAATTTTGAAGGACTTGTAAAAGTCTGGAAGGGCAAGTGAAATTTGAAAAGTGTTTGCCCACTTTTAAAAAAAAAATTCTATCCCTGATGGATTAGGTAAAAATTACTTTTTTCTGTGTTATTTCACTGTGAAGGTTGTTGCAAAGTTTCACCCAGAAGATGTTTATATGAACAGGCCCCCAATAGACCTTATCATTACTTGTTGTTATATTATTCATCATTACTGAACATTACAACTCCTCTGTAAAATGTTGAGGTACAAAAGAAAGTAATTGTATTGTGATATCAAAAGTATAAGTGTCTTAATTCTGGGGAAAAGCTTAAGTGTCACAGATTCCTGAATATCATTTAGGTCTGTTCTATTTTTAAGCCCCCGCCATTGTGGAGGGGGTGTTAAGTTTTACCCTTGTCCGTCTGTACGTCCGTATGTCTGTCCGTACATACGTCCCAATGTTGGGTTCCGTTCTCTAACTTAAGTTTGCCTCAACAAAATGTTATGAAACTTATACACAATGCTTATTACATCAAAACACAGATCAAATTTGAATTTTGGTGGCGTCACTTAAACCGTTCTAGAGTTATGCCCCTTTAAAAATGGAAAAATTGTTGAATTTTCGTTTTCGTTCTCTAACTTTAGTTATCCTCAACCAAATGTTATGAAACTTATACACAATGCTTATCACCACAAAATACAGATCAAGTTTGAATTTTGGTGGCGTCACATTAACTGTTCTAGAGTTATGCCCCTTTACAAAAGGAAAAATTGCTGAAATTTTCGTTTCCTAATTTTAATTTTAGTTTGCCTCAACCAAATGTTATGAAACTTATACACAATGCTTAACACCACAAAATACAGATCAAGTTTGAATTTTGGTGATGTCACGTTAACCTTTTCAGACTTATGCCCCTTTACAAATGAAAAAATTGCTAACTTTTCGTTTCTGTTCTCTAACTTAAGTTTGCCTCAACCAAATGTTATGAAACTAAAAACACAATACTTATTACCACAAAACTCAGATTAAGTATAAATTTGAGTAGCATCACTTTTACCGTTCTTCAGTTATGTCCCTTTATAACTTTATGTGATATGCAAGCGGGGGCATCATCTGTGTCCCATGGACACATTCCCCATTTATTTGCACATACTTTGGAATATGATGTGCCTAAATGTTTAGTGTTACCAGGTGTAGTAGGTTTAATATCTTTTTCAAGGAAAAAGTCTTGAGAATTACAAAAGGATAAGCACATGTTGAAAATATGAGCTGGTTTTTGCTCAGAAGTCTTTATAATGTAAAAAATTATAATGTATAAAAATCATGCATGCTTTTTTCTCTTATTTTTCATTTATTATATCTTTGCTCAAAGGGGCCGGTTCATCTCTGTCTATTCGTGTGCACCAATCTGTCCACTCCATGAAATTTTCATTGTACTTTTTCTCAGGAACTGCAAACCAAAGTATCCTGAAATTTGGCTTCAAGCTTCTTCTGAGCATGCTATTCTGTGTTTCAAATTGATTGCTTATCAACTTCATGTACCAATACATGTACTTATATAAGAATAAGGAGATGTTGTATGATTGCCAATGAGACAACTATCCACCAGATTTCACATAACTTGGATATAAGCAATTATAGGTCTTCTTACAGCCTACAACAATGTCAACAAGCAAAACCCATACCGTACAGTCAGGTATAAAAGGCTCCGACTTGAAAAGAGAAAACTAACAACCTAATTTATAATAAATATAATTTATGTATGCTACACATAATTGCCTTGAGGGGCCTGGGTGGCCGAGTGGTCTAAGTAGTTACTACTGTAATCACTAGCCAGTCAACACTGAGGTTGTGAGTTCGAACCCCGCTCGTGCAGGTGCACTCGACTCCAATCTTAATTGACTAGGATTGTCAGTTTTCCTACCGAAGGTTGGTGGTTTTCTCCGGGCACTCCGGCTTCCTCAACAAATAAAAACTGGCCGCCACGAAATAGCTCAAAAGCGGTGCTTAAAAGTGGCGTTAAAACACCAAAAATCAAAATCAAATCATAATTGCCTTGGTTTTTAATTTTAATTACATTTTTCCCAGGAAGTACTTATCAGAGCTCTCTGAAATTTAATATCATGCTTCATTATTCTTCTTTTCTTTGTGATTTCAGATTTCGGAGTTTAACAACAGCATTTTTCCGAGATGCAATGGGCTTCCTTCTATTATTTGACTTAACCAATGAGCAATCATTTTTAAATATACAGAACTGGCTCAGTCAATTACAGACACATGCCTATTGTGAAAACCCTGATATTGTACTTTGTGGTAATAAGTCGGATCTTGAAGATCATAGATGTATTTCTGATGAGAGAGCGAGAGAAACTGCAGAAAAATTTGGGTAAGAGAATGAAAGATTCAGATTTTGTTTTTTTTTTTTTTTTTATTGACTGGTTATTGACATTTGGGTTAAATATTGTATTTGTACTTGAGTCATTTCAAGATTTACACATTCAAATTAAGGGCATACGATACAGTTACAGGGGAGGTAATGACGTCACTAACGTAAAATATTATTTTTCACGTCGTCAAACTGTGACATATCGAGAAAAGATGCATTTTTTTTAGAAACTGATCACTGATGACATTTTTTTAATTTAGATAAATATACAGCCAAAAATGCCGATTTTTGACTAAAATCATGAAAATATGATAAAATTGAATAATTTCGAAAGAATTGTTACACAGACTCAAAACACACTTATGTAGAGAGGATGTCTTCTTGCCAACTGCTACCTTAGGATGTAGCATTTTATAAAACCTGTTGAGAGTGTCGGTCTAGATAATTCAAATTTTCTTCACAGGGTTCATATTAATATTCAAGTCACATCAACATGTTCTTGTCCTGATATGCATGTACTATTTGCCACTGGACATTTTAAAACACTAATTCATCCAACTTAATAGTTTGAGTAAGAATCTAGCAAAAATGTTTAGTAAGGCCTAGAAAAAAATATGTTATGTTTCTTGTTGTAAATCTGAAAATATGAGGGTCAGTCGGGCATATGAACTGTTAGTACTTCAGTTCATCGTATACATAGACTGTAGATTCATTTTATTTATTTTCGTGGATACTGATTTCATGGTTTTGCCAAAGTCTGCATAGAAGCCTGTAGAAATTTGTGGTTCACCTTTAACCACGAAATCGACAAGTTTTTAATTTGGACTTTCTTATAAATTTCATTGGCCATTTGAAAATATTCTACTACATGTATTGTTTATATTTTAATACAAGAAATAAGTATCCACAAAAATGAATTAATCAACAGTATATGCATAAGAATATATTTTTTAGAATACTTCAGGTTCTGAAATGGCAAATTCCATTTTTGTATATAATGTTTTGATTCTTTCAGTCTTCCATATTTTGAGACAAGTGCTGCAAATGGTCAGAATGTTGCTAAGTCTATAGAATGTTTGCTAGACATGGTGATGCTAAGGATGGAGAGTTGTGTGGACAAATCTCAACTGCCAGGGATCAGAAGTAAAGCTCAGATGAATGGTTACCATATGGACGAAGCAGGTGAAGGTGGATGTGGATGTTAGAAAAATGGCCGCTGTGGTGTTTGTCATGATGTGACACAATGTTACTTAAACTACTTGTTATCTATTGTGATCCCAAAAGTGAAGTTAGAAAATGAAATAAATTTTCTAATGTTAGAAAATTAGGACTTGTAAAAAAAAACCACAAAATGCTGAAAAAAAAGTCATTTAAGATAAGGCTAAAAAAAATTAATGCCTACCTTCTCAGGTGCCTTTCACTTCTGTTAAAAATCTGCCTCCTGAATGGATTTTTTTTTCAAGAAGCATGAATTGTTGAACCAACCACAACTATATATTGATATTATGTTCACTTCATCTTAAGCATGATAGGATTAGTTTTATTTTGGATGGGGTATAGTCATGATAGCACAGGTCTTCTTTTTTGTGATGAAACACAGTGTTTCTGTAAATTCTGACCTATTTTGAAATAATTGTCATTCTGGAAGGAGGGACGGTAGGAGAGCAGTGGCATAATACTGGATAGGATGTCATCCCCAATCTCAGAAAAATAGATGATGAATCCAGAATTCTTGAAAAAATAAAGCATTCTTTCCCCAATTTATCCCAAACAACTTAATTATTAATTACTGAGTCCTGATCAGTGTAAATCCTGAATTCTGTAAAAATAAAGACCCAAACATGACGTCCAGAAAAAGGTCCCCCCTCAATAGATATTGGCCACATCCCTTTGTTCAAATTTACATTTTCATATTAAAATGTGTTTCCTATAATTTCCTGTCAAATACATTCCATTCCAAACAATGTACTCAACTTTTCCATTTAATCACTGAGAGAAACAGATTCAACCACTTTACCTGGTTAACTACAATAAAATAGTTTACTTTACAAATGATTGGTATAACTTGGATAGGGGCTGAATATTATAATCAATAGATTGGTGTGATTGAATTTATTTAAATATCTTTGAGTACCATTTTAATTGATTTAGAGACATTGTTTAGACCACAATTGAATTTTTTTTTGTCAAATTTTTATAAATTCAACTCTTTGTAGGTTAAGTTATTAGCCGTTTTATAATTTGATGGGCTACTGGTGATTTCCCTTTTTTTACTCCCAAATGAAAATGAAGTCATGTCATTGGTTGAATTTTCATTGTTTAGGACATTGATAGCCAATCAAAATTTTTTGTTTACATTTTTGATAATAATTCTCAGAATGCCATCAATTCTAAAAGGCAATAAGCATAATAATGATTCGTAATGAACTAATATATTGTATTGAAAGAAAAATTCTGATCTTTAATCATGTAATAACATTTTTTATGTTCATTTTGTAATTGCACGAGTTTTCAGAAATATGACGGCATAACTTATTTATAGATAAATGAATTTGTTAGAAATCCCCGTCAATTAGGTGCTGTATCATGCTTCACTAGGCATGGCACTTTGTTCAAATTGAAATTATTTGGTTGTATAAGCTGTTTTGTTTTAAGATATTTTGAGGAAGGATGTAGCCTAGAATATTTCTTATTATTTTTTGTATTGTGTATCGTTGTGAGTAAAACAATTCTATTTTTTAGAGTCACTTGATACCATGCCAGTTACTGTCAAGTATTTGAAATTCTGTAAATTCAGAAGCTATTGCCTGCATTTATTATTGCTAATTTTTAATAAATGACATAAATCCGAGATTTATTATTGTGATTTCAGGAAAAACTGCATACATCTTACATGTATCGAATATCAGAGTGCTAGTTCTTATTATTGCGATACTCACCCAAATGTATTATTCCCATTAATAAAAACCTCACAATAGTTTCTGAATTTACAGTATGATAATGTCATTCATAATAATGAAAGTTTTTGCCATTTTGATTTTTTTTTTTAGTTTTTTGCTTATTTCTTATTAATAAAAACCGTTCCTAATATTTATAAAGACCTGATGGTTGATATAATTTCAAGTCAGAAATCCATTGATTTATTGCTTTTACTTTTGTTATTTGTTTTCTATAACTATTTCATGTTATATACAAGTTTAATGTTTAGTTTTTGCATTGCATCGTCTCGTTCATAAAACCAGCAAATCCATTATAGTAAATTTGTATTTGTGGCATTTTTTTGGACAAATTCCTGGGAGTTTTTTGTCAGGATCTATGAATCTTAATATGAAGTACAAACTGACATTTGACAGGAAAGGTTTATCAGTTTCTGGTAACCCTATAAACAGAAGTTGTTCTTTATTGAAGTTTGGTGCTGTTATTCTATTTATAGATCTGTACCTTTTCTTTTCATAGACATTGCAAGAGAAATCTTTTACAAAGGATCCACAGAAAATTTGAGAATCTTTTTTACATAATGCTATCTTAAATTTTTTTAATTTCTTGTTGTCATTGAAATAGAAGTTGTTTAAGGTAGAGATTCATAGAAGTTGTTTAAGGTAGAGATTCATAGAAGTTGTTTAAGGTAGAGATTCATAGAAGTTGTTTAAGGTAGAGATTCATAGAAGTTGTTTAAGGTAGAGATTTATAGAAGTTGTTTAAGGTAAAGATTCATAGAAGTTGTTTAAGGTAGAGATTCATAGAAGTTGTTTAAGGTAAAGATTCATAGAATTTGTCTAAGGTAGAGATTCAATCCTTCCATTTCTTTTTTGTTGATCTGAAGAATTACATTTTACATAATATTTTGTTGTTTAAGTTTATATTTATGTATTTGTATGTTATGCATTATGCATGGATGAGCTTTTGCTCAGCTAGATTATAGTTTTTGATTAGGATTCTAGAAGATATATACATTTAATTCATAATCTCAACACCTATTTATATGACATTTCACAATGATTGCACAATTATTTGCAAAATACTAAATCTATATAGCAATTTTTATTTCTTAATCAATACATAACACCTAATTCACTCTGTCTAATAGTCTTTTTATGCCTCCGCCACTAGGCAACTGGGCATTAAGTTTTACACTTGTCCGTCTGTACGTCCCAAAATTGGTTTCCATTTTCTAACTTTAGTTTGCCTCAATCAAATGTTATGAAACTTATCCACAATGTTTATTTCTGAAACTCAGAGGTCTGGGCATACGGTACCTATGTCTGTCATTAAATGATTTCTAAGGCAATGGTTGTACAGATTTTATTTTCATTATGCCTGTATATATTGAGCTTGATTTTTATTAAAAAGTGTTAATTACATTGGTTGCAATGAAATACTGTGATTTAAACAAAAATGTTACCATTCAATACATTAGATTTGAAAAAGTGAATTGATTTAGGCATATAGATTTTAGAATACTGGGTAATATATATATATATGTAAATAAAATTCACTATAAATACAATGCATTTGATTACTGAAAAATTAGAATTGCTGTCCCATGCATTGATGAATTATACCTTGTGTTACCTTTATTTCTTTCTGAAAACAAACAAATACACATGTTATGGTTGTGTTTAAGACTACCAATAATTATTATTGGAGGTCTGTCCAGTTAGGGTTGGACTATTCCATTAAAATGGATTTTGGGGATGGATTTTTATAATTCCCCGGATGACCAACATACATTCTTTGAATAATTTTGCACATTGCAACTAGTTTACAACCGTGAATGACCAACAAACTGTGACTAAAAGTAATACTAACCTTCCTACCCTACCACATTCTTTAAAATGGAATAGCCCATATTGTTAATTATAAAATGAAAACATAATATTTGTTGGATCAGATGTTTGGTTGTGAAGAGATTTTTTTCTTGCTTTTTTGTAATTTTATATTTTTACAGCAATATTTGTGAAGATGTTAAATTTCCTTGTTTTCTGGGTGCAAACCAGACAAGTGTCCACAAATAAAACCACACATGAGTGCATTTGGTTCATAAATTTGTTATATTTTTTTAATGGATATTTTGAAATGGTATATTGAAACAGAATTTAATGATATAAAAAATATTAAATGTAGAACATGCTATGCTTGTATAATAGCATAATTCACAGTAGCTTTAAACAGTTGCTTTGCACCAAAAGTACAGAGTTATTTTTTTAGATTATTGAAGAGTAAAGAGCAGAAAAAAATTGTCTCTTTATTTGTTAATTTTCTGCAAAATTTTGTCTGTTATCCCCCTTTTTGTATAAAGAAAAAGTGGAGGACAAATATTTTTTTATCAATAAAACTGCTGAACATAACTCTGGTGGATAGTTGTCTCATTGGCAATCATACCATATCTCTTTATTTTTATAAAGAATTTTTTTATTAGAAAATGTATAGATCAAAGATTTTTTTTCTATCAATAAAACTGCACTATAAAGGTTTAGTTGTATGTGGTCCAGAAAGACGGAAATATTGTTGTGTAAAAATTTTTGTCAATTTAAATTGAACTGAGTAAGTGATGGTGATACATTTGTACCATCTTGAACTGAGTTCATACATTGATATAATTGTGAAGAAATAGTATGGATAAAAATTTTAAATGCCTGATGACTTAGATGAAGTAACATTTTTTTATGAGTACTACGATTTTTGTTTCTCCATCTACATACACCTCCACTTCATCATCAGAGTGTTTAGATCCTTGTATTTACGTTCAAAGAATTGTTTATCAGTAAAACTGCAGTACAATAATTGTGGTGGCCCAGAAAGATTGAAAAATTGTTGTGTAAATAATTTTGTTAATTTGTATTGAATTCAGTGAGTGATGGTGATGACAAAGTAACATTCCCATAGCACTGTTATTGTTGGTTCTTGATCTACACCCTCACTGCATCATCTGATTGAATGATGAAGATTGCTTTGGTAATGCTAACAAACACTGAGCTTGCTGTTTTGGCAATGCCAACATAGTCCATAATATAACTATTTTCTAAGCTCAATGCTGAACAGAATATGAATTCTGATTATTATTAGACTTGATCTTTGTGATAGCTGAAAATATCTAGTCCCCAACTTTCTTAAATGTCTGTGAAAATTAATGAGAGCATTTTATTTAATATCTTTGTTATTTTGTTCCGCTGATTTTATAAAAATCTAATAGTATATTTAATATATTTAATGAAGTTGCCACAAATAAACATGTATACTAAATAAATAAATATATATATTAAAAGGTGATGGTTACAAAATTATGTAATTAGTAGGTTTAATTTAGTTATATCAACATAGTAAAACATAGTAATATATATATTCTGAATTAAGATGGGTCATATTACCATGAAAAAAGGGGTTGGCTTACAGCCTTTTTTAATACAGGAAAAAAAATCACTAATTTGGTTGTTGCACTTGCTCATGATGTATTCTGTTTACTATCAAAATTTTCAAGAGTTTCCCTTTTTTTTTATCATTTTTTTGAGAAACTAAATATTTGTTTAGTATAGTCTTTGGTCACAATGCTAACGTATTAATGAAATTAAATAGTCTTTGATTCAGAATAAATGGTAGTACCACAGATCTAGACAGAATGATGATCATCAATACACAGTAGTTATTCCAAATTATCAATTAATATCGTATGATAACACAAAATATATTTTATTAACTATATTCAAATAATCAATGCTTTGCTAACAGGTTAAAATTTTATCGTGTCAATATAAACCATGCCATTGTAGATGTGGTCCTACTCAATACTCATAGAACTCCTATTTTTTTTTAATTCCATAAGTTGTCTCCCATTACTTTATAACTAATATTTGCTTTTCATAAAAAATATGGATTTATTTGAGAAAATTAATACCTGAGAAATTTTAAGTAACTAGAGATTTTCAAGCAAATTATCATACTTCAAAATTTCTCACCAAAAAAAAAGACAGATAAGAAAAAGGGAATTAACTTAAGTGAATTTGAAGTAATAAATAAGAGAAAATCCTCATATATAAAAATAAGAAGATGTGGTATGAATGCCAATGAGACAACTCTCCACAAGAGACCAAATGACACAGAAATTAACAACTATAGGTCACCGTACATGTACATAAATCCTTAATGCCATGAAAAATGAAGATATTTTTACAGGATCATATGTCTTTCCTCAAATGTAACTGATCCCTAATAGTAATTATTAAAAGGAGTTATCTTTCTTTACAATAGGATGCTTTTTAGAGTAATTCCCTGTTAATTGTCAAAAGTCTTTTAGATAGATTTTATATGATTATGAGATCAATATAAGTAAATATAATAAATTAGTGTTTTTGTTTTACTTCATCAAATTGGAAAAAAAAAAATCATGTGGAATTTTTTTCCTGGTTTTTGATGGAAGCACTTTGTTCAGTCTAATTGGTTGTTTATATCAGAGAAAAAACAACCCTCATTTATATAAACTAAGGAAAAGTAGGACTACAACTAACTAACATGAAAATGTCTGTTGAATTATGGGTAATTACGTTAATTTTGCAATCTTATAGTGCAATAAATCATGTCAATATTTAAATCCATATATTAGATATTTTCAGATTGAATATTTTCAAGTTAATTTTTTCAATTTTTTTTAACAATATGAATTTTTGCATGTTTTAATATTAATTGTGACTTTTCGTATAATGGAGGTTAAAAGTAAAATATTCATGTGTCGTTAATGTCTTGTGTAGTATTTATCTGTCTTGCATGAAGAGAAATTGTAATACATTCCAACTTTGTTGTTATATGCTTTTGTTGGAATTTACCATAAAAATTAAAAATTGTAAGTCAAGCAGGCAAGTACACATTATGATTAAGAATTGTAAGTCAAGTATACCTTATAATTAAGAATTGTAAGTCAAGTATACCTTATAATTAAGAATTGTAAGTCAAGTATACCTTATAATTAAAAACTGTAAGTCAAGTACTCATACAAGAAAACGCTGAATGCTTATTAGTCAGCATAATTGGTTGTCATAAGAAATCGCATTAGCAGATTATTATTTATTTATGAATATTTATTTATTTTGAAATTTACAAACAAACTTGATTTTTATGGTAAATTTAGACTAAGTATAAAATGTTGGTTATTGTTATAAATAATTATTGTTATTTTTTAAATTTAAAGATATTAAATTGTTCACACTGAAAAATAAACCTTTTTTCACTTTTGTTAACTTTTATAAATGTTTATTGTAAACAAGAAACCTATTTTTGTGTTACTATTTTGTAATCATACTGTTGGGAACCTCTAGTTATTTTGTGAAGCAAGTACTATGTATTTATTATTACTCATGGGATACTAGTTTGTGTGGAAATAGGGGTAAAGGTCAACCATACATTTTTAGTATTAAACAAGACTATGCTATGCTAATTTGGATTAATGACAGCTACCCTGTAGGGTATTGCGCCAGGACAAGACTAATTACCAATAGGCCATTTATATGCAGAATTTGCCCAAACCACAAATTAAAGTACCCACCAAAATACAATTTTTGGAAAAATTATTTATTTCTCTTCAATTTCTTTTTAAAATTTACCTCTTTTGTATGGAATTTGGTTATAGTGTTACAATCAATTTAGCAGTGTTCTGAAGACAATTTTTTCAGTTAACTTTTCTGTGATACATGAAATATTAAAAGGGAGATAATTTACAGAATAGATACTTTACACTTGTTCTATTTAATTTAAAATAGCTTACACTGTGTTTAAAAATACCATTGAAGATTTACTATTTAATAACGTATTGTTTGTTTGTGTTTAAAACAACTATCAGTGCCCCAAACATAACATGATGACCAGTTTTCATAGGTGGATTAAGATAAAAGTATGGGAGGAACAAGTTCTGCAGGTGTTCTACACACGAGATTGAATGAGTGTCTGTAGTCTGTGGTCACAGGTTCTATGAACTACATGTAGAACTCCTGTTAAAATACCTACTAAATAAACATGTTGAGGTGGTACCAAACACCTCGACTAAAATTAATCTGACTCGTTTAATTTTCATAAAATTTTGACAAAATATTTACTTTGACCCTTTGACAAAAATATATAAATTTCACACTTTATCCGAAAAATTTCATTGGGTATATAGCAGTTTGACAAGCAATAATTTTGATCATTGAGAAGATTAATATTTCTTTAAGAATAGAACATGATTAAAACGTTCAGCTGATTTTTACAGAGTTATCTCCCTGTAGTGTTATGTACCACCTTAAATCTAACAAATGAGAAAGAGGACTTTGAATAAAATTGTTAAGACTGATAATGAAATTTCAACGGTATTTTTATACTACCTGTTACTTGTTAACACCATGATACTGTTATATCTATATACTGTTATATCTCAATATTTACAATAAACTATTTTATCCACTTCGTTTTGTATTTGTAGCACAACTGGCCTGAATTATGACTTATTGCCATTACTTGGCGTCCATCATTGTTTAACCTGACCTTTTGTAAATTTTCCTCTTTTGTAAAACTACATCAACCAATTTTAACCAAACTTGGCATGTATGGTTCTCTTTAACAATCCTCATTTTGTGTGATGTGACTAAAACATTGCCACAAGAGGCAATCTTTGGTACTGTTAGGGCAATTTTCATAAATGTTATCTGAAACTACAAAGACCAAGTGATTTGGAACTTACTTCACACTTATACTCTTTGCTGAGTGTTCTTGCCTTTGTACATCTTCGCTAGCCAAGGGTTACGATCCACTTCCCTCCTCTCCACCCTTGGCGGATTGAGATAGAAATTCGGAGACACAAGGTAATGATTTTCATTGGTTGCAGTCGAAACTCGCTGCATCCAATCAAAAAGTGCCTATAACATGATCACGTGTAAATGTAGAAAGTGTATGTAAACAATTGACACGTGCTTATTTTGCAACAAGTCTTTACATCCCTAAACATATGACTATATTTAGTGACAATTTATGTTTTTAATCAACTAATAGAAGTTCCTGTGTATGTTTCTTGCACAAATGCATGAATGTCACATATATTTTCGTTTCCTGCTTTACCAAGTGTGTAGAATCTAGACGCTACCGTGTTTTTACCTCTAAATTGAAGAGTTGAAGTGCTACCATTGGTCTAGAATAATGAATTGGAATAGGCGTGACTTTAATCTACCGATAGATGGCACAACATTGTTATCACAAATGTTGGCTTAATCTGCCAAGGGGGGAGTGGAGGGAAGTGGATCGTAACCCTTGGCTAGCGAAGATGGCCTTTGTACTGTATTCCTGTCACTTAGTGTTGTCATTTTAGCGGTATTTTTAACATTGCCATTTTTGTTGAGGTTTGGCTAGCCATAAAACCAGGTACAACGGACCATTTTTTCTTAAAATGTCCTGTTCCAAGTCAGGAATATGGCAGTATGTTGGCATTTGATTTTGTTGTAGTTCAGTGTTTCTGTTGTTCCGTTGTTTTCCTCTTATAGTTGATGTGTTTTCCTCTTATGTTGATGTGTTTCCCTTGGTTTTAGTTTGTTACCCGGATGTGTTTTTACTTAATCCTCAACACCAATGTAAAATCAGTCGTTTTATGGAGCTGAAACCTGGAAACTTACAGCTTGAGTACAACAGAAAATCCAGGTTTTCATCAACAAATGCCTGCCACAAATTTATAAATTTTGGTGGCCCAAAACAATTAGTATTGAAAGCTTATGGGAACGTGCCTACCCAGAACCTGCAATTAATCAGCTAAATGGAACATGGCAATGGATTAGCCGCACCTTGAGGTAACTTGTTGATACTATCACTAGACAGGCTTTAGAATGGAACCCTCAAGGACATTGGAGACCATTTCACAGCTGGAGATCAAGGCTGACGGAACTGAAGGAGATTGGATATACCTGGAGTGAAGCAAAAAGAATAGCCTAAAATTGACTTTGGCATCTCTATGTTCCACAAGAAGTGAAGAGGACTAATTCTAAGTCTATTGCATAAAATTTAAATTATCAATGATCCATGTAAAATGACTTACAAGTCTGATGAACATTTATGCCTTACAATCATTCCATACACCAAATTGAGTTAACCTATTGCTTCGAGTATACGAGAAACGGACATAACCATGAAAACATAATGCTGACTTTTTAACCAAAAAAATGAGGTCAAGGTAAGACTATTACTAATATGTGCACCTTGCAGTTATTCCATTCATCAAATATAGCAAATCTATTTCTTATTGTATCTGAGAAATTACAACCAGGAAAACACATCACTCACCAATGAACCATAAAAATGAGGTCAAGGTCAGATGTACTCTGTAAGACAGACTTGTACACTTTACCATCATTCCAGACACCAAATATATTTGACCTACTGCTTAAGTATTTTTGACAACATTCTGCAAGTAGACATGTCATACTTCTCGGACAAATTATTACTGTAAATTCAGAAATTATTGCGATGTTTTTATTATTGCAAAAAATGCGACATGGTTATAATCGCAATAATTTAAACTCGCATTTTGAAATTTTATATATAAATTAAACAGGATTTTTCTCAATATCGCAAAAATTAAAATCGCATTTTAGTCTAAAATGACAAAATCGCAATAATAAATGCATGCAATAATTTCTGAATTTACAGTATTCAGTATCTGTGCTAATCCTACTCCTTAATACTGCTTGAATGGGGGAGAAGCAGCAGATACTAAATTCAAGTCTCGATTGACCTGACAGAGAATTGAAACACAACCTTCTGGACTGGAGGATAAGAGATCACGGAATAGGTAATTAGACGTTGACAAATGATTCCATCTCAGTGGGTATTACATTTTATTCAAAGTGTTATCAAATAGGAAATGAAGTTAGTGACCGTCAACATCAAATTTCAGACTACATGAAAAACAAATTCTCAAGTAATCAATACAGAAGCTGCTCAATATGTAACAAAAGTTGTGGGTATATGGACAAGGTCCTCGAGTGGGTGTATAAATTGGACACTTATGAATAATTTGGGGAAGTACAGTTGCAACATATCACCTATTTTGTGAGTGGGTATACATGTATAACTTTGAAATAGAAGTTTGGTCAATTGGTTTCAAGTGGAGGAGATGCTAATTGACAAGTGTGCACACACTGAAATGTCTCGCCTGCTTTTCTTATGATTGAAAGTAAATATGAAGGTTTTACTACAAATATCACATAAACTTAACATAATACAGCTGATCTATTGCTTATAGTATCCGAGAAACAAACCAAATAACAAAAACTTAACATTGACCAATAAACCATGAAAATGTGGTCAAGGTCAGATGAAACCTGCCAGTTTGACATGTACAATAATTCCATACACCAAATATAGTTGACATATTGCTGATAGTATCCGAGATTTGGACTTCACCACAAAAACTTACTTTGATCACTGATCCATGAAATGAGGTTGAAGTCAAGTGAAACTGGTCTGATTGACATGTAGGCCTTCCAAGGATCCCATATACCAGACAAAGTTGTGCAATTTCTCATAATAGACATTTTCGAAAACTTATCGACACTGACGCTTACACCTATGCCTAGGACGACAGGTAACTTTTTTATGTGGGACATCTCAAGGTGTACAATGAGCACAGGCATTTATAAAAAAATATATATATAATTTACACTTTAAATACTGTATAAAAAAATATTTTCAATGATTTGTTGATTTATTGGCTCTGCTTAGAAGCTGAGAATTGACCGATCTTCATATAATTTATAAAAAAGGGGGCTTGGCTTTGTGTAAATTAGTAGAACTTTCCACAGAAAGTCAGGATTCTACTTCGTCAAAATCATCTCTCAATAACGCCGATTAATTTTTTCAATCGTGAAAATGGAAGCCATTGTAGGGATGACCCGCGCTGTCAACTTAGCTCTTGAAAACCGATAAAGTTAACCACTTGGCATAATTACGATCCTTACATGACAGTTGTGTTTTAAAAAATAAATGTATCTACTACTAGCTATAAAGCATCTCATGTACTTTTAGGACTTTTGTCAACTAAAAACTATTGTCTGGTTGGTTGTGGGGGGAAAATTTGAAAGTTAATAAAAACATTAAAAAAATTCTATTTAAGTATTACGTGGAAGGGCAGACTAAACATTTGCAGAGGTTGAAGAATAATTAACCTAGATTGTTTTTTTTTTCAGTTATGCATTTTTAAGATCCACTTATAAAGTCATGGACTTTTTGTATAAATCCAAGGAGGAGTTTGTGAACAACATTTGTCACACTTTTTTTTTATACATTTCATAAATAAAATAATTAATATGCCTAAATTTTTCACTAAAAAATGAGTGAATGAAAGTAAAACAAAATACAACTAAGAAATACACTTCCAGTTTAAACATTTGAAATAGCACGAAGCTTTTCTTATTTTATTCAAACACACCTACTCTGTTAGAAAGATATTTCACTTGACCCATATATTTCCTGTTTTTGGTACTGTGAATGTGTAATGTTATTATATCAAAATGTAGCCTAAATGTATAAAAAAAAATAATGGATCTGAAGCGAGACTGATGTATCAATATTTTTGCTTTATACGTATTCAGGACAAAAGAGTCAACTCAAACACGCTTGAACGTAAAAAGGTGTACCAGATTTTCTCTTTTGATAAGATGAATACCCATTTTGGTTATTTTACCCCAAAAACTACATGAAATGTAATTGACTGCTTGAAAAAGGTCAATCAGTATAGTTCGACAATTAGAAGAAAACAGTTGGAATATCACAAATCATCACTAAAAGAATTGCAAAACTGATGAGAGGACTTTGTGTTTCTAGCTCAGATTTTAAAAATTATATAAAACCAACTAAAGAATAATGAATTTATATTTATTTTCTACCTCTGCTGAGTCAAACAAAGTTTTACGAGGAGAGTCTTTTTCTTCTATGGGATATCCATCCTATTTGCAGGGTCGCCATATTAAAATTTATGCGTTTATTTTTAAACATAATTTACCTCGTTAATATAGTTATAAATGTTAAATCAAATTCATTTAGTGTATGTTGACATTTTGATACGGTCCCTCTATTTTTTTAGTCAGTGTAGGTATCGGTGTCGGTATAAGTGTCCGTGTGGATTACTTTTCGAAAATGTCTAGTATGCAAGTATTTCACATGACAAATGAACTATGCATTTTTTTCTAAGCAGTCACTGTACCATGAAAAACAAGGTCCATGACAATGGACATATGCCAAGACTGCATCAGCATACAAGGTATGAAGCATCCAGGTCTTCTACCTTCTAAATATAAAGCTGTACACAAATAGTTTACGCTGTGACCGCTGCCAGCGGATAGTAATCCCAATGTCTTGCATTCTGCAACTTATGTCACAAGCGAGACAAAAATTGGTATCAAAGAAAGTCAATACCTACTGTCACAACTATCAAGGAAATTTGGCTACATGTTGCGCTGTACAAAATATTTAACAACAATCTGTTTTGCAAAAAATGTTTTATTTTTGCAAAAATATATTTTTAAACAAAAGGCCTCAAATAAGTGCAGTGCAAAACAAAATAAATAATATCAAAATTACAAAAACAGGACTTCTCCCTGAGTGAATAACAAAAAAATCCTAGCTCCCTGCTAGTTAATTGAACACTGCATTGAATTGGACAAGGTAACAAAAATTCTCCATTTCAAGAGTAAAATTTGATTCTAATTAAGCATTAGCAATCAGTACTGAACTGACAATTAATAGTCACATTTCATACTCAAATCTACGAAATAATGATAAAATTACGTTTTACAACTAAATGGAGTATGTCAACAGCAAATATAATCTCAATGATAAGTTCTCAATTCAAACAGTCCATAATAACATACCTGTTTGAACATTTTGTTTTTTTCTAACTGGTTACTTTGAAAGTCTTAAAATAAATTCTGAGTTAAGCCTGAGAGATGCATGATTCTGAATGATGTGATCAAAGAAACATTCATTATTTTGTTACATTATCTAAAATTTAAACAGCATCTGGTTATTTTTTATGAAACAATAATAAAAAAAATTTAAAAAGTTGTATGCAGCCAAAGTTGATCAAAAGAGAAAATCCTTTTTTAAATACAATTTTGTTTTAATTTTAAGTTTGTTGCCAAAAAGTCATTCAATAGTACAGTAGAGTGGCTTATTATCACATCGTTTAGATTTTGCCATGCAATACCGGTTTGCCAGGTTTTATTTTTGCTTTTTTTGTTGTAAGTTATATAGATCTTCTTTAAAGAACAAATCTATTTAAGATTTAATCTTCAAAATTGTGAAATTAGCAAAATAAATCCTCACAATAATTCCTTAAATTACATTCATTACCTATGAGAAAAAACTACATGTGTGGACATAAACCACATTATCAAACATGTTTAAAAAGCAAACTCTCTAATTTAATACTCATCGCAAAATTTAACCTATTCAATACACAAAAAAGAAGATTACTTGGAGAAATATTATACCAGAGATTGGCAATTCAATTTGACGTTCAAATCATATACTTCTTAACAAACTGACATATTCCTTAGTTCAACTTTTTTTTTTTCAATTTCAGAAATTCTCCAAATATGATTAAAAATAGATAAAAATGCATTTTGTAAAATAAAGATTTAATAAACATCAACATATTGAAAATTTAAGTTTCACAGAAAAAGGGATAGGGTTGGAGAAATTAATACGTTATTTTTGTTTGTTATAGTCGTTATGCAATAAAACAACAAAACCTGAATGATTTCTTAATAATACTAGTAGGGTATACATGTATTATTAAAATTTTTAGATTTTAGAGTTGTTTTCCCAATGCTTGTAGTTTAAAGGTTTTATTTGGCTTGCTTGCTATGTTTGTATAAATGTTTGCTCAAGCATTGTAATTAAGACTGACATCTGCAATCAATAGATAAGGCAGGGCTTCAGCTTGTATACCTTATACTCTGCATTATACTTAACATCCAATAACATTTAAGTATAATGTATACAAGCTGAAGCCCCGCCTATCTATTGATTGCAGATGTCAATCTTAATTACAGTACTTGAGCAAACATTTATACAAACATAGCAAGCAAGCCAACCAAACCTTTAAACTACAAGATTTAGGAAAATAGCTCTAAGATTCAAACTCAAATTTCAACACTTTCAATGAAATCTCAAGGGCCGCAATCACTAGACTTTGGCTAGTTGCCAATCTCTTGTATTATAAATAGCTGCATCCAATTAAATATTCTCACCATTCAACATATATAAACGAGTTTGAACACACATTTATCTCTCTCAGTGATACAAACTTTTAAACTTTTAAGATACAACTGAGAAAAATTACATTTTTCATTTTATAGAGTAAAACTTCATGTTAAATTACCCGTTTCTTATAAATTATAAATAACATAAAATTGTCTATTCCTTTCTTGTTACATTGCAAAATAAAATTACTGAATTAAAAGAAAGCAACATTAAACTAACAACTACACTATGTTTTAAGCTAAATTTCAGAAATTCTGCAATAAAATCTATAAATAGATGCAAACATTTCTTGTAGCTTTATAAAATCCTCTTGGCATTTATGAAAACGCAACTTAAACTTATATTCCTATGTTTAAAATGTTCTTAAACTATATAAAGAAAATTCTATGTTAAAAGAAGAATATTTGAGAACTATAGCAAATCCTAAATGACAATGAAAGACAAAATTGAATAAAATGTCATTTAAAGAAAATCTAAAAAGATCCAGCATTCAAAATTTCATGAGCCCCATACTTCGGGCCTAAAATCTCATTGGACTTGCAAAAAAAATATTAACATGTTATTTTGTATTCATTCATTGCAAAGCCTTGTACCTTGAAATAAAAATATTTTTGAATACTGCAAAGATAAATAAATATATAAGATATTGCATATGACAAAGATCTTGTTAAAATACCGACTGTTGGAAAATTTCATGTAATCAGACTGCAAGCTTTGAATTTATTTTCTGTTTTCAAAATTTATACTATTACAAATATTTCCAGCTTATCATGTCTAGTATCTTAATTAATTAAATTAATTTTGTCAACTTTTTTTATCATATGCAAAATCTTTTTATTTAAATAGGATAAAATCTAGATTACAGAAAAGAAAAGATTTTAAAAAACTATTAAAGTTACATTTTTGAGAATCACAGTAAAAAGTCAACACATGAAATAAAAGGATAAAGAACCTTAGGTCAAGAACTCTAAAAATGAAACAAGTCTAGATTTCATAAAAATGATACTTGCTTCATCATTTTTAATTGAATGATTGATTAATTGATGCAGTTTATAAATGCCACTTTCAGCATGCTGAGCCTTGCGACTGGTGGCCAATTTTTAATGGTGGAGGAAGCTGGAGTCCCTGGAGAGAATAACAACCTTTGGCAGTTAATCAATTTTATGAGAACAAGAACAAATTGTATATTTCATTAATTTTGTATATTTTTAACTATAAATGGACCAGAATATTTGAAAAATGCAACAGGCCCATTCTGGTCTTTTTGAGCTGTTAAAAAGACCCTTAACATTTTGAATGCATGCAGTTTACTAAAAGTTGGCTTCTTGTTCACCTTGCATTACATTTAGTTCAAAAATTTCAGGGGGAAAGAGAAGATTGGAGTTGTTTTTTGTATGTCAGAACCATTAAATCCATCTTCTATCAGATCATTAAAATGTGATGGAAAAACTCATCTAGATATTGTTACAAAAAATACAAATTCTATAATGAAGGCAGCCATTGTGTCACTTTTAAGTTTTAATGTCAATTGCAATTTTCCTCTCCGTTTTCAGATATAAATAAATCATTTTAAAAAATCTAGACTTGTACAGCACATTCTAAATAAAATATTCAATTTGAATAAATTTTACATAAATTACATGTGCATTTTTTCTGAATTTCAGGGAGCTTCAAGAATAGCAAAAACATATACCATTAAATGGTATTTTAAAAATTAAGTCAGGTACTCTGAACAAAATATTCATATATATACATACAAATATATCAAAAAAAGAAAAAATTGGTGCTCCGAGACCAAATTTGTTATAAAATACTAAACACTGAACAACATAACATTAACAGTAAAAAAACAGCATATTTTCAAATTTTTTTTTATATTTTTTTAACTAACCCATTTTGAACGTTTACATCATAACAGTTCAAACATATGTAGAAAAATAAGAAATTTTCATATGTACATATAAATGACAAAATATGGACCACCTCAAAAATGCCTCAATAATCTTCAACTGGTTTGTAATGTCCGTTATTGGTACTCTGTTTTTCAAGAGAAAAAGTTACGTCTTTGGTAAATAATTCTTTCATATTCTTAAAATTGCATCTTACACATACAATAAAATATGTACATCTCTTTAAATGAAGGACAATTGCACAATCATCTATTTCTAAAACTCAAATTTACTTTCTTTAAAAATTTAACAGCTATATTCCCTCTAATTTCATACTTAAAAAAGTTATTAATACTTTCCTTCTTTAATAAAAAAATGTTTAATGATCTACATTAAATTTTCTCTTGTTATTGTTCCTATTCTAAAACAAGAGCCTATTCTGACCTTTGCAAAATTTATTAAAAATTTAATGTTCAACATTAAATTTTCCTTCAGTAATTACTAAAATTTAATTGAATTCAAATTTCAATTTGATTTTTCTCTTAAAAATTTAATGATCGACATTAAATGAGCAAAACAGGTATGATGTTTTAAAACTTAAATGTTCATTCATTAAACTTTCAACTAAAATTTTCTATGTTTTTATGAATTTGAAGCTAAAACAATTCTTAAAGATATTCTTTAATCTGACAACAGAAAAAAACAAGGGTCCAATAAAATATCTTGAACTTTTTGTTAACCGTTATATTTATTTAAAAATTTAAGTTGTAGAATTAAATCTTTTTTGATGTTATTTACTTCTCTTCATAAAATTCACATAAAACCTCTGTAACCGTCTTAAATGTTGAGTATGAATCCAAATGTCTGAAAGCACTATTGTACATTTTAGCACTTTATACAAATATAGCACTTATTTCTTCAGAATAACTCAAGTTTCTTTGCTGTCCGTAGGGAAATGTCTTTATATGTCTATTCCATTTCTGAAATAAAAAAGATACCAAATCAAATAGAACAAGAATGTGTCCATAGTAAACGGATGCCCTACTCGCACTATCATTTTGTATGTTCAGTGGACCGTGAAATTGGGGTCAAAACTCTAATTTGGCATTAAAATTAGAAAGATCATATCATAGGGAACATGTGTACTAAGTTTCAAGTTGATTGGACTTCAACTTCATCAACAAGAATGCACAAGCTGAAATGTCTCACCTTCTTTACTAACCATTGATTTTATGTTGATAGTCCTAAATATAAAGCTTTACTACAAGTAACACATAAACTTAACATGATCCAAGAAAATGAGGTCAAGGTCAGATAAACCAAACGAGAAATACATGTACACCTTATAATCATTCAATAAAACAAACATAGTTGACCTATTGCTTATAGTTTCTTAGAAACAGTCTTAACCAAGAAAACTTAACATTGACCAATGAACCATGAAAATGAGGTCAAGGTCAGATGAACCATGCCAGACAGATATGTACACCTTACAACCAATTTATGCATTAAATATAGTTGAGCTATTGCTTATAGTATCTAAGAAACAAACTTAACCATGAAAACTTAACATTGACCAATGAACCATGAAAATGAAGTCAAGGTCAGATGATACCTGCCAGACAGACATATACACCTTACAATCCTTCCATACAACAAATATAGTTAATCTATTGCTTATAGTTGAAGAAAAACAGACCAAAACACAAAAACTTAACACTGAGAAATGAACTGTGAAAATGAGGTTCAGGTCAAATAAAACCTGCAAGACTGACATGTACATCATAAAATATTTCCATACACCAAATATAGTTGACCTATTGCACATAGTATTAGAAAAAAAGACCAAAACTCAAAAACTTAACTTTGACCACTGAACCATGAAAATGAGGTAAAGGTCAGATGACACCTACCAGTTGGACATGTACACCTTACAATCATTCCATATACTACCACTAGGGGAAAATAATGGGAGATAATAAACCACCTCAAATTCCTGTCAATTTAAGTCATCATCAGAAATGGAAACTGAACAACTAAGGGTTCCCATTCTTTTTGAAACAACAATTAAAGGGTTTTCCCAGTAGGTCTCAAGGGCTCAAAGCTGGTATCATAAGATATAGATGAAAAACTATTAGTTACTTTCGACAAGCCTCCCTGAACAGAAATTATAGTGCAGTGCAGATTTTATCTTGAACTGCCATCAGTTAAGTATAGCTAAAGGGAAATAACATGAATTTTAAAACAAGCTACCCATCTTAAGAAATTCATGGGTTTTTTCTTTGGTTTCACCATTTTTAGCAAATTTCAAGGGCATTTCCTGGCTTACAACAATTGACACAGTATGCCAGGCTTTTTCTAGTTTTCAAGGTCAAATGGGAAAGCCTGGCTACTTCGTACGGTATAACAGTAGAACTTAGCTATTGCTTATAAAATAAAATCCCCCATTTAATGTTCAGTAAACAGGATGTTGATTGATTAATTTATTGGTATTTAACGCCACTTTCAGCACTTTTGTGTTATTTCCTTGCAGTCAGTTTTTATTGGTGGAGGAGGTCGGAGTGCCCGTAAAGAACCACGGTCTTCGGTAGGAAAACTGACAATCCTAGTCAATTAAGATTGGAGTTGAGCCCACCAAACTAGATGTTGAAAAGAAATGGATATGAAATTGCCTTACATGGTATAACATGTTCACATAAAGCCTGATAACAAATTTGAGGAAGGTCTTATTTGTAGTTTCCTAGAAAAATGTTACCCATTACATGGCTATTGTGTGTTAAAATAAAAGAATGTGTATGAGGACACAAATGCCCCCACTCAAGCTTTGCAATTTTTCAAGTTAAAAAAGAACATAACTCAAGAACAGTAGATGGCTCACTGCCCTAAACTGGCCATAACGTGACCTATGGTTGTTAATTTCTGTGTCATTTGGTCTCTTGTGGAGAGTTGTCTCATTGGCAATCATACCACATCTTATTTTTATAACAACCCCCACATATTAGGACTATATCTTACATAGAAGCAGCAGCAATGATATTTGATGTCTTTGTATTCCTAGTGACCGGCTTGTGGTGACGTAGACTATCCAAAGCATGCTGCCAATACCAGCAAGTCCTACAGAAATACTTAAAGCATACCATTTCACGACAAAAGTATGGTCCTTGTTGTATTCCACATGAACTACACATGGAGTCTTCCAAATATGGGTCAATTTGAATCTGAAATTCATAACATTGCATAAAATTACAAAGGAGTAGGTTCGATAAGGCCCTAAAATGGCCCCTATATCCAGCTACAATTTGAAATTAGGATTTATTGACCAATATCACAATTTCTCATAACTAGATAGGAAATATGTTTTTTTGTTGAAAATTTACGTACTTGCATCCTATGCAGGATGTCACTGATACATAGATGCCAACCGCCTTTTGATGCAATCAGTAATTTGTGTCATTTTTCAGTAACAGTATTTTCTTTGTAAAATTTTATAATCATCATATGAACAACTAAGCACACAGTGATATCATTGATTGAGTATTGGTTGCTTATTGTCCAGTGGCAAATATTTCATGATTGTTCATGATGAGAACAAATTAACAATAAATACAATAGGTAGGTCCTTTAATAGAGGCCTTCTGGGGTGCAGGTTGGGGAAATTTAGACTGCCACTGGAAAATGAGGGTATATTGGATATGGGACAGCTATTTTGCATTGCAACAGGCCACCTACGGATCCCTCAAAGAATTGTTAAAATGGTTCTCAACGTGCAGAGAGCATGACATTCTTTTCTACACGAGGCATAGGATTTTAATTTCCTATTCTAACCAGACGTGGCTGCGTACTTGTACATCCTGCACAGCCAAACAGACGCCCCACATTAGCAAGGGTTCACTGCCGGTCGGAAGAAGACCTGTAGTGAGCATATTCAAATTACCCAGTCACCCTTGGGATTGGCACACAGTGACAAATAATTGATTTCCTTTATTTATCAGAACTACGATTTAAAGTTGATTAGCAAGTGAGGAACACCGACCATCGCACAAGTCTTGTTCACAATATATGCAAAAGGCATAATGTTCCGGTTTCCGATTTCGTTATTCCGAGTTTTCTTTCCTTGCTTTAGAAATTTAATTGTTCCACCAGACATTGCATTAATTATTTGAAATTGAACAAGAAATGGAGAGATCTTTTTTATACTGGTAGATAGTCCTGAGAAACCCAATTGCTTAATGTTACAGAATTCTAACAAAAATCACAATGATAAAAAGGATATATAAACGGAGAACTGTTCTGGACATGTAATGAACGTGAATCCGTAACAAATAGACTGGTAATTGTAACAATGTAATTTTTGTCCAAAATTTGTAACATTTACGGACAAATCATAATGCTTGGCATCTATGCTGAGAGCACTCATTTTGATTTTCAACGAAAATTCAATGATAACGAGTAAATTTCCATCAGCTTAGAACGATATGGCCTTTACCGAACTTACTCCTTTCCCATTTGTAGAAAAATAGTAAAAAGAGGCATATTCTATTAAATTTTCATCCAAAAGTAGGTCATTGTTTTAGGAGGATTACTGGCGATTACTCATTTTGAAGAATAGAAAATTTCATATTTTACTATTGAAATTAAAAGAAATCATTTGGATCATAAATTAATTATGGATTCGCAATGCAATACAATACTTTAGATTTTGTGAAAGTTTCATCAAAATAAGGTCATAGTTTTAGGAAGTGTTCCAGATACAAGAATCAAAATAAGATACTGTCGACTCATTATTATTCGTTGGATACCAATTTTTGTGGATTTTGTGGGTACAGGTAAATCACGAAATTAAATGTTCAACGAACAACAAATTTTCTATAGGCTTGTATGCAGACTTCGGCCAAACCACGAAATTAAATATCCACGAACATGTAAGTTTTCCTGAATCCACGAAAATTGGTACCCACGAAAATAAATGAATCCACAGTAACTCTATATTGTTTAGATCCCATCATTTTATAGAACTAATATATGTATACTTCATACTCTTTTTTCCTAATAAGCAGAGGAAGTATAGTATTGGGAGACCACTATTACAAATAATTCTAGTGAAGAGGTCAACCTTCAATTTATTTTAGGGTACCAAAGCTTAACCCTAAAACTGACCCATACCCTCAAAAACTTAAATTAACCTAAAACAATCTCTAACCCTAAAGAACAGGGTCTCCTATAAGTACAGGATTTATTCTGTTAAATTATATTTACGTTTTAAGAAAACTATTAGTTTATATTTACCTTTTTTGTAAACTTTGGAGTTTTGATTTCTACAAAAGCAGCTTGAACAGCTTTCATATAACTCTTTTTACTGTTAAATGTCACACGTCCACTACCAATTGGATATTTATGTTTATCAGTGTCTATACCGCCATACACTACATTTCCAAAGAGATCATTCATGATGCATCCCAGTGCCTCTGCATTCATCATTCCATGGAGTGCTCCTACAAATACGGTCTTGTTGGAGTCTAGACGCTGGGACGGTTGGCGGACGTAATTGCTATCACTAAGAACCCAAGGAATCACCTGAACCTGTAGAAAACAGACAGAGCATTAATTCAATTTCTTCAGTATAAAAATATTTTATTGTTCAAAAATTAAACAAACCGATGAGACACACATTTTACAACTAAGTAATGTCTTCTCCATTCCTATATCAGGTATATTGCTGTGGATTCAATTTTGTGTGGGGTACCGATTCTCTTTGAATTCAAGGAGAATAATTTTTTTTGGATCTTTTTGCCATTTTTTTAATCTAAACATGCAAGTTGAATATAATAAATCTATTGTTCATGTTGTGTGGTAGTCTTATGTCTTATATATTCCTGCTTTAAGAAAACCAATGTGATTATTTAATTTACATTTTTTAAAGAAAAGCCATTATTCTAATGAATATGCTTTAATGTTTACTGGTATAACTAAAAAGCCTCTATACTAATGAATAGTAAACTTTCATAGTAAAAATTATTTATAAAGTTACTTATCGGGGGAAATCAATGGAAAAAATTCTATTCCAAGGAATAAAATTATAATATGCCATGTAAAAGTGAAAATTAAAAGAAGTCATGAGCCTTTGATTTTTTATTTACTCAGCAAACTTTGAACAAGTACTGCATAATATAAATTCAGAAATTTATGCAAATTTCTATGGCCATGTGGTCCATCTAGTAATCACTAGCCTGTCAAAACTAAGTTAACAAGTTATAACCCCGCCTATGTCAAGGGGGATTTGACTACAATCTTAACCATCTAGGATTGCTAGTATTCCTCCATAGGGTTGATGGTTCCCTGGCTTCCTCCAATAAAAAACTATAGCAAAGGGTGCTGAAAGTGGCGTTAAACATCAACAATCAATCAATCCTTGTGCATGTGCATTTATAATCGCGATTATTCAAACAATGGGACACAAATTTGAGATTGTGATTTCAGGAAATTCTGCATACAAATAATGCTTTCAAAATTTAAAATGGGAGCTTTCATTTTTGTGAAACCTATTGCTTCACTCTTTAGGCAATAATGAAAATTTAGTAAGCATTTCTGAATTTACAGTGTACCATTATTGAATTTAAAAAAAAACATAGTCATCTTTATATTTATTTAAATACTATATGAAATATTATTGAAACTATCACTACAAACCAGTAAAAGTCTGAAATGGCCTATATCTGTACTCGACTGTACTGATTTGTACTTGACCCTTATCTTTGCCATTGAAAATAGTCTGAACTATTACTCGACCAGTCTGAAACAGTCTGAACCCATTCTCGACCAAATTTTTTCAGTCTAAACCATACTCGACCAAAGGTCTGAACAATACTTGACTAGTCTGAACCATACTTGACCAAATAACCTCTACTTTTTTTAAATTTCAACTGTTAAAATAAATTTCTTTTTAACTGACATGACAACAGCCACAATAAAATAAAGATATATTATAAAAAACAGATTTTTACATTCTTACATGATTCTCAGATTTATCGAATAGATAGTTAAATCAAATTATCTTATATAATAATTTAATTATATTAATTTTAAAGTTTTAGAGTTTTGTTAAAAAAAGATTTTCTGTTACCTAAAAACCACACCTATACTGAGGGTAATTAAACCTTATTAAGGTGCTTCTTGTTTGGCATGTGTTTTTTTTTTAAATTAATTTTCCTAAATTCCTAAATAAAAATTACATAGGTTTCATGGTTAAATACAAAAAATGTACAATAGTTATATAATTATCTTTTTAATGAGGTAACAACAGCCAACAAAAATCACTGAAATTATTTAACCTTATTTTAGAAATATATCTATTATTATAATTTGGGATATATTATTAACATCTCCTGGGAGACGTTATTAAGAATTGAATGATGGACAGTCAGTGCGTGAATGCCTCTTACTACCTGATTGGAAGATATTACCAGACGTGAATAATCAAAGTTTGTTGATTGGTTAGGACAATCCAAACCTAGTAAATGTCTTTCAATCCCGTAGAGTATCGGATTTGTCCTCTCTATTTTAGCAATTAGATTTTGCCTGGTCATTAATCATGCATATTCATGAGATTGGTACACAGGAAACTTTTATCTATAAATAGCCGAATCTTCTGGAGTTTTGTAAACACACACAACGTTAAACGATATACTACTTCATAACGTGTGACCTCACGTGAGTGGTAAAATTTGTTGATTGATATGCAAGACTATTCTGAATGAATTAATCTACAAAGCGAGAACACTTTCCATTTTCATCAGCTAAGAGACGGCTAGCCTTTTTTTGAAAAGCTATTACTTGTATACAATATATATCAATAAACAGCTGCGCCATGAACGCATGATACGCCCATCGTCTTGTGTGTGAATTTTTATGCAATAAGCATAAATAGTTTCTGACATACGGCGTGACATGCGAAAACCCTCTTTTTTTTTACAAAAAACTCAATATCTCTAAAATAAAATTTTGAATCAAAACCAAAAAGTATACAGATCTTTAGATTAATATAACTAAGAAGTGTGTAAAATTTTCAGCAATAATCATAAATCGTTTTTGAGATACTGTGCGACATGTGAAAACCCCCCCTTTTAAAAAAAAAAAATCAATATGTCAAAAATAAAATTTTAAATCAAAACCAAAGAGTATACAGATCTTTAGATTAATATAACTAAGAAGTGTGTAAAATTTTAAGCAATAACCATAAATCGTTTTTGAGATACGGCGCGACATGTGAAAAACCCCTCCCCCTTTTTTTACAAAATACTCAATCACTCAAAAATAAAATTTTGAATCATCACCAAAAAGTATACAGATCTTAAGGTTAATATAACTAAGAAGTGTGTAAAGTTTTAAGCAATAATCATAAACTGTTTTTGAGATACGGGGAGACATGTGAAAAACCCCTCCCCCTTTTTTAACAAAATACTCAATATCTCTAAAATAAAATTTTGAATCATCACCAAAAAGTATACAGATCTTAAGAATAATATAACTAAGAAGTGTGTAAAGTTTTAAGCAATAATCATAAAATTGTTTTTGAGATACGGCGCGACATGTGAAAAAAAACTCACACCTGTTTTAGTTACTAAGTCCCGTAACTCAAAAAGTTTTAATCTTATTTTCACCAAAAAGTATACAGATCGTTTGACCATCATAAGAAACAACTATGTTAAGTTTCATGAAATTTGGATAAGTCATTCTCAAGTTACGGTGCGACATGTTTACGCCGGACAGACAGACGACGGACGGACAGACAGACGGACGGATGCCGGACGGATGCCGGACATTTGTATACCATAATACGTCCCGTCAAAAATTTGACGGGCGTATAAAAAGGGATAAAAATTAAAGAAATTAATAAAATTGTTCTTCTGATTAGTGGTCAAGTATAAAGTAATACCTCCTGCTTGGGGCAAACTCATGAAAAAGATCACACCTGGTCAGAGAGTATTAAATTCTAAATAACATTCATTCAAAATTGCAACATCCTGTGAAATTTAAATCGCAAGGCCTTTTGAATCCACTAGATAAGTAATACACAAGTTTAAGAAAAATAGGGCTCTCTTTTTACCTGTAAAACACACATGTACTGAGGTAATTCAACCTTATTAAAGTGCTTCTTGTATGCCATGTCTTTAATTTTGACACAAATTATTTAAATTTAATTGAAATAAATTTTTACTGTTAACTTTGGAACGCATTTCCTTTTTTAAAAGTTTATCACAGGATTATTATAGAAGTTCTATTATCATGATTATATTAAATTCTTGGTTTAACAAAACAAAGGTGTCATTTTTTAAATTTATTAAGTTGCTTTATATGCTATTTTATATATATTTTAATAAAAAAAATGTTCACTGCATTATTAACTAAACTCAACTGACACCATAAATTTATACGAGGCTTAAGTTAATGGTGAAAATTGTCCAGTAACCATAAAATATATCTGAATCATTCAAAAAATTTTGAATAACATTGAAAATATTAGTCACAATTCAGTTTTGAGATTATATGATCAGCTTGTTTTATTTTTATTTTAAAGGTGATATATATGTATGTATATAAGTGTTGATGAATATGGTGATGAAGTTATATTATGTTTATTGTGAAATTTTGTTTTCAATGCTATATTGAATACATTTTTAATTTCAAATTGTTGTTCAAATTTCTAGCCAGGGGAAATAGCTGTTGTTAAAAACAGTTCCTAAATTGATGAAATACAATAGATAGATACAAAAAATAGGTCTAGGTTGGTTAAGACTTGGTCAAGTATGGTTCAGACTAGGTCGAGTATGGTTCAGACTAGGTTGAGCATGGTTCAGACTAGGTCGAGCATGGTTCAGACACGTATAAAATGGTTAAGTACTGGTCGAGTAAGGGTCGAGTACAAGTTCAGACTGTTAAGTATGGTTCAGACTACAGTCGAGTATTATCAAGTAAATTTCAGACCAATTCAGACTGGTTGAGTAAAAATCAGTAGTCGAGTACAGATATAGGCCATTTCAGACTTTTACTGGTTTGTAGTGTATTTTACCTACCTTCCAATTTTTTAACAACCAAAAATAGGCATTTTGTCTAGGTCTTAAAACTAGAAAGACTGTAATAAATCCCTCCAACAGTAAACCTGGGTTAATGGTTTAGATATCATGTGTAAGAGTAATTTACCTACAAATCTACCTGAGCGCTTGCAAGAATCTGACAATGCTCTATTCTACTTTCTGTTTTAAAAAGCTTTCAGGATCCTCTGGTTTTGTCATAATGATACACACCTTCAACAATTTGAAGGCTGAAATTTCATTGGCTGATGTATAGTCACCAGAACAGAAAGTAGAACCAAGTGCTGTCCGATCCTTGTAAGCAAAGAGTTGACACAGGATCTTTATTTTAATCAGATTAAATTTAAATGCAGATTTCCTGAAATCTTTTTTTCCCGTAATGGTCCTTGATGAAAATCTGCTATTTTTATTGCAAAATACCAAAATTGCACTTTCGAGAACTCTGTAAACGTCCTTTAAAATTCCATATACCCAAGACAAATAGAACTATAATTATGAAAAGATATATCATGCAGTCAAAATAACTAAAACAAGATACTACCACTACTACTACTCTATATAATGCTAAAAATACTAATCTATATATAATACAACAAAACAAACTGATAAATAAAAACAATACTACAGAATCCACCACAATTTTCTTGATACCAGGATTTCCAGATGGCAAAAGGGAGTCAATTCTAAACTTGATGGTGATAAAACCATCTAGAGATCCTGACATATTTATTCAGTATCTGGAAAATGTGCTGTCAGATTTTGTTCAAACTACAATTTTTTAACACTCTTTTGTTCCTATAAACCTTCAAAATTAAGGTTGAGCATAACAAAATCTTGCCTAACTACCATCTATATTAATAGTTTTTTCTTCAAATTATGGTGCAATCACTGCAGCAACAATGTGAGTGCTTGTTCAACTGTATGAATCCTTGTCTCATTGGTAAGTTCAACTTACTGCAAGTGTGATAATTTAAGCAATTTCAATGCATTCACTTTTTTGGGCAGGGGTTAAAATCATGCATCAAACCATTAGTTAGTACGTCATGCCAATATTGTTCCTTTCTACAAAAAGCGATTCATGCATTTTACATGATCAGGAAAATAAAAGAAAATTAACCCCTGCAAAATGTTCAGGTTAACAGGTTCTTTTGACCATATACTGTGAATTCATTATTATTTGATGTTTACCAATATTCCAGAACATCTGACAGCACACTTTTTACAATAGGACAACATTCTAATCTACAAGGACGATTCTTACCGTTTTCCATTTCAAAGATGTCTAAAATTCAAAAACTAAATAAAAATCATGCAATAACACAACTTATTTTCTCCTCAATATAAATACATACTATAGAATGCTATATTCTTATCCTTAATTATTTTGAATGCATCTATTTATGAAATTAACTAATTCATGCAATTTGAAAATACATTTATTTCTGAATTTCATTTTTAAATTACCACAAAGTATCAACTTTAAAGAAATCTATTTGAATAATGAATTTTATAAATGATTTTTATTTTTGGATATATATATTTCATTTATGTGAAAAATCCCTAGTCGAGGGATTTTCAAATTGTCTTTCTAGTTTTACACATAATACATTGATGGAATAAAGTCTTTGCATTGGGATTTGAAATATTGAAATTATCTATGAAATCTGCAAAATAATGATATTCAAAAATAAAAATACTTTTACAACATTGTGTAAAATCAGATTGATGCATATCTACTTTCATAATCGTGCCAATCCCGATACTTTTTAATTATTCGTTTTGCATGATTCGATACAAATGCACTTGGATAGTAACATTTTCAAACATTTTGAACATATTGAAAATAAAACTCGGCCAATCAAATGATTGAGCAATAAGAATTAAAGAAATGAAAGGTTAAAATACTTAAAACATGCTACAGAAAATATAATTAACTAATTAACTTCATTCATATGTCCACCCAAAAGTTTGCTTAATTTATCTGTTTAATAAATGTATGAAATCTGTATAATGAATTATATATTATATATGTGAAATCTACTGGAACATGCACACATTATCAGTGCAGGTGTTATAAATATGTGACAAGCGTTGGTGATATATAAAGTCTGATGATCTTCATTTGCAATTGTGTAATATGCTCACATGTCCATGCTGACATAATATTAAGTGTTATTTGTCCTGGTGATCAGTTATCTCCCTTCTAAAGCCAGCAAAATGTATCCCAGTGTCGAAAATTTTGATTTTTTTTCATTCAAGTGGGAGCAACTCATTAACAAAAAGTTCGAAAGGGATCCTTGGGAACCGTGTCCCTCGCCCGACTTTGCTGCTACCAGTGTAAAAGTATAATGTTGACTGCCAAAAAATCAGTTCATTTATTAGCAAAATATGGAGAATATTTTACCACTGTAATTCCACTGTAATAATGACTTTGGAAAATTTTACAACTGTAATTCCACTGGAATACATTGTTCCTTGATTTAAATATATACATGCATTTATAACTATTTTCATGATATTAAAATACTTTGGAAAACCAAGTGTACATAAAAAAAGCTCATGAGTAGTTTGATAATTTAGTGATGAAAAACCATGAACAAATCTTGAGTGCACTTTAAAAGATTGTTTTCAAAAATTAAAAGCAGGGTTGCGTGATTTATCATTAAGATACTGATGGGCATTATTTTTGGTAGAAAAAAGTACTTATATTAAATTCTAATAGCTATTATCAGTACAATTCATTTGTACCTAGTCCAAATAATTATGATGTCTTGAAAGGCTATTTAATTGTTGCTTTGACACCTTCTGCAGCAACGTGCAAAGCCAAAAAATAAAATTGCCATTCTGTTGAAAAAAGTTAATGCAACACTCTAATTTGTTTCTTATACATTGAAATTTCTCGATCTGAATACAGTTCTCCCACCATACCGGCCAAATCAAGAAGACCCAGCAGATTTGCGTTTAATTAAATGGTTATTCCTTGAAATCGGGAACTGGCCGGTATTTTTGTATTTAAATAATTAAAATAATTAAAATCAATAAAATTCATCCTCATAAAACGGGCCTTGTAATCTGAAATCACTGATCAGTACGTATCATTTGTAATGTAACCTTCAGATCGTCCGGTCAATCAGGTCAACTGAATACTCCGAGGCTGTGATTACTGTTCACCTGTCAATTTAGTTTCAATACCTTCTTTCATTGTGTTATGACAGTTTGTAACAATTACACTTACAGCACACTTACGTACAGGTAATTATGAAACAGTATCGTGAATACTGATTAGACTGTGGGTCAATAACAAATGGAAGTTTTTAAAGACCCAGACTGGCTATACAGTCCTTGCACGGTCAGTTAATTGTGGGTCAGTAGAACATTTTAACTAATTATTTGTGATACCGTAGAAAGGCTTGTATAGTCCGCGGTTTTATTCTCCAAAATTGGACCTTCCAGACGGGGTGCGGACTATAGAGTACAATAAGCAAGAAATAAGAGAAAAATTTCAATTTCGCGGTCGAGGTGGTTTGTTTACGTTCCGCCATCTTTGTTATTTCTATTGTAGAGGGCGCTCTTATCATTTTCAAACTAATAATTTTAACTCATCCATATTAATAAGTTATTTCTATTCAATATCAAATTAATACTGATAAATATAAAAACTAAACCTTTCATTACAAATTTCTCGTTTCTTTTCAATGCATTGGTTGAAATAAACTGGTATCTGCTCGATTGAAACGATACAAACATAGTGAAAAAGACAACCGTAAACCAGCTTAGAATTTGTAAACTACAAAACGAAATCGGTTATTGTTCGTTCCGTTTTGGTGTTTCATACTGACTAATATGGTTTGTATTAGCTTAAGACCCTTCAAACATTAATGTGATAGATATATTAAAGACTGTTTTACAAAAGGATGGAACTGTTTTGCTTTCAAAGTCGTATTATAGTGATATCTGTTATGTACGGATTTCGACTCTCACCGGTTAATTTCTTCTTTTACACGTGCTTTTTAAACTTCCTGTTTAAACATACACAAGTTTCTAAATTGTTTTTTAAGTGAATTAAACTTATTTTAACAATCATGAAGCGTTCTAGAATCATTAACAAGCAGTTTCAGCTTCTGTTTGATGATGGAAAACAGGTTTTTCCAAGAAAATACCGCAAACGACCGCACAGGATTTGAAATTACCGGAGTTTCATTAGACCTTTTCTAACAGTTACAAAAAGTTTTTTTTCCTAAAATTTCGTGGGGAGAAGGGGGTGCGGACTATGTACCACTGCGAACTATACAAGCCTTTCTACGGTATATCATTAATGTATGGTATTTCTATTTTTTATTCCTGCAAAATATTTTTTTTTCAAATAAGTGAAATAGAAGTTGTAGCTGTATTTTACGATAGATATTATTTACAAAACTAAAATTCACAAAGGAAAACGTATATTTTGATTAAGGTAAAATACATTTTCAAATATTCTCAAACACCCATATTAAAGGGAAGTAACTCTTGGTGATTTCAAATTTCAACAAACCGGCAACCCCCGCAAATAAGCCTTTTTTGTGGTCGTTGGGAAGTTTCACTGGAATACCGTTACGGGGACGAATCAACTTTGGGCCGATATTATATGGGGCGAGATTGACACCTTGACGTAAACGCACTGACATACGTCATCAAAATATGATTACGCTGGATAAACAAAATGGAGAATCCAAACGCAAATGTTTTCAGATAAGTATTTGATTTTACATATGATAATTATAAAAAACAATTTGTTGAGGCACTATAAAACATTTAGGATTTTAATCTGAGCAAAACATCAGAAAGTTTTGACAGACAATTAATCAATTTAATGTAATGAATATATATATTGTTGTCACATTCATAACAGACTGACAACAGACATAAATCTGACATGTAAATGGTATATGATAATCTGATATGTATAAATTAAATTGTGTAAATTAACTTGGTGAAAATTATAGGTCGCCAGTTTTATCTTCAAGGGATAAAAAAGGGGGGTACTTAATTTGAGTTTAGGCTTCCAATGAATGTAAGATTATGATATATATAATATATATGCATAATACTGTTTCTATTGAATTTATTGCTTCATAGAATCATTAATACCTCTTGAACAATTGATTCTTTGTGGATATTTTTGCACTGTTAGGGGATTAAATATGAGCTGCCAGCAATGATATGAAACAGATTTCATGCAGACTCCATTTGAGTACCTTTATTCGGCAATTCTAGTTGGAAGTACAGAGACAGCTAGTTTTAAATTACAGAAAGGAAGAGAAGTTTATATCTGACACATAATTTTTATATTAGTTACTGTGAATTCATTTATTTTCGTGGTTACTAATTTTCGTGGATTAAGGAAAACTTGCATGTTCGTGGATATTTAATTTCGTGGTTTTGTCGAAGTCTGTATACAAGCCTATAAACAATTTGTCATTCGTTGAACATTTAATTTCGTGGTTCACCTGTACCCACAAAATCCACGAAAATTGGTATCCAACGAATAATAATGAATCCACAGTAATCAGTTTGTGTGTTCAAAATACCACTGGAATTACATTTGCATTCCACTGGAATAATTTGGCTGGAATTCCACTGGAATACCAGTGATATAACACTGTAATTTCCACTGGAATTCCAGGGATGCAGTGGAATATTTTGGCTGGAATCCACTGGAATACCAGTGGAAAGCCAATGTAGTTCCAGTGGAATTCCAGCCAAATTATTCCACTGAAAATCACTGGAATTCCAGTGGAAATTACAATGGAATATCAGTGGTATTCCAGTGCAATTCAACTGTTCTTTTTCTCTAGGGAAGTGCAATATGAATTTTTTTACGCTTGAAAACGCCCAATGTTACCTCTTTAGCTCTCATCCTACGGCTTGATATCTTGTAATAATAGTCTCCACTACTGAAGTCGTGAGTACAATCTTGTAATAGTCCTCTTACACCTTTCTCTGACTCAAATAATAAATATACATAACCTGTAAAAATAAAACAGTAATGTAATAATATACCATCCTGGTTCCGGTTGGGTGTGTTTTACAACCCTGATTGGCTATTAAGCCCTCGCACTGTAGGCCACTACCATCCTAGACCAAATACATCACTATTTACAATTTACTTTAAAAAGCCTGGGTATAATAATAATTATGCATAACATGTAAAAATATTTAAGTATAATAAAACAACTTTCCCCCACTCAATTCTGTTTTTGTGTCGATTCGCTGCCATCTCATATACTTAAAACATCATATACTTTTTAGACTCTTTGTTCAGATCTAAATTATTTTAAGTTGACGATGGATGGCTGTTTCACATCAAGTGGCAAACTAAATGCATATTCAGCAAGAGAACATGTTAATGTGATATCAATATATTTTTTTCTAGACGTACACTCTTGAGACCAATTTATTAGGTACTAGGTCAGATTAGGTAACAGTCAGTAAGAAGACATGTCACCCTACCCGAATAATATTTTCTGAATCAGGGACAACTACGTCATCCCTCTTACTCCTAAATGCTGCGTTCCAAGGAAAGAAGCATCAAATTACAATTTTCAACTATTTGTTTCTAATAGCTGGGGATCCAACCTAAAACCTCCTTCACTTGAGGGGATAATGCTACCAAAGACAACATAAGCGGTTCTTTTATGTATTCTATCATACCAAATTATCAAACTGGATCAACATTTTGCTAGTCAAATCGTGTGGGAGAAAATGAAGGGGTTCATGTGTCATTGATATACAAATAAGGTCCAACTATAAAGGAATTTAAATAAATAGAGAATGTGTCCATGGGACACAGATGATGCCCCAGCTTGCATATAATGTTATAAAGGGACAAAACTATAGAATTGTAAAAGTGACACCACCCAAATTTGAACTTGATCCATGTTTTATGGTAATAAACATTGTGTATAAGTTTCATAACATTTGATTGAGGCAAACTAAATTTAGAGAACGGAAACCAATTTTGACAAGGTTAAACACTTAATGCCCCCTTCGCCTAGCGGCTTGGGCATAAAAACAAACTCAGCACCAAACACAATATTTCAAACTTTGAAAACAAAAGGTTAATATTGTCAGATTCCCTGTCAGATTTGTGCATACTGATCTTTTATAAATTCAGAAATTTTTGTGATACTGAGAAAAATCCTGCTTTATTCATATAAAAAAAATCCAAAATGTGAGTTTAAATTATTCCGATTACAACCCTGTCTGATTTTCGCAATAAAAAAACATTGCAATAATTTCTGAATTTACAGTATTACTTTTTAAATATATAACAACTGAAAATATCACAGTCTCACAAAAATCAAACATTGATCTGACAGACATGTAGAGCATACATTATCTTCATAGTTAACTTTTATTTCGCTTATTCTTATACTACACTTACTAAGACTCTGACAGAATTACCTCACTTAACATTGGCTAAGGCAAGAGTTTTTCAATTTGTAGGTTTACAGATTTTTTATGTGAAAACGTCCGGTCGGTCAGTCGGGCGGAAAAAAAAAATCTTACAAGACATAAATATCTATATAAAAAAATATGTTTCAGCTTACTTACATTATTTTTTAAACTTTAAACATGCAATTCACACAATCATCATACAAGTTGTAATAAACAGCTGCGCCATGAGCGCATGATATGCCCGTCGTCTTGTGTGTGAATTTTTATGCCATCAGCATAAATAGTTTCTGACATACGCGTGGACATGAGAAACCCCCTTTTTTTTTTACAAAAAACTCAATATCTCTAAAATAAAATTTTGAATCAAAACCAAAAAGTATACAGATCTTTAGATTAATATAACTAAGAAGTGTGTGAAATTTTAAGCAATAATCATAAATCGTTTTTGAGATACGGCGCGACATGCGAAAACCCCCCTTTAAAAAAAAAAAAAATCAATATCTCAAAAATAAAATTTTGAATCACAACCAAAAAGTATATAGATCTTTAGATTAATATAACTAAGAAGTGTGTAAAATTTTAAGCAATAATCATAAATCGTTTTTGAGATACGGCGCGACATGTGAAAAACCCCTCCCCCTTTTTTTACAAAATACTCAATAACTCAAAAATAAAATTTTGAATCATCACCAAAAAGTATACAGATCTTAAGGTTAATATAACTAAGAAGTGTGTAAAGTTTTAAGCAATAATCATAAACTGTTTTTGAGATACGGCGCGACATGTGAAAAAAAACACACACCTGTTTTAGTTACTAAGTCCCGTACCTCAAAAAGTTTTAATCTTATTTTCACCAAAAAGTATACAGATCGTTTGACCATCATAAGAAACAACTATGTTAAGTTTCATGAAATTTGGATAAGTCATTCTCAAGTTACGGTGCGACATGTTTACGCCGGACAGACAGACGCCGGACATTTTTATACCATAATACGTCCCGTCAAAAATTTGACGGGCGTATAAAAAGGGGGTATGTCCACGGAAAAACAGGAAAATAAAAAATATTTGCACAAACAACATTTCAAAGTCATTTTCAATTGTCTTATTTTAGAAGTGCACTACCGATATTTTTTTATTTCTCTTTCTTTAGAACACAATGTGTAATCATTTCTGATCCTGAAAATTGGAAAAATTGGGTTGGCAGATTCGTAAACCAACAAATTCAAACACTCTCGCCTAAAGAACCATGAAAATGAGGCTAGGGTCAGGTGAACCATGTGGGATGGAAAAGATTATATATTTTCTGAACACCAAAAATGCTCATATACTGCATGGAAATGAAGTTCCCATTGCGTTTGCATACAAACTGAAAAGTCAGTCATAGTACTTATTCTAAAAAGGACTTACTCATATGGTGCTGAAAATGTAAACAAAAGACCTGCAAAGTGAACACTTACGTTTTAATATAACCTAAATCTTTGCAAAATTTGAAGCAGAGGAGATGCAAATGGCAGTGCAAATTAGAACTCTCCTTTACAAAGGACTGTAAATATTCATGCATATCAAATTTAAAAAATTTGCATATTTCCTTAATAATTCTGTTGAAATTTAATTTTAATGTTATATTACCATCTTTTCCTGGCCATTCAATCTTAAAAGCTCCAAATTTACCAAAGGATGTCTGTAGTCCAGCTGTAAATAATAGTATAACAAATAAACTGATTATGTTACCACTTAATAAAAATCTGAAGATTTGAACCCTTGCTAAACAGATATCTCTACTCTTCGTGTATTTACTATAGATGCCTCATGATACAGATTTTACTGTTACTTATAATTACACACACAAAAATAGGTGTGTTTATGAATATATCAAAATCTAAAATGTTCATTGTATGACCTGACAAAATTTAGTTTTGAAATGTTTTCCTATTTACACGAAGCATAACATTTCATTGTGCATACTGTGGATTCATTTATTTTCGTGGGTATCAATTTTCGTGGATTGAGGAAAACTCGCATTTTCGTAGATATTTGATTTCGTGGTTTTGCCAATCTCTGCATACAAAGCCTATGGAAAATTTGTAATTCGTTGAACATTTGAATTCGTGGTTCACCTGTACCCACGAAACCCACGAAAATTGGTATCCAACGAATAATAATGAATCCACAGTATACTAACTTCATTTTGTTTTGTTTTGGTTTGCTGTCTGATTAAACTATACCCCACACATTCTTTATATACCTTTAATTTATAAATTATTGTGAGGTTTTTATTAATGCGAATTATGTCACTGGTGGAGTATCGCAATAATAAGAACTCGCATTCGGATGTCCAATCCATATATCTGTACGCTCATTTTCCTCAAATTGCAATAATTAACATCACATTTTTGTCCTTTCTTCAAAAATTGCAATAACAAATGCACGCAATAATTTCTGAATTTACAGTATTGACTAGAATTGACAGTTTTCTTGCCAAAGGTCACCACCTTCTTCCACAAATACAAACTATCGCAATGAGGAATTTGCTAAGCCAAGTGAACTTAAAGTGGTGTAAAACACGTACAATAAATCAATCCTTTTTCATTCTTTGTATACATACATTGTGTGATGTATTTTCATTTTTTTGGGGGGGTGGGGGGTAGGGGGGGAGGGGGTGCTGTCTGATTGCTCTATACCCCTTATATACCCCATATGTATACATACATTCTGTGATGTCCCAAGGTACTCCACCTAGAAAAACTTTACAAGAGTAGGTTGGATTCTTATGATTCCTTGGAGGTAGTTGTCCACTCCATGTACAACTGGCTTCACACATTGCTGAAATATATCAACAGTGTTACTATGTTAACTTATAAATATGGACAAACATACCAAATATCAATTTACTCTTTTGATATTTGGAATTTTAAAAAATATCTGAATAGAATATAAAAGTACTGAACATTAAAACTGAAAAAAAGAACAAATTTGGTTAAAACTGAATATAATGGAAATCTAGGAATCTGTATGAACTTCATCTTTAATCAAATGTATTCAAATGCAATTTCTCCTATTTCTTGGTTTATTTACTTACAAACTGCAAGTACATTGGATAAAACCCATCATCTGTTTTATATACAATTTGCAATGGTAAAAGAGAGTTGGCTTGGTAGCATAGTTTTTCATTGGTATAGAATTTTCATCAACTTCTTCAGATATTTGGGGACTTCTTTAAAATACTTCATCATTTTAATTACAGGTCCCGGCGTTTTCATATGGAAACACCAGTTAAAAAACACAACTTTCTACTTCGTCTGCAGAAAACTTTGACTTACTTATTTTTAGAAAAAATAGGCATGTGACAATTGAAAAATGAATTGAAAAAGAGTGAAATGGAATAAAAAATTTAAAAAAAATAGAGAAAAATTGCTTAATAAAATCAAGAATCCCCCCAATAGGACCCTGCTATTTGATCCACTGACCTGCTGCATTTCTATGTAACCTTGCTGCTCTATCAATAGCATATGGATCCACATTTGCCATTAAGAAAGGATTAATAACTGAGTAACCTCTAGATGTTTGTACCATCTGACTTGCACCAGTTCCCTCCCTTTGTTGTTGTAAGGCCTGCAACTGTTGTTGGGTTGACAATGCTTGTTGTTGCTGCTGGGCTTGAAATAATTGTGCTGCCACATCCGCATGCGTTTGCTGAGGTTGGACTTGTTGTTGCTGCTGCTGTTGTTGTTTAGTTCGGTTTCCCATATTTAATGAGTGCTAAAAATTAAATGAATGATAGAATGATGGCAGATTAACATCCAGTAGCAAATATTACTGGCAGGTTTAAGACTATGAAATCAGTTGTAAGACTATTTCCTACTTACTTGAACATGCTAAATATGATAAAAATGTGAAGAAATCTATTTAGCACACTCCTGGACTCCCTGCCAATTATCTAATGCATTCTGGGTAATATCATCAAATACTTACACCAACTTGTTATCATTGGTTAAAATGTTCTAAACAATGGAAATACAACCAATGAATTGACAATATTTTCATTTTGTTTTGGTGTATGATAAATGAAATTACCCATAGTCCCTTAGATTCTAAAACAGTGAACTACCAGACCACAGAGACAATGACTATATATAGAAATAAATGCATAAGACATGATAATCACTGTCTAGTGTTTTGTTGCTTATGGAATTTATATCCATTCTCTAGAAATTTTTATTTTGTTTCCTTTAAAATATTCTATTCTAGCTGTTTTTTTACAATAAATTGTTCAACTACATCTAAAAATTTCAGGCCAAGAAAAAAATTGTTTTACAGTAACAAAATTGCTCAGCGTAGTATTTTATGTAGTGTATTGTGGATCAATTTCTATAGTGTTTTATGTAGTGTATTATGGATCAATTTCTATAGTGTTTTATGAAGTGTATTGAGGATCAATTTCTATAGTTTTTTATATAGTGTATTATGGATCAATTTCTATAGTGCTTTATGAAGTGTATTGAGGATCAATTTCTATAATTTTTTATATAGTGTATTGTGGATCAATTTCTATATCGTTATTTAACATTTGCTACTAAAAGAAGAACTCTAGAGAGGCTGTGGTGTTGGAAATACTGTTTGACTAAAACAACCCTCAAAATGAAGAACAGAAATATTAGCCTACTTTCTTCTTTCAATGCATTAAGTATTTATACCATCATATCAATAAGTGCTGCCTCTGAACCTTCACTGCTAATTCCACTTGTGTCTGAGTCAGCTGGTGATGTACTTCTACGACTTCCTGATATCAAATTAGAATACAGTATCTTCTCAACAGGAGATAGGGTATCATTCATTGTACTGTTAGGAGAGGACGTCCCATAATCACTGAAATGTAAACAAGACATTATTCATTGTACTGTTAGGAGAGGACGTCCCATAATCACTGAAATGTAATAAATGTAAACAAGACATTATTCATTGTACTGTTAGGAGAGGACGTCCCATAATCACTGAAATGTAAACAAGGCATTATCATTGTACTGTTAGGAGAGGACGTCCCATAATCACTGAAATGTAATAAATGTAAACAAGACATTATTCATTGTACTGTTAGGAGAGGACGTCCCATAATCACTGAAATGTAAACAAGACATTATTCATTGTACTGTTAGGAGAGGACGTCCCATAATCACTGAAATGTAAACAAGACATTATCATTGTACTGTTAGAAGAGGACGTCCCATAATCATTGAAATGTAATAAATGTAAACAAGACATTATTCATTGTACTGTTAGGAGAGGACGTCCCATAATCACTGAAATGTAAACAAGACATTATTCATTGTACTGTTAGGAGAGGACGTCCCATAATCACTGAAATGTAAATAAGGCATTATCATTGTACTGTTAGGAGAGGACGTCCCATAATCATTGAAATGTAATAAATGTAAACAAGACATTATTCATTGAACTGTTGGGAGAGGACGTCCCATAATCACTGAAATGTAAACAAAACATCATTCATTGTACTGTTAATAGAGGACGTCCCATAATCACTGAATTGAAAAACAAGACATTATATCATTGTACTGTTAGAAGAGGACGTCCCATAATCACTGAATTGAAAAACAAGACATTATACATTGTACTTTTGGGAGAGGACGTCCCATAATCACTGAGATGTAATCAAGACATTATTCGTTGAACTGTTAGTTCTCAGGACGTCCCATAATCACTGAAATGTAAAGACATTGTTCACTGAACTGTTGGGAGAGTACGTCCCATAATCACTAAAATGTAAACAAGACATTATTTGTTGAACTGTTAGGAGAGGAACATCATGAAAAGCCATTTATCTATTTTGCAGTTTTCAGGTACCTTTGGTGTACTTTGGCTTCTATGATTGATTGATGCTTGCTTAGCAGTTAATTTCAAATATTTAATTCATTTTCAGGATGAATTATGACGGACCTTTGATAGCCCTTAAGTATTCTTCTGGTGTCTCAAGCAGACTGTAAATTCAGAAATTATTGCGATGTTTTTACAAGTGGGAATAATGTGACAGTAATCAAAATTTGAATTGATAATTTCAGTAGCAATTTTCCTTCATAAATTTTTTTAAATTACTTTATTTGAAATTCATATTTTTATCAGTGGTCGATGAATTCACAAAAATTCGTAAGGGTTCCGCAGAACCCAGTGTCTCGCCTACTTTTGCTGTTAATCGCAGGCTCAACAAAAATGAGATGAGGATAAAATTTAATAAAAATATTCCTCTCAATACAATTTTTTTTGTTGTAAGAAGCTTCTGTCCAAGTTTGGTAAAAATCCAGGTTAGTTTATGAATCTAATAAAAGTTTTAAAAAATTTAACTGCAGACTGTATGTAATGTTAACTGGAAGAAAAACTAAGTCCATTTATAAGTAAAATACGGAAAAAATGGAACAAAATTCTAACAAATTTTCCTTCTAGATACTAGCTTTTAATCATAAACAAGCTTCTGTCCAAGTTTGGTACAAATCCAGGATAGTTTGAGAAAGTTATTAAAATTTCAAAAACTTTAACCACAGAGTGAATGTAATGTTTCCTGGCAGTAAAACTAAGTCCATTTATAAGTACAATACGGAAAAAATGGAATTTTGTTTTTACAAAATTTACTTTTGAATATTATCTTATGATCATAAACAAGCTTCTGTCCAAGTTTGGTAGAAATCCAGGATAGTTTAAGAAAGTAATTAAAATTTCAAAAACTTTAACCACAGAGTGAATATTTGTGGACGCCGACGACAACAACAGAATGAAGAATCGTTATGTCTCGCTTTTTCAACAAAAGTCGAAGGCTCGACAATAAGGAATACATGCATGTTTTCGGTGTGAGCCAAGGCTCCGTATTGAAGGCCGTACTTTGACCTATAATTTTAACTTTTTATACATTTTGACTTGGATGGAGAGTTGTCTCATTGACACTCATACCACATCTTCTTATTTATATTAATTTCTGAATTTACAGTATCTGCTATTGTGAGCTAACTAAGGTGTACTTGGGCTCCTATCTTGATCTTTGATAGTCCCGTAGTACCTCTGTGGTGTTTAATATATACCTGCTAATTTGAGCTGACTTAGGTTTTCTTGGGACTCCGATATAAACCTTTGACATTCCTAGAGTATGTCTGTGGTGTCTACTGCATACCTGCTATTTTGAGATTGCCCAGGTGTACTTGGGTTCCTGTCTGGACATTTGGTTACTTTGGAGTTTCTGTGGTTTCTTATGCATATCTGTGGTATTTAGCTTACATGGATATACTTGGGGTCCTATCTGGAACTTTGATCGCCCTCGAGTTTCTGTGGTGTCTTATGCAGACCTGCTGTCTTAAGCTTATCTGGGTGTACTTGCCCTCGAGTTTCTGTGGTGTCTTATGCAGACCTGCTGTATTAAGCTTATCTGGGTGTACTTGCCCTCGAGTTTCTGTGGTGTCTTATGCAGACCTGCTGTATTAAGCTTATCTGGGTGTACTTGCCCTCGAGTTTCTGTGGTGTCTTATGCAGACCTGCTGTTTAAGCTTATCTGGGTGTACTTGCCCTCGAGTTTCATGGTGTCTTATGCAGACCTGCTGTATTAAGCTTATCTGGGTGTACTTGCCCTCGAGTTTCTGTGGTGTCTAATGCAGACCTGCTGTATTAAGCTTATCTGGGTGTACTTGCCCTCGAGTTTCTGTGGTGTCTTATGCAGACCTGCTGTATTAAGCTTATCTGGGTGTACTTGCCCTCGAGTTTTTGTGGCGTCTTATGCAGACCTGCTGTATTAAGCTTATCTGGGTGTACTTGCCCTCGAGTTTCTGTGGTGTCTTATGCAGACCTGCTGTATTAAGCTTATCTGGGTGTACTTGCCCACTTGAGTTTCTGTGGTGTCTTATGCAGACCTGCTGTATTAAGCTTATCTGGGTGTACTTGCCCTCGAGTTTCTGTGGTGTCTTATGCAGACCTGCTGTATTAAGCTTATCTGGGTGTACTTGCCCTCGAGTTTCTGTGGTGTCTAATGCAGACCTGCTGTATTAAGCTTATCTGTGTGTACTTGCCCTCAAGTTTCTGTGGTGTCTTATGCAGACCTGCTGTATTAAGCTTATCTGGGTGTACTTGCCCTCGAGTTTCTGTGGTGTCTTATGCAGACCTGCTGTATTAAGCTTATCTGGGTGTACTTGCCCACTTGAGTTTCTGTGGTGTCTTATGCAGACCTGCTGTATTAAGCTTATCTGGGTGTACTTGCCCACTTGAGTTTCTGTGGTGTCTTATGCAGACCTGCTGTATTAAGCTTATCTGGGTGTACTTGCCCTCGAGTTTCTGTGGTGTCTTATGCAAACCTGCTGTATTAAGCTTATCTGGGTGTACTTGCCCTCGAGTTTCTGTGGTGTCTTATGCAAACCTGCTGTATTAAGCTTATCTGGGTGTACTTGCCCTCGAGTTTCTGTGGTGTCTAATGCAGACCTGCTGTATTAAGCTTATCTGGGTGTACTTGCCCTCGAGTTTCTGTGGTGTCTTATGCAGACCTGCTGTATTAAGCTTATCTGGGTGTACTTGCCCTCGAGTTTCTGTGGTGTCTAATGCATACCTGTTGTATTAAGCTTATCTGGGTGTACTTGCCCTCGAGTTTCTGTGGTGTCTTATGCAGACCTGCTGTATTAAGCTTATCTGGGTGTACTTGCCCTCGAGTTTCTGTGGTGTCTAATGCAGACCTGCTGTATTAAGCTTATCTGGGTGTACTTGCCCTCGAGTTTCTGTGGTGTCTTATGCAGACCTGCTGTATTAAGCTTATCTGGGTGTACTTGCCCTCGAGTTTTTGTGGTGTCTTATGCAGACCTGCTGTATTAAGCTTATCTGGGTGTACTTGCCCTCAAGTTTTTGTGGTGTCTTATGCAGACCTGCTGTATTGAGCTTATCTGGGTGTACTTGCCCTCGAGTTTCTGTGGTGTCTTATGCAGACCTGCTGTATTAAGCTTATCTGGGTGTACTTGCCCTCGAGTTTCTGTGGTGTCTAATGCAGACCTGCTGTATTAAGCTTATCTGGGTGTACTTGCCCTCGAGTTTCTGTGGTGTCTAATGCATACCTGTTGTATTAAGCTTATCTGGGTGTACTTGCCCTCGAGTTTCTGTGGTGTCTTATGCAGACCTGCTGTATTAAGCTTATCTGGGTGTACTTGCCCTCGAGTTTCTGTGGTGTCTAATGCAGACCTGCTGTATTAAGCTTATCTGGGTGTACTTGCCCTCGAGTTTCTGTGGTGTCTTATGCAGACCTGCTGTATTAAGCTTATCTGGGTGTACTTGCCCTCGAGTTTTTGTGGTGTCTTATGCAGACCTGCTGTATTAAGCTTATCTGTGTGTACTTGCCCTCGAGTTTCTGTGGTGTCTTATGCAGACCTGCTGTATTGAGCTTATCTGGGTGTACTTGCCCACTTGAGTTTCTGTGGTGTCTTATGCAGACCTGCTGTATTAAGCTTATCTGGGTGTACTTGCCCTGGAGTTTCTGTGGTGTCTAATGCATACCTGTTGTATTAAGTTTATCTGGGTGTACTTGTCCTGTAGTTTCTTTGGTAGCTTACCTGGGTGTACTTGCCTTAGAGTTTCTGTGGTGTCTAATGCATATCTGCTGTATCAACTTGACCTGGGTGTACTTGCCCTCAAGTTTCTGTGGTGTCTAATGCATATCTGCTGTATCAACTTGACCTGGGTGTACTTGCCCTCAAGTTTCTGTGGTGTCTAATGCATATCTGCTGTATCAACTTGACCTGGGTGTACTTGCCCTCAAGTTTCTGTGGTGTCTAATGCATACCTGCTATATTAAGCTTACCTAGGTGAACTAGGGCTTGAATTCTGTGGTGTCTTAATGCATACCTGCTATATTAAGCTTACTTTATTTTACTTGCCCTAGAGTTTCTGTAGTGCCGAATGCATACCTGCTGTATTAAGCTTACCTGGGTGTACTTGGGCTTCTATCTGGACCTTTGATTGCCCTAGAGTATTTTTGTGGTGTCTGATACATGTCTGCAGGTTTATAGCTATATAACGAGGATTGAGGAACTGTTTGGGGTTGTTGCTGTTGTTGCTGTTGGGAGGCTGGTACAGAAAATAAATGTAAACCTGGAAATTATAAAATGATTGCATTAATATTCAAGTCATGTTAGCTTTCACAATTTGTATAAAGTCTAATGTAACGGATGATTGATTGTTTGGTTGGTGTTTAATGCCACTTTTAGCACTATTGGCCATTTCGTTGCGGTCAGTTTTTAATGGTGGAGGAAGCCAGAGAGCCCAGTGACAACCGACTACCTTGAGCAGGAACTAATGTAAAGGAAATACCTTAATTTCTAGTCAGCCACTTTGACATTTAGACCAAACAGTAAGTATGGGCGTTAGATTTTCCTCCTAAAACAAAATAATGTAGGTATGTGGGTAGAATCTTAATTTTTTTAATTTTTATCTTCTTTTACTAACAGTATTAAGAAGTTTTGTCATCTTGCACTGTGAAAGTCTGGATGGGGTTTACAGATCATAACAGAAAAATGTTATCAAATAAAGAGAAAAATGTGCAAAAATAGAGAATAAAAGGAAAAAAGAAAAAAAAATAGACCAAAAAAATTAAAGAACAAAGAATACTGGGCAAAACTAATAAAGAATAGAGAATAAAGGCTAAAAATTAAAGAATACAGAAATGAACACTCTCCATCCAGGCCCTCTTCTATTACAGGTATCAATAAATACTATTTTAAAGCATACAAAAGAGTAGATAAGGAAACCCTTAACACAAACTTGTTATTTCTGTTTTGGCCTTAAGGGTAATAACTAGAGGCTCTCAAGAGCCTGTGTCACTCACCTGTATCTTCGGTGGTTTTGGAAATCATGTAAAATAAGGTTTAAATCATAATAATTAGTATTAGATACCCTAATAATGATTGAGGCCAAGTTTGGTTTAAATTGGCCCAGTAGTTACATTAAAAGCAGGTCATCCCACTAGTAACTAGACTTACAGTAGTTACTGAAGACCCCTTATCATTTTTTAAAGTAGTTTTCAAGTTGTGACCATTTGAAATTGTTTTTTTTACAATTTTCCCTTAGACTTCTATAGTAAATCCCTATGTTCTATTTTAAGTCATGGCGGCCATGTTGGTTGGATGACAGGGTCATTGGATACATTTTTCAATCAAGATACCCTATTGAAAATTGTGGCTAAGTTTAATTCTATTTGTCCCAGTAAATTCAGTGGAGAAGGTTTTTGTAAAAGATTAAAAAAATTTACGAAAAAAAATTGTTAAAAATTTGACTATAAAGGGCAATAACTCCATAAGGGGTAAATTGAAGATTTTGGTCATATTGACTTATTTGTAGATCGTACTTTGCTGAACATTATTGCTGTTTACAGTTTATCTCTATCTATAATAATATTTAAGATAATAACCAAAAACTGCAAAATTTCCTTAAAATTACCTATATTCAGAGGCGCAGCAACCCAACGGGTTGTCTGATTCATCTAAAATTTCAGGGCAGATAGATCTTAACCTGCTGAACATTTTTACCAATGTCAGATTTGGTCTAAATGCTTTAGTTTCGGAGATATAAGCCAAAGACTGCATTTTACCCCTATGTTCTAATTTTAGCCATGTCGGCCATCTTGGTTGGCAGGCGGGGTCATTGGACACATTCTTTAAACAAGATACCCTAATGATGATTGTGGCCAAGTTTGGTTAAATTTGGTCCAATAGTTTCAGAAGATTACAAAAATTTAAGAAAAATTGTTAAAAATTGACTATAAAGGGCAATAACTCCTTAAGGGGTCAATTGACAATTTTGATCATGTTTGACTTATTTGTAGATCTTACTTTGCTGAACATTATTGCTGTTTACAGTTTATCTCTATCTATAATAATATTCAAGATAATAACCAACTAGAGGCTCTAAAGAGCCTGTGTCGCTTACCTTGGTATATGTGCATATTAAACAAAGGACACAGATGGATTCATGACAAAATTGTGTTTTGATGATGGTGATGTGTTTGTAGATCTTACTTTACTGAACATTCTTGATGCTTACAATTATCTCTATCTATAATGAACTTGGCCCAGTAGTTTCAGTGGAAATTATTTTGTAAAAATTTACAAAATTTATGAAAATTGTTAAAAATTGATTATAAAGGGCAATAACTCCTTAAGGGGTCAATTAACCATTTTGGTCATGTTGACTTATTTGTAGGTCTTACTTTGCTGTACATTATTGCTGTTTACAGTTTATCTCTATCTATAATAATATTCAAGATAATCAAAAGCTGAAAAAATTTCTAAAAATTACCAATTCAGGGGCAGCAACCCAACAACGGGTTGCCTGAATGGTCTGAAAATTTAAGGGCAGATAGATCTTGACCTAATGAACAATTTTGTTTTGAAAGATTTGCTCGAAATGCTTTGGGTTTAGATAGATGAGCCAAAAACTGCATTTTACCCTATGTACTATTATTAGCCATGTCTCCCATCTTGGTTCGCGGGCGGGGTCATAAGACACAATTTTTAAACTACATACCCTAATGATGATTGTTTACAACTTTGGTTAAATTCATCTTAGTAGTTTCAGAGAAGATTTTTGTAAAAGAAAAAGAAAAAAATTTACGAAAAATTGTTAAAAATTGACTATAAAAGGGCAATAACTCCTTAAGGGGTCAACTGACCATTTTGGTCATGTTGACTTATTTGTACAACTTACTTTGCTGAACATTATTGCTGTTTACAGTTTATCTCTATCTATAATAATATTCAAGATAATAACCAAATACGGCAAAATTTCCTCAAAATTACTAATTCAGGGGCAGCAACCTAACAACGGGTTGTCTGATTCATCTGAAATTTTCAGGGCAGATAGATCTTGACCTGATTAACATTTTTACCTCATGTCAGATTTGCTCTCAATGCTTTGGTTTCAGAGATATAAGCCAAAATCTACATTTTACCCCTATGTTCTATTTTTAGCCATGGTGGCCATCTTGATTGGTTGGCTGGGTCATTGGACACATTTTTAAACCAAATACCCTAATGATGATTGTGGCCAAGTTTGGTTAAATTTGACCCAGTAGTTTCAGAGGAGAAGATTTTCGTAAAAGTTTACGGACGACGGACGCCAAGTGATGAGAAAAGCTCACTTGGCCCCTTTGGGCCAGGTGAGCTAAAAACTGCTAAATTTTCTTAAAAGTACCAATTAAGGGGCAGCAACCCAACAATGGTTGTCTGATTTGTCTGAAAATTTCAGGGTAGATAGATCTTAACCTGATAAACATTAACCCCCCCCCCCCCCCCACTAGATTTTGCTCTAAATGCTGTAGTTTCAGAGATATAAGCCAAAAACTGCATTTTACCCCTATGTTCTATTTTTAGCCATGTTGGCTATCTTGGTTGGCAGGCGGGGGTCATCAGACACATTTTTTAAACTAGATACCCTAATGATGATTGTGGCCAAGTTTGGTTAAATTTGGCCCAGTAGTTTCAGAGGAGAAGATTTTTGTAAAAGTTAACGACGGACAACGGACGCCAAGTGATGAGAAAAGCTCACTTGGCCCTTTGGGCCAGGTGAGCTAAAAACTGCTTCATACAAGAACAATTGGTAAGAACACATTGAAAATTCTCTGGTGCTTTTTTAGTGGATAAATTGTCAAAATCTATTTGACAAAACTATGCAGGGATTGATACTAGCATTATAAATAAATTTCAGTTGATTGCACAACCTGAATGATCTTTGATATTGTGACTTTCTTATGCTCTTGTGTAAAAACATTTTTAGTCTAGTTTTAGCTGTGAAAAGTAAAATGCTTTTAAATTACATATTTTCAATATTTAAACAGCTGTAGTTTATGAGAAATTTAAAATCATAGTCAAATCATCTCAAACCACTCTACTTTATATATATGTCAATACTGATTTTAAGTAGTTGAATCTTCACTCAATCATTTTCCAAAGAGGATATAAGAATTACAGGTGCCGATCCAAGATTTGACGTTAGGGGTGCTCCTTAAAATTAAGAGTTAGAGGACCATGTTTTGATTAAACATTTGCTGTAGTTTACCTAAAAATCACATTTTTTTTTTCTTTTTAGGAGAGGCGCGCCTTTGTCTGAATACGCACCAGCATTGGAGGGTTATGAGGATGGTTCCAAGGATTTAAACTCCTTTTTGTTCACAAAAAAGTTGGCAAAAATTAGGTAGACCACCAACCACATACAATTATCTAAGTCTTGTATAATAATACAAATCCCATAGACCCTCCTTAAAAAAAGGCTGGATCCATGTCTTGGATAAGACAACAACATTTTCCTATTCAATTGCATAGGAAGGTGGGAGGCAGTTTTTAAGGCACCAACCACCTATAATATAAAATTTTCATTTTACTTTTAATTCTTGCAAAATTTTCAAGAAAATGCAACTACCCACAATTTATATTTATCAATTTGAGTGCCTCCCACCCCCCATGCATTTAAATCTGGAACAGCCCTAACCATTATAGTCTAATAATAATACAGATCCCAGACCTTCCTTTAAAAAAGTCTGGATCCCTGCCTCATATAAGACAAAATTCCCTAACAAGTAGTGTTAGTGTTTAAACAAGGTTACCAGGATATATTGCAGACATGTTGTTGTAGAGACTCTGATCATAAGATGAAACAGGAACTTGTTCATGACTTGTTTGTGGCATTTGTAGCGGCATCTGCGGCATAGTTGCTAAAAAAAAAAGACATTAAAATTATACAATTGTATATCTATAAATTATTTCCATGTTTTTATTACTGTATAAATTGTGAAAGGATATATATATTTTGTACAAATAAAAACATCCACTTTAAAATTCAATATCATTATTTATATGTAGCCTTTCCTGAAATCGCAATAATTAATTTCGCGTTGTGTGCATTGTTCATACAACAATCACAATAATAAATGTGCACACAAATTTCTGAATTTACACAACTTTAATTATAACATTTCTATCAAATTCTACTTAGTTGTTCCCAGTCTGTGCCAAAAACTTTTCAAAGCACTAGCTTTGGAAAATTAGATGTAAAATCCTGCATTCTGAGGTTATATTTTTGTATCTGTAAGTGAATATAACTTATCAAAAATTGTTGTTTTTTTCTCCAGGTCAAATGTAAAATTCTCATTTTCTCCAATAAAAAATTAAAATAGTTCTTTTGCAAAAAAAAAAAATTTTTTTCCATAAACTCGTACCATTTCAAGTAAAAAGACATTTTAAGCACTATTAAATTATTACTCAACTTAGGGATTGTTACTTTTTTGGGGAAAAATTACCTCATTGTCATTGATGGATGATCCCAACCAGTTTAAAATTATTCCTAATATTCTTTCATATTTTTGTTAGTCTTAACAAGGATTCTTAAATGTCAAAGTTTAGTAAATTCTCTGGCACTTCTTTTTGATCTGGAAGGGGCCTTCATTTCTGTATTCTTTATTTTTTATGCTATTTTTCTCAATTCTTTATGTTTTGTCAATTTTTTTCTAAACAAATATTCTTTACGTTTTTTTTACCATTATTCTCTATTCACAAACCCCTATCAACACCCTCTTTATTTTCACTTTCGCCGTTAATTTTGACTTTTGTTTAAAATAATAAAATGCCTAGATCATTTTCTGCATAGGTTTTTTAAACTCGAAACTTGAAACTCGAAACTTCTCCGGTTATTCATGAAGGCATTTTCAACTTTTCAATGTTTTACCTGGGATAGCCCCCTGTTTCCATTTCAGAATCGAATGAGATCGAATCCTTGATTGTTTGTTTACATTGAGTGGTATTTATAGATTGTGTTTATTGCAAGCACATGGTCGAGCCTCGTTCTCGATTTCGTTGGGTATATCGCGTTGACGACTGGTTCCCTTTGATAAGAAGGGGGAACAACCATATATAATTAAATAGGGATACCAGTTAACGGAAGAAAACAAGGTCGGCGACAAATTTGTAACTTGTTTTTCATAGATTCAATAAAATACCGGCTACAATTTCGCAAACGATTTCAGATGTTCACAAGACCGGTCGGGCAAACACCAGTGCTTCTGCACAAGTCTGATGAAATTTTTACTAGACAGGGGCTTCGGGCTACCGCTTAACGTCGCAGACTGTTGTTCCTTTTTTTTAGGTAAACAATACTCCTCTAAGCAAAAGATTCAAAATAAACATTCAAATTTACAGCTAATAAGTAAAAGCTTTTCCTGCAATTTACAATTTTGTACAAAAATGTAAAAATAGTCTTTCCAAGTCTTGTATTTACATCTCAACAGCTGTTGTGAGGTTGCTGTCTGATTGACATATAACCCACACCAAGGATTTTGAAATTTTTGAATGCAAAGTTTGCTTTTGTTGAGCCAGAATTTTTTTTTTCAAACTGTCAAATTTATTTCAAATGTCATTACAAACAAATCTGTATCAATTGTCTTGCTACATGAACTGTATGACATTTTGTACCTTTTTTTTGTAAAAGAGTTGAAGAATAATTTATAGAATGCAACATTTTAAATCTGCAATGATTTTTTTTACTTGAAATTGCAAATTCTTTAGGTATTGATCATTCAGTTTTGAAATCGGAATTTTCAAGCAGATTATGATTACGAGTGAAATAGGATTTACAAAACAGGTTTTTTTTCTTCTAACTATCAAATTGCAGTAAATAAATATCTTTTAGACTCATCCAGTCTTCACCAAAATCTTTTCCAACAAATAGCTGGAAGACAAATATTCAGAAATTTTCCTTATATATTTAAACAAAGTTTTGCAAAAATTTACTAGTCCGAATAAAATTTTACTAGTCTGGGGCATCGGACTAGTGGCTAACACTGCAGGCTGTGACATATACTTGTAAAAGTGTTTTATATGAATGATAATGGTTTTCACTTATGTAATTTGGCATGAAATTATTGCGCATTTTACGATTGGGTCTTATCTTGTACTTGGCAAAAAGACGGGGACACTGGCATGCATGCATAATGGGTGACAAATATCTGCATGTTGGACTTAAAGTTCTTATTTTTAGGAAATTGAATAGGCCTAAAATTAATCTAACATATTTGTCGATTCTTCAAATATCCCAATAATACATGCACACAATAATTTCTTAATTTACAGTACCAGCAAAAACTATTTACCCCCAAAAAAAAGAAATTTCTGACAAAAGAACATTATCAATTATGTCAGATCTTAGTAAATTTACCATTTTTTTCTTTTTTGCTTTTACCTTAATCCAAAAATGCATATAGGCCAAATTATATCATACTTGTATTTACACTAACATAATGCAAGTTTCAAGTGCAGGAACAGTCCGACCTAAACAGTAAAATAGGGTCTAGTCAACAAAAAGTCTTGCCAAAAATTTTTTGATATTTCCACGACTTACGTTTTTGTTGTTCCTGAGGAATATTCATCCCCGTAATGGAAGACAAATCAAGCGTGTTATTCAACAGAGCATTTATACTTTTGAAGAGGTCTACGTTGTGATAGTGATTCTGTGCCTCGTAGTCTTCTACACTGATGGCTGGTATATCAGAATTCTGAAAAATAAAAATAAACATGAATCTGGGACTCGTAGTCTTCTACACTAATGGCTGGTATATCAGAATTCTGAAAAATATAAATGAACATGAAGCCCTGTATCATTGTCTTTTACACTGATGGATGGTATATCAGAATTCTGAAAAATAAAAATAAACATGAATCTGGGACTCATAGTCGTCTACACTAATGGCTGGTATATCAGAATTCTGAAAAATATAAATGAACATGAAGCCCTGTCTCATTGTCTTTTACACTGATGGATGGTATATCAGAATTCTGAAAAATAAAAATAAACATGAATCTGGGACTCATAGTCTTCTACACTAATGGCTGGTATATCAGAATTCTGAAAAATATAAATGAACATGAAGCCCTGTCTCATTGTCTTTTACACTGATGGATGGTATATCAGAATTCTGAAATAGAAAAAGAAATAAGAATCTCTCTCTCGCGGTCTTTTACACTAAAAGCTCTGGTAGGTCAGAGTTCTGAAAAAAATTGAACATTATAATATGTGTCTGTCTCGTAGTCTTTATGTTGAGGGCTGTTAACATGGTTAAGAGTTCAGGAAAATAAAATAAACAAGAGCCAATGATGGTGAAATGTTTTGCCCAGGCTGTTCAAATAAGTGTGGGAGTATGTTCCAGGACTTGTCTTCTCCAGTCCTTTGCATTAATGCTTTAAACAGAACCAATTAATTTCTTCAGGGGGGGGGGGAGCTTTTCACTTAAAAATTCAAATAGGCCTGGGCTATTCTTTAAAGCAAATTTCAACCCTGTTGCCTGAATAACTGATTATAATTTAATGTGTTTTAAGTCTACCGTATCCAGGTCATTAAACATACTAATTGTCGGGCTTAATAATGACAGTACATGCTATTTCTTTGCCAGATTTACTTTATTGATAATACTCCACAGCTTTGTTCTTCAAATCACAGTCGTGGCGTGATTGTCAGTTTGCATAGAATTCCGCTCAAACAGGTGCTAGGGGCTGTCTTTAACTTGCATTGAGGTGAGGTTTTTGGCTCCTAGCTGAAGGCCTCACTATGACTTTGAGATGAAGAACAGCAATAAAAGCACTGTTCCTTTGTTTTTTGCTGTCATGGATGGATACCCTATATCCTTTCTTTGTATTACAGTCAAAAGATTTACTAGGGGCCATTGCAAACATCTAGATATTTGATTTTTTTGTTGTTGGGTTGCAGTCTCAATTACATGTTCCTGACATTTTCTTTATTAATTTGTATACCAAACTAAATGTACATCTAAATATATAAGGTCAAGTTGATAAAGTAATTTTAAGCAAGGAGACAGAAATAAAATTGAGAATGGAAATGGGGAATGTGTCAAAGAGACAACAACCCGACCATAGAGCAGACAACAGCCAAAGGCCACCAATGGGTCTTCAATGCAGCGAGATACTCCAGCACCCGGAGGCGTCCTTCAGCTGGCCCCTAAACAAATATGTATACTAGTTCAGTGATAATGGACGTCATACTAAACTCCAATTTATACACAAGAAACTAAAATTAAAAATGATACAAGACTAACAAAGGCCAGAGGCTCCTGACTTGGGACAGGCGCAAAAATGCGGTGGGGTTAAACATGTTTTTTGAGATCTCAACCTTCCCCCTATACCTCTAGCCAATGTAGAAAAAACAAACGTACTACAGTACGCACAGTAAAACTCAGTTTAAGAGAAGTCCGAGTCCGATGTCAGAATAGGAAACAAAAGAAAATAAACAAAATGACAATAATACATAAATAACAACAGACTACTAGCAGTTACTGACATGCCAGCTCCAGACCTCAATTAAACTGATTGAAAGATTATGTCTTCATCATATGAATATCAGACACAATCCCTCCTGTTAGGGGTTAAGTATTATACCATCATAAAATATATGAGAAGAACATAACCTGTGTCATGCCAACAACTGGTTTTAGAATAAATATGTTTAATTCCAATGCAAAGACCCTACAAGTGAATCAATATTAAAGCCAAAATATGCAATCTTTAATGACCTGACAACAGTATCGTAACTATATCCCTTCTTAATAAGTCTGTTTAAAGGTTTTGTTAGCTTTTGAGGTGAATACTGACATTTTTGTGCTTATACCGATGATAAAATTTAGTAAATGTTTTGACTAGTTTATGATATCGAAAACCCTGGTGTAAGAATTTTTCAGTAATACATAAATTTCTCTCGCTAAAATCTAATACGTTGTTACATACACAAGCGAATCGTACAAGTTGAGATATATAAACACCATAAGATGGTGACAAGGGAAATTTTTGTATCAGATGTTGTTTCGATGGGTCTTTGCTGATTTTAGTCATAAATTGTAACTCATAACAATACAAAAACAGGTCCGCAATAAGTGGTGCACAGTTAGTCCCCATTGGAATTCCGATAACTTGACGATATACGGAATCTCCAAAGCGAACAAAAATGTTATCAAGTAAAAATTCAAGGGCAGATATAGTATCAAAGCATGTCCAATTGACATAGCTCTTTTGTTTGTTGCTACTAAAAAATGACCTAAAAGAGTTTGAACATATGTATTAGCATTCCGACTTTTTAAATGCCCATTTAATTAGGTATGTGAATTTTTTCTTAATAAGAATATGAGGCAAAGTGGTATATAGGGTAGAAAAATCAAAACTTTGAACAGATTCAAAATCACCAATATATGCATGCAATTTATCAAGTACTTCCGACGAGTTTTTGACACTCCAAAAGAAGTTAATTCCACTATTTTCAAAGGCCTTATTTGAACAATTTATTATCAGGTTTTTGATTGTACCAAGTGTACTAGTAAGTAGAATAGACAATTTAGTTGTGGAACAATGACTTGAAGACGAAATAAATCTATATTTGTAAGGTGATTTGTGTAGCTTCAGAAGCCAGTACATAGTTGGGACTTTCATTGTATTTGGTTCTGCTTGTAAAGAAGTACATATGTAGCTAATAGTTTATGTTTGTTACAGATATCGTTTTCTGAAAATGAAGTCAGTTGGAATGTTGGTGAATTCGTGATTTCCTTTTGCAGAACCTCAATGTAAAATTTACGTCAAACTATAATGATATTATTAGCAGCTTTACCAGCCAGGACAAAAACAAATTCCTTGGCTAGTTCTTTAAGTTTATGTTTGATACGAGAAATAGGATTTTTATGGTTGGTTAAGAATAAAATGTTCTTTAAAATGTTGTTTACGTATATCAACTTATAATCTTCATTACTGAATTAAAAAAAAGAGTCCAAAGATTTTTTGTCAGCTTTTTCCCGTTTTATCCATTTCAAACAGTAAGCAGGAAGTGACTCGTGGATGATATTACAACACTCATTCCAATTAATAATTGACGGGGGACGATATTTAGGTCCTTTACTGAGGAATGATTTTAACTCTTGGTCTCGAACGATGTTAAGGTCTCCTGTTATAACATGGGAAATGGGGCCATAAGTGTATTTGGAATTACTACAATTACATGACGGAAGTGTATTTTCACTGATATTTACATCTTTACAGACTTGGCTATAATTAAACACAAATTTTCGGGTAGATTTCTTGTAAATATAACAAATAAGAGGGAGTTCAGTATTATCAAAATATCCAGGAATTTGTTCTTTAACAGAATGGTCGTTAAAAATACCAGCAATATTTACAAAATCAAAACCTTTATTGACATACTTTATTTTAATAAAATATTTTTTATGATCTTCAGGGCGATCAATTTTGGGAAACAGTTTAGAATAACAATATGCCATTACAATTTGAACGGTTTCATACTTAGGACTGCAATATGAAATTGTGTTGCAATCCTCTAAAATTTTATTTTATTTATTTATAGGTAAAGAACAGAGCTTGGTTAATAAATAATGTCTGCCGTTGTTTTTTGAAATAGAAATTTAAGGTCCGAAATATTTGTATGGTTGGTCTGAAATTTTCTTTGATTGCGATTTTTTCTACGCCCATGAGAACGGTTTTTACGAACAGTTTTAGAAACTACATCCAAAATGTTAACAGAATCGGTTCTTGATATATTACCAATTCCCATGATATTATCATTAAGACCAAGGGTAGACTGTCTGTAATTTTTTAATCCAATTTAATTCAATTATTTTCTGTGATCGTGAATCAGATTCACCAGGCTGTTTATTTACTACTTCTAAAGGTTGAACTGTTAAATATTTAATAGGATGATTGTGCTTTTTAAGATGTTGATAAATGATACTTTTGAATTTATTGGGTCTTTTAAAACGATACAGGTGTTCTTGCGTGCGTTTAAATATCGTCCAGTTTCACCTACGTACTGAATACCGCATCCCGGTTTGTTTCACATATATATATTTTTTTGCCTAATATTACACTGGGAGAAACAAAATTTGACAAGAGTTATTTTGATTTATAAATAATTCTAACATATATATATGAGTAATAACTGAAATTACAATTGATTACATTCACTGAACCATGAAAATAAGGCCAAAGACAACTAACATATCACTTTACAGATAATAAGGCAATTACAAAAAATATATAGAAATTGTGTCTTTTAGCTTACCTTGCACTTAATGAAGAAAACTCAGGATTGACCTAATCAATACAAACTTGTATTTGCTGTATCTAAATTTGCTTCAAAAATGATATTTCAAAGGGGAATGAGCTCAGGGGTTCAAAGGTCTATGCTAGGACTATTTGAATTTACAAGTATAATAGGTCCTTGTTAAGAAAGTCAAAGGTTGAGTATAGCGCATCAGTGTAAAGTATTGGTTGCCCCGGATTTTTATAATTCAAGAATGAAGAGTCCCCTCCTGGAATAGACAGGTCATAGACCTCTTACCCATACTTATTTGAACTCCTTGAGAAAATTAGAATTACAGGTTAAAAATATATAATAACTTCTCTCAATTACTTTTCTCACATATTGCTTGCAGTGTTACCAGTATACATTGTATCTATAGTAAATATAATAAGGTCTAAAAAAAAAAGAAAATGTCGGTGTTTTTGCAAACATGCTGGAAAAAAATAGATAAGGTAGGTTAGGTAGGCAAATAATTTAATTTTTCAAACCATTTTTAACTGGTTTATAAAGGGGAAACCGTCTGACTTTAATTGTGCTTGTTCAAAATTGTCCAAAATAATTCACAAGAGTAGGTAGGGTTATTTGAAACAAAGGTTGTTTTTTTGTGGCTTAAATCTATATCTGTGTTTTCTTATGTTACCACGTTGTGCAAGACATAAATGTAGTATTTTAAAAAGTATAATAGAAAAGGGCCGATATTGGGTAGACTTCCATTTTCTAGGAAATAACCATTTTTTTTTTAATTTATCAGGAAATAAATAATAATAGGCCTCAAACTTTTATAAAATTACCAAAAACATAGATTAGCAATAAAAAATTATCAAGAATAAAAGCAGACCATTAAATGCATAGGTCATAATGAGTTTTTGAAATTTAATGTCGACAAAAAAAATATCTTTAAAAGCAATAATTTATGTTTGATCAATTAACCATATGTAAAAATGTATCAATAACCCATGAAGACACAGACCACCTAATAACACTGACCTATGGTCAAACCAATTAACCAGGTGGTCTTCAATTACATTCCAATAAATTATTATCTGAAGACATGTTGTGAAAATAAATGCAATGTTTCAGTTGAATTCAGGTCAATTTATCACAAACACAGATGTAGCTTCAGAGATCTATAAAAGTCTAAGATTCAAACTTTTTTAAAAGGAAATGAATGTTACACTAATGTTAAGATAATAAAATACCATTTGAATTTAAGACCACTTTACTCAACATGCTCAACCCATCTCATTAGTTCCTATCCTATGAAAACAAATTTTATTTTAATTTGAAGAATATAAAGAATAAAGAACTTTTATTGTTCTGATTAAGGACCTGTGATTATGACAGGGTAGCACGACATTTATACACACATATCAATAAAACTATGATTTTGTAACAATTTTTTTTTTTATATATATTGAAATGAAATATTAATATAAATGTGAATGTAGTTATCAACCTAAATATATTTCTTCATCTTATAAATAATGTGCATTTAATTCCAGACAAATTCAAGTTTGCTGCAACACAACCACTGTCAAGCTTGCAGAAGACCTTCTCTTTTCAGAAGGGAATCTGTAATTTTAATTGGCAGGCAACCATAGCGAAAATGAAATTATATTTCTGCATAAATTTAAACATCCATGACAGTAAATGCTCCCGCAGACAATAATAAAATTGAGAATGGAAACAGGGAATGTGCTAAAGAGACAACAACCCGACCAAAGAGCAGAAAACAGCCCAAGGCCATCAATGGGTCTTCAACACAGCGAGAAAATCCGGCAACCGGAGGAGGGCTTCAGCTGGCCCCTAAACAAAAATGTATACTAGTTCAGCAGAGTATTAAAGATTTGATTTAATTCGTAATTTCAAGTTTATAGAATAAAATGTAATTATATGCATTGAATGCTTCTTTCTGTACTTTAATTTATAGTGTTGTAGTATTGGTTGTGTGCACATGAGTCGTGAGTATATAATAAGGCGTTTCCATCAACGTGCTTCGGTCCACACTTTTTGCCCCAATAAAATCATTCAATTCTTTTAAAAATAAATTAAACGTCTATTTTTTTATTTTTTTTCATTATCATGGCATGCTAGAGGTAGGGAGCCTTTCCTTTTTATCCCTTTTCTCAATATATAATAATATCAAGGGGTCATTATACACCAGGCGAAGTGAGAGACTTTGTCATTTAGGACTCCCCACTTCTCTCTTAGAGAAGCTCCAGGGAGAAGTTTATGTTGCCCTCGATTTTAAGTAAAATTCCCCAACGTCGCCTCGTGATTTTTGAAAAATTGTCGATCAAAAATGCAAATTATTAATATTAGTTTTTTTGGGAGGAGGCATGTTGTCACTTATTCAAAATGTTTTTTTTATATAATGTCACATGCTTCTATTGATATGATTGTTTATTTTTGTTAGATATAAACAATTATTTTTATTAAATGCCTTTATACTAAGTATTCCATTGCAGTTTGAAGAAAACCTGTATGCCAAGTTCTAAATATGTGAAAATCTATTTTTTACTTCCCAATGAAGTTTCCTCCTAATCCATTGTACCCATTTAACAGCAGAGGGTATAAGCTATGATTTATACAAAAATTTAAAATACTTATCTTTTTGTTTCAAGTATTAATAAAAGCAGAATTTTTAAATAATATTTCATAATATACAGTTAGTCTGGTTCAAATCTCTCAAAATAGGCTCAAAAACATCACTGATATATAATTGACTTGCAACTGAATAATTTGAACTTATGTGAATCCGTATTCATGTGAACTTCAATTTAACCCCTTTGCTGGAGGTGGGTTACGCATGTACTAGGCGTGTTCAGCTATTAAAAGGAAAACAATGTCAACACTGAAAGTGAAACAAGGGTGATTCATTTTGCTCAATCCTATACAGGTAAAAACAATGACTAATGAAATCAAAACAGACCTAGAAAAATCCAATTCCATGTGGTCACTATCTGTTTATATTTATACTTATGTTTATATCGGGTTATATGACCGTCAGCAGTCTTCAGAGGTCATCTCATTGGTTAATTAGATGGCGTCTAGACTAAAATACACACGAAATGCTAATATATATTATGAGTCCATGCATTGTTAATTGTTTTAGACTTATTGTAATTTGGATATACGTTTTAGTAGTTATAAATCAAATATAAGAATTTGAGTCGTCGGTAAACAGCCAACAGTAGGAAAACAAAGGTTAACAAAATAGGCCGTTGGATTGTTGTCGTTTCAAACTTGAGGATAGTTATGAGGGTCTGGATGGGGTTTACAGAATAGAGAATAATGTCCAAAAAGTGCAGCTAATGCCCCTTTACAGCCATCATACATGTACATACAAGGTGTACAACCACATAAAATTCAAATTTGCCTTTACTAAGCACCAAAATAAATAATAATATAAGGAAAGAGTTCCAATGTCTCCTGCTTTGCACATATTTTGTCTATCCAAGGGCACTGGTTTTCGAACTTGTCAGAGACATTGTTGATATAAACCTATGATATCAGTTTAATTAAAATCTGACAAGAATTGTACACATGGTTAGCTAACAAGACTGGACGTACAGTAAAACGCCCTGTATTTCTATGTCCCCCGCAACATTTGAAAATTTTTGAAATAAAGACGAATATACACAAAACCGTAGATTATGGTTCATTTTTGTAGGTGCAGATACTTTTGAATCTTGAAGAGCACAAGCATAAACACCATAGACAGATAAAAGATTTCAGATCTGCTAAAAGCATTAATTTGCATCTCTGGAACTTGCAACAGTATTTTTGGAAAAAAATCTTAAAAACGGGCAATAATCTAATAAAATAAAGTCAGGTACTTAATTACATTCAGGTAGGTTAAAGTTGACTGTTTTGTCCTGCAAACATAAATACAAAACCAAAACATTTGATCATTTCCACAAGATTCCATTATTTTCATTGATTAGGCTACATGGTGATTGTACATGGTATTTCACCAAAAAGAAGGTAATAAAGGCATAGTGGTGTTAGGTATGTGGTATATAGGGGTCTAATTGGGGAAAAGGGGGGGGGGTCTGATCCTGGATCCCTTATCCTGCTAATCATTGTAATAATAGCGCTTGTAATTTTACGTGTACTGCCCCACTTTGTTCCCCGTTTTCTTTGACTTTCACTTGTCAGGCTTACAAAAAAATTTGGCCAATCCCGCATTACGCTTACACCCCAATGAGACCCACTATATAAAAATAGAAAATTGAATAATCTGACAATTCCAACAATGAAAAAATAAATCATCTTCTGCAGTACCAAAAAAATGCACAACTAAATCCAGTCAAGTTTTTTTCCTTTCTGAAACATAAAATGCATTAGAATTTTATCTAGGTTATACGCCATGCCTTAATATTAGCTTTCCAGTCTGTATTCAAGAGTAGACACAGCCATTTTAGCTAAAGGTAAATATAAAACTTTGAAGATGGAAGAAAACTAAAATTAATTGGAGAACTGGTTTACATGTACATGCATATAAAGATAATTTTATTTTCAATAACAATCATACAAAATATCTGTGCTTTAAAATATACTGCATGAAGAATCGTATCTGTATTTTTATCCAAGAATTGAAACGCGTTGATAAACTTACCAGTACTATGTATTATGACATATATCTATTTCAATCGAGTGCACCTAAATTATATACGGTCCATATGTTAGGCTATAAACACATTTTCATACTTTATGGACCATCTTGATTTTTTACAACAGGAGAAAGCAAAATTTCTTTTCATGACATTAGTCTACATCAATTTTTCAATATAAAATCATCATGCGGTAAAAAGTGACAGATTAATTCTTTCGACACCCATTCTATAAATATTCAAAGAGTCAGTTAAAACAGTTAACTGAAAATGTTTAACACTAAATATTTGTCTTCCTACCATGACCTGTTTTGCAGCAGACTCACGGACAGGAAATGAACAGCAGCCGTGGGAAGATGTCAATTCCGAAAATGAAACGGCGGGAATTGGTTTTAATAAATGTACTCATAAATACTCACCTGTTGATTGGAAGAATTCAATCCGAGCATTTGCATAAGAATACAGATCTACCTGTCAGCACTCCTTTTGGAATATTCTTCTGTCCCACGTGCTTATGTCGTGTGATAGGGAAGTGGAACTGACCTTCCTTCAACTTCAAACAATTTCATTGTAAAATTGGGATTATCAACGCTCCAGTTTCACCTCTTTCATCAATATACAGGGCATATTTATTACACACAATCAAATGTTAACAGTTAAAATAGCACTTCACATTAGTTTCCAAATCTTCACACCCCTTTCGCCAATGATGGACCAGACTTCATTCATGAAAATTCTTGCGTAATGATTAATTGCAACCGTGGGAATATGTTACAAATATCAACATTGTCAATTATTCATTAACATTGTTTGAATTGTTCATTATTTCAAGAGAAGTGAACAATTTCGGAATAGTTAGTAAATGATACATTTATTAGACAGGTACTGTAACATATACCAATGTTGAAAAATTAAAAAAAAGATCATATTTTTTATCCTATAAAAGATCATAAAAATCCTTGCAAAGACATAAAACGAGAATGAATAAATTTTCTTCAAAACAAAGAATTAATGTTAATACAAACTATAGAATAATTTAAAACACAAAAAAAAAACATTTTATAGCATACAGAAAATAAATACGATAAAAGATTAATTAAGAAATATCAATAAAAATTGCCATTTGAGATTAAATCATTATGATCTAATTCATCAATCGTCAATTGATGGTTTATATATACTGATAATGTTATCTGCCTAAAAAACAAAGGAAAACAAGATTTCCCTTTCACTTTTTTTAGAATTAGTGAAATGAAAAAGAAAAAAAAAGAATTAGTGTAATGTTGATATAAAATGCAGGGCATGTAATACATGACTTTCATTTACGATAGCAGACCTTGTTATCTTCAGACTAGATAATATATATGCAGATGTCGCGTTAAAGGGAGATAATATTGTGACGGCACATCCAAAACAAAAAGTACGAAGGGCTATGTCAGGTCAAATATATTTCGTATTATGTCTGCTAAATATCGTAACAGGTAAGATTATAATTGAAAAAGTATTCAAAGTCATTTTCATAATAGGTATTAATGCACAGAAAAATCATGAGCAATGTAATTGTCATCAGTAATTTTTTCGTCAGGATTCACTTTTTTCAGGTTTTCTTTCTTCAAAATTAGGAACTTTGCCTGTAATAGCATGAGGTTGATTGACATAAAACCATTCATTACAGGTGAGGGTGAGGCTTAAAATCCAATAAAGTTGCATGCAGGGCCTTCTATTTTGCATTAGTTATTTATATATTTATTTCATAAGAGTCGTAATCATCTTGATTTCGTTCTTTTTGTATTTGATCTTCCGTCATTCATTTTTTGTTCACTTTATTTCATTCATTTATTTTGAAGTGATCCACCGAAACAGAAATAAATGATTATTTGATGTGTCATCATATATTTTGGCATTTTAAGCCCGTCAATCAGTGTACTGATTTACCGCTTTCGTCATTTAGCCAACAATTTAAACTAAAACCGGTGTCATGGGCTATCCGAGTAAAATTTGCAGTGAGTTGTGAGTTTTGGAATCCTCGTTTAAACTTTGAAATTAAGAACAGCCATAAAAGTGCTGTTTCTTTCCTAGCCTTAGTTTTGTCAGGTTCGTGTATAGGGACTTGTGTTATAAATTTAACACACCAAGTTCCTTCTTTTCCGTCTTATTTACAGGCCTGTTCCTGGATCAGATGATGACAGATTGTCACGGATTACCCTTAGCTTGTATGCTTAAGAAGCAAAAGTCCGGACAATCACAGACTCTATATAATAATCTGCGTCAGAAGGCAGAGTCCAATACTTTGACCTCTACATTATATCAACAGCAACAAAGCATCGACAGCAATGGAGGTTATAACCCATCCAATATGGCTGCCATCGTTAAACAAAACACAGAGTCTAATAGTGAAAATGTTGGGATGACGATGGGAAATTCTGAACTATTGAGTTTCATGAACACGGGAATTACGGGGCAGTCGAGTTCTATGAATACACAAGGTGGGTCATCGCAGGGACGGATTTTAAATGCCAACATGCAAAATGGCGGCACACCTCTTTCTGGAAACTTGATAGGGAGTAGTTCTAACGGACAGAACAGTATTTCAGTATCCAAGCAAGGCAATGGAATGCAAACCATGCTTTCTGGTGGTGGAGCCTCAAATTCCATGAACTCGATGACTAATCCGTTTTCTAAAAGTATGACAAATTTGATTGGAAATGGCGGACTGCAAGGAAGTGTGCAAAGTGGCAGAGGATCTGCAAGTATACAAGGATCAGTCAACCAAGTTCAGGCATCTGTTAAAGATAACCAAGGTACATGTAATACTTTAAGGGTACTGCTGTTTTCCTTGGCATTGATAGAAAACTATCAGTTTCTATATTGATACGCTAAGTTCATTGTTCCCATCGGTTTATTTAGGACCATAGGACATAATATGAAAAATGTTTTTCTAAAGAATCACTCAACATAATATTTTTCTGTGGAACACAAAAAGGTGGTTTTCTTGTAACACTTGCCAAACATTTAGTGCAGCGCCAGTGCATTAAAACAAACACACAATCAATCAATTTTTTTAATGAAAATTTATTTGTTCTGTTATTTTCCAGTTCAAATTTTATATGTGATTTCGATCTAAGAATTGATTGCTTTTTCTTGTAATTATCTTGGGGTGTACCAGCGTTAACCGAAGCGCAGTTTTCAGCCGGATCGAGCGCTTTATACTAAAAAAGTATGCACGGTCCACCTTTTACATCCCTACAAAATTACAAATTGAAGCATACAATTTTTATAATTACTTTTCATGCTCTAACCATGAATTTACGAATTTATTTGAAGCTTTTCATTTCTTTTCCAATGCATTGTATCGTTGTCATGGAGAGCCTGTGCAGTAATAGATATGCTGCATTTTATTGGGAAGTAAAACCTTTAATTTTAAAAAGCCTCGTGATAGTTGTCAACCAATAAGATTTCAGAAAATCATGTGAAACATCTACATGTAAAGAAATTGTACCATGCAGGAATACTAAGCTGATCTTCAAACAATGAATTTTGTGATTTTTTTTAATATCGAATTCAATTGTTCTTTTAGAAACGTGCATTTGTCTTTTCTATCACAGTATATTAATTTTTTTTTTCAATTTTAGATAATTTAAAGAATATATTACTTCAGGTGGTGGGAAACACGTGTGGCCTGGACTGGCTAAACTGTCCAAAGGATTGTTTTTCAGTGGACAAGGTAACCGGATGTCCATCTTGTTCTTGTGAGTTTATTTCTGTTTAGTTTTTGAAAGTTTTTTTTTTACTTGAGAAATAAAGCTCAAAATATTGTTTACTGGTACCCCCTAAGATAAGCTATATTTGATACAGTCACTATAAAAGATATTGACTTTAAAATATTGTTTTGTTGACAGTCTTATCTGACATAGCACAGATACAAAGTGTGTTCAAAGTTGTCCAGATGCAAAGTAATATTCGTCCTAGGGGCAGTCGTTTTGATGTGCTAGATTCCCAATATCATACTGCTGCTGAAACAACAATAGAATGTGTTAACATTATAATGGCTCAACGTAAACCTCTAACTGTATTTCATTTGCCTTTGTTTAAGAGTTTGACGATCGAATATCTGATATGGAAGTCACAAATGTGCGTTCGTTTTTATAGAACAAGACTGGTAAACGTCAATGTTAGTTTGTGAGGGTCTAGATGATTAAATGATATAGAATAATTGGGTGCTAAAATATAAAGAATAGCAAATAATGGGCCAAAAAAAAAATCAAGAATAGAGAAAAACAACGGCTTAAAAATTAAAGACAACAGAAATGAAGACCCCAATCCAGACCCTCATTTATGTGATTAAAAAAAGATGATCTTAAAAATACTGAGCTAATTTATATATATATATATATTTCTAATTTATTGCAGGTAAAAGACCACAATCGTCTAATTCAAAAGGCAGCCAACACCAACTAGGTAATAATACACATAAAACTATCCTCTACGAAGGTTTCAAATCATACAGTTCGTATACATTGTTGCTGCCATTTCATTTTCACTAAATCTCTAAAGTTGATCATGTATGAAAACTGTTAAACGACAAAGTATGCTGATAGTATTGCTAAATAACCGCTCCAGTTATTACAAAAACGAATTGTAAACGATTAAATCAAATTAAAGATTTGCATAACAACTGCTCCAGTACTATTTACATAACATAATTGCATAATTACCGCTCAAGTAATCACAATAAAGAATTGCATAATAACCGCTACAGTATTCACAATAAAGAATTGCAAAATAAATCTTGGTTTTTGGTTAAAATCTCTTCACAATAGCTTTTTACATCGGATGACCGTGAGGGCATTCCGGTGTATTGCTGTCGCCTAGATTTCCATTACGTAACTTTTGTGTTGGGATTGTAACCGATCTATAAACATGATAAATACGCGGACATTATCGAGTGCAAAATAACATTCCTTATCGCTTGTTATAAATTCATTTTTTCAATGGATACTCATAAAAATATTTTTTTTAGAACATGAATTAATAATATGAAAATGTTTTGTCGTTAGAAATATATATATAAGTAACAAATCTTTAATAGCTATGCCCACGAACAGAAGATGTGTGTTAACGCATGCGGAAGAATATCTCAAGAACGTTTGCAATCTCCCATGCAGAGTTATCGGTTCTCGCTCTCTCTCAAGGACCGATAACTCTGCATGGTAGATTGAAAGTTTGGCGGGAAAATATGAATGCCGTCTCAAATCCAATCTATTAGAAAATTCGAATTATTACAGAAGAGTGTCCATCATGCACTTGCACTGCACTATTATTAATATAGTAGAATAGAATGATATACAAATGGATGAAAATTATATATATACATATGTAACTGTTATATACAAATATTAATATAATATATAACAACAAACCAGAGTACACTGATTTGTATCACTTCAATATCATATTTATTACGGTGAGGTTGAATTCCCTGTCATTTATTTATCATCCACGCACGAACTTGTCTCAGAAAAAAAATTATATCTGTACATTAACCTCACTTTCAGGTATAGAGATGTGATCTTTTTCTGAGACAAGTGCTCGTGACCATCCACAAGAACTTGCAGTCATCCGATGTTCAGTACTTCAGTACTTTGATTATTTCCTGGAATATTTATATGGTGCATTTGCCTCACGGAACTGGCAAGTATGCATTTCTAATATATGATAGCTACATGTATTTTGAAATTTCCATAGAATAATTTTTAGAATAGAATTATGTTATTGAGCATCATCAATGTGCAATATGGGGAGCATGCATTAGGATGACTGTGCCACCTTTCTATTTGTTTAAAAAACAATGACGAAAACAAAGACAAAGAAAAGAAACGTACACAAATTTAGAAAATGATATAAAATGAATACATGTCCATATTTATAACAGGACAGAGGAAATGTTCGCCACTGCCACCTAACTGTCCAAAATCTTGCGTGATATTTGATGATAATGGTTGTACAGTTTGCTCCTGTGGTAAGATGTTATTATAATGTTTGCGTTTGAAAGGGACTGTCTGTGTTTGTACGTCTTAATTTGCTGCAAATTGCATGAAGTGCTTGGTAATTCCCCCCCCCCCCCCCCCCCCCCACACGATATCGATTATGGCACGTGCTTCAAAATAAGTGACCAGTTTCATACGATAGAAAAGTTTCTGACAATACCACGTGACATGTTTCATCCGATAGAAAATTACAAATGATGTAAACTATAAATACCTACTGTTAGTATACATGTACTATACTGAGACACGGTAATCGGAATATACATTATTTATCTGTTAAATGCATCCGAAACTGCCTGTGGCATTTGTATGTTTGTTTTTTATTGGTTGCTGTTTGGTTGGTAGGGTGGGGCTAGGTGCTAATTGGGAAGTCAACATTTTTGGTTGGTTTTGGGAATGTGTTGCTCAAAAGACAATCGTCATTCTTATGGGAACCAACTGTGCTCCTGTTCTCGCGACTTGTTCCTGTATCCGTATGCGACAACCTGCATACAGGGGCTTCTTAAGAAAAATCAAAGAAGCTTGTTATAATTGTTATAACTGTCTCGCTGAATAGATAAAGTCCTCGTACTGAACAAATAGAACTTTACCGAGTGAGTATATATCTGTATTGCACCGCACCTATCCAACTTAACTCGAACTATTACAAAGATACAGAGAACTAATCTTTCCCACAAAAAAGATGAAGGTATATTTCCCATTCTGAACTTTATATTTTCGATATAGCATAATCGTAGCATTACCTACAAATGAAGGATTTATCTCCAATTTTAAAGACATTCCACAGCTCGACGTTCGTGTCGGGATTGCCTTGATAAATGATTGCTGCTTAAAAGGTAACCACCTAACCAATATTTATGATGAAGTTGAAGTAAAGTCTATTATAATTTTAGATTCCATCTTAACTTGGTTGGCCGTCAAGTAATATCTTGTCGTGACATATCATTGATATTATCCATTTGTCAAACCTCATTTGTTAATTTATAGCTTATCCTAGCTGGAGGAGAGTTTTTTGTCATGACAGGTTCCACTAGTGGGGCCGAAACGTGATCGGGTTCTTGTTACTCGACCACCTGACCTCTAGGACCAATCTGAGCTATTGCCAATACATGTCTAGACATTGAACCAGCCATTTTGAAAAGAGGGGGTTCCAACCCCCGAAACGCCATGAAACGTTCACATAATTAAACAAATAAAATAAAATAAGAAAAATTTAAAAATCGAAAAAAGGAGGGGTTCAACTCCCGGAACCCCCTGGATCTGCCAATGCTGTCGTCCCTCCTTTACTTGTCACATTGTAATATTCTTTTATTTCTTATGCCACTGATCCAATATGTGCAAAACAGTGTTGTAACAATGTATATGAGATCTTTTGAATGAACGTACCTTATCAGCTGAAGTTATATATCGTATTTTGTAGAGGCCACGCCATGTTTACCGTTTCCAGATGACTGTCCACGGGGATTTTCGAAGATAGATGAAAACAGGTGCCCAATCTGTACGTTGAACGGTAAGATATAATGTTTTAACAGCAATGTTGACACCTATAATTTCAAATAGTTTTATGGCGTTCGAATATCACACGATTGGATGATCTGCACATGTAGGGTAAGGCTATTGGATTTTGAAATTACAATGTAATAGATTTACCAGGAGTACCTTTTAAAAGGATCGATCATTTTTTTTATCACTGATTTTCGTCTCGGTATATAGTTTATGCTGAAAATGAACTACGGTTTAAAGTCATATGAAATTATTTAAATTTATTTATATTCCCCGTATAGACACATGATAGATGTTAAAAAGTAATAGTTAATATTGCATAACTCCGTATTAATTTCTGTTATTTTTTATTTGGATGTTCATTCTTGGAGTAACTATGAAATCATTGAAAGAATTAAATAGTACCATTTACCTTCGAATTACTACTCAAACATTTTAAATATATCTGTTACTAATTTCAGAAATCGCGTCCTTATCAACAGACGCTTGCTATGTCTTCAACCAATCAGAAAGATGGCCTAAGTGCACAGGAGTCATCGTGGTACGACAAGATGTGGAGTTCTTCATAATAGAATAAATGGACAATTTGTGACAGATGTTTTTTGTGTTGTGTTGTGTTACTTTGTTTGTGTTTTTTTTAAGAATTCATGTCCCAACGTGTTTATTTATTCAAAAGGCCCGTATGTATCTTTGAGTTTTTACGGAAGAACCTAGATTGAGCCAAACCGCAAACGCAGCGACTCTTTTCAATAACAAACGTGCATTACGAGATCTTTGTATAAATGTTTCAACGACATCAAACTGTTCCTGTTTTTATTGGAGGAGAAAGCCGGAGTGCCCGGATAAAACCGCTGCGATAAAACCACCGACTTTCGCCAGAAAAACTAACAATTCCAAGTCAATTAAGATTGGAGTCGAACGCACCTGCCACATTTTGGGTTCGAACTCACAACCTCATTGTTGTTCCTTTAAGTGTATACAGAGACATATACCATAATCAAGGGCGGATCCAGTCCCCATTCAAATGCATTGATCGTCAAGAAAAAAAGGGGGGGGGGTTCCAACCCCCGGACCCCCCAGGATCCGCCACTGCCACAATTGTATTAAATGTTTCTGGTGTATACATTATTTATCATGAAATGAAACCTATACGTCTTATACAATACAAATTTAGTTACTGACTATTCGGATTCAGAACCAAGCAACCATATATAGTGCTATCCAAATAGGTCTCCTTTATTTCTTTTTATAACATTTATATTAACAAAGGCCAGATGCGAGACGAAATGCTTGCTAGTTATGAAATCAGGATTTGAAATAGTACCATATTGAGGATATTAAGTTTGGTCATTACAAATCGCTGAACTTCATCTGAAGTTTGTCAAATTGTCTGAAAGTCTCTACTCTGGTTCTAAAGTGACGTTTTGACCGAAATGACTCAAATGGAAAACGAGTTCGAAACTTTGATATAAAAGTTACTATTCAGGGCTTGGATATCGCTTGACATGATGTATTCGACTTTTTCCATAGTTGAAGTCATATGCCATATCTAGGTGTCCGGGTAGTTTTAGTGTCGTTCGGTTACTGACACAACTTACCCATACAAGCCGATGGCTCAATTAAATATTTTAGTACATTTGAAAAGGGGCTAAAGTATAATTATCAGGGGAGGATCCAGCCATTTTCAAAAGGGGGGTCCAGCTATATGTCCCCATTCAAATGCATTGATCGTCCAAAAAAAGGGGGGTTCCGACCCCCCCCCCCCCCCCCCCCCCCCCCCTGGATCCGCCATTGATTATATGATTCGAATCAGTATTCATATTAACCTTCTTGGATAAATCGCGAAAATTAGGCCGATTACACACTTTTTTTTTACATTAAACGCCATATAACCCCTTTAAAAAAATCTAATATCCGTTTAACAATTATGAGGTTTTGAAGTGGGTTTACATACTAGAGAATAATGAATAAACAGTGCAGAATAGAGGGGCAAAACAAAAACAAAAGAATAGAGAATGATGGGTACTAACATATAGAGCATAATGGGGAATGTTGTACTGTTACACCACTGTCCCAGGTAAGGGGACGGGGGTGTGGTTGGCTCCTTCAAACTAGTTTAACCCCGCCACATTTTGTATGTTCCGGTTCCAAGCCAGGAGCCTATAATTCAATGGTTGTCGTTTGTTGTATCACATTTGTTTGTCCTCCGTTATTTTGTACATAAATCAGGCCGTTAGTTTGCTCGTTTGAATCGTTTTACATTTGTCATTTCGGGGCCTTTTATACCCGACCATGCGATATGGGTTTTGCTCATTTTTGAAGGCTGTACGGTTACCCATAGTTGTTAATTTCTTTGTCATTTTTCTCTTGTGGAGAGTTGTCTCATTGGCAATCATACCACATCTTCTTTCTTTTATAAAATAAAAAAAAGAAAGGAGAAAAATATTCTGAAAAATTCAAGAATAAAGAAATAAAGGACCCTCATGCAGACCCTCATGTATTGGTTAAAAAATTCAACGACAAGTACCAGTTTGCTGCGTCCGATGAGCCTATTTGATTTTACTTTCATCAGGTGTGTTCGATTAGCGTATTTGGTTTACTTCCATCATGAATGTTCAGGGCCGAAAAATTGATTGGTGCATTTTTAACGTCCACAGCGACAAGTATTCCATGCATATCCAGGTCGAAAACATGTTAATGAGATATGACCTGCTTTTTACTAGACCATGTCTACGCCGAGTCGAATTTTGACATGCTAGCTCACAAAGTAACAGCCAGAAGAAAGACATAGCACCTTTCTAAGAAACAATTTTCTTACTACCGAGTCGCATGATTGGCGGAAGAATAAAAAATATCAAGTGCAAAAATATTGGTTTAAATCTACGACCTCCACATACTCGAGGCGAGCACTCTTACATGAGTCCATCGAATGTCAACATTATTTAGAGTCAAGAAGTCTAGGACAAACACAATAATTTAATATAGACCGAAAGCAAAACGTGGCATTTCAGGGTTGTGAATGTATTTATAAATCCTTATAAAGAACACCATAATATCTCCTTTAAAGAGAACCATATTAATTTCCCCTTCAAAAAGGAATCATAGTTTCTTTGACACCATAGAACCTTCTTGGATATTGATTATTTTGCCAGGAATGAATAATAGAAGATCATTGTCTCTATATTACCAATTCGATCTATCTTCCTTTAATTGTTAATGTCTTCACTCTAATTTCAAGTGTATTATTGTAGATCTAACGAGACAGTTTTGTCTATCTATCTTCATCAGCTTGATTTCTACAAATGTATAATATGCGAATAATTTTAAATCTCGATAAGTTTCGTCCAATTTAGAATACGAATAAGTTGGTTGGCACATAATGTACCTCGTTATCACATTTATTATTCCCACTTGACCCAATGAGTCGTTTACACAATGATATAATGAGGTTAGAACCTGCAATGACAACTTAAAAGTTCATTATGCACTTGTCTTTTCGTTCGACGCACAATTAAATTCGATTTTAGTCGTATTTTATGGGGTTAGTCAAATTTCCCCTGAAGTTATTAGTACATGCAAAGGCCAGTTTTAAAAGTCCTTCAGTCCTCACTTAAATCGAAATCCTCACAAGTTGAGGTTCTGGCAATATATGTCTTACTTCTCAACATAACAACACACTAAAATGCCTATTAAGATACTAGTAGCTTAAAGCTGGGAGTCTAATGGGTTTAAGCGAACTTTGAGTTTTTTTTTTTATATATACAAAAAGGAAAGTCTAACCCAACCCATCCGATATAAAACTATATTTTGTCTTTCAGAAAAAACATTAATAAATGTGCTTTTCGATGCAAAATGTTTTGAAACATGTCATTGTAGTAACTTGTAACGTCTTAAACATGAAAACGTCGCGCTGAATAAGAAAATGAGTTAAATAAAACACTTAAGATTGGTCAAATATGGTTTCAATTGTATAAACAAAAATAAAAACCAATGCATTTTAAAGACTCTTTCACATTCGAATTTTAAAAGTTTCCTTACGAGTAAAACAACTGCAAGGGAAGTTGGTCCAACGAGATGATTTAAGCCGTATTTTTTTTTTATTCGGCAATATCCATGAACGTTTCGCTCATAAAGTTTATCGACTGAGTGTAGGTATTCCTATGGGCACCAATTGCGCCCCTTTGATAGCAGACTTGTTCTTTTATTGTTCTAAAAAAAACCGTTAAGGCTAAACTCAGTAAAAATCTTTTCTATAATTCCATTAAATGCTAAGTTTACTGACACCTAACCATGATGATATTTTCGCTTTAAAAAATCATGAATTCTGTAATTATACTGCTGAAATTTTCCAGAGGGATATGTCCTTAATTGAACCAATATTAACAACACAATAATTTTTTCAAGATTTTGATAGTTCAGTTCCATTCATGTTAAATCAAAACGAAAATTTGCGACAAAAGAGACTTCGTTCCCTATTGTTAATTTTCCTTTCTGGGACGATGATGTTTCGGAACTTCCTTTGGTCCTTTTTTATACGGTGTGAAAATATACCAATATAGCGCTCACAAACATGTTTAATCCCGCCACATTTGATGTGTGTCTGACTCAAGTAGGGAGCCTGTACTTATAATTGGTTATCGCGTGTTGCTGTCTGTTATTCGCTTTTCGTTTATTGACGGTAGTCTACAATCAGGCCTTTGGTTTTTTCGTTTGAAATATTTCTTATTTGGTCATGTCGGGGTCTTCTTTAGCTGACCTTACGATGTAGGTAAGTTCATTCTTGAAGGCAGTACGGACCCGTAGATGTCCAAAGTTGCTTAACCCAACGCCATTTACAGGAGCCTGGTTCATTCGGACGAATGGATAGTTGTCAATCTACATCTATTTGCACAAAAAAGTAATTTCTTAGCCGCTTCCTTCTTAAATGTGTATAACAAGTTTATTTAACCGGTTTTTATGATATGATTTAAAAAGTAATGTTTACAAGATATAAATTTGTAACATGTGCAGTTTTATATTTGCTGATTCTCCTCTTGGGATGTCTGAAGTTGAAAGTACCAATCAAAAACACAAGGAATTTCCGAAAAAGAACGAAACAGGGCCAAAAAAAGTAGAATGTGATACTATCAACACCATAACTCCACATGTTGTGTTTATGGTGTTTTTTTCCCTTGCAACATACGGGTATCAGAGCCAACTAGATAAAGGACAGGGAACTAGTATAATGTTGTGTTTTGTTATCTGTTAATTTTTAACGTTTTTTTTTTTTGCCATGGCTTTGTCAGTTTATTTTCGACTTTTGAGTTTGAATGACCCTACTGATATATATTTTGAATAGTATTGAAAGTTCGAAAAATATCTTTAAAAAAGAAGAATGTGTCTGAGAACACGAATCCCCCCGCTCAAGCTTGCTTTTCAAACGAAAATGGGACGGACGAAAGGACGGTCAAGGTGAACACCTAATGCCCCTTCGCCTTGTGGCGGGAGCATAAAAAATTAAAACAAATATGATATTTACGCCGCAATAAAACCATTCCAGAATTAAAATTTTGAAACCTCGTAATCATTTCATACACCTTATATTAAAGATGGGATGACAATAACTGGTATCGGTTTCATCGTATTTAAATATTCATATTCATATCGTTGATGAGCTTAGACATGCGTGGATATATACTTACCCTTTGGAGTATGTTGTCTTAACGTTGTCTACATGCTTGTGCAAATAGGTGACATGTTTGAATCCGGAATTCTATCAGTTTATATCTATGCATCCTTTGTGCAGGCAAGTTCAAGATTTATGTTAAAATCTGATTTCGGGTACAATAAAATCGAAGGTGATGTTTTATTTCATCCATCGGTTGTTAGTTGTATTATGCATTGTAGTGTATACTGGAATTGTACATCAGTTTTCTTCAACAAAAAGACGCAGCAGTGTAATTGGTTAACGTCTGCTGTTGAGCATCAAAACACACAAAATCATGACTGGGATTTTTATGGTATGTATCGATTATGGGTCAATAGAAGAGGGTTTGGTAGGGGTTTATAGAATAGATAATTTAGTACGGGGAAATTGGCAAAACAATATAGAATAGAAAATATTAAGGTACTGCAATAACAAGAATACAGAACCATATCCTTTGTTTTTCTAAAAGAATAATGAACAAAAAATAAGAGTTAATGAAAATTGACCAAAAATATAAGAATGAAGAAGGGTAGAGGAAGAAAGTGTCAGCCATCAATGAGGGTCTGGATGGGGTTTACAGAATAGTGAAGTATGGACCAAATCTACATAGAAATGGACCAAAAAAATAAATAATTGAGAAAAAGGGCCAACAAATTGATAAAGAATGGGGTGTTGAAATATAAAGAATCGAGGATAATAGCCAACAGTATAAACAAAAGATAAAACTGAAAGTTCTCCATCCAGAGTGACGGTGACCCTCATAAGCCGCTGTGTTACTGAAAATTGGGTTCAATTAATTTTTGTGGATGGCATTGATTTAGTTATTTGTTTCAATAAGACAAAAAAATATTGTAGTTACTAAATAGGAAAATTTGGTTGATAGGGACATCCATTTTTCAATTAATTTCAGTTGCGTATTGGAGTAGAGGGGGGGAGGGGGTGCAAACTTCTAAAAGAGACAAGCAAAAACAAACCTTTTTTAAATATTATTAAATATTTACGAGGGTCTGGATGGGGTTTTACATAATAGAGATAATGAGCAGAATAATGGACAAACAATAAAGAATAGAGAATAATGTGGTGTTAAAATATAAAGAAAAGTGAATGATGGGCAAAACATAAAGAATTTAGATTTGAGGGATCCCCCTTCCAGACCATCATTTATGACTAGACCGTGGCCATTAACATTTTGCTGTTTTGTTTTTAGAAATAGAATCAGGCGAAGTAAACGTAGCTTTGTTAAAGCCCGCTACTCAGAGTTCTACGTTTGAAGTAGTAGGAACGTATGGTGCAACCTTTGCGACTGATGGACTTGTCCTTAAACTTCAAAATGGATACTGGTGTACGCATACACGTGGTGAATTTACACCATGGCTTAGAATTGACCTTCGGGATACGTTTCAAATAAAGAAAGTTGTCCTGGTTAACAGACAAGATGGACATGGTAAAATATTTGGCAAGATTTGGTTGGTAACGATACACAAGATAATTTTATTTTGTTTTACAGCACCATTTTATATCTCTATCATTGCATAGGCACGTGGTTCAAGACCGATTGTTGACCTCTCGATGCCTTTTATGTTTGTTCAGTTGTTGTCTAATAGCTTCATTTATTCATATCTTCACATTCAGGGCGGTTTACACATCGTGTTTCCCGATCCGAAATCCGCGGAGGGATCCAAATCCCAAGGATCAATTAATGGAAATCGGGTTCTGATTTTACTTCCCCCGCTGTTACAAACTTTTCATTTAATGCTACTCCGGATTTAAATCCTTACGCGGTTTCGGATCGGGATACCTAATGTGGTTTAGAGGATGACATATGGCATGCGAAATCGTCTTTTCTTGAAGACCGTATACTGACCCCTCTAGATAACTTTTTATAAATCTTTTCGTTTGTTTGCTGTCTATTTTATTCATATATCACTCTAGTTATGTTTGCATCAGGTTATATATGATTGTCGGCAGTCTTTTTTTTTATTGACGTCTTGCCTTTGTTTGCTGTCTATTTGGTGAATATCCCATATCTGTTTTATTCATGTATCACTCTCTAAGGGGCATAAGCTACAAATTCGAATAAAAAAGTTTCAACAAATTTATAAAAGCGGAAAACAGAAAAAGTATTTCGCTATAAGCAGTTAGTTTGGTTCGATTTCGTCAAAATAAGCTAAAAAGCATCACTTGCAAGTCAGTAATTCAACTCGTTTGAATCCGTATTCATGCAACTTTTTAATTTGACCTAAAGAGGACATGGGTGCGCATCTGTTCATCATGTGGTTCGTTCATTTAAAAGAAAAGATAAGTAAAACTTTATTTGGATTCGGAATATTTGACAAACAACATAAAGGTAAGCTCTAATAAGTTTTTCACCAAATGTCAACATTGAAAATTGAGAAAAAGGGAGCTACCAGGAATAACTATTTCTTTGACCGGCTCATAATAAGTCATTCTTTTACAGGTAAACGATGATTAACATATATCTTTAACATGAAATCAAACAGACCAAGGAAAATCCGATTACACGTGCTCGCTATCTATTTATTTTTATGTATAAATCAGGTTATATATCATCGTCGGCAGTCTTTGGAGCTAATCTTATTGTATAATTAGATGGTGTCTGGTTATTTGAATATAAATGTATGGAAAAAAATGAATTCAGATGAGTACGGAATCGTTGAGCTGGTAGAAGTGGAAACAACAGTGTAATGTTATCTTATCGTGAGGGAAGTGATCATGATATTAGGTGTTTGCTCTGTAGTGAATATATATGCTGATGCAGCTTTAAAAATGAAGATTTTATGACCCGCCTACTATAGTAGAAAGTAAAATCACAAAAATACTGAACTCCGAGGAAAATTCAAAACGGAAAGTCCCTAATCAAATGGCAAAATCAAAAGCTCAAACACATCAAATGAATGGATTATTACAACTGTCATATTCCTGACTTGATACAGGCATTTTCTTATGTAGAAAATGGTGGATTAAACCTGGTTTTATAGCTAGCTAAACCTCTCACCTCTCAAAGGAGACATTATGTTTGTCTGTCTTTTCGCCAATTCGCCTGTTTATTGTCAGTTCGTATCAAGATAAAGTTTTAGGTTAAGGTACTTGTAGTTTACCATGAAAAGAGGTACTTGAATTTATATATATATAGCTTCTAACTCCGGTATTGAAATGCAATAACTTCACATTCAATGGTGAACACTTCCTCTAAGTTAATGGAACAGCTATGGGAACAAAGATGGCACCGTCTTATGCCAATATATTTATGGGGAAATTAGAATAGCGAATTCTCAATTCTTCTCTTTATCAACCTCTCTATTGGTTCCGATTCATCGACGATATTGACATGAAGTGGGATAATACTAAACAAGAACTAAATTTGTTCATTCAGCATGCCAACAATGCTCAGCCTTCAATACCAAATTCTTTTATGAAATCTCTGACTCTAAGATCACATTTCTTATAAATATCAATATCTTTCTTCTTTGAGTTGTCATCCTAAACATTGCACCAAGAGCATTCCCTACAGCCAGGCCATTAAAAAAAAAACGGTTTTGCCCCACACCAATGATACTGCAAAAAAGCCGACTACAAGAACTTTGCGGTCATAAAAAAAATCGGGGCTTCAAAAGAAAAGACATTGATTAAGGTTTCTCTCGTGCTAACAACATCAACCAAGATGAACTTTTACAATATAAAGACAAAAAGGTTAACAAAAGAGTGCCGTTTGTGCTCACTTACCATCCCAAATTTGACAAATTACTTAGTATCACACCTAATCCGCGAAAATTGGAAAGAAATCGAAAAACATCCTAAATATCCAAAATCTTTCCCGAGCCACCTGTACTGGCTTTCTGTAGTCCCAAAAGCCTTAAAGACTTGCTGGTGAGAGCTGATTTGTCCTCTAAAGCAGGCTCTTTGTCTGTGGGCTATTGCAAGGGATGCAAACACAAACGATGTCTGACTTGCAAACAAATACTGAATACCCAGATTCTTAACAGTCACTCCACTGGTACGGAATACACCATTTTTTGTTATGTAAATTGCAAGACTACAATTACTGTGTATCTTCTACAAAAAATGTAAGTGTGGTAAACAGTATGTTGGCGAGTCAGAACAGCCATTTCACAAACGAATGAGCGGCCATCGTATCGACTATGAATGCAAGTCAGACCTTCCTCTCAGTTGACATTTGAGACCCACTGGCCATACTAAGGCAGATCTCAATCGACTGACCATTACAATCAAAGACCACAACACTGCTTGGTCTAGGGAGGATAGACTCGCTCGAGAAAGATTTTGGATAAGAAAATTAAAAACTTTGGCACCAAACGGGATCAATGAAAAGGTGTAGTTTTTATTCGCGCCGTGCTTTTCATTTGGGTTATATTACATATTACTACGCAGTCTCTGTTGCCATTCCTTGACCTTTGGCAGAATATTCAACGCAGCCACGTTCAATAACTTAACCTTTGCCAAAATTAATTTTCGTTTTTCTCATTACCAAACTGCTTATTATTTGGGATGTTTAAATACGCAGCCTCTGTTGTTATTACTTTAACGTTGTTAAAGGAATATGTTCGGTAAGGACCATATTTGGCCCCGGTTATAAAGTTCAATGTTACACGATAAAAATTGTTTTAAGTTGACTTAAAGACATGTGAGAAAGTTAAATAGAACTATTTGTGTCAAAGTTTTATTCTAAAGCGTTGATTTTTACATCCCAAATTAGCGAAATTTGACAAAATCGACCAAATTTCAACCACATTTAGGACCAGGAAACATAGAGCGCAGGCGTCGACAAACTAAATATTCAAGTTCGACTTGTAAAATGTATTTACAAACATTATTTTAGAAGATCTTTTTTGTCGACGTATGCGCACTATGTTTTCTGTCCAATAATCAATGAAAATTTAACCATTTTCATTGATTTTTTCGTGAAAAATCAAAATGAGTACTATTTGTGACGTCGTGAATAAAACGCAGGAACGTAAATCTTCAACAAAAAGGCTTATTTCCTATCTAGTCACTGTATTAGCTATGATTCGTTGTGATATTGGTCATTAAATCCTGATTTGAAATTTAAGCTAAAAAAGGGGGCCATTTTTTGGGCCTTATCGAACCTACTCCTTTGAAATAATATACAAGCTTAGATCGGTCAGTGCTGTTCATTGGGAATGTATTTCCAAGCAGTCTTTGTTGTAACATCTTAACTGTCGTCACCCTTGAAATTTTAGAAATGTACCAGTTCATATCGCACAGTACTATTTTTATTAGAAGCATAATTTTATCCATGCAGACTCTGTTGTAAATACCTATATAACCTACGTCATTTTTGAAATTTTAGAATTGTCCAAGCGTTTTTGTGTTCGGTTTTAATTGTATTAGTTCAAGATTGTTATAGTTAAATCTGAATAGATTAATGTGATTCATTTTACATCATAATCATTCTGATGAAGGATATCTATTATCCGAAATATTTATAGATAATTACATTTAATGTTTCCTTTTTTTATTATTAGTGTTGTACACTTTTTAATACTGGTATACTACTGTTGCCTTTATTTAGGCGTTTATATAATTCATTTATTGTGTACATGTATCGTTACTCGTTACGATCCAGCGCCATCGTAAGAAAGATCGATGACTTATATCCAGAAGTTTTGTATACGATATATATATATATATATATTTCAGTGAATTTAATTAAAAACAGTTCAATCAATGTTCTTCTTAAGGGCAGTTACAAATAAACGAGATAAAAAGTTGTCAATTTGATTTAATTGTTGTTTTTACAGGTGACAGGTTGCATGACGTTGAAGTGAGAGCTGGTCTAGACGGTGCATCGTTTCCTGGGATCTGTGGAATCTTCGAGGGACCCGGTCTTACGGGAGAAAGCGTGAATATGTTTTGCCAGAAGAATACAATTGGACGATTTGTCCGTGCACAGATCGTGAAGGGATGGTATCCTGAGATTTTATCCTTGTGTGAAATGGAGATTTATACTACATAAATGAACCTCCGAAAGTTGAAATGCAAATTGTATTGTGCTAAATTGCATATTTCTTTGTCTATCAATATACTGAATTTCTTTTATAATTTTGGTTTTGTTTTCTTTATTATGTATCCCAAAACGAAACTGTTACCCAGACTACAGAAAATCCCGAAAACATTTAGGTTATATTAATGACAACCACTTACGAGGTTCCCGTATTTTCTGTTTAAGCTTAAGGATGTACCAAATTAAAATGGTCAAAAACGGAAATCGCAGTGTTTAGAAAATATGGTGCCACTAGACAAGTGGAACAACAATATTCAAATGGCATCTTGTTGATTTTTATAATTAGTGGAGAAGATGAAGAATCGAATCTATGTTAATTATAACGGTAACACGTGTATTGATAATTTTTTAAAAGAAATTACCAGAACATGGAAAAAGGTAGTTTTTTTCCTGGGATATAATTACTTTTATAGTCACAGTTGTCCGCTATTTTCTAAAATACGATAAGAATATCATAACCAAAGTACTGCAGATTTGGTACGGATGCACATGTTGCAAATATAAACTAATTATGGCTTGGGAATATTGGCAGTTCATAACATGTTAATTTGGATATAGAAGGTCAAAGGCAGTATTATGAATATGTTGTTGTGAATTAGGTAAACTGCCTAATATATGTAGATTGAAAATCAAAACATTCAGGTCTCTGATAAAACGTTTAATTTATAAGTTGAAAACCTGTATGAATGATCGACCAAAATCAATTTTCAGAGATAAAGAAGCTGTGAAATGTCTATCATCTCTTCACGATAAATATGTTGTTGTTCCTGCGGACAAATCTTCAAATTATATTGTCTTTGTGTGTAAATCGTACTACTACGAGTGTCTTGTAAAACAATTATGAATAAATGAGCACTTTGGTAATCGAACATACAAAAACATATCATTTGTCAAGGATGAGATTTTGGCGAATCATCAGTCCTTCATGGCTTCAATGGACACTACTTTGAACAGCATTGTTTGTATTGGATACCTAAGCTTCACAAAATTCGGTACAAACAACGGTACATTGCCGGCTCATCTGCATGTTCCACAAAAGAATTGACTATTAGATTGGCAAAAATGCTATCCGCAGTCTTCTGAAATACTGTAAATCTAAAATAAAACTCTAAAGAACTTCTAGATAGTTTTCTCTGAAATTAATTCCATCAAAACTTATCAACCTTGTATACCACCGTTCCCAATATAAAATTGAAAATCGTCTACAAGACATAATCCACAATGCTTCTCAATATAAAAGAGGTAGCATACGCTATAATTTTATTACTTTGGGATACCATACGGCATATTTTGTAAATAGTGAACAAAAAAGTAAAACAAACTACACAGATGAACTGAAGATCTGTATGCTGGAGTTTCTTATTGACAAAATATTTGTTGAATTTGGAAGTAGGCTTTTTCAACAAATTTTCATCATTTCTATGTATATATGGGAACTGTGCACCTCTCCTTGCCTCGGAGTTCTTTCAGACACTTGTCAAAAACGAGAAGATCAAATAAGCCAGATTACTTAATTTCACATTTAGAAATATTGATGATATTTTTTTCCATAAACGTTTCTGAATGGGTTCAATTAATATATCCTCCAGCACTAGATATTAAAGAAACAGCAGACCAGCAGACGTGGGTTCCTCCGCCTCATTTTTAGACGTATACCTGTAATTTGACATAAGAGGTCATCTCAATACCAGAAGCTATGACAAACGAGACGATTTTAAGTTTGAAATTATCAATTTTCCCCACAATAGTAGCAGTATACTAACTTCACCTGTATATGGGATATACATTTTCTAACTGATTCGGTATTCAAGAGCGTATAGCTGCTACCCAGACTTTATAAAATGTCACCATTGTCTGAGCAGAAAGTTAATGAACCAGGGTAATGTCAAAGAACGTCTCGTCCTTTTTCTAAAAAAAGTTCATCGGAAGATAGCAAGACCTTGTTGATAAATATTCCATATCAACTTCACAAATAATACATGATGGTCTTGAAGGACAGATTCTAGGTACTGATGTTGTTTATCATCTTAATTACATGTTATAGTGCTCTTTTATTTGTCTTTGTAAATTATTAACCTTTACTGTTTACTCCATTTTTGGTAATATCCTTTAGGTGTGGCTCGGTACTTACATGACTTATGCATCCCGCCAATGTGTTGTCGTACTGTGGTCATTTTGTTTATTCTTGTCTTTCATTTTTGCTTATGAGCTTTGTATATATGGCATTTTGTCTATGTTGGCATATTTGTTTGTTTTTATAGTGATTAAAATGTTAACACAATATTGACAGCTGTACCCCTATTTTTTTTACATTTGTATCTATTATATATATGTAGGATTCTAAAGTGCGATGGGGACGCTAAAACGCGATGGTCACGCTAAAGTGCGGTGGCCCACGCTGAAGTGCGATGGTTTGATACGCTAAAGTGCGATGATCTGTGCTATTTAATGAAACACGCTAAAGTCCGATGCCGCGATACGCTAAAGTGCGTGTTTCCGCGAAAGTGTGTTTGTTCGCGAAAGTATGGACGTTAAATAGCAATATGTAGAAACAAAAACGGACATGCCTGTAAACGATAATGTTTGTGCAGATGACGGTTTTTTACTAGACAAGAAAAGAGAAACAAATGATCCCAATGCGGAACATTTTTGATCGGTGCTAAAAGAGTTTGTTTGTGGAGGAGTTATTTCCCAAAAAATCATCCACAGTAACAGAAATGCAAACCTTTGATCCCGTGGTGTCGGCGGGGACAAACGTGTTTCTGTCAAGATATTGGAAAAGGGACTTCTCATAAACATAGAAACGGACGATAGTTAGGGGAAAGTGTATACCGTAAGAGAGAGCGAAAACGGCAAAATACACCAAGTGTCAAAGTATTTTAAAAACCCGTCCAAATTTAATTTAGAAACTCCTTCTATGTTTTTAATCCCATGTCATTTACTTGCGTGAAATAAAATCTACTTTTTAATTTTCTAATTGAACTATTTTATAAAACATTTTTTTACAATATGGTTTGTCATGCCTGTGAAAGAGATGATTACTAGTCAACAAGACAGTAACATAACGACCAGAGGTGCAGTATCATAATATGATTGCCAATGAGACAAGTTTCTATCCAAGGCTATTAACTATAGGTTACCGTATGGCTAACCCCGCAGATAATATTATATAACGACCAAAGGGTATCAAAACGACCAGTGTAAAACAATTCAAACGAGAAAAATAACGAACTGATCTATATACAAAGCAAAAAAAAAAACAAAAAAAAATATGCGGTGTATTTTGTCAACGAAACAACTATCCACCATAGACCAAATGTTGTTGATGTATGCACCTAATAACATTATGACCTTCAACGTGGGGCCTTGGCTTACGTCGCATAGCAAGCTATATAGGTCCACGAAATGACTAGTGTAAAACAATTCAAAAGAGAAAGACAACGGCATGATTTATAAACAATACAATAGACAAAAAAACTAATATGAACAAAGCAAAAAAAAAAAACTATTACCTGAACCCCATTCCCGTTACACCATCGCACTTTAGCGTGTTAAAGCAACGCACTTTAGTGTGTCATATACCATCGCACTTTAGCATGTCATACCATCGCACTTTAGCATGTCATCTGATCGCACTTAAAAAAACAAACAACCATCGCACTTTAGCGTCTGACACCATCGCAATTTAGCGTAGACCATCGCACTTTAGCGTGACCATCGCACTTTAGAGTACCATCGCACTTTAGAGTCCTAAATTATATATAAAAAAAGAAAATGTGGTGTGATTGCCAATGAGACAACTCTTCACAAGAGACCAAATGACACAGAAATTAACAACTATAGGTCACCGTACGGTCTTCAACAATGAGCAAAGCCCATACCGCATGATCCCATGCGTTCTTTTAAAAAGTATAATAACAAAATTACCGAACTCCAAGAAAATTAAGACCGTAGGTTATAAGTTGACAAAATCACTCAACAAAACATTTTTCTAAGAAACTTAATTCAGAAAGGTGATTTTCTAGTGTCACTAGCCAACATTTAAACAAGATATCAGTCCACTAGATTGACTGATTGATTGATTGGTGTTTGGTGCCCCTTCAATACTATTGTGCTATTTCGTGGCGGTCAGTTTTTATTGGTGGAGGAAGCTGGAGTGCACGGAGAGATCCACCGACCTTCGGTAGGAAAACTGACAATCCTAGTCAATAAAGATATTCTAAATCGAGTCGAGTGCATCTGTCCCGTGCGGGATTCGAAATCACAACCTCAGCGTTAACTGGCTGGTGATACAACCAGTTCACTAGAGAAAAATGACATATCGAATTAATTAATTAATCAACCAATTTTATGTAAATCAAAATTGATTTGTTATGGTATATTCCAGTTTACATTCTTGGATTTCTAACTAAGAATTAATTGCTTCCTTTTTTAACCATCATGAGGTATACAAGCATTGACCGACGCCCTAGTTGTCAAAGCGCATTATACAAAAAGTGCACCCGCGGTCAACCCTTTTACGACACTATCAATTTATAAAAAGAAGCATACATTCAGATAGTTTAATTTTATGCTCTAACCATGAAATTGTATTCACCAATTAATTTGAAGCTGTTCGTTTATTATCAAATGCATTGGAACGTTGTCAAAAAGAGCATGTACAGTAATGAAATGCTGCCTTTTATTGGGAAATAAAACTTTATTTTGATGAGCTTAATGATTTTTGTCTGCCAATCATTGATTTTTCTCCTTTTTAATTTTAAGATAACTTAAAGAACATATTTCTTCAGGTGGTGGGACACACATGTGGCCTCGACTGGCTTACCTGTCCAAAGGATTGTTTTTCAGTGGACAAGGTGAATGGATGTCCAGCTTGTTCTTGTAAGTTGATTAGTTGTCTGTGTTTTATTTTAATTCTTTATATATGAGAAATAATGCTAAAATATGCTTAATTTAATACATTGAGATTACCAATGAGTATTGTTTGGAAGTTATTGTTATATTGGTATTCTTATATGGCACTAGAAACACCAGAAAAACCAAACTCCGAAACAGTGGTGACGTTGCTTCGCTAAACTATCATAACGTAGCGTCAGTAAGGAGGACGTAACCGCTGTTTCGGAGTTTGCAGAAAAACAATACTTTATTTATTCGAAGTTGTCCAGACCCGGAGTAAAATTATTTTTAGGGACGGTCGTTTTGATATGCTGGATCCTGAATATAACAACCTTTGAATGTGTTGACATTTTAATGACGCAACGTTTACCCCTAACCATATTTCATTTGCTTTTATTGAAGAGTTTGACGACACAATTACTTATATAAAGTCACAAATGTGTGTTCGTTTTCTTAGAACAAGACTGGTTAATTTTAATGTTAGATTTGTGCGGGTCTGGATGGTTAAATGATATAGAATAATAGGGTGCAAAAATATAAAGAATGGCAAAGAATGACTACAGAAATGTAAACCTCCATCCAGACCCTCATTTATGAGATGAAAAAATATAAGCTTCCATAAACTGAGATAATTTTTAAATATATCTCTTATTTATTTTAGGTAAAGGACCACAATCATCAAATTCAAAAGGCAGCCAATATCGACTAGGTAATAATACACATAAAACTATTCTTTACAAATCTTATAATTCGTGTAAATTGTTGTTGACAATTCACTCTTACTAAGTCTCTAAAGTTTATCATGTTTGTACACTGTCACACAATGAAGAATGTTGAATTCAGATAATATTGCAAAATACATATATATATAACTATGTTCCTCAAACATAACAAAACTTGTATGTCGGTCTGTCTGTTCTTTCGTTCGAAACAAAGGCTTTCCGGATGACATATTGAAGGTCCCTGCTTTGTTAAAACAAAATGAATCCCCGTGAAAGATATAGATCAGTAGAAGAGGCCTTTTTAATTTTGGGCCAAAAGGTTTAATCTCAAGACCAGAATTACTAAAAAAAAGAAATGTTTTGGATGATAACTTGAATTTTGTTGTTGTTTGAAAAGGAAACTTATTTAGATGAAAAGGAAAGGAAAGAACCCTAATGGTTTTGAGGCTTACTGTTAAGGTCACAGCTGATAAATATACACTGCAAATTACAAATATGGGGTGTAATTTGTATCTCGGATGTAAAAAAAAAAAACAGTGGTGGATAGTAGAAAAGGGACAAAGCATGTTGTTCTTGGTGTTAATAGGGCAAAAGTTACATTCACAGTTACAAAAATACAGAGAAAGCTTTTGAAATTCTAAAAATATCTTTACTAATACTTTTTATCATTTTTTTAAGATTATTTTTATGAGGTAGTTGTCACGCATGTCAGACATAGTAAGGGGAACCACAGTCCAATTTGTTCCCAAAAAGAGTGTCTTTAAAGCAAAGCTCGAGGTCTTGAACGTGCATTTCTAATATATGATAGCAAAAATCCCCCCCCCCGAATCCTGTTTACAATAGGAATGTTTTAGAATAAAATAATTGGGCATGGTCTCCTCCTTCGACCTGGTACTATAAAACCTTGTCAAAGGTTTTCGAAGTGCATGGATGCTCCAAAAGACTTTCTGCATATAAGGGTTCTGTCGAAATTATCTTTTAACTATTCTAGCTTTTATAGATAACAATAATTTTTTTCATCAATAATAATGTTTAATTAGGGGAGCATAGGATGACTGTGCCACCTTTCTTATTGCTTAAAAAATCAACGACGACAGCAAATATAAAAATATACAAATAAGAAAATATGGTAAGATTGCCAAATGGCACAGACATTAACAACAAGAGGTCACCGTACGGCCTTCAACAATGAACAAAGCCCATACCTTATAGTCAGCTATAAAAAGCCCCGAAATGACAAATGTAAAACAATTCAACCGAGAAAACTAACGGCCTAATTTATGTACAAAATAATGAACGTAAAACAACTATGTTACAAAGCAACAAATGACAACCACTGAATTACAGGGTCCTGACTTGGAACAGGAGCAAACAGAACATGGCGGGGTTAAACAAGTTTGACGCCACCAACCCTCCCCTAACCTGGGAAAGTGGTGTAACACTATAACATAAGAACAAATCAGAACTATAAAAGTCAGTTGAAAAAGGCTTAACTCATCAGATGGATACAAATAGAAATACATCTAACAAAAGGACAAGGTGGACGTGGCAGGGTATTTATACATCCCAACAACAAAAAGACACTAAGTATAGATCTGAGAGTACTCAAAGTTACTGAAAGCTAGTTCAAAGCCATAAACAACTAATAAAAAAATCATGCTATTACGACTAAAATATCAATCAGTACACATCCAAAATCCAATGAATTTAGTGTAACGACGTCATTAACAGTCAGAGAAAAACATGACCTGGAGCACAAAACTTATACACGTAAGAAAATGGTATCAAATAAAATGAACATATGTCAATATTTATAACAAGGCATAGGAAATGTTCCTAGTTGCCGCTTAACTGTCCAACATCTTGTGTGATGTTTGATTTAGAGGTTGCACAGTTTGCTTCTGTGTTAAGATACATGCACTATATACATATTACAATGAACTAAATGTATGTCTTGAACACCAGGAATAATAGAGTCTAGTCTTTACTGCTTCCTTTGTTGTTACTTATGTAAGAACAAACTTTCCGTTGAGATAATTAATGGTTTTATTTGAAAGACATGTATGTGTTTAAAAGGTACTGTCAGCGTTTTGTAAGTGTTGCTGCAAAACGTATGAAACACCTGGTCTTCTTTTTCACAATAGTTAAGACTTTTTCCGTGCTCATATTTTATTTCGTTTACTTATTCGATAATGGCACCAATACACAATGAAATATTCAATGTTCGTTTTCCTTTAGGAATATAATGCTTGATAGTAAGATTTGTAAGTTTGCGAATAGCTCAGTTTCTTTTGCATAAAGCGCAGAAGCGTTTTGATGTGAGTTTTTCTTTGCTGCGTCATTTTCTTTCTTTTCGGTTGCAATGCACGCAGCGTATTTACACTTAATACGAAATAATGTAACGTATATAAAATGAAAAAAAAATATGATAAATAGTCAAAAGTATTGATTTACTCGCGATGAATTTACCTATTTATACCATGTATCGATGGTGGCACGTGATTCCAAAAACGATAACCGGTTTTCATATGACATGAAAGGTTCTTATAGCATGTGGCATATTTCAGGCGGATAGAAAATGATAAATTATGTAAAATATAAAAAATAGTGTAAATAAATTATATACTGATTAAGACATTATTTATCTGTTAAAGATACTATGAAACCTGTTACATATCAGTTGGTTTTTTATTGGTTGTATTGTTTTGTTCGGAAGGATGGAGCTTGGTCGGTTGGTTTATATAGAGGTTATGTTTTGCGAATGTGGTAGTCAAAAGACAATCGTCATTCTCATGAGAACCAACTGTGCTCCTGTTCTCGCCACTTGTTTTCTGAATCCGTTTGCAAGAACCAGTGAATTCTCAGGGCAAATATGAGCTATTGTCATTTCCTGTCGTCCGTCTTTTACTTGTCATATTATAATCTTCTGTTAATTCTTACGTCACTAGTCCAATACGTGCCAAACAAAGTTGTAACACTGTATAGTATATCCTTTGAACGAACGACTTTTTAACGGTTTAGTAGGCCATCGTATTTTGTATTTTCCAGATGACCCAGATGACTGTCCACGTGGATTTTTGAAGACAGATGAAAACAAGTGTCCAATCTATACGTTGGACGGTATAATAGTTTAATAGCAATTATAACAGCTACAATTTTAAACACTAGAAAAATATTTTTATTATGTTCGGACACATCACGATTTGATGACATATATGAGGAAACTATTGATAAATCTCAGGGCCAAGTTATTGGATGGCCTCTAGGGCAAAACTATTGGATGGCCTCTAGGGCCAAGCTATTGGATGACCTGTAGGGCCAAGCTAATGGATTATGAAATTATAATGTAATAGATGCATCAGATGAAATTTTACAAAAGCATCGTCAAAATACAAATATAGTCCAAATGGTCATGTTATTACTGACGACCTTGGCATCGAAACCAATCAACAACTGAAAGAGTTGTTAGCCAAGGGACCAAAATATAGAATTCCCCATCCCATTAAGTGGAAACAGAACTTCAGGTTACTGATGGATGCAGTTAAAGACAAGGCCATACAATGGGTAAGCGCGAGCCAGATGAACCAGAACTGGACACTTTGTCAGAATGGATCAAAGCTTTTCGATCATGCATTCAGAATCGCATTCAGAAACTAAGATTTACTATGAGCACAAAGGTTTCTAACCCATTCAAGAACCCGGAGGTTGTGAATGGTTTATCCTCTTTGCATGACAAATATGTCGTTGTTCCAGCAGATAAAGCCTCAAATAATATTGTATTCATATGGAAAAAAACCATTACTTGTAATGTTTCACAATAGAGCTTGGAATAAACAGCAACACTGGTAATCCTGCATATTCTTTAACATCATTTACAAAGGATGAAATTTTACAAAATCACAAACTGTCCTTCATTCTTTTTTGGTATTACTGTGGATTCATTTATTTTCGTGGGTACCAATTTTCGTGGATTAAGGAAAACTTGCACTTTCGTGGATATTTTATTTCGTGGTTTTCCAAAAGTCTGCATATAATCATAAAGCAAATTTGTAATTCGTTGAATAATTTAATGCGTGGTTTAGCTGTACTCACGAAATCCACGAAAATTGGTATCCAACGAATAATAATGAATCCACAGTAAACAAAGAAAATCTACCGTCATTATACTGGATACCAAAACTTTACAAATCTCTTCATAAAGATTGATACATAGTTGGATCATCAAGATGTTCGACTTAACATCTTTCTTTAATGCTGACTACTATTCTTTCTACAGTAAACGATGGCGTTAAAAAATCTTGTGATGGGGTATATTCAACCAGTAATGTCAATCAGATGTGGATTCCTAAAAATTCTAAAGATCTACTGCTAAATCTTAGATCATAATCTCTGCAATTTTGCAGCAGCATTAAAACTTTTGATTTTTCTACATTTTGCACTGCTTTTCCCCATGCTCAATTAAAAATCGACTTCACAATCTCATTAAACAGAGCTTTTTCTATAAAAATGGGAATCGTAAATATAAATTTCTTGTTTTGGGTTATAATAATTTTCATTTTGTGAAGATCACACTGATTCTATCAGAAAATACACTGAAGATGATATTATCAAAATGCTGGACTTTTTGATCGACAATATATTTGTTGAGTTTGGAGGATTGATATTTCAAAAGACAGTCGGTATTCCAGTGGGTAATAATTATGCATCCCTACTGACCGATTTGTTTTTGAAC